>NC_073349.2:19007500-19717500 GCF_027580225.2 Misgurnus anguillicaudatus
ATTAATGCTCTACTCATCATTTAGAAGTCTGTGACCCGGTCCAGCTTGGCTCTCTAAGTGTTACTTTATCTGATCTTCACACCCATGCTCGCAACAGAGTCCAAGAACAGCGCATATATACAAGCAGTTGTCAGAACTCACTTTGTTTTAGCCTTTGAGTTTATATAGATACAAATAAGAGATATAGCTATTGAGTTCCACAATGTGGAATGTGTTTAACCCTATTGTGTTAGACCTCATTGTGCAACAATGTACTGTGGAAATGTGTGTGTATGCATGGGACCACCAAGTCTTATTAGAAGTTGGCAGGGAAAGTTATTGTAGAAATGCATTCTTCAATACACAAAGGTATTCACTAGTTTAAACAGATTTTTAGGGGACAAGGGAGGCATAATCGTTCATTCTGTTAAAATAACATATTACATCAAAACCTTGTTCACATTACACTCTCAGATAAAATGGTGCCAAAGCTGTACCAGGCATGGTACCCTTTAAAAAAATACTTAAAAAGTGCATAGTACCTTAAAGGTACACATCCATACCTAAATGGTAGATAATAGGACATTTTTAAAGAGTACCATCCCAGTGACAGGTTTCGTACCATTTTCTCTGAGTGTATAATAATAATATTATTTTTGTAGTTTAGTTTATAGTTTTTGTTAATTTTTAATGTCACATATTCAATATCTTTTACAAAAATAGAGTGGCTTTTGTTATCAGAGCTCCCTTTGTGCTTATTTCTGACAAAATAAATGAAAATCTATAAGCAACCCAATCTCACAGAAATTTGTGCTATAGTCACAAAATTTTTGATTAATGTATTTAATGCTATTGACACGAATTTCTGCTGTTTTTCGTACCTCTGGAGCACAAATGTCTTTTTCGTGGCACACAGCATGAATTTCTCGAAACAGTTACACGACTTTCTGTACAACCTGATCTCATGAATTTCCGTGGGATAGTTTGCTCATTTTTCCGTGGCATTCTCACAGATCTCCACATTTTCTACCACAGACTTTCTTTTCCGTGGCATTCTCACGGATTGGTTACTCAACTGTTTTGTCCTATTTTCTTACCATTGTCGCTTTGGTTTAGGGTTAGATTTACATAAAATGACATCCTTACCCAAACCCAGCTCTAACCCCAATGCCAGGCGACAATTGTTTAAAGTTTAGAAAATATAAAAGAATAAATCAGAAAAAATAGTAAAAACCAATACTTAAAGTGACGTCTAACGCAAACACCAAATCTAACCCTAAATCGAAGCAACAATGGTTTGAAAATAGGAAAAAGCAGTTGAGTAACCAATCCGTGAGAATGCCATCGAAAAGAAAGTCCATGGTAGGGCCACGGAAAATCCGGAGATCCGTGAGAATGCCACAAAAAAATTAGCAAAAAATTCTGTGACTATCCCACAGAACTTTTTGAGATCATGTTGCTCTTTATTGTGTAATTTTATATTTTGTTTTCTCATTGTTTCGTCTAATTTTTTTACCATTGTCGTTTGGGGTTAGGGTTAGAATCACTTTCTGCGACATCCAAACCCCAACTCTAACCCCAACTCCAGGTGAGAATAGTTTTAAAAGTGGACGAAAAACATGTAGGAACCAATGCATAAAATTACATCGTAACCCCGAATCTAACCCTAACCCCAAGCGACAATGATTTAAAAATTGAAAAAACAATGAGAAAACAAAATATAAAATTACACGATACAGAAAGTTTCTAGAAATTCGTGCTCTGTACCACGAAAAAGACATCCAGGGGCACGGAAAACAGCGGAAAAGCGTGTCAATAGCACAAATAAATGAATCAAAAATTTTGTGACTATAACACGACTTGCCGTGAGTTAGGGTAGCTAAGAGAGATCACTAAGTTACTTTCAACTTCACTGGTAAAATGAATGAACAAAGAATAGGTTGAATAACTATGCACACTGAGCTTTGCTCCAGAAAATTTCGACTGACTAACAGAAGTGCCAGCCGCTGAGCAGGCAGGTGTCCAGGCCCATGGTGCATCCTTTCCCAATAACTTTCACAGTGGGGACGTGGTTGCTGATCGCTGGGGTAGGAAGTGTAGGTAGCGGGTTAGAAAGCCGAGCTGGGCAGGTGGGCTCCACGTTTGAGTGCATTCGGCCCTCTGCCCCTCAGGCGTCAGACAGAACCCCACAAACTTGGTGGAAGAAGAAGACAATTGTCATCATTTTTATGCGAGGCTGCCAGGACATTGCTGTAGAACGTAGATAGTGTGCCTTGTGATACAGTAAGTACTTATAAAAGTGGCCCAAGTCATGTTTACCTGCTGATAGGGATCTGATGACCCAGCTCATTGGATTTGATTAGAGGCTAGTAGCCAAAAGCCTATAGGTGACCCAAATGCTTGTTGGCACCATAAGGCAAAATGAAGAAAGACATGTCTGTGGACAACATGTCTATCACGATTTGACGAAAAAGAGTCCAAAAAAGCCATACATACTGCTTTGAAGCCTAGTTTACAGATTTATGCAAGCACAGAATATCATGAGTGGGTAAACCAGTAGGTTTTCCTGTGACACTGCAGTTCTCACAGTGTGGGCTAAGGTGAAGATAAACCAACTAGCTGTGCTTGTGAGTTTAAAGGCCTTTGTTCACACAGAAACGAAACAGAAACATTAAACAAATCGCAGGAGAAATGTCTGATCAAACACACAGTGAAACAATGTGCACTTAAATCCATTTGAGAATACAACTTTTACATGAAAAATAAAACCCATCTGCCATAAGAACGCACATTTTTGGTTTTGGTTTAAGCTTCTGGGTCCATTTAAAACACTATTTTGAGAGTCTGTGTAAAAACTATCAGGTGAAAATTTCCAGATTTTTGGGGGGTTGTGAAAGTGTTCACCCACTGGCCTTTAATTTTCTCCAGAAGTGCCCCAAACGTAGGCTTGTTAAGCCCTCTTGGTCTGCTAGGCATTGCTGCACTGACTCAACTGCTGTCAGCTCTGACAGGATAAAATCTGGCGCAGAAAAACACACGGTGCGGTGGGGAAGCGAAATGTTGAAAGTAATTTTACACAGTATGAATATTTGTGACGCTGTCCGTGAAATCCAGTCTCATAATCTAATTATGAGATTCGTTGATTTTACATTGACTTCCATCTTTGACATGACCTACTCAGTTAATATTAAAGATATCAAGGTTATATCTTCACAGAATGTTCTTTACATTATACAAGATAATTTTATGTTAAAAACAATGAATCAGAAAAAAGACTTGAGCTGGGTTTACACATTTGGTAGCTCATTACAGTGTGGCTTTTGGAGAATTGGCTTTTTCTGTGCTATACCTACGACTTAAAATGGAAACATGGTAAATTTTATGCAGATTGTGTGGTTGTATGCAAATGTTTTCAACTCTAGAATATATGTTAAAGATTCTTGGAAACAGAAAAACTGAATATATGTTTAGGATAGTCTTTCAGAAGATGGATCAGTTGAACACTGCTGAAAGCCATAGTTTTGAAAACCAAGCAGCCTCCTTCCCACAATCTTGGCATGCAGATTGCTCACATAAATGACCTGGAATTCCTGGAATTCCCATTTCAAACATTGTGTATGGATCTTGCTGTTTTATTTCTGCTAAAAAGTTTGATTCTGACAATGTTTTAAGCCAAAAGGTTCTGAAATACAGACAATAAGGTTTTAGTTAATGCTTGACAAAATATAATAGTGATTTGTGAGTGAAGCTTGGAAAAGGGTTGAGGACTCTGGGAAACTGAGAGAATTTTGTATGCTTCCCCTCCCCTTTAAATCAAATGAACCATGTTTGGCTAACTAACTACATATTTCCCAAGAATCACTATATATGTGATCAAAAAACAGGCTCTATGCACTTTTCTGTTCACTTCAACAACTGTCTTCAGTTTTTTAGGAATCTTTAGTTTCTCCCTTTATTTATTACACATCAAAGTTAGCTAACGTGTTAAAATTCCAAAATAATTCCAAATACAGTTCCCATCTGTAAATAATATACATAATCCTGCTTCAATCTTTTTCTGTAGCTTAGTTGGTAGATCATCATTGCTTTAGAAGTGTAGCATATAAGGTAATGGGTTTGATCACCAGTGAACACACATACTGATAAAACATATACCTTGTAATGTACTGTAATTTACATTGGATAAAAGTGTCTGCCAGACGTAAATGTAAACTAATGCCATTGGTGAACTAAAAAAAGACCCACAGTTTGCTTTTAACTAATGCATATTACTTAAACGTTATTTTACAAATCAAAGGATTATTAGGCACACCTGTTCAATTTCTCATTAATGCAATTATCTAATCAACCAATCACATGGCAGTTGCTTCAATGCATTTAGGGGTGTGGTCCTGCTTAAGACAATCTCCTGAACTCCTGAGTATTTCACAATCTGCTCAGTTACTAGGATTTTCACGCACAACCATTTCTAGGGTTTACAAAGAATGATGTGAAAAGGGAAAAACATCCAGTATGCAGCAGGCCTGTGGGCAAAAATGCCTTGTTGATGCTAGAGGTCAGAGGAGAATGAGCCGACTGATTCAAGCTGATAGAAGAGCAACTTTGACTGAAATAACCGAGGTATGCAGCAAAGCATTTGTGAAGCCACAACACGCACAACCGGATGGGCTACAACGGCAGAAGACCCCACCACTTATCTCCACTACAAATAGGAAAAAGGGGCTACAATTTGCACAAGCTCAACAAAATTGGACAGTTGAAGACTGGAAAAATGTTGCCTGATTTCTGTTGAGACATTCAGATGGTAGAGTCAGAATTTAGCGTAAACAGAATGAGAACATGGATCCATCATGCCTTGTTACCACTGTGCAGGCTGGTGGTGGTGGTGTGATGGTGTGGGGGATGTTTTCTTGGCACATTTTAGACCCCTTAGTGCCAACTGGGCATCGTTTAAATGCTACGGCCTACCTGAGCATTGTTTCTGACCATGTCCATCCCTTTATGACCACCATGTACCCATCCTCTGATGGCTACTTCCAGCAGGATAATGCACCATGTCACAAAGCTCGAATCATTTCAAATTGGTTTCTTGAACATGACAATGAGTTCACTGTACTAAAATGGCCCCCACAATCACCAGATCTCAACCCAATAGAGCTTCTTTGGGATGTGGTGGAACAGGAGCTTCGTGCCCTGGATGTGCATCCCACAAATCTCCATCAACTGCAAGATGCTATCCTATCAATATGGGCCAACATTTCATGGCACGCAGAATTAAGGCAGTTCTAAAGGCGAATGGGAGGGGGTCAAACACAGTATTAGTATGGTGTTCCTAATAATCCTTTAGGTGAGTGTATATTATCATCCCCTAAGTTATTTGCACCTTGATGCATAGCAAAACTGCAGTGTGTGGCAGTAGGTTGTTACATTTCCATATTTTACTGCAAACCCAAATAACACCAGAATATAATCCCTTACGAAGCTGGGAGTGGCAGACAGAACATTTCTTTTCAGTCACAGTCACACCTGGTACCATCCCCGTAGACGCAGATCCCCTGCTAACCTTTCAGAGCTGCTTTCTGCCTCCCGTGACCTCTATTTCTGTGAGCGAGAGCTCTTGGCCTTCCCTAGAGTCTGCCCCGGTGTCACCGCATCGGAGTAATCAGCAGAGATGCAAACCCAGCCACGCTCTCATTACCACACTGCGCATATCTATGGAAATGAAGAGGGAGCCTATAGCCGCTTTCACCGCAGTGCTGTTCTCATGTGTAAATAGGGAAGAACCGGCTGATTTCATTATGAGCAGGTTTGCGGATATCGATTAGTTGTTGACAAGAATTTGTTCTGCATTCATGGATGGAACCCAACCTGAAGTAAACAGAGTAGTCGCACCGAAAGGAAACATGTGGGAATGGCCGTGATGCATGAATCACTGTCAGCATGGTTGTGGATTCACAGGAATGTCTCCGTGTAATATATCACATGCTTTGGATGAACACGAGTTAAAGCATGCTTGAGCGGGAAAGGCTTTTGTATACTGTCCATATGGGTCATATAAGTATTCAATGCACTCACGTGCGGTTTAAACAAGCCTTATAAGCGTGAAACGCATAGCTAACATTTTCACTTGGAATCTGACAATAAAAATACACTTTCATTCAATAAAAAATGTCCTGGTTCTCGACAAATGTGACACTGGACCACAAAACCAGATATAAGTCGCACAGGTTTAGCTAACAATACATTGTGTAGGTCAAAATTATACATTTCTAATATCAAAATTATATATATATATATATATATATATATATATATATATATATATATATATATATATATATATATATATATATATATAATTAAAGAAATTATCATTCATTAGTAATATGTGTTGCTAAGGATTTCATTTGAATAACTTTAAAGGTGATTTTTTTCAATATTTAGATATATTTATTTTTATCTTTACCATGGGGCTGTTGAATGCTTTATTCTGATTGGCTGAGAAATCCATGGGTGTTTTTCCTGAAATCCTAACCTTTTAAATGTATTAAAAGTAGGCACCAGTGAAATTTTTAAAAGGCGGTGTAAAGGTGATGTAAAGGCACTTCGCTTTGTCATAATAATGTCATAAAAAATTTAATAAGCACACGTGCTAAACTGTTCCCTTTAAATGCTTATATCTTCTGTATGCGAATGTTGATTCACACCAAAATGCTTTTTTGCATAGTTGTGTTTGACACATGAAATTGTCTTGGGTTGGGTATGTAATTGTTGTTCCCTGAGAAGGGAATGAGAAGCTGCGTCTCCCTTGCCATACTTTCTGCGTCTCTGTAACACCATCTTCTGCAATATTTCAGATAGTGATATACTTCCTGGCTCCCGCGTCACCCTGTCTTTGTCATTAAGCCTCACCATTGGTTGAATTTGATATACACATTCAGACGCACTAACCACTGGAGACGTCCCCGCAGTGACGCAGCGTGAGTTTCCTCGAAAGGAAACTGTGACAATTTATCTTAAAAGGTAACATGATTGCTCTCACTTGAAATGTGTCCCCACATCTAGTCCTTGAATTTGAGGTTATTGGACCTGGAAAGTCCTTGAAGGGCCTTGAATTTTAAGTTAACTAAGGTGTGGGAACCCTGTAGGCTATGTAGTTGCGATTTTTTTATGAATTATTTTGTACAATGTGAATCAAACTCCACCCCTAACCATAACCCTAATTCCAATGTCATGGGCAAAGGGTAAAAAAATCCAGCGCTGGGTCAACAAGTGACAAACCCAACCTATTGGGTTGTAATTTAACCTATGCTGGGTTGTTTTATTCCAAAATGCTGGGTTGTTTAAACTAGGGATGCACCGATATGGAAATTTTGGCCGATACGATTAACCGATTACTCTTTATATTTGGGGGCCGATAACATATATATTTATATATATATATATATATATATATATATATATATATATATAGGCCGATAAATATTCATATTAATTTCACAATGAAAAACTCCCAGACCACAGACATCTTGTCTTTGCGCTAGACTAGCATACTCTTCTTAAGCCCGCAACATGTGTCATCTTCGTGCTATGTCACAGAAAGCACCAATCAAAACTCCACGTGGCCAGCAATGAGCAAGTGAAGTGAAGTGGTTCAACAAACCAAAATAATCCATAATTTATCGGCCTAATTTTGCTATCAGACCGATAACCGATAATATTAAAAATAAGCAGTTATCGGCCAATAACGATATGTTGGCCGATATATCGTGCATCCCTAGTTTAAACCCATTGTTAAGTTAAATATAAAGATTTTCTGGGTTTATTTAACCCAACGCCTGGGTTTGTCCTTTTTTGACCCAACGCTTGGTTTAAAATAACCCAGTGTTTTATCAAATCTATTGTGCTAAAAGATACGGATGAGATTCTACAAATTCGTGGAAAATGGTCGCCTCTTAAAATAGGTATGCATTACAGAGAGTGTGTATTGTAGAAAATCTATTATCCCTGTAATGTGATGCACATATTGTGTATGTTTTCACAATGCAATAGGCTTTAGGTTTGTCTATAGCTTTATATAAAACAATAGAAGTTAATGGTATGTCCTCATTTAGCCAACCGTGTGTGTGTGCGTTTGTGTACCTAAGCTCAATTCGCTCCAGGGGGATTGTAATAATTATACTGTAAATTGCTTTGGATAAAAGCATTTGCTAAATGGCAGCTTGCTATCTGCATTGCCATTAAACATCCCTTTTGAAATCACATCCAAACTCAATTTTAATATAAAAAGATTATAGACGAGATATAGTAGTTCTACATAAAAGAATAAGTAATGGTAAAAGCAATAAGTCCACATGATTAATGACCACAAATGAAGATTTCTGTAATGTCAGATTTAAAAATAAATAAATAAATCGCAACAACGCATTCATCTATATCAATGTCACTGATGTCATAATGAGGGTTTGTTATTTTTAGCCCACAATGTTTGTATGGGCACGACTGGTGTTGTTAGGTGTGCAGCAGCGCTCAACCTTGAACAGGGTTGCAGGGCAGATGGGCTTAGTGGGGGTGCAGTGGTTCACTCATCTGTTTTCCCATGCAGAGGCAGAGTTAACCGAGTAGAGCAGCTCTAATGAGACGCCGCTTTCTGACTTTACCCAGCACATGAGAGGGATTAACTCTCAATGCTAACAAGCTCAGATCTTAATTAGACAGGCTTCTATAACCGAGTTCAACCGGCTCAAGAGGAGACGAGTCCTTTATATGACATAACGCTTGCGCGGGCGCTTTTGGATGTGCCTTTCTGTCTCCTTTCCAACAGTCTCAGCCAAACCAGTGAACCTGTGGCATGTATTAAACTGGCCCATTGTTCCCTCTCCGAGATGTGATTTCACTGGCTTGACTAATGAAATACTTCATCCTTGCCTGCCTCTCTGACTGATGAGGAGTTCATTAGAAAGCTAACAGAAGCTCTCAGGAGGAGGAAAGCCCCAGGCTTTGGGCATAACAACATTTGGAGGCATTTCATGCAGAATCTGGGCGCATTTTGTAACCCACATTGCAAATTCAGTGTGCCATATTACAAAACTACATTTAAAACACATTTTACATGTGTATTTCTGATTTAAAAGGGATATTCATTTACATTTATGACACTTTTATCCTATTCAAGCTATACATTTTATCAGTATTTGTGATATCTGGGATCAAACCCATGACATTACATTGTTAATGCAATGCTCTTCTAAGTCAAAGCCATGCCAAAATTATGCCTAAATAACTACATGTCCATTGACTAAAGCGCTAGGTTTACTTTTTACGCGGACGTGTCTGCACAGCTATCAAAGCATACTCAACCGTGAATACGGGCGGACGGGCACGTTCGACACATACGCAGTAAATACGATTTCTTATTGAAATGATTACTCTTCCAGGGCGAGGGCGTCAGGCCAGCACTGATTTGCATCATTTACAGCAGTGGTTCCCAACCTTTTTCACTTCGAGGCCCCCTAGGCTGTTTACACTTGGCATTAACATGTGTTTTCGTCGATCGGATCACAAGTGGACGACGTTAATGCCAGGTGTAAACGGTGTTCAAAACGTTTTGAGCTCGTCCACTTTCGACCACTTTCAACCACATCCAGATGTAGTCGAAACCACTTTCGATCGGATCGCTTTGGAGTTGCGGAACGCACATGTGGTTGAATGCGTTCGAACAGCCACACGCGACCGCCTTCTCTCCGCCCATTTATCTAATCTGAGGTATTTAAACACAAGTTTTACGTCTTTTTTGACTTCTGGCGTGAACATTTGGTGAACAGCGCTATTTTTAGCCTTTCATTGATAAAACTAAGCGGCTAATCTCCGTAGTTTCGTTTTGAAAGCGTGTGAAAGTTGCGCGATCCTATTTCATCAATTGTGCTGAAAATTCAAAGAAAGCTCTTACATACTCATGTACAAAACACTGTGCAGCATGTTTACTTGCTAAACAAGCAGTGCACTCCGACATAATATTAGTTTGCGTCCATATAAACTCATAATTACTCCCGCTCGTGTTTGAATGACAGCAGAGAGACTCGCCCACCGTCTAACAGACCACCCCCTCATAGTATTCAGCACAGAAGCGGTCGAAAGTGGACAAAAGAGACGGATTTAAATACCAGGTGTAAACGTAATGTGTCTCTCGTCACCTTGTGATCCGATCAATGAAAACACATCTTAATACCAAGTGTAAACAGCCCACTGTTGCCCACAACAATATTTAAACAGTGGCGGCTCGTGACTGCTCTTCTGAGGGGCGCAAATTCATGTGTTCTGAGTGTCATGTGTGTTGCTCGTGTTTTCAAAATATGTGTTTGTTGCGTCATGTGAACCATGTGCATTACGTGTTTTGTCAAAATAAGTGCCTGCTGCATACGCGGCAAAACCGTTTATTGTCAAAGAGACACTCACGTTCACAAAATACACGCAAGACACTCCTTTAACAGTAAACTGTGATTAAGCACGAGGTTATGCCAGGGACGGATTATGGCGATGATGTGCCCTGGGCACAGATGTCTCAAAGGCCCCCTTTACCAATTTTTTGGGCAACAGCGTTGCACCTGTATGCACAGGGCTCAAGTGTTGGTTCGCCTCTGCCTGTATACCCCATCATACAGGATTAACAATGGCACTAATACGCGGGGAGAGAATGCACACAATATTCTGTACTTTCACACCACAAATTGGTTTATTTATATCTCACCAGTATCTGTCAACATACTGTACAACATACCCCGTCAAAAAGACGAGCGGAGCTTTTCACTCAAAGTTGAATATTTTTTAACTCTCGACGCTCAGCACTGAGCGCGAATAAAACCCAGAGCGCCGGTTTTCAGCGCGGAAAAAACCCGCTAGCTGCTTGCTTACTTGAAAAACGCAGAGTTTCCATTGGAATCAATTGAAAACATGCGCCGGCCGCGGGCGTAAAAGCTTTGGTGTGTCCAGCCCCTAGCTTAGAACAAAAAAGTTGGTTTAAAAAAAAAGTTGGTTTAAATTTACCTTAGCTGAGGGGTATCTTTCTCGATTTCCTCAGAGAAAACGCTTCCACCACATCATCAAAATCCAGTTCCCTCACAAGATCGCATTCAATGGCCATTAAAGACGTCCTTGACACATTTTGCTTCTTAGTTCGTTTTTTACTCTTGCCATTAGAGAAAATGAGCATTCTCCTTCACAATTGCTGACTGGCATGGTGAGGAAAAGCTGTCCTTTTGTGCTTTCTTTTCATTGATCCACTTGGTTGTGGTTTTAAACTCATTTTTGTTTTGGTTTTTGAGTAACCGTCTTCTACGCGTGACTTTTATATTACGCAATGCTTTTCACTCGCCTCTAGATGTCCCTTTCAACAGCGCAGCAATACATTAAAATTATTTATTTGATTTATTTACTAGTTAATACTTTGCAACTGCAAAAAAAAAAATCACATTATTCCTCAATATTTAACAAAATTTTACTGAAAATAAAATTAAAATATTTACTTGAAAAGAATAGGCACAGTAAATTTGACAGGGCCCCCTGCTGGCCTAGTGCCCTGGGCAAGTGCCCAGTAGGCCCGTGCGTTAATCCATGCCTGGGTTATGCGAGTATCTGGCAAACGCGAGCGTCTCTTTTATCATAAACCCTTTAGACGCGTCCGAGCAGGCACTTATTTTGACAAGACACGTGATGCACATAGGTTTACTCGACGCGCAGAACACATATTTTGAAATTACGAACCACACACATGACGGTGTCACTACAGAAGAGTCAAGTTTTAAATAGGAAAAATATCAAAACTCTTTGGTTATTTTTTAGCGCAATGCTAATGGTCTAATCAGATTCAATGGATTATGCTAAGCTATGCTAAAAGTGGTACCCAGAGATCAGCTGAATGGATTCCAAAATGGTAAAAATCAAATGTTTAACTCTAGGGGAGCTGGAAAATTAGCATATTTTCAAAAAAAGACGAATGTCCCTTTAAGGAAAGATTTTGAAGAGTGAAAACTATGTTTTTGACGCAATGTGGACCGATGAATCATTTATTCAATCAATACGACCTTGGCTAACTTTGGTATCATGTTGCATTATGTAGCTTTTCCTCAGAATTTCAGGATTGCAGTGTTTTACTTTGTTGTGGTGTTTATGTGACTTGGTACAATTAGGTTTAATAAGAACCTGATTCACTTCTTCCTGTGGCCTTCCCAAAAGCCAGGAAAATTTGAACACAGTCATTTCCTTTAAGCTTACCAAAAAACTCTGACATTAAATCTTTCGACCCATGTATCTTATCTGTGTTTTAACAGCAGGCGTATGCCTCCTCCACCCAGCAGATGGCGCCGCCCAGTCCTAACACCACCACCAGCAGTAATGGAGGCAGCAGTTTTGGGGACCAGCTGAGCAAAACCAACCTTTACATCCGCGGCCTCCATCCGGGAACCACAGACCAAGACTTAGTAAAACTGTGTCAACCGTAAGTGCAATCCAGAAACATTTCTCACAGAAACAAAATAGGAGGGGGTTTAGGATGGTAATGGGAAATAGTTTAGAGTTCATAAAATGTGTATATTTTAAGACAGGGGGTGTGTTTGAATTCCTTTCTTTTATACTAAATGATAAAGAACTGATGTCTCGACCATTGAAGTTCAGTTGCATTCCAGAACATATACACATTGTTGAAGTTGACGTCTTTTTGAAAGAAAAATCATAAATCAAATCTCTTTATTATCTCAACTGTTTCTCTTTGACAGCAAATCAGATTAAATAGAGAACAAAGATCTTCTTTTTAAGGCCCTGCTTCTATTTATATCAGAATAAGAACTGAGTGTTCAAACATCTTGCTCGATTGACGTACTACGTTTTACATACCGTGTAGCAGAGCTTTTGCATACATATTTAGATTTGGGGAGTGTATTGAGAAACATTACATGGGACTGGGAGAGAGAGAAATTCAAACTTTGGTGTCCTGAAGTGACCCTGCAGAAGTTGGAAATGTTCTGCTGGCAGATTATGTTAACATGAATGCAAATTACATTAGAAGTGTTTTTGGACAGGCGTATGCAGCTTCTTGATATGATATGTGCATATCTTACATTTTTATTCATGAAGCCTTTTTTACATTTTAGTGCAATCTTGAGTCGTACGCCTGGCTTCATCTTTGAATTTGTTTTATTGTAAAAAAATAAGTGTTTTTGGTGGTATATGTGACACATTGCAGAGGGGATTCATCTTTTGAAATACATCTCAGATTACTTTGTCACTGTTAGATTGTTGGAATGCTTTGCTTTTATGTTAGATGACACTTTGGTGGAATGTGGGATTTAAGTGACACACACTTGTGGCAAAGTCAACAGAGGTTTAAGTTTCAAACAGAGCTCATTTTAGTTGAGCGTGACCACTGCCCCTCCTCTTGCATTTTACTTCATGTAAGGCAGTCCCTCCAGAAAAATGTGATTATGCGATCGCATGATTTAACGCATAAGTCTGCATATTTATGCGTGGGGCGCATTTTTTTAAAATACGCCGCACTTTCGCAGCATAAATTGCAGATTTCTTGCATGATTTCATAATCCCCGCATTTTCATAGCAAAAATCACATATATCTTAGTAGAAAGTTGAGAAATGTTGCATTTACCTCACACAAGCGCAGCCATTTCCCCTGTTGCCATGGGAACGTTATAAAGTGACGTGATTTTGTGACGTGAACATCATTGAAAAGCTGCAAAAGCTGAAAACAGTTTTTGCAAGTTCCCGCAGTTTTTGCAAGTTCTCGCAGTTTTTGCACGTTCCCGCAATTTTATTGCTTAAAATATCACGCATATTCCATCGCATATTTTAAGAAAACATGCCGCAAGATCAAAGATTTTTGCTCGCAACAATACACAAAAAAAAGTAAAAAAAGAGCTTGAAAAGAGTTCATTGCTATTTTTTCTTTACTGAGAGATTCCAAAATACAAATATAAAAATGTATGCAAAATTATATTATATAAAACCTTTTTTCTGTTTAACTTGCCATAATACTGTGTCATTTGTACATAGTCAAAATAATTTTCTATAACTTAAAGTCAGTGTAAAGTCATTTCTGAAAATTGATTCTTAACACATTATAAATGTTAGAAATGCATGGCTAAAACACATTGTGTAGTGCTGAATCACAGTGGCGGCTCGTGACTGCTCATCCGAGGTGCGCAAATTCAAAATAAGTGTTTGGAGTGTCATGTGTGTTGCTTGCTTGCTTTTTCATGTGAACTTATGTGTCAAAATAAGTGCCTGCTGCTCACTCGTCAAAACCATTTACGATAAAAGAGACGCTCACGTTCACAAAATACACGCATGAGATTATGCGAGTATCTGGCAAACGCGAGCATCTTTTTTATCATAAACCCTTTAGACGCGTCTGCAGCAGGCACTTATTTTGACAAGACACGTGATGCACACAGGATCTCTCGATGCGTAGAACACATATTTTGAAATAAGGAACCACACACATGAAAGGCTACATACATGTTGTGAAGAACTTCACATCGAGCGCCCTTGAAAAAAGAAGTCACCGGCCGCCACTGCTGAATTGTGGAGTTACACCGTTAAACAGTTTTCCACATTTCTGTGTTCAGGATTATTTGGGCGGGGCTAAAACGGTGGCTCCATGATGCACCGGAGCCACAGAGCATGGCCCCGCCCCTAACACAATCGCAGGATCAGCATTTAGGCTGCAGCATAATTTTTAAAGTTCATAGAGATGCCAGCTTTCCTGCGAGTGGGCGTGGTTTCGGCATAGACCCACACCAGCATTTGACAGCAGAGAATCCTGCCTGTTTTTCCAAAATTTTGATAACTTATTTTATTATTATTTTTTTAATCATTTAAATTTGCCTCGATGGTTAATAACACATTTTTCTGTGGGGTGACAAACTGAGAACACATTTACTGTAATATCATGCTTTACAGAGGCTTTAAATCTTTGGGTCTTTCGCTAAATCGTTCTTTGGGAAACCAAAAATGATTCTTCTAGGCAGCGCTTTGAAAAACCTTTTAAGCACCGTTGTTTTATAAGAGTGTAGTGAATCTTTTATTACATTACCAAAAAAAGTTGTCAACTCAGTGTCTTTCATATCCATTTGATGTGACTTTTGTAGGTCAATGAAAATGTCACGTAGCCTTCTTAGCTTAATTTGGGTTTATGTTTAATTTTAAGATGAACTCTTTATATATTTAAGTTGGTGTAAAAAGACTTTGCACCGATTTTTGAGAAGCAGTACTGGAGAGGCCCTCTCATTCTGAGCATTCTGGAAGAAACGCCTGAGATGAGGCTGCCCAGCCCTACAGGAAACTCTGGGCCCAGGGGGAAGAGAAAGACAAACAAGGGTAACAGCTGGGAGAGAGAGAGAGAGAGAGAGCAGACAAGAACTTACTGGTTGTGTGGGTTGGGGGAAGGCAGTGAAAGAAGAGGGAGAGAGAGAATGATTTTCAGGAGTGAGAGAAAGAGAGAAAAGTCAAATATGTGTCAGGTGTTTCTGAGCAAAGAATAAAACTGTTACCTTTAGAGAGAAGTACAAACGGCTTTAATTTTTACATTTGTGCATCTGGTTGGGGCTTTTTTGCAATGTGACTTTGCAGTGCAAATGGGGTGCAATGCACTTTATTAATTTATGTCTGTGTCTAACTGGACACCAGTGGCAGCCGGTGACTTCTTTTTTCAAGGGCGTACGATACGCAGTTCGTCACAACATGTATGTAGCCCGTCATGTGTGTGGTTTGCCATTTCAAAATATGTGTTCGGCGTGTCGAGTGAATCTGTGTGCATCACATGTTTTGTCAAAATAAGTGGCTGCTGCAGACGCGTCTAAAGGGTTTATGATAAAAGAGACGCTCGCGTTTGCCAGATACTCGCATAATCTCATGCGTAAGAGTTTACTGTTAAGGGAGTGTCTTGCGTGTATTTTGTGAATGTGAGTCACCATAATCCAATAGGTATGTTATAGGAAACATGCTGTGAAAATTAACATATACAGTACTGTGCAAAAGTCTTATGCTACGTACACACCAAACGCGGGGTATCACGTTACTTGCTCTAGATTACTTGCGCGATTTAACTTCGTGTCATGCGAATTTTTCGCTCTGGTTGAATATTTTCAATTTAGGCGAAGACGTGTTTGAGGCGAATAGCGCGTGTTTTACGTCTGTAGTATTAAAACAGTATAAAAGTATAAGCTGAAGTGTTAAGTATTTAGGGTAAACTCTCCTTCCACTTGAGCAATAGCAGGCAGCTGCAGGATCTCTTAAACCTAAATGAAATTAAATCATAATTTCTAATTCTAATCTGAAAGGGACTTCAGTCTTCTCAAAAAAGCTCAAGATGTGTTTCGTGCCAAGAGAGGTCAAACTAAATACTGACCGATGCCTGAAGAAGACATTTAGTTTCACACTTTTTTTGTGTGTCTACATATTTCCTGTATTTTCTGTTTGTATCTTAATAAAATAGATTGAAAAATAAACACAGATGGACATTATACCTTCTAAAACAACAAGTCTGGTGGTGGTGGCCTAAGACTTTTGCACAGTACTGTATATCTCTAATATTGAGTGAGTAAGGTCATGTCAAAGATTGAAATTAATGTAAAATCAATAGTTAAAATCCAAACGATGAGTTTATCTACTACCCTAATACGTGTTTCAGGTCTTACCGTGCAGCATTTATCTGTTCCAGAGGACAAAATGTCACATTTATTAGTAAAATGATTTTTCAACATATTTTTCAGGATTTTAAGTGGCCTCCCAATCCCTCTCCACAATTCAATATAAGTATTGCTTTCTTCTTAAAGAAGGATCACATCCGCACACTAATCCCTGCAGCCCAGCTCATAGCGATTGCTTGACCGTGACTTTTGGCTCTCACACATGACTAGCTGTCCCTTCACCCCTGGGTTGCACCCCTGGCAAAGCAGGCAGGATTTCCAAGCGGCAAACATCTAAGAAAAAGTCATCAAGCAATGCGAGTTTGTGAAATAAGAGACATTTTGCAGAGCAATTGTTATACTACAAACTTTGCATTTGATGAATAAAATGTTTAAAATTGTATAACATTTTAAACCTTTCCTGCACTGCAAAAAGCATTTTTGTCTAATCAACATATTTTTGTTACTTTAACTTAAAAAAATGAAGTTAAACAAATTCACTTTAAAGTTTTAAGTTATGTCAACTTTCTTAAGTCAAAAATAGTAAAATAGTAGGTTGAATTGACTTGCAAAACCAAGTTGTTACTGTATAACTTTGTCCTGCATTTTTTTTACAATGTGTGCACTGCATAAGTGTTCATGTGTCCACATGTACTGTTTCATTTAATATATAAACTTGCAAAAACATCTTTTTATATTTTCTGAAATGGGAGCCACATTTTTAAGATGCCTTGTTAGCACGGTTGTGGCTAAAGAGATGAGAATGAGAGCTGTTTTCATCTTAATCCTACCCCTAAACCTAATATTTCACAGGATTTAGGCCATAGCCAGAACCTGTTAGCACCCTGAAAATCATCCTTATCCTACCCCAAACCCTAAACCCAGGGTTCCCACGGGTCCTTGAAATCCTTGAAAGTTTGTGAATCTGGGGGATAAAATTCAAGGCCCTGGGAAGTTTTTGAAAATATACATGCATATTGTAGATACAGGTCATTGAAAGTGCTTAAATCTATTTTATGCAAGAAGTTTTCTGGAAAAAAAAATCAATTTATTCCCTGTGTAGTGTAGGATAATATCATAAAAATTCTAGACTTTTCAAGCACACATTCTTATATCTTCTCTAAGCGATTGTTGATTCATACCAAAATGCTTTTTTGCATAGTTGTGTTTGACACATGAAAACGTCTCTGGTTACGTATGTAACTGTTGTCCCCTGAGAAGGGAATGAGACGCTGCGTCTCCCTTGACATACTTCCTGCGTCCCTGACTGTAACGCCGTCTTTCAGATATTGAAATTCAGAATATGTCTTTGTCGTTAAGCCTCACCATTGGTTGAATTTGATATTCACATTCAGACGCACTTACCCCTGGAGGCGTCCCCAAAGTGTCACCGCAGTGACACCTCGAAAGGGAACTGTAACAATGTATCTTTAAAGGTAACTAGGGCTGCACGATGTGAGGAAAAGTTGTGATGTGCGGTGACATTTTTTAATGTTGCGATGATGATGTGAGTTGCGATAAATATTTAATAATTTTTTTCCATGTTTTAGGGGCCATTAACATGTCGCGCCTAAAACGTGTGGAAAACGCTAGACACGTAGGTTATTGTCACATGACCTGCACGCTGTGTTATGTCATTCTGAAAAGTTAAAATGTTTTTGAAAAGCCTGGAAAAACGAGCGCGTCGCACAGCGTGCGAGTCGCGACCGCGGCGTTTCCAGAGCGCACATACTACATTTGAAATAATGAACTTGAGCGCGCAATAGACGCAAAATGTGAATCACCGCTTCCACAGCACCTGTGTTTGTGGCGTCATCTCTCCTAAATCCAAAATAATTTCATGATATAGCTGAAGTGCTGTTCCTTTTCACCACAAGGTCTTCGTCTGACAACACATTTTCCTCACTCTTCTCTCCTTCCTCCGCCATCGTTTTTGCTAACAGGCACAGCGTCGCAACTGACACCTCACAAATCAATCTGAGGAGCGTAGCTGACTTGGGGGTTCCCCTGATTGGCCTAATAGCATGAACGCGCAAACCATGTCTTCAGGACTAAACGTGATAGGTCAAACGTTTATTACATTAATGTACTAAAAACATTAAACGATTAATAAAGGTACAACACTTAACAACACGACTGTAATTTAACGGTAGAAATATACAAAGTTATTGATAAAGAAGGATTTATCAGCCGCAGTTTAGATTCTGATGCCTGCTTACTGTGTTGTATACGGTATTTTAGGCAAGTTGCGTTTGAAAGGTCAAACACCCAACAAAGCTTTTTTATCATATAACTGTGGTATGTAACGTTACGTGTATGTCAGAGCAACCTCACAAGCACAATAGAAATATGCAAAGTTATTGATAGGGATTTATTAGCCGCAGTTTAGATTCTGATGCGCGCTTACTGTGTTGTATACGGTAATTTAGTCACGTTGAGTTTAAATTTTTGTTTCTACTTTACTATACGTATGTATTGTCATTTATGTGTATCATCTTTAGCACCCAGAATCTTTTGTGGCCCAAACATATTTGTGTTCGACTGCTATTTTTACACATTAATGTTTTTAAAACATTTGCCCACATGTAATGACGGGGAATGAAGCTATCCAATCTATCCAATTACCGTTTTCCCTTCATTCATCGCGCCAAGGCTGTCTGTTGTGATGTGTTCATCGTGTGAGTTCATATCGCGATGACGATGAAAATTCGATGTATTGTTCAGCCCTAAAGGTAACACAATGTAACCTTGCTCTCACTTGAAATTTGTCCTCACATTTAGTCCTGAATTTGAGGGTATTGGACCTGGAAAGTTCTTGAAAGGTCCTTGAATTTGAAGTTAAGTAAGGTGTGGGAACCCTGCAAACGCAACGTCTTGCAAGATTTGGCTGTAGCTGTATTCCCTCTAGCCAGAACCTTTTGGCGCCCTAAAAAATCCTGGGTCATTTCAGCTCAAGGTTGGGTCAAATATGGGCTCGGTTAATTTGAACCTAACGCCTGGGTTTGTCCATACTTGACCAAACCATGTGTTAAAACAACCCAGGCAACAGTCTCATGGCAATTCATACAAATTTTATGAGGTGGTATTAAAGGCGGAGTCCATTTTGTTTTAAAGCCAATGTTTATATTTGAAATCACCTAAACAAACACGCCCCTACCCCAATAGAATCTGGACCTTCTGTTGATAGACCCGCCCCACACATACGCAACCCGGCAAGGATGTCGGTTAGTAGACACGTTCCTTACTGCTGATTGGCTATGAGTGTGTTTTGGTAGTCGGCCCGTCTCCTTTTCCAAAGCGTTTTTCAAACATCGTGGACTCCGCCTTTAATAATTAGTACAACCACATTTTTGTACGATTCGCTTTCAACCCTGTGACATCGAGGTGTGGTTGAGATTTTGTAAATTTTTTCCTAAAATATGCAAGATTTTGTACGATTCACCTCATAAGAATTCATACGAAATAAGCAACTCATACAATACAGACAAATTCCCGTGAGATCAGAGATCTGTATTTTCTCTTTTCAGTGTGTGGCTTTTTTAATCGCAAGATCCCTACAATGAATAACCTTTCTTAAAGTTTTCTCACTGATATTATTTTAAACCTGCATTTAAACTACAGTTTATCATTGTGTAGACTGTGTTAGTTGAGTTTAGATCATCAGTGTGGGATGCTGTGCGCGGGCAGTAGGACCCAGATGAGGTGGAGCGGGCAGAGGGCATTGTTAGTTGATTGTTGTGGATCTCAGCCAAAGCCGCACAGAGCATACAAGGAGAACTCTCAGGTTACACTGCAAGCACATGCCTGGAACGAACCCCTATGGCCCTCCCCATCCTTCACACTGCTGAAAGCCTCCTCTAATCCATAAACACGTACACCAACCTATGGTTATACCTGTGCCGTGCTGCGCCAATGCCTCGGGAGATATGCAGAACGACACAAACGCCATATGACATCCATTTTTCAAAGAGCGCTGTTACCATTTGATCACAGTTACTTTACGGCACTGGCACCCTCATTGAGATTTCATGCAAATTATTTCTGTATATGTGGGCCCAAGTGTTTTGTGAATCAAGCGGGTGCCCTTGTTTATAAGTTTATGTGGCCCAGCTGCTTGGCATTGACCTTATAAAATATGTCAGCTCCCCATCATAAAGTCTTATGAGTTTGGGTGTGTTTACTATTAGGTTATTACACGGTAATTACAATGTTATACGCAAAATAAGGAGTTTATCTATCTAAACCAAATGCTTGTGTTTTTGTGTTTTTTGTACTGTGAAGCTATGGAAAAATAGTGTCTACGAAGGCCATCCTTGACAAGAGCACCAACAAGTGTAAAGGTAAGTTATGTATAAATAGCATTCCATCTTTAACATTTCATTGCTCTTTAAATAATCGTCATCTCTTTTATCTCTAACAAATTTGTGCTGATGTAATTGAAATGGGATTGTTATTGCATAACCCTACATTTGTCAAGTGGACCAGTGCCATTACATTCATGTGTATGTGTGTGTGTGTGTGTGTAAGTGTATAGTTAAACTTGGCCTGATAGATTTTTCATGTGGGACACAGATTACCAGCGGGAGCTAAGGTGCAAAGGAGTGATAGGCAACGCTATTGGCTTAAAAACTAAACCCTAAGCAGTGATCACTGATCCTGTGTGTGTGTTTGTGTGTAAAGGCTATGGCTTTGTGGATTTCGACAGCCCAACCTCCGCACAGAAAGCAGTCACGGCGTTAAAGGCCAGTGGAGTTCAAGCTCAGATGGCAAAGGTAAGAGGCGGCGAAACGAAACATCGTGTACTTTAGTTGTTCATAAAAGCAGTGCATATTTAAAACACTTTAGACAAAGCAGCACCTCTGCCATACCCTTAAGCTTCAAAGGCATTCCAGTTCTTTTATAGGTAATGGTGCCTGCTAAGGCACACCAGATTAGGGATTTGAACAAACCTCCAACCTTCCAAAGTGCTTTAAAATGTGCAGGTTCGTTTGATGCGTTGATGTAATTGTAACTGAAACAGAAAGTTAAGCCCAAGATATAGTCGTGTGTAAGGTTTACGTCGTAGGTTATCCGTAGCCCTGCGTAGCCTGGTGTGCACCTTGCCAAAATTTGAACGGTGCAACAGTTCTGTGCGGACGGAATTGTTCGACTAGAACCCCTCCCGTCAGGTACAAAAAAGTGCGTCATAGGTATTTCCGTTTGCGATGGTGAGAACGTACGCACAACTACAATGAGCTCTTTAGGGTGGGACATATTGAACGTCTACTCTCATTTTAAAACACCAATAGCATTCCTTTACATCACTGCCTGGAATCTGATAAGAAGCTAAACTGCAGAATGTCATTGTAAAATCATTGATCCATATTGGTGTATGTGAAAGAGTTTAATTTTGGAATGCTTATTTCTTCTTAATATAAAATTTGTCTAGAGCACACTTATGACATAAATATCATTAAAGTTAACCTATTCATACCAGATGCTAAAAACATTCAGTTTAGATTCATTTGGGGACTTGAATGGATTGACAGCTAAGTGAACACATTTAAATGCATGTAAATGTTATTATAACATTTTTGAACATAACTTGAACATAACAAAGATTGGGCACTGCTGTTACTATAAATAGGGGACATTGCAGCGCTCAATATGGCCTAACTGACGCCGGAGGTCCCGCCTTTCAGTTAAAAGAGCCAATCATCAATTGATAAAGACGGATGCTTGTCAGTGGGAGGGGCTCTATAGACCTTTTGCGAGTAGACGTCACAGTTACATCACTGCAAGCTCCGGGCGCAATGTGGTGGCAGAAAAACAGTGGAAATGAATTAGACACAAGTGAAACGAGCAAGATAACTCACTAGAAAATCTATTGTTGTGCTGTTGAGTGTCAGAAAAGGAATGCCAAAAAAGATGGCTTTCATTTTTATAGTATATACTGTCATCGAAGACACCATTTGAAGATAAACGTAGGTGTTTATGGTTGCAATAAGCCCTCAACCCGACAGACTGGAGTGCTGAAATCATTTGGAAATCTTTTAATAATTGGAATAGAAAATAATTAGAGAAGATATCCGGTGTTCTGTCGAAGTCTGATTCCTCTATGTGTTTCTTAAAGCGTTTCCATCACGCTACGTTTATAATTTATTTTAGAAAGATTTGAATGGGTTATACTAAAAAAACAATAATATTACAATTTATTAAATATTTCATAATTTTTCAGTTTTCTATAATTTCTTTTTACCTTATATCTTAGCCTATGTCTTCTTCCTGTTTGTTCTAAAATTATTATGTTTACATGCTTAATAAATATATAAATATAACACACACATGATGTGAAGTGTTATTTAAGCAATGTCGCTCGAGTAGGAGTATGATATAGCTCTATATCATCACGGCTGTGATTAGGCCAGAGGCACGAGGCCGTAGGCCGAGTGCTGGAGGCAATCTTAGCCAATCTTAGCCAATCTTAGCCAATCAGATTCGAGAACCAGAAAGAACTGTTGTATAATAATATATAAACAGGCCTATGCATATTAATTTGTATGTTAACATAATAGTTTTATAATAACAAAGTTTTACTTTAGAACAAACATGAAAGCTATATATATATATATACGGAAGAAATAAAAGAAAAAAGGAAAATGATGAAATATTTAATAAATGGTATTATATAGAATACATGATAGTATTGCTTAGTTTTTATATGTACTTTAGCGATTCACTATTTTTTAAATTTACCAATAAAGAACAATACATATACATTACATACATGCACATATATCAGTAGCCAAGCCATTTAAACTTTTAATTTATCTAAAAAATAAATGCAACGTGATACAAACGCTATAAGAAACATTACACTAAAGGTAAACATAGGGGAAATAGACTTCGACATGACACCGGATCCATAACAATCACATTTTAACGCCAAAACACTTCACACCGCTACTGCAGAGCTGCCACTTTCTGCCACAAAAAACACCATCTCTGTTTGCAAACACGCAAATGGTCTATACAGAGTCACGTGAGGCGCTTTCCAACCTGTGCTCATGCACAGTAGCTAAAATGACCTTGAAAAATTTAAGCATAAGAAGCGAAAGTTATGATACAGCTGATGTCGGGTTTAATTGTTGCTTGGAAATATGTTGTGTAAATGTTTATCTGTGTTTCCCCATTCAAGTATATAGGACCTTAGGCCGCATTTACATTGCAAGTTTGAAGTGACTCTATTTTTTCTGCAACATGGCATGGTTTGGATATGACTCACAAACGTGTGCGCAGGAAAAAAGTGGGTAACACTTACTTGAAGGGGTGTTCAAGACTGACATGACACCTTTTACACATGCTATACATGTTAATGTCAACTGTCATTAAGTGTCATTTGTTCAATTATGTCATTTTTAATGCAAAGATGACATTGTTTGAGATGTCTTTGTTATGACAACTTGACATTAACCAATACATTATAGCTTGTCATGACAACTTGACATTTCCAAGATAACATAACTGACCACTTTTTACCAGTGATACAAATTGCATTTGTCATTAAAAATGTCATTAAGAGTTAATACTCTGTCTTATAGTTTTATAACAGCGTCATGAATATTTTTCTTGACCTCAACTACAGTGGTACAAATATTATTTGTCATTCAAAAGTCATTAAGTGTTAATACTCTGTCAAATAGTTTTATAACAGCGTCATAAATATTCTTCATGTTTTTTACGTTTCCTCCAGGTGTTAGAGAAATAAAGGCAACCATCGAATAATAATAATAATTAAAATTGATAAAATTGTATTTTATTACATTTGGAGACTGTTTCACTTAAAATTAAATGAAAACAGTACAATAATGGGTTAAGCCATGCAGCGTTGGGGCCATATCAATGAAAACAGTTTGCACAAAAAAAAACATATCACGCAAAAACAGTTCATTACATTAAATTCATTAAATGTTTTGTTAGTTTTTTCTTCTGTCAGAAAATTTCAGTACCCTCTGTGTGAGGAAGAACAAGTTCTGTTAGTTGTCAGTTTTTTATGTACTGTGCACATACGTAAAGTTAAGCATAATCTTTTGACGTGTCTGTTTCATTTTGTTAAGGTATTTGAATTTATTTGACATAGTACTAACACTAACTGACATTTAAATGGCAAGTTCAATTTGTACCACTGTAGTTGAGGTCTAGAAAAATATTCATGATGCTGTTATAAAA
This sequence comes from Misgurnus anguillicaudatus, assembly GCF_027580225.2. Taxonomy (NCBI): domain Eukaryota; kingdom Metazoa; phylum Chordata; class Actinopteri; order Cypriniformes; family Cobitidae; genus Misgurnus; species Misgurnus anguillicaudatus. Next base: position 19,032,382 of record NC_073349.2, read on the forward strand.
CAATTTGAAAGCGTATTAACACTTGATATTTAAATGACAGTTTAATGTAATGCTAACCCATAAAGCTAGGCAGTTTTTAAGTTTGATAATTATTCTGCTATGTCATGTTTATGACAGATTTATGACCAGTTATGTTGTATTGGTTTATGTCAAGTTGTCATAACAAAGACATTTCAAATAATGTCATCTTTGCATTAAAAATGACATAATTGAACAAATGACACTTAATGACAGTTGTCATAAAAATCTCCTTCATGTTCATGACACGTGTCATGTAATGATTATGAAGGTGTCATGTCAGTCTTATGAACACCCCTTCAAATAAAGTGTTACCAAAAAGGGCATAGATTCAACACATAGCTACACCCTAACAACTGCCCTTTGTTTTGTGGCGGTGAGTTTAACACAAGCAACACATTTTCTTTACTAACAAATTTAGTTGTAATATAGTCACTGAGAGATGTCATTGCTAATGACATCTAATAGAGTCATTGCTGTCTTGGACTAGTAGTTCTTGTCTTTAACAAATGATCTGTAATAGACCTGCCTGTACTCAGCCCACACACAACATCCCCAGCTATCTAAAATGGAAACCAATTAATGTTGAAAGTAATTGCCGGCAGTCATCAAGGTGTAGGACGGCACAATTATTTTACCTAACACTCGGCCTGTCTGTGGGTGTTGAGCCATGAAAATGGAGCTGGTGTCGCCATTAGGCTCATGCACTGAGTAATTGAGAGGAGTTTAAAGTGCCCGAGGAGAGTCCGTCGTGATTTTGCTCCTGCTTGGTTCTCCTGCTTCTCAAAGAGATTGTGTGTTTTCTTTCACTCATGGCTGAGTCACTGTCTGAGCAGCTTGGCTGGCAGAGCCGCACGCCCTCCATCGCGTACTATAACCCTGCAGCCCGACACGGCTCCAACCGCTCACACGGCTCTGCTCTATCTCTCAGACCTGCCCTTTGTAGTGACATGCGCCTTCATCACTGATTTTTCACCTTTATCTTCAGCTTTCTCTTGAAGTTTATGTTGAGTATTTAAGCTGCGTATCAGCGTGAATGGGCGACCTTTAGCTCTTCCCCTTCACATCACCAGCCCCAGGTCTTAATTACAGCTCTTTCAAATCTTTTAGCGACCTGACCTATTTAAGAGTCTATTACGTCTGTTTCTGCGGCGGTTGTGATGAATTTTCCTCTTGCTATTTACGGGAAAAGGTAGATGAATCTCTTAAAAACATGTCAAGGTCATATTGCACCAAATTTAAAATGTCAAAATTTTGCATAAAGGAAATAAAAACTACTTTTAAGACCATCAGGATGTTTTTCTATGATAATTGTATATGTAAATTTAAATGGTAAACAAATTACCCTTATTTTAATGATAATTTTTTAGCTTCTTATTACTGTATACACATAGTTTTCCTTTTATAAACTTACTTTTTCAGTTTTTTTACATTTAAAGTCCCACTGTGGTGAAAATCAAGTTTTTATTGTTGTTTATATGTCTATGTGCTGTTTTTTTAAATATGCTTTAAAGGTGCAGTGTGTAATATCTAGAAGGATCTCTTGACAGAAATGCAAAATAATATACAAAACTATATTTTCAGGGGTGTATAAAGACCTTTTTATAATGAACCGTGATGTTTTTATTACCTGAGAATGAGCCGTATTTATCTATATACACCAAGGGTCCCCTTACGTGGAAGTCACCATTTTGTGCCGCCATTTTTCTACAGAAGCCATTTTGCTAAGTTGTCTCCGACAATGACATGTTTGTTCGGTGGTGGCTCCCGTAGCTTCTCAATGCGTTTCAAAAGCGAAGGGTGAGCAGTGGACTGAGCCGTTGGTTGCAATTCGCAACCTTACCACTAGATGCCGCTAAAATTTACACACTGCACCTTTAAGACGGGCCATGTGCAAATTCATCATTGAACACCATTACTGAGTATTGCTGAGTTTTCCAAAGACAGCCTTATTCCCGCATTTTGAAATCAGCGCTAAAAAAAGAGTGCTGCAAACAGGCAGTTCACGTATGCATTGTATGAAACCGGACTTACAGTAGCGGTTATGTGTCTGAAACTGCCGAATGTAGCATCTCTTTACTTATAGATCTATGGTCTGAAGTGGTGCGAAAGAGTGGAGGTGGGGAGTATTTTGCATATTTATATATATGGTCTGAGCTGTGCAATTGAGTAGAGATGGGGACTAATTAGCATATTCATAGATCCGCGTATAGACGGTTTCAGCAGTAACAACATAAACAAGCGGCTTTCGTGGTCAACACGTAACTTCCAGTAAACTCTGCTAAGAATAAATGAAGAGTTTTTTTGACTAATTTTTGTAAAAACGTGTTCTATACCAAGAAAGTGACGAGATGAAAACCACTATTTTCTGTTACAAACTATCACATAGCATCTTTAGGTTATAATAACATTTAAAATTCAAATCCATAATTTGATTTTCAAAGATTTATTATAAAAACTAATTATTTTTTCCACAAAATGCAATAAATCCATGACAAGTTTTTTTTTCAAATGCTATAAATCTATTGAATCAATATATAAATGTGCATTTATCTTTGCCATGTTATATTCATTTAGTTGGCTAGTGGTATACACTGATTAAAAAAAATTAACATTAATGGCATTGATCAAAACACTTTTGGCTACTTGGGACGTCGGCGCTGAACTTTTTTGACAGCGATCAGCTGTAAAATGTTTGGTCCTGCTTGATTTTCGTTGGCTTCGCGTAAAATAAAAGTTTTTATAAGATCCCCTGGGGTCAGTGTGTTGGCATGAGAGAAGCTTGATGCTGTCGGGGAACAAGCAACCGACATTTTACGTCTCCCGAGTGCCTCTTACGTAAATTTTTAGATGTTGGCTTACGTTTCTTTTCTCGCCACAGAAAACCACCACAGGTTTAGCAATGCCATTAAACTATAATTTTGTTTTTGTTTGTTTGTTGATCACGAAGTACAATATTAGGAAAACGTGGAGTCTGTGTACTCAACGCGCCGCCATTGTTTGTTTACAATGCGTGGAATGGTGCGCTGTGATTTGTTGAGTGGATTTATTGCATTCTGTAGAAAAGGAAGAGTGGCGTTTATTGCGTTTTGGGAAAAAGCGAGAAAAGATGACAGAATAACACGGCGGAAATTGTATTTTGCGTAAAATTAAGAATTTATTTTTAAATATTGACCTAATATAGTACTGATTTTGTCAGTAACTGATTTTTTTAAAATGGCGTTTATCGCGTTTTGGAACCCAATTCTTCAAATAAAAAACAAAGTCCTTTTAAAGTAGTTTATTTATATAACAAGCAAAATAAACAACGCGTAGATTACCTAGAACACCAAAACATTTGTTATTTTCATCGAGGTATTTGTTCAAGGGTTTAGTTTAGCAACTAGTCAGACCAATAAACAAACAGAAACCGGAAGTAAAGTGCGTAATCGCGTCACCACACGTGCATCTAACATGTTATTTCAATGCATTCTTTGGCACTTTTAAAGAAAAATTATATTTTACTATCATGATGTATAAATATTATTATATAAATATTATATTTAGTATTAACAAATACAATGCTAATACACTGTAATTCATTTTTACATTACATTAACAAAAAAGACCTGTCTTTGTATTGCAATAATGAGAATGGTAGTGGGTAGCAGTTGTGCACATATGTCAAAATCTCAATAGTCCTAAAATAAACTTAATTTACTTTAAGTGAAATGTAATTACTGATTAATTTAGTTTTTAGGAAAAATACGATAACTCTGAAATGTTCTCAAAAGTTTAATAAGATTCACCCGCCCATCTCAAGTGCCGATTAGATCAGTATAGAAGAGATCACCTTCATCGCAGGTCACTGCAATTATACATTCATTATTCATGATGGCGAGATGAACTGCTAATGCATTTACGGCTTATAATTTTTATCTCATCTGCACACCAAAGCAATGAATATGCAAAGCAGCAGCAAGGTGAATCGGAGGCTTGCTATCTTGCAGCTATCTTTACGGCCTGTCTGATTTGTTTATGCAGGTAACTTAACTCATGCTTCAATGGTAACGAACAAAATTAATTTCAGCTGCGTAATATGATTAAGGGGTTTTGAGACACTGAAATAAAACCTCCTGCCCTTGCTTACCACAGGATCTGCGTGATCTGCCAAACACAAGTTTTGTGTGCCTGCTAAGAAGAGGTGCCACTGTGTGCTGTTTGCATATGTGCTGCCATACTTTCAGCTTCAAATGAAGCTAATTAGGTGTTTATATGGTAATTAGCTGGCTCAGTATAGGCCTTGAAAAGTCACTTTGACACTTTTTATCTAAAAAAAACATAATACCTGACAAATACGGGGGCAAAATGGCAAAGTTTTATTTTAAAGGGACATTCCACTTTTTTTGAAAATATGCTCATTTTCCAGCTCCCCTAGAGTTAAACATTTGATTCTAACCATTTGGGAATCCATTCAGCTGATCTCCGGGTCTGGCGTTAGCACTTTTAGCATAGCTTAGCACAATCCATTGAATCTGATTAGACCATTAGCATCGCGCTACAAAATAACCAAAGAGTTTCAATATTTTTCTTATTTAAAACTTGACTCTTCTGTAGTTACATCGTGTACTAAGACCGACAGAAAATTAAAAGTTGCGATTTTCTCAGCAGATATGGCTAGGAACTATACTCTCAAACTGGCGTGTGACTCTGCTGCTGTAACATTGCTGCAGCAGGCGTAGTGATATTACACACACTGCCCGAAAATAGTCGCCTTGGCTACTTTTAATAGCAGGGGACTATTTTCGGGCAGTGTGTAATATCACTACGCCTGCTGCAGCCATGTTACGGCAGCAAAGTCCTTGATTATTACGCCAAAATGAGAGTATAGTTCCTAGCCATATCTGCCTAGAAATCACAACTTTTAATTTTCCGTCGGTCTTCGTACACGATGTAACTACAGAAGAGTCAAGTTTTAAATAGGAAAAATATCGAAACTCTTTGGTTATTTTTTAGCGCGATGCTAATGGTACAATCAGATTCAATGAATTACGCCAAGCTATGCCAAAAGTGCAAGCGCCAGACCCGGAGATCAGCTGAATGGATCTCAAAACAGTAAAAATCAAATATTTAACTCTATGGGAGCTGGAAAATTAAAAGAAAAAAAGTGGAATGTCCTTTTAAATATATGCTTTACATTCAAAGTACATTTTTATCAGTATCAAACATGGGCTGCTAACACAACGCTTAACCAATTGAGATATGCGGAACACTATGCTTAGTTGACTTTCACTGTAAAACTGTCCACTGCTGACCACGATTACAAGATAAACCTTATATTTCATTTTTGTACGAGAGCATTTTATCTTTCAGATCTCCCACACACACCACATCAGTACACATGGCTGCTGGGTCAGCAGTTTTTACCCTGTGGAAACTCCTTCACAATCTTTCCATTGTTTTTTTTAGTTCCAGGATAGTACAAGTGAAAAACATTAAAAGTAATATGTAAATAAACAAAACTATGATATTTGTATTTTATATTCTCATTTGACACTGATGTTCGAGAATCTGCAGAATTAATATGACATTTCTCTTCTCTGTGTCCTCTAGCAACAGGAACAGGACCCCACTAACCTATACATCTCCAACCTGCCTCTGTCTATGGACGAGCAGGAGTTAGAGAGCATGCTGAAACCCTTCAGTCAAGTGATCTCCACACGCATCTTACGTGACGCAAACGGCACCAGCCGTGGAGTGGGATTCGCCAGGTATGCCTCATCAAATTGCTACAATTTAGAGGTATTTTTACTTCTAGAAACATTATCTCTGGCACTTTTACTAATTTCGTTGGCATATCCGAGCCCTGGTTGATTTCTGCCCCTGCTGGAGACTCGTACATATAATCTGACGTTATCATCAATGTTAACATGTGATTAATTATGCATTATTCTCTATAAGGATGGAATCGACTGAGAAATGTGAGGCCATCATTCAGCATTTTAATGGCAAATACATCAAGACTCCTCCTGGAGTGGCAGGTACCAATTCTCTGCGTTTCCGTACGGCCTGAATAGTTTGATTGTATTTTGGCTATTATGTTTACTGCATTATTATGACCGATCGACTATGAGAGCTTGATGTGTTTGCCCTTAGTGCCTACAGAACCCTTGCTGTGTAAATTTGCGGATGGAGGACAGAAGAAGCGTCAGAACCAGGGGAAATATCATCAGAATGGGCGTCAATGGCTGAGAGAGGGCGAGACTGTATGAGTACTGCTTTTCTTCATTGTCACACGTCTTTTTATTATAAAAGAATTATTTGGCCAAAAATGAAAAATTCGCCCACATTCTAAATCAAGACTTTTCATTCTTGTAAGACCAAAGTAAAATGTATTCTTGTGTATTGTATTGACAAAAGAAAGGATTTAAGAGTTAATTTTTGGGTGAAATATACATTTAAATCATAACTTGTCTCTCTTTCTCTCACATGCATATAGGGTGGGATGACGCTAACATATGACCCTACCCCTGCATTACAAAATGGGTGGGTTTGCAGTTTATCACTCAACAATGGAAATACTGCTTAATTCCAAAAAATGCTGTACTTCATCTACTATATGACACAATGGTGAAAGGTCTTACTTTAATAAATGGGTCTATGTCGCCCCCTACAGGTTTTACACTCCTTCCTACAGCATTGCTCCTAACAGACTAATTGCTCAGACCTCTATCTCTCCATACATGCACTCACCTGTATCTACCTACCAGGTATGACTTCTTTTGGTTGATCCCACACTGTTACTGTTGTGCTTTGATGTTTTTATCTGAAGTACTCCCCTTGAAAAACAAAAATGACACTACATTAAAGGGGACATTTTACAAGGCAATATTAAGATGTGAAATACATTTTTGTTGTCCCCAGAGTACATATGTGAAGTTTTAGCTCAAAATATCATATAGATAATTTATTATAGCAAGTTAAAATTGACACTTTGTTGGTGTGAGCAAAAATGTATCATTTTGGGTGTGTCCTTTAAAATGCAAATGAGTTGATTTCTGCACTAAATGGCAGTGCAGTGGTTGGATGGTGCTGATTAAGGGGCGGGATTATCCCCTTCTGACATCACAAGGGGAGCCAAATTTCAGTGACCTATTTCTTCACGTACTTGTAGAGAATGGTTTACCAAAACTAAGTTACTGGGTTGACCTTTTTCACATTTTCTAGGTTGATAGAAGCACTGGAGACTCAATTATAGCACTTAAACATGGAAAAAGTCTGATTTTCATGTCCCCTATAATTAAAAAAAACACATTAATTAAAAAAAATACATTAGCAGTGTAAGGATCATTGGTTCGATCCCGTTCAATACATACTAATGAAATCTATAGCTTGAATGTAAGCTGCTTTGAATAAAAGTAATGTAATGTAAACGTCTGTCAACATTTTCAGACATTTTCAGAAGTGGAAGTTCTTAAAGGGATAGTTCACCTCAAAAATGGAAATTCGGTCATCATTTACTTACTCTCATGTTGTTACAAACTTGTATACATTTCTTTGTTCTGATTAACTAAAAGGAAGATATTTTGAGGAATGTTTGTAATCAAACCGATCAGAAGCCCCATTGACTTCCATAGTAGGATAAAAGTAAGGTGACCAAACGTGCACAAAAAATGCCACACAAATCATGCACTATATTTATAGTCTATATTTATAGTAAAAGCATATCGAATTATGACAGAAGTAAGTTCAGTTCAATTTAAACTTATTTCTTTAGCGCTTTTCTAAGTTTTGCATTGTTGCAACACATTTTACATAGTGAAGACATAAAGAAAAGAAATAAGGACAAAAAGAAACTTGAAAATTATGAATTTTTCATGAGATACCAATAATTTTCATTCATAGTGAACTATTTTTTTTATAACTGTGCTACACTTATATTTATACACTTGGCAGATGCTTTTATTCAGCACCCGTAAGATGTACATCTTAGCAGTATTTGTGTTTTCTGTTATCATACTTATTTGTCACTACATTTGTCACTGCTGACACAATGCTCTACCAGTTGAGCTATGTGAATGCTATTTGTTATAATAAACAAATCCCTGTTTTTCAGGTACACAATCCGTCCTGGCTTCATCACCAGTCTTACCTCATGCAACCCACGGTAAGTAACCACTGATCCATTTCCTCAGAATTATCCTGCTTCTGTCCCGTTCTGACTTTCCCACATCTGTCTCACAGGGTCCCGTCCTCACACCCACAGTGGATCACACCATGACCATCCAACCCACTGCCATAATAGGGCCTCTCACACAGCAGCTCAGTCATCTAACCCTGGGCAGTCAAGGCACGGTATGTACAGATGCCTGCAGAGAATTTACTGCAAATATCATAGAAATAAAAACATCATGACTATAATATAATCATAAAGATGTTTTACAAAAAAATAGGACTTTGCATGACAATTTAATCAGCATCATTTTCTGTGGTGAATTACAGTGAGTGCCATTAACACAGACAATAATTTCAACCGCTCTGTTTTTGTTTGTGGATGTAATTTCTTTAATGTAAAGTATCAGTGATTATAGGCATTTAACTGCGATGTTGCTTTATTGTCTGTCCTCAGTATATGCCTGCAAACTCAGCTATGCAAGGGACCTACATACCACAATATGCCCAAGTGCCTCCTTCAAATGTTACAGCAGAGGTATGAAACATTTGCATGATGAATTATTTAAAGTGTTTTTAAGCTCGATTCATTTACTGTCAGTAATGCTGACCTCATGCAGGAAAACAGCGTTCAGCAGCAGCAGGTTGCCATCGAGACACCCACAGATCATACAACATACACCTACCAGCATGGCAAGTGAAGAGGTGAGCTACTTCTTATTGCTTTGAATTTGTTGTTGTTTTTAATGGAAAATGACTGGGAAACTATATGTATTGACATTTGGGCTGTTGAATTAAAAGTTGAATTAACTATCTTATATGCTGACTAATTAATCGGATGTATTGATATTTGTTGAAAAAAGCCAAATTAAGATGATTAAATTATTGTTGCAGACAAAGCATAAAGAGACATAAGCTGGGTTTCCATCCAAACGTGAAGAAAATATTTTCAAAAAAAAGAAAAACAAAGAAATGCGAATTACGTGCTTTCCCATCAAGCTGTTTGAGCGAATGACGGTGGCATTTGGTAACCTAGTAACCAACAGTAAACAAAACAAGGTATGAAAATGGAGATAGGACTGTATGTCGTCACAATTGGGGCAAGTTATTAAATTATTAACCGTGCAGCTTGTCATTGCCAAACTGCATGCTATGCAGAGAAGAAAGAATGCAGCATTTTTGATGAAGGCACTAGCAGCAAGGACATTGCGACGACGTCGAGCACCATATATGGTAAAGACAGACAGCGGATACAGTACGGTCAGTCCCGTGGGTTTAATGTTCGCTACATCAAAATTTATTTGGCAGTTGCGTTTCCATCTCAAATTATTTGCATTTACTTTTTTATTTGCATAAATCAAAAACAACATCAAGCGAGCGTTTTTGATGCGATAACGTTACATAACGTGCTGCGTGCATAAATTTATGGTAATGGAAACATGTCTATTGTTTGATTTATGTAAGCGTATTCAAACGTGAGGCAAATGTTTTCGAAATGTGAAGTTGTTTGAGCGAGTGACGGTCGGTGGCATTTGGTAACCTAGTAACCAACAGTAAACAAAACAAGGTACGGGTGGAAAATGGAGATAGGACTATATGTGGTCAAAACGAGGCAAGTTATTAATTTATTAACCGTGCAGCTTGTAATTGCGAATGTTGTGCATAGAAGAAAGAATGCAGCATTTTAGGCACTAGCAGTATTGCGACGACGTCGAGTCCCATATATGGTAAAGACGACAGCGGAAGCAGCTAGATGGTCAGTTCCGTGGGCTTATGTTGGATACATATGTTCGCTACATCCAAAATGAATTCGGCAAATGCGTTTCCATCTAAAATTATTTGCATTTAATCTTTTATTTGCATAAATCAAAAACAACCTCTAGCGAGTGTAAAAACTTTTTGCGAATCAAGGCGTTCACTCGTTTTTGAAGCGACTTCAAAATGCGCATAATTTTATGGTGATGAAAACATGGCTATTCTATTGTTTGATATGTAAGCGTATCCAAACGTGAAGCAAATCTTTTCGAAATTCGCAAATAAAGAAAAACAAAGAAATGCGAATTAGGTGCTTTCCCATCAAGTTGTTTGAGCGAATGACGGTGGCATTGGTAACCTAGTAACCAACAGTAAACAAAACAAGCTTGAAAAAATGAGACGACAGGACTGTAGTCGCGATGAGGCAAGTTATTTATTACAGTAATTGCCAAACTGAATGCTGTGCAAAGAAGGATTTTTGATGAAGGCACTAACAGAAAAAATACATTGCGACGACGTCGAACCCCATATGGTAAAGACAACGGCAGGGAAACAGCTAGACGGTCAGCATCAAAATTAATTCTGCAAATGCATTTCCATCTCAAATATTTCGTGTTTACTGTTTTATTTGCATAAATCAAAAACAACCTCTAGCGAGTGTAAAAACTTTTTTGGGAATCAAGAGATTTTTACTCGAAATTCGTGCTTTCCATCACTTGTTTTTGATGCAATACTTTCAAAATGTGCATAAAATCATGGTGATGGAAACATGGCTAATAATGACGCCATCATTTTCAACAGAAAGTTAAATAATTAAACATACGTGCACTAACGTGAAGCTAAAGTTTAAGTTTGTGCGGATTGTGATGCTATTTTTAAGAAAAGTCACATTAGCTGGGTTTCCATCCAAACGTGAAGAAATCTTTTAAAAATTCGCAAAGAGATCAAAATAGATGCGAATTAGGTGCTTTTCCATTGAGTTGTTGGGGCGAATGACGGTGGTGTTGGTGGCCTAGTAACCAACAATAAACAAAACAAGACACTCTTGGAAAATGGAGACAGGACTGCGTGTAGTCACAATGGGGTGAGTTATTTATTTATTTATTAGCAGGTTGTAATTGCAAAAATTCTGTGCACAGAAAAAGAAACGCACCATTTTTGATGAAGGCACTCGCAGCAAATACATTGCGACGACGCCGAGCCCCATATGTGGTAAAGACCATACATATCTATGGTAAAGACAACGACAGCGGACGGTCAGTCACGTGGGTTTAATGTTCGCTACGTCAGAATTATTCGCATTCACCCTGGATTTCCACCGACTGCGGAGCGGCTGCAGATCGGCTGGGCTGCGTTACGGCTCCGCACTCCGCTGTCCGCCAATACCCACCGGATCCGTATTTGTTGCAGAGCGGCTGCGTGCTGAAGTGACGAGGACCGTGAGTTCTCGCAAATTCACATGAAGATCGCGCGATATCTAGTTCTGTCTCCGCCCATTATGACGTTGAATTATGACGTTATTACAAACCAGCCCAGATCCCAACACGAGTTCTCGCGAATTCAGGTATGATCACGCGATAAAGTCATGGCTCCGCCCTGCGGAGCTGTCCGGCATCCGTCAAAAATAGAAGCTCTGCGTATTTGTGCCGGAGGGCTGCGGATGGCCGGAGCTGTGACGGATTCGGAACGCAGTCAGTGGAAATACACACATTGAATTGAATGGAAACCGATTGACTCCGCCGCCGTTCCGCAGCGGATCCGCAGCCGCTCCGCAGTCGGTGGAAATTGAGGGTTACTCTTTTTCGCATAAGTCAAAAACGACTTCAAGCGAGCATAACTTTTTTTGCTAATTAAGGGATCGTCATGATTTTATGCGCATTTATAAGTATCGCAACAAACAAAAATTTGATAAAAATCTATTGATTCGCAAAAAGGGTTTATTTCGCTTAAGGTGGTTTTTGCGAAAAAGAGTAAATTCGAAAAATGTGAGATGGAAACGCATTTGCCGAATTTATTCAGACATAGGGAACATTGGACCCACCGGACTGACCGTCGAGCTGTTTCCGCTGGAGTTGTCTTTCGACGCTCGACGACGTCGCAATGTCCTTGCTGCCTTCATCAAAAATGCTGCATACCCTTTTCTGTGAACAGCATTCTGTTTGTCAATTACAAGCTCCACTGCTAATAAATGACAAACGTGCCCCATTGTGACTGCATGCCGTCCTGTCTCTGTTTTCCACGTTTTGTTTACTGTTGGTTACTAGGTTACCAATACCGCCTCATTCACTCAAACAACTTAATGGAAAATCACCTAACTCGCATTTCTTTGTTTTTCTATTTTTAATTTATTTTTTTGTTAATTTTGCACGTTTGGATGGAAACCCAGCTGTGTTCATGATTTTTGTGTCCATAGCCATGATTTTATGCGCATTTTTAGAAAAGTTTTGCATCAAAAACGAGTGATGGAAACGCCTAATTTCGATTAAAAATGCACTAATTCTCAAAAAAAAAAAAAATCCCATAATTTGCTTGCTTTAGGTGTTTTTTGACTAATGCGAAATGGCGAATAAAATTCGACGTATCGAAACCCACGGGACTGACCGTCTAGCTGTTTCCGCTGAAGATGTCTTTGCCATGTTTGGGTCTCCACGTCGTCGCAATGTCCGTGCTGCTGGTGCCTTCATCAAAGGTGCTGCATTCCCATTTCTGTTTACAGCACACTGCTAATAAATTAATAACTTGCTACATTTTGACTATGCAGTCCTGTCTCCATTTTCCACGCGTACAATGTTTTGTTTACTGTTGGTTACTAGGTTACCAATAACACCGTCATTCGCTCAAACAACTTGATGGAAACGCAGCTAATTCGCATTTGTTTGTTTGTCTTTCTTGCGAATTTTGAAGAAACTCGTTTCACGTTTGGATGGAAACCCAGATAACTTATGTTTTTTTTATTTCACAAGCATGTATGCTGATTGTGTACTTTTGCTTACCTTAAATTTCCAGAAGTGATGGAGGACATAGGATATTAAACCACGTCTCTTGACATGGAAAGGAATGGACATTGTGAAAATAAATGAGAAGCAAAGGCTCTTTCCAAGTGAAGGGATGCCACCATTTATTGTGATTTTTGTTTCAACCGATAATGAAGCTAAACCTATTTTAGTGAGAGTTAAAGACTTGGATGGAGAAAGCTACGACTACAAAAATGTCATGTTCACAAAAAGCAAATAAGCTTTTTAACAAAGACTCACACACACACAAATGCACACACACTCCAAACACTTGAGAAATTTTTATTTTTCTGCAATTTTATTTTCTAAAACATTCTGCAAAGTCAGAATGAAACAAAGAAATGTTACAGCACCACGTTATAATTTTAATTTGATTTTAAAAAATTGTTTTAAAAAAAGGATTTTGTTGACTGCTTTTAAAATATTTGCTGCAGGTGGAATTTTTGTACATAAAAACAATGTTTTTGCAAAGATCTCGCTGCGTTTTTTTGAATATCTGTTTTGAGGAATCTGCTTTTGAACCAGCAGCCAAGTCGTTGTTTTGATAGATCTACAGAAAAAATGTGCTGTATCCAAGATCATTATAAATGCATTACTACAAGCCAATTTTTGTCCAACAAGACGACTGAATTTTGAAACCAAGACCTCATCTCCTCAGAAAAATTTCTTTCCTTACAAAATGCTGCTTTATCTTGTAAGTTAGGTCATGCTCTGTTTAAATGTTGAGATTTATTTTTGTATTTGAAGATTTTTTTTAAAGGAAAATTTCAGAGAAGCGATTTCGATGATAAACTTTTGTATGACTTTGTTTTCATGCCAATGGTTTTGTCTTTCCGCTTCATACATTAATTATGTATTTTCTTTGACACATTGTAAGGAGTGCTCCACTTCCATGTTGTTATGTAGACCTGTACATTTTTCCTTGCCTTGGTAAACTTTAATAATGAGGAGCGTGTTTGTTGGGCTTTGCCCCGATATAAAAATGCAATATAATGAAAACTAAGAGCGATCTTTCCTTTCTAGTGAAACACTCATTTTCCATTTTATGAGGTACAATAAACTGCAATATTTGTTTTGTGCCAATATATAAATTTAAATTCAATGAACAGGGAGATAAAGGTCAAAAAGTTGATGAAATATAATAGGAGAATAGCATAAAGTTGAGCTTGAATAGATTAAATTACAATTCTATTATCAGCTGTCATTTTAAAAACATCACATACAATAGATATCAAATAAACACCATGAATTAATCTTCATAACCCATTATAAAATATAACTCGTGTATTTTTTCTATTGAAAAGAAAAAGATTGCCAATTCATTTGCTTTCAAAAGTTTATATTTTTGCTCAAGTTCTTATATCAAGAAATGTCAAAGTGACTCAGAAACTGAAAATCTGAAATTATTTCATTTATCATTTGATACACACATAACCTTTAGAATTTATTTCCAGAAAGATCTGCTCCACATACAAAACCAGTATAATAAAAGGTACAAAATGAGTATTAAATATGTCTTCAGTTTTACCGTATAATGACTGTATATACAACAATTGTCAATATCCTGGAGAAATATTTAGAAACAGGTTGCCAAAAATAGTTCACTTTTTTTGCACAGAAGAAAGTACAGAGAAACAACATAAAAGAACAGAAAAAACTAAATGTAGGACACTGCTGAGCTTGCAAAAATTACGCAGAAGAGAAGGTAAGTGCGGCTTGTCTCTGAGATGATCAAAATGCCAAAAGACTCCTTAAGAGCCATTAAATACTGATAAAAATAAGCTAAACTAAAAAAATAAACTGATGAAAGAACACTCATCCCAAACCATACTGAAGTCAAAAGCATTGCAGCTCCACAAATCAACATTTGAATCTAAAACATTTGAAAATTATGTAATGCAACAAAGCAGACATTTTTACTATTACTAACTGGGTCTTAGCAATATATTTTAAAAGAAAACCTGTCTCCCCCTGTATTGTTTTGTGTAAGTATGTAGTCTGTATAAAATATACAGGTATGAAATGAGCGAGGTGTGATTGTCAGTTTTGTCTGTTTTACTAATAATACATGAGAGTAAATACAGCAGCAATGCTCCTCTATTAGAACGTAGAGAGCAAAACTTTACGTAAAACTGTCTCTTTTATCATACCGACTTCAGATGATTTAAGATTAAGTGACTCCTACCAGTCAAAAATCTGATGCAAAATGAGATCATCACAGGACAGGCCCAGCTACCGCAGACAAAAAGGCAGCACGAGAAAATGTTTAAAGTAAAATAATAACGTCCTTCCACAGTCAAAGCTTTTTGCTTGCTCAGCAAAAATATGTCAAGTTATTTGGAGCTATAAAGGGGCATGAAACCCATCCCTTGACCTAGAGACGGTGTCCTTCAGGTGCATGAGGATCTCCCATGTTTCAATTAGACAGCATTTAAAACGACTGTTATACCGGGCATATGCAAAGTGGACCATCAGCTCGAACTGAGGGGCATTTGTGTCTTGAACAAACCGACTCCTGAAGTGCACAGGTGTGTATCAATACGACACAAAATATTTCCTGTACAGTCACAACAGTTTCTGGTTGAGGATCTCCCATACCATTCGTCTTCTGAAATAGGGCATGTGTTTCTGTTTGAAAAAAAAGAGAAGTCGATCACAGGTTCTTTTATACAAAAGTGTCACCACCAGTAATATATTTAGTACTCACTTGTGTGAATGTAATTGGCCTGTCTTTGGTGATGTATTCAGCATACTTGCATGTGAACATACCGCAGTCACTTCCATTCATTTGTTGAGGGATCTCCTGAGGATAACAATAGATGATGTTGGGAGGTTTTGTCTCATTTTGAAGCAAGACGGCAATAAGTCCTAAATGATGTTGGTGTGACTCACGTTGCGTCTTTTACTTTTTAGAGTCCATTCTGAGGTATCAAAGTTCTGTCCTTTCTTGTCTTTACTTTCTTGTTCCAGATACTTGCTGTTATACAAAGACACACATAAGACAATATCTGGACATGCATCATTTACATTTAAATGTTTATTAAGGTGCTTCTTAAAAACCAATTTCAAACCTAATCCACAGGAAGTACTCACCCTAAAATCCTGCAGGCTTCATCGTTGTTTCCTCCCATAGAATCAAAGTAAGTAATGCTCTTATTGCGAAAATCAATCACCTACGACAAAAAAAACCAAGATTTTTCGAAAAAATTCCTGATCTAACAAATCATCATCATATAAAAGATAATAAATCATATAAATCATATCATGATTTCTATTTTATCATATATAATATATATTTTATTTATATTTTATCATATATGTGACCTGATCCAGCAAAATGAGTCACAGTGACCCAAATTTCAAAATTGAGATTTTGGTATCAATGAAAAGAGGAGACCATAAGCTTTCAAATGATATCCTAGTCAAAGTCATACCTTGAATGGTTTTAAAGATATAGACATTTGAATTAAGGTTGTCTGTCCTCTTTTTCCAACTGAAAACCTGAGAAAAACGCCTTTAAAGTTTTTTGCCAGTTTTTTGTAGATATCTTTCAAAATCCATTGCATTTTTGAAGGGATAAACTATTTATTTTACAGCTTAATTTGACCAAAGACATTAATATAAATGCCATTACAGTAAACCAGGAAACTAGCTTATAAATCAAACAGAATGATGTTTATTGAAAATGTGAAGTAACAGAAAGGTTTCTGTGATGGTTGGGGTTTCAGTTAGGGGAAGGGAATAGAACATTACGTCTATGGAATGTCCCCACAAAACAATGTGTGTGTGTGTGTGTGTGTGTGTGTGTGTGTGTGTGTGTGTGTGTGTGTGTGTGTGCGTGCGCGCGTTCGCGTGTGAGAGAAATTGAGAGGCAGAGAGACAAGCAAAAAGAAAACAATAATGCTTGCCTATGTAATCATATCTTTGTGTAGGTTAGTTGACAATAACACTGTAACCAATTCAAAAAGGAGTTAAATAGGAGAGGAGAGTGCTGTGAGTATGACAGGAGGATGGCTGGACCAATCGCGTGCCCCGGGGTTTCCCATTGACAAATGATCAGCCTTTATCAAGATTTTTGATTGGCTCTAAAACAACGTGTAACACCATATTTGGGGAGAGAGTGACGTTTCAGGGGATCCCCCGAAATGCTCGGAGGTGACGAGAGGATTTGAGAGAAGCAATGTTCATTTCCAGCGAATTTAGTAAAACTGTTTCAACTTTAATAGTCATTTAAACACCTTTACTCAATTATTTGGACTACGAAACTTTGGGAGATTATTTTTTAATGTCTGTTCTTTGATATTAGCTAAAAATATTTTTTTTTATAATTTCATTGTTTTTCCACATTATCGGCTCATATCTTAAAACGGAACGTTGCGACTTCCGACTCATTTCGCCAGAGCGGGTCACATATATTTTATTTATATTTTATCAGATATATCATATAAAACTGATCCGAATTAATTTCGTATTAAGCTGTATAAAACTAAAAAAGAGGGCACATAGAGCTATACAGCCAAAAGGCACTATATTTTCCCAAAGTGACCTTTGTGCTGGTTACTTACTGATAAACACCAGTGCACCCCCAGGTGGACAGGAACCAAAATGATGTCAACGGAGAAAATGTCCACTTTCTTGGTCCAGCGGCGGACGGCAGAGTAACCAGAGCTCCGCAGTTTGGGATAAAAGAAGGTGTTGAAGGTGTAAGCAGAAGGTAGGTTAGGTTGCTTACTGCGTTCCACCAGCATGTTCATGTAGAAATTAATAACCTGAAAGAGAGAAGTGGATTCAGTGATGCACCCATATGATAATGTTTGGCAGCTTGCCATAATAACAGATAACAAATAGAATGTTTTAGTTTGAAAATCCACCCACACATCGCAGCATTACATTTGCCAGCATTGTTGACAATCTCATATCGGTTGCCCACAAATTTAACCCTAACAGTACTTTCACACAGGGCAAAAGCGTTAAGGCTTCCAATTTACTTTTAATGGGTGACATCATGTGTTGCCGAACTGAATTGTGGATCCAACGGCGCCATGTCACTGCCGTTGCTCGCGGCAGAAGTTGAACATTTCTCAACAAGGCGTCAGCCGCCTTGTGCAAATAACCTAGGCAGAGTCAGCCAACTATGTTTATGGAAGAGCGTAGCATGTGTTGCTGCCACTGTGATTGGCCTTTGGTCACGCTTCAGACAAGCCTTCCGTCAAGCTTTAATGCTTCTGTCCCATGTGAATGTACCCCAAACCCTTTCCATAAAGGGATAGTTCACTTTAAAATGAAAATTCTGTAATAATTGACTCATCCTCATGTTGTTCTAAACCTGTAAGAATTTCTTTTTCTGATGAACACAAAAGAAGATATTTTGAGAAATTATGGTAAACACACAGCAGACAGTGACCATTGACTTCGATAGTAGGAAAAACATATTTTGGAAGTATTGTGATAAATGACTAAAAAATATTTTGATAAATGATGGTAAGCACACAGTTGACAGTAACCATTGAATTCCATCATATTTTTTTTATTCCTTCTATGGAAGTCTATGGTCAATATACCCACTTTTGTGTGAACCCAAACATGTCCCGTAAATCTTCTGGGATCGTTGCCGGAAAGAGGACCTAGTAAGATACATGGAAAACCCTCTGTGTGAACAAGACGACGAAACAATGCCGTAATGGGCGTGTTGTAGTGAGGACGCGCAGGTCATCACAACAAAAGTTATGGTTCAGCTCTTTAAAACGAGAGATTTACAGGCAGATCAACATTCACAACGAGAAATGTCACAAACTAGATTAAAGCAGTTATCAGGAATGATAAATGAGAGGCATAAACAATGACGCTTGTGCCTAGGGCTGGGTAAAAATATCGATTCATCAATGCATTGCAATTATTTGTTTCTCAATTCAATATCGATTCATCAAATCCTATGAATCGATTCAGCCCCCCCGGCAAGTGGCGCCGCTGTGGGCAACACACTGGTGAGAGCGTTCAGCGTTGTACAAGACGCGCTTTATCAAAACAGATAGATCAAAGATAGCAAATAGCAGCACTTCTTTCAAGCCTTCACCATCAACGTGATCAAACATTAGTAATACTACACACATTATTTAAAAATATACTCAGGTACTTAATTGCTTGTGTATTTACTTATTTTTGAATCGATATCGAAGCAAGTAAATCAATATTGAATTGAATCGAATTGAATCGAAGCCTCAAGAATCGAAATTGAATCGAATTGTGAAATTCCTAACAATACCCAGCCCTACTTGTGCCTTAGTGAGGACGCGCTTGCCATGGCAAAATGAATTTGGTTTAACTCTTTAAAATGAGGGATTTACAACATTCACGACGAGAAAAGTCAGCAAACTGGAGTGAAGCAGATATCAGGTAAGTTAGCTCTTCACTTACTGGGCTGAAACGGAGATCATTCAGCTGCATAAAACAATATCGCGTCACATGCTCATTTGAGCCTGTAATAAACAAAAATGCCAGCGCTTCATCCCAACAACATATATCGTTCAGCTCCTCAAAACGGGGGTTTTAAATGCATATTAACAATCACGATGAGAAATGTCTGAAAACTGGATTAAAGCAGAGATCAGGGAGCTTTTCAAATATCCATTCTCAACCTGAGATCATTCACCAGCATAGAACGCCACGTCATGCGTCTTATCATAACAAAAATGCATGCGAGTGGTTTCTGGAGAGAGAAATAATAAATAATATGCAAACTTCAGATGCTGCGTAGAAGATGCAGGACTTCAAACAGGTCACATATCTTTCCGGGACCTTGCAGATGCTGGCAAATCATTGGCAGTGTGAATGAAATAAAAAAAATCAAACGATCCTGGAAAAATCCAGGATGCATTTTCCGTGTTATTTTCTGGAATGTCTGTGTGAAAAAGGCTATTCAGTGCAGTTCTGACCTCATCATTGAGCCAGTTGAGGTTGCTGAGCGTCTGCAGGTCCTTCCTGGTGACAGCGAGGCGAAAGCCCTCACTGAGCACTTCATCTTGGCTGCCACCCCTCAAAGCTCGGTTCACCTCACTCTCCATTTCCTGTGAATGTGACAAGCGGGCAACAAAACCCTTAAGCACTAAACTTTAATGAAAAATGACATAACATAACAGTCTCTGATTATATGACCAGGTAATATACGTGACCCTGTCTGTGAAATCCCAGCTATATTAAACCTTTTTGTGAAGATATAACCTGGATTTCACAGGCAGAGTCAAATATTTTGATCGTATGACCTGGAGTTTATATTCAGCTATTGTGAATACATTATCACATATGATGCTTCTCAGTTGCTAAAGGTCATTTAAATGTAAACTGAGTTTATAAGCACATACCTCTGTTAGCTCTGGGAATTCAGGCTCCTCTATAATTGGTTTAGGCTTTTCGATGACAAACGCGACAGGAACCTCTTTCTCCAGAGGGACTCGAACCTTCAGCTCAACGCTTGATGGGGCAGCTCGACCATCTCCGGAGAGCCGCTAATAATACACACGGGAGGAGTATAAGGGTATGGACACAGTGACCACAGGTGTACAGTGCAAAACAAGGAGAAAGTGACTCACCTGGCGCTGAAGCAGAGAGGTCACAGCCTCCTGTTCTTCGATTAACCTCCGTCGCTCCCGTGCACGCGAGTCATAAAGACTAGTCCTGAAAGCATATAGTAAACATGACCAATGCTAGAAAGCATTTATTATAACATCTCTAAGACTTCATTAAGAGAGGCATATTTGATTCAAATCAATTTAGTTGTTTGTAGCACAAAAATCGAAACTATATGAAATGTAAATTTAGATTTTTGTGCAGTGTGAACAAAGCATAAAAGCAATGTTTGCTAAATGGCTCAAATACATTTATGGGTACCGTTAACGTTCCTACATAAAAGAAAACTAAAGAACAACTCACAGTTCTTTGATCCATAGTTCAGCCTTGAAGCATGGCATACTAAAAAAAAGATTAAAACAGGATTACATCATGTTCAATAGCTAGAAAGATTAGCGAAGACTACAATTAAAATTTCCTCTTACCTTGAGCTCTCAGACTTCTTGCCCTGCTGCTCCTTGACAAAAATGACTGAATCTCCATCATTAGCTAAAGCAAACAAACACAAATAAGAAACAACCCTTAAATTGAGATTATGTTATATGCAAAAGAGAAAAGGTCAAACAAAAAAAGACTTTAACACTAACCCGAAGACTGTGTGTCCTGAGAAGAGGTATCCTGAAGGGCAGCTGGTGATGGAGCTGAAGAAAGGCTCGATGGCCCTTTAACACTGGACTCATGGTCACGGCGCCATAGCGGAGGCTCTGGAATACTAGAGCTGGCACCAGGACTGGGCAGAGTGCTGGATGTCTGGCTGGACTCAGGCTGTGGGCTGGGGGGTAGACTGGATAACCCGTATGAGGAGGCAGCAGCACCAGAGCCTGCAGGAGAGGCACACTGAAGAAGCGGTCGACTGGGCATCAGGATGCTGGAGCTGAAACAAACCAGAACGGTCCATGATTAGCCCGAGAAGTCATCTGGTGTTCTAAACTGCAATCTATGCAGATACTCACAAATCACGATGCGAACGAATGCTAGAGTGAGAACTTCCATCATGAAGAAAGGATGACTGGCCACCAGACACCATAGCTAGAAGCTGCCTGTAGACCTCCTTCTCTTCCACACGCACAGACTATAAACAGAGATAAATATAAAAGAAAGTCCTTTATTATGATGTATTATTAGGTGGTTTACAAATTTGTTCTCAGTGCAGCGAATGCCTGACCTCCTGTGCTGTACAGCGGGATCTTCGCCTGATTAGGCGATTCGAGCTGCCATGTGAGGGACTCTGTACCACTCGGATGGGAAAATTCTTCTCAAAGACGCTGGTGTTATTGGCTTTTCCTGAATTTGCCTCAGGAGACCGCAAGCTACAACAACAACAAAGAAAGTCTTCAGTTTCAGTTTCATGATCACCTCAAAGGTTGCAAAGAGAAAAAAACCATTTCCGCAAATGACTTAAAAAGTGTCGGGCCTCAGATTTTTTAAAAAAGCCCTTGAAGCCAATTTTTTTGCACATATAAGATAAAAGGTCTGAACTTACTATAACCATTATTTTAAGAGGATTTAAAAATATTTCCTATAGAATTTTTACATTTTTTTGATTATCATTATAAAAAATTATCACTGCCGCGATTATCATTATAAAAAATTATCACTGCCGCAACATGATATTACATTAAATATATGCATTTACAAACTCATTTTTCGGTAATGAGAACTAAAAAGTTGTCTAGGTACTATGACAAACAAAATTTCAACTTATCTGGAGAGGAAAAATAAGAAGCCTGGTAGCCATCTTGAGTGTCACAGTCAATTATGTCCCTTCCAACTATTTTTTTTTTGAAAATGTTAGTTGCTTGAAGGCTTAAACAATGATTAAAAATTGTTGCGGAGGATGAAATTTTTTTTCTTGGACACATTTATATTCCTTATTATTGTCTCTACATTTACCACCAATGATCACCAAATGGGTGATTCTCACGAAACCATTGAAACACCACGGGACTAATGATTTTAGCTTTAAAATGTGTAATATAGTAACATTAAAAAGCATCAGAATTAACACAATACTGTGTTCTACCTTGCACAATGTGTGATTTCAACATAAGAATTTATAATTGTAAATTTTATCTGATTTTCTGCTGAAATTCTCATTACCACAATGTGTCCGGCTGTGTTTGAACATGCGTTATGTTGTAATTTAATCAAATTAACACAAAAAATAAATGGATGTTTTGCTAGACTACTTTAGATGACAGAAAAAATATTAAATGAATATTCATGTATAATAATAATGAAGAAAAATTAGGAAAATTATGTGTCCATGCCCGATGTTCTCATCCTCCTTTTGAGAACAGTTTAAGCACACATACAGTATTTTAATAAAGTTTGATTTTGAGTGACCAAGCACATGGACCAGTTACTTCAAGATGGCTACCAGGTAAGATCATTTTTTACAGTTAATTTGAAATATTGTCTTGTGAGAATGCTTACACATTTTGATTATCATTACCGCAACAGATGCATATTAAATGTTAATTTAATTAATAGAAGCATAATACTTTGATTTTAAATGCATGTGCAGAATCTCCAAATTATGTTCTTTAAGGTTTGTCATGTCATTTTGAAAATATGTCAGTGTTGATGTTTTCTGACTGTTGTGGTAATGAGATTTTTTAGGACTAATTTTTTAAATTATGTTACAAAAAGTGTTAAATGATAAGTAAAAGTTTTTAAATTAATGTTCCCATTTACTCCAGACTTTGTTTTTCAATGTCTGGTGGGAAAAAAAGTACATTTAAGCAATTTTTACATTTTCATGCTTGACATGTTAAAAAACAAAGTTTTCGTGAGAATCACCCAAATACTACATGTTTCTTTACTGTAAATGTTTATAGTATAACATGCACTGAAGCTTTTTATTTTTTAATTATAAATATATCCATGTCAAAGAACCCAAATCCAGTCATGGACACATTGCGGTAATGAAAATTTTCCCCTTAAATGTGAAAAAAAACTGAATTGGTTTGTATGATGTTATTTGAAATCATGTGCAAAATAGTACATGAAGAGATGTTTGTAACTGTATGCTTTTTATTTTGATACTCTTACTTTGCATTTACTTTTTAAGTCTAATTTCGCGAGAATCATAGCATACAGCCCTTTTCAGAGATTATGGAAAATACATGTAAAATGCACACTGCCAATGATTTTCCATATCTGTGCGTGGATTCACACACATACCATAAAAATCTCGTAACGAATTTAAAGTCCTGCACTTGTAAGGTTTTTCCCACAGCGTTAGAAGATTGCTAATTATCCGTGATTTCTGTCTCGAGAAACCACGCGTGTGCATTTTAGTTTATGACATGATCATAAGGAGCGCGTGATGCGCTGGTCTGTCATGCTGGTAAATTATCTCATCTTCAGCACAGATAGTGAAGAGCTTTCTGATATCTGCTGTAGTCCAGTTTGCTGTGAAAGAGCTGAACCAAAACTTCTGGTTGTGATGATACGCAGAAAGCTTTCAGTGAATGTTACTAGGTCCTCCTTACGGGATCGATCCCAGAACATTTACGCAACTCTAATTTTACACACTAACCTGTGTGGCCGGTGGTACAGGGACCTGCCCAGTCGAGGAGAGGCTGATGGTTTTGGCGTGGAGGCATTAGGTAAATTAACAGAATGGCCATTGGCTTTGTGCGTCTCGTGGGATATATAGTCCATACAAGCATTTCTTCTCCCGACTTTTGATATGGTCACTGACTGCTCGGTCCTCAAAGAGCCTGCCAAACAAAAGAAACCTCAGCTATACAGAAATGCTAACAAAACGCTGATGTAGGTAATTATTATTTATCCTTACCAGATTTTGTGATGGTCTTCCACTCAACTGCACTAGATGGAGCCACAAATGTGTCCTTGCCTATATTGTGGTTCCTCTCCTCAAACTGCACGCAAAGACAAAACTTAAGATGTATAACACAGACAAAAAATGCATTGCGGTGCGTCTTTACAGTTCTCTGTTATTCCCATATGAAATTGATACGCTGTAAACGGGTACCTTGTTTTCTGCCCACAATGATGCTGATGCAGCAGCACTGGCTGAAGGCTCTGAAGGAATTCCTGTTTGGGGTGGACCCGGTGAAGCGGGAAGCATGTTTGTCAGGGTAGGACGAACATTGTTTCGAACCCACACCGCAACACTCGAACCGTGAGTTTTCACTCCTTCTGCTGCATTTTTCACTGTGTCCATAAAATCTCCTACAAGACATATAAATTAAAATGTATATATTTTATCAGTAGGTGTTTTACAGTCTATAAACAGGGTTTCTGTAGCTAAACTGGTAGAGCATTGTATTAGCAATGGGGAATGACGACAAAACAATGCACTTATAAATTTAAAGTGTAGGGTGACTTAGCTTACCCATTCTGAACTTCTTAACCACTCTCTCCTCTTCCTGATCAACTGCATCTCCATCTTCTAAACTATTTAGAAAGATAACAAATTACAATCAAATGACACCCTAGAGTTTAATAAAGTGAACATCCTGATTTTAGTAAACACTAACTAAATAAATACACTATAATTGAATTACAGCTCTTTATAAAGTTCAGTCAAGGTTCCTCAGATGCTGAGGAAGCGCACGTTTCTCTGACGTCACACCAGAATGGTTCGCGCTTTAACGACCGAACCAAAACAATCCTGCTTGTGACTAAAAAACAAACACCAAACTTTAATTTAGCTGTCGAAACAATAAACACAACACTCCTTTGCACATTTACACATCATTTTACCAGTCCAAAGGTCTTTTCCTTCGTATTATTCCGTCTTGATCCACTCCGGTGTGAACAGCACCAGCTGGAGCTCCGTTTCGCAGATTGGCGAACCCGGTTTCGATCCATTCGTAAAGCTTATTAAACATAATGAACTATTTAAAACCTCGGCTAAATCTAGAATTGTCACCAGGGCTGTCAGCGCAGTCCCACACGCGCGCTTTCCCTGCCCTTCATTCGCGTGCCACTGCTATCCACCTTCGTTAAGTAAAAGTAGCCGGATCCTTTACCCAACAGACTCGAACGCGACTAAACCAGCACAGATAAACCCTCAACACTGATCTTTAGCTTAACCAGCTAAGCTGCAGCTAACGCGGGAGATACCAGCCCACCAATGTTTATATATGGGGGTTATTAAGATTCAAACCAGCTCCCCGCGTGCGTTGATATCGGTTATGGGATTTTTTTACTAACTGACTCGTATTTCTCAGAAGTCGTAAACGATACTCTGAATGAGATATTGAGTACACAAAGTTGGATTAACGCCTCCCGCTTCTTCCTTATTTAAAAGGAGAACATGGCCGAAGCGCACATGTTAAAATCGAGCTCTCCCGTTGGATGAGCCGAGCGGAAATGCGTCATACGTACGCAGTGTTTAGAACGCGGAATGGTTGAAGGACGCTTCATACTCTTCTCAAATCTGTTAAACTGTGTGAAGTGTGTACAAGAAGAAATCAATGTTTTTAATTTACTGCATGAGATCAACATATCTAAAACATTTAAACGATACAGTTTCAGTGCTTTATGAGTTATAGAAATGGTAAGCGTATAAGCTTGTTTATGAATGTCACCTTAAAAGGTAACACATGCAACATTTGTCATAGTGTGCTACTTGCTACAAGAGTAATAATATAATAATAAATAATAAAAACAGTCAATAAATAAATAAAATTCACATTAAAAGGTATACTAGGTAAAAGTATTTATTCTTGTTTCTGAGGAAATACAAGAACATTCACATCACATTTGTTCTGGCAACTTAACCTTATTATTATTTTGCTATACATACATTTTTAATATTTCACTTTATTTTAACACTAATGGAATGGAAACTATTTTTTTACACTACAGCTTTTGTTACAAAAAAGAAAAACGTTTACCACTGCATTTCACACAAACTTTGTGCAATTCTATTTATTTCCCCAATCATTTCCCACAATTCATTTTCTTAAAAAATATGAACCTTCAAAAATATATTTTTGGGCTATGATAATACATACAACACTCTTGAGTCTTGAATGAAAAATGAATTACGATGTAATAAAACATTTAAACAAAATAAATAATGCCTCAGGTCAATGACATGACAAAAATACCAGTCAAAATACCCAATAGGACACAATGCCTAATAGACACATTAAGAAGAAAATTTGATTTGTAATGTTCATTTGATTCAAATGTGCACTCCATAGTAAATCAGCAAACCATGTAAAGCCTTAATAAGACTCTTATGAAAATATTTTGCACAACATCTCCATCAGTTTCCAGAACGATTTGTTAAAATGTCCTCATGCAGTTACACCAAAAGCTGTTGCAGGGACAAGCAGAAATACTGTGGACATACAGATGGATGAATTCTTTCAAAGAGTTATTGTGAGACTGTCTGTGTGCATAACACACAACCTGTCTGACAACAATATTTATTTTCATGCAAAACATAAGTGACTTTCACTGTTGCAGACATCCTTAAGCAAGTAACCTAAACACATTTAATAGATTTTCTTAGATTTCTACATGTACACTGAGATGTTGACAGTGCATTTAATATATTCTTTCCTCTACAACATCAATATTAATACTACATGGGTGTTGTCAAAATTCAACCAATGCACATATGTTTGTATGTATATGCAATGAGAGACCACCTTCATAGAGAATAAATGTGAAACACATTGTAGCAGGATAGAAGCTGATGTGAGCTTAATACAAACAATGTGCACTAAAGGTCTATATCATGCTGGAGAATACAATAACACTCGGACCAAAATAAAAATCATGGGCCTGTGCACATCATGGAGGCTGAAATACATTTAGGTTAAGAAGAAAGTTCAATTTCGTTCTCCAGTTCCAAATAATTGAAGAAAGAAGGAGAAGATGTAAACAATGTCCAGGTATAAGCTGAGGGTGGCAAAGATGTACTCCTCCGGACTTATGGTATACCGCTTGCTTCCCATCAACATCTGTGTGTCAAATGCTAGGAACTAAATAACAAAAAAGTAAAAAAAACAACAGATTATTATATGTTCTTATTCTTATTTTACTGCAAAGGAGAAATACAACACACCTGAACAGTTTAGCTATTAACAAACATTATAGGATGATATTTTGCACACACACCGCATTATAAGATTTATTTACACCTAAAGGATTATTAGGAACACCATACTAATACTGTGTTTGACCCTTCAGAACTGCCTTAATTCTACGTGGCATTGATTCAACAAGGTGCTGAAAGCATTCTTTAGAAATATTGGCCCATATTGATAGGATAGCATCTTGCAGTTGATGGAGATTTGTGGGATGCACATCCAGGGCAGGAAGCTCCCGTTCCACCACCACATCCCAAAGATGCTCTATTGGGTTAAGATCTGGTGACTGTGTGGGCCATTTTTGTACAGTGAACTCATTGTCAAGTTCAATAAACCAATTTGAAATGATTCGAGCTTTGTGACATGGTGCATTATCCTGCTGGAAGTAGCCATCAAAGGATGGGTACAGGGTGGTCATAAAATGGACATGGTCAGAAACAATGCTCAGGTAGGCCGTGGCATTTAAATGATGCCCAATTGGCACTAAGGAGCTTAAAATGTCCCAAGAAAACACCCCCGTCACACCATTACACTATTGCATCAATGAGAAATTGAACAGGTGTTCCTAATAATCCTTTAGGTGAGTGTATATTAACAGGAGAAGTCTATCATACCATACAAAACAGTATAGCTGCCAAAGCAGCATAGACAGTTTGCAACCACGGAACCTGAAAAAAAAGAAAAAAAACTTTTGTGAAAGTCTGCAAATAACCCTTTCAAGAAATATATATATATATATATTTTAAATCATCCTGTAGCTCAACATGGAGCTTGCAACACTGGGTTTAACACACATAGCCTACTGTTAAAATGTAAACCTTGAAAGCACTATAAGGATCATTTTGGATTAAAGTTTCTCCCAATTGTCATTAATCATCCAATGTAATAGTACTTACATATCCAAAGGGCAATATGAAGACCATGATAATTCCACAAATAAACAAGGTTGTGCAGAAAACTACCAAAACACCTCGGCAGGATGTAATGTCAAACTGTAAAAAGACAAAACATTTGTATGATTTAGCATCAAAATAAATATTATTAAAAAAAAGTTAAAATAATGAATATTTGTGAATAAATACCAACCTTGGTGTGGAAGCTAAAGATAGTAATAGTGAGACACACCAAGGCAGTAATGCCCAGGCAGATGATGACGGATTTAGTGTTGTAGAAGCTAAACACACAATACAGATATATCAGATATATAATATTTGACACAAGCAAAATACAACACATTGTTAATTCTATTGTTAATGTGTAGTTAAGTAAAAATCTGTGAAGTTATGTATATAGGACAATGTGCAAAAGAAGTGAAAACTTTAAGATGGGCTGGATATAAAACCATGCATTTGTGCAGGTCACACTTAAAGGTGCAGTGTGTAATTTGTAAAATGATCTCTTGACAGAAATGCAAAATAATATACAAAACTATATGATCAGGGGTGTATAAAGACCTTTAATTATGAACCGTCATGTTTTTATTACCTTAGAATGAGATGTTTTTATCTACATACACCGAGGGTCCCCTTTCATGGAAGTTGCCATTTTGTGCCACCATGTTTCTACAGAAGCCCTTAATGGACAAACATTTTTACTAAGTTGTCTCCGACGATGACATGTTTGTCCGGTGGCGGCTAACGTAGCTTCTCTATGCGTTTCAAAAGCAAGGGGTGAGCAGTGGACTAAGCTGTTGGTTGCAATGCGCAACCTCACCACTAGATGCCACAAAAATGTACACACTGGACCTTTAAAGTTTGTTGTTACAAAAATGGACCCATACACCTATGTAAGACTATACTGTACCTTGACAACATCCCTGTCATATAAGAAAGAGACAAAGTCTGAAACAGAAGAGAAGACATATTTTAAAAGAAATGTACTGTCTTTTATGTCCCATATGGACAATTATAAATTAAAATAATTTATATAGCAGTCATCAGGTGTTTTAATTACTTACAAAGATTACGAGCAAAATCATGTTCCATGGAAACTGCCTCCTGTTGGTGTGATAAGAGTCAAAATATATAAAATTAATATTATTAATGCTTAAGGGAAAACGATTTCAAGTTCGTTTACATTTTTTTATTTATTTTAACTTTTGGAACAAACACGAATATGTTAATTAGCCATAATATGTTAAAATCATCAGTAAATTATTTATTTTTAAGTGTGTGCATGAAAAAGAGTCTAGGTGTATGAGCTCACCGAGGGCCACGACAGCAGGACAGGGTTAGATATGTGACAAAAAACACTGCACTATTAAAAGAAAAATACACAATTATCATTATACAGTCACAGTACAAAATACATACAGTAAATTAAAATAAATTTATAAAAAAGGTTTACTATTCAAACCCAAAGTAATGAATTATACTCACTATGATGCCCAGTACCAGCCAGGGTTGGACTGAATGTAAGTTTTCACTGGTTCACTGCAATGTAGAAAAGACACATCTGTAACTCAAATAAACATATCAACAAACAAATAGCTTGAAATGCCAATACACACACACACTCACCAGAAAACAAAAAGAGCCACAAAGGCAATTGTAACAGAGAGCTGGAGCATCAGGATGGTGTACACCTACAGAAAAAATCATTACATTAATCTCATATTATCCACAGTAGATCAGCATCACCAGACAGAACAGATCTTTACCTTGCGGACAAAAATCCTCCTGATGTTTTGGTCGTCCCAGCTGAATTCTGTAAGCATTTCAGCATCACCGGAATACACTCCACTGTAACAAGGGCTTTCACCTTTCAATAGACAACGAAAACATTACACAGGTTTTTCTCACAGTCAAAGCCATTATTAAAACACCCTAAACATAACACTGCACTGCAAAAAAAGACTTTCTTACTTAATATTTTTGTCTTGTTTTTAGTATAAATAACTAAAAATTCTTAAATTAAGATGCATTTTCTTGATAAGCAAAATTACCTAAGAAAATAGGTCTAGTTTTTAGACCCAAAAATATACAATTTAAGTGAATTTGTGCTTAAAACATGCAAAAATATCTGCCAATAGGGTAAAACAAATGGAAATAGGTTTACTTTTTAACTTTTTAACCCCATTGGCAGATTTTTTTTTTGCTTGTTTTAAGCAAAAATGCAGTTAAATTATATATTTTTTAGGGTCATTTTGCTCATGAAGAAAACACATCTTGATTTAAAGGTGCAGTGTGTAATTTTAAAAGGATCTTTTGACAGCAATGAAAAAGAATATAGATAGCTATGTTTTCGGTGGCATATAAAGACCTTATATAATGAACTGTATTGTTTTTATTAACATAGAATAAGCCATTTTTATCTACATACACCGCGGGTACACTTACATGAAAGCCGCCATTTTGTGCCATCATGTTTCTACAGTAGCCTTAAATGGACAAACTGTTATACGGAATGCGTTTGCCACCACGTTGTCTCCTTACTCGTTTACATATATACAGTATATCTCCCAAGGGTTTTTTCCTCCTAGGACTTTTTTCTCCCGGCTAAAAAAAGTGTGTTTTTTTCTCCTAGGGGAGTCAGCATTCATTGGCTTAACTTAGCACCCTCTTCTATACGTTACTTTAGTAATATACTCGCTTATAATGTTGATTCATAGCCGCAGCAAATTCTGCTGCTTATGCTATCTGTATTATGTTATGCTATCTGTCGATTTTTCTGTGTTTTTCCTTGCTTCTATTAATGTAAAGCTGCTTTGAAACAATTACCAATTGTGAAAAGCGCTATATAAATAAAATTGAATTGAATAGATGATGACATGTTTGTTCTGTGTCGGCTACTCTACTGTAGCTTCTCTGTGTGCTTCGAAAGGGAGGGGTGCAATTCTAGATGCCGCTAAAATCTACACACTGCACCTTTAAGAATTTTTAGATATTTGCTCAAAAAAAAAAAAAAAATACTATGCAAGAAAATCATTTTTTTGCAGTGTGTGCATTTCACTGTCTGTAAACATCTGCAAACTTACACTAAAGTTTAATTTTAAACCATATGGTATAAGGGAGATGTCATTATGGATTTTGATGTGGTATCTATTTAATTGAGTATCACTAACTATTAATATTATAGTGCTCATGGTGCATAAATTAGTAACTGAACTGCATATGCATTCACAAAAATTATATAATAATTTTAACATGTGAATCAAAAGCTAAACATTTAAAGGAGCATTTCACCCGTATAACATTAATCTTTATTGAAAGTGCGTCATATTTGTAGTCGAAATGTAACATACATTTCAAATTTGGTGCCTATTTGACCGAGAAAAGGGGTGTTTGTAGTCTCACCCCTCAACAAAAATGATGATTTTTACATCATTGAAAGAAGGAAGTGCAACACTGAAATCTGTATTTCTCCTGTCTTAGCGGCAACTGAGAAAATGATGCATGACCATTCAAAAACATGACTGGGGTTCTAACTATACAAAGCTTAATGCAAATGGGTGTAGTGTCCCTTTAAATTCAAATCTACAAATTTCAAGAAAGGTTCAAATTACCAGCAACAGCCTCTTCATACGCTGGAGGAGGTGGGGGCATGGGCTGAACATCTGGGCCATTGTTCGACTTATTTGTTGCTAAAATCTGTAAAGAAATTTGATACAAATCATTTAATCACAAATAAAGCATTTATAGTACATAAGCATCTGCATTGTATCATCACCATAAGCTTGGTTTCCCACGATCCTTTCTGCTATGCATGAGTCTTTCTATCACATTCTACAATAATCTTAAGCTTCTCTTGTATCCTATTTATATTCAACTGTTAAATTCATATGCAAATCATGATGTTTTAATGTAGTGCTTCTTTAAATTGAACATATTCATTATGAAACATGCAACATTATTCAAGAAAAATGGCACATTGGTTTATTCACATTGGTGAATCACTGAAAAAACACTCAAAAGGAGTGGCGCACATAACACATAATACTTTCAATGCAGAATTGAGAGTCTGAACTTATCTGTCAATTATTTATCAATGAACTGATGCCACTGTAATAGGAGACTCTACTGAAGGTATCACAAGCCACCTTAAAAGAGGCTTTCCCTGCTTCATATCCCGATTCACTTAAATCAGCAGCTGGGGGCAAATCTTTTTAAATATACAAATATCTCTTAAATAGCTCTATTAGGTACAGACGTTTGAAGTACCTTTAATATGCACCCTTTACGTAGGTACCTTTTGAAAGGGTACTGCCCCTTTTAAGAAACATAAGAAAAATATCTTAATTCTGCCTTTGTGGCTCATTCAAGTTTACCGTAAGAGCATCACCACCTCTTCAAAATAGAGTTAGGGATACATAAACAAATGCATTAGGCAAAAATGAGTCATTCTGGAACAGAGAGCCTCATCATAAAGATCAATATAACCAGAACAGAGCAAAACAAATTTATAGTAATATTCACAGAACATCCTCTTTGCTCATTAAAATCTTTAAACCATTCAATATTATTATATAAATAAAATTCCAAGAGCTTACCTTTCCCTGTGTCATTGTGACAATTTTAAATCCACTTTCTTTACTTTTAGTCCTTTTCAGTTAATCAGGATGAGTCTGTGGATTGGTTCACGCTGTCTACTTTCTGCACCTGTCTGAGATGCTGCACACAGATAATGATGGTGATGCTGCGTAGTTCTTTTAGGAATATGACCCCCTCCACTGCTGAAATGAACCAATCCTGTAGCTGAGCAACTCCCCCTCCCTTCCTCTAAAGGCACATTCTAGCAACATCTAGGTATTAAAGCATCACTGACTGGGGCATGGAATATACCAATCAATCTGGCAGAAGGGGGGCAGCCTGTGCCAAACTGTGAATTAGTGCTGCAACATTTGTCTAGAGAAATCCAGAATATTTCCACATTGATTACAGACACAACGTGAGTGCACTGTAGCAGAAAAAATGGTACCAACCTGTCACTGGGGCCCTAATACCATTTAAATGCAGGTATGTACACATTGTGTACTAATATGCACTATTGGGACCAATATGTACTTCTGGGGTTCTAATATCAACTTTTTAGGTGGAAAGGGTACTGCTCCAGTGACAGCGAGGGATCATTTTTTCCTGACAGTAATAAAGGCAAATATATTTAAAGGGACACTCCACTTTTTTTGAAAATATGCTCATTTTCCAGCTCCCCTAGAGTTAAACATTTGATTTTCACCGTTTTGGAATCCATTCAGTTGATCTCCGGGTTTGGTGCTAGCACTTTTATCATAGCTTAGCATAATCTATTGCATCTGATTAGACCATTAGCATCACCCAAAAAAATTGCAATTTTTCCCATTTAAAACTTGACTCTTCTGTAGTTACATCATGTACTAAGACCGACAGAAAATTAAAAGTTGCGATTTTCTAGGCAGATATGGCTGGGAACTATACTCTCATTCTGGCACAATAATCAAGGACTTTGCTGCTGTAACATGACTGCAGGAGGTGCAATGATATTACGCAGCAGCCGAAAATAGTCCTCTTATGGCCAGTCCCAAATGGCGCACTTTATGTGGACTTTCGGTCTCGTGGCCCTTAGAGAATTGCAATAAAAGAACAACAAAACCAGTTTAACAAATGTATTTTATTTAAGGTTTTCTCAAGGTTCTAGTGTTGTGTTTGTGTGCAAACAGGAGCTAAATACAGTAGTGTACTGTCAACATTCAGTTTAAATGAGTAACATACAACAACACTGTAATTGTAATTCAACAACTGTAATTTAATAAGATATTAACTTTTGCTTCCCTTGGAACCTTTCTGTAATTAATTATTGCCTTAATAGAGACCAATGTAACAAACAAGGATGTGCGTCTACAGGCAGCATGTTCCCATTTTGCATTATAGCTATTTTACAATGAATTTACATTTAATTTGCATGGATCGTTAAACTTAAATACCATTAAGAAACCAAACTATACTAGTTAACATTTGAAGTGGATCAAAACCTTTTAAAAAGTTGTCTTAATACCCAAACCCAATAACTTTTTTGATCCACTTCAAATGTGGATTTGTGTATATTAACACACACACAGTATTTAGCATGCAAGCAAGCTTTCCACTACACTCAAACAGTGCAGTATTAATCCGGTCCCCTAAGTACATTGGAAAACTAAGAGACAAAGAGAACGTTTTCCATACTAAAACTAACCTAAACCAATTCAATCTTTTACCATTGACAACACCCCCACTAGCATTCGAAAGTTTTTAAACACTTGACTGAAATGTTTCACGTGAGCTTACATTTTTTTAAATCTGAAGGTATCTTTATGGGGCGGTTTCCCGGACAGGGATTAGACTAGTCCTAGACTGAAACACTTTTAAGAGCTGTCCAAACTGAAAACAACTTGCACTTACATATCTTAAAATACATCAGTGCCCTTTGTTTTACCTCAAAATGCACACAGGTAATGTTTTTAGTAAGGCGTGCTTGTTAAAACTAGTTATATTTCCTAATTAAACTAAGGCCTAGTCCTGGATTAAGCTAATCCTGGTCCGGGAAACCACCCCTAAATGTTTGAAATTACTTTAGTAGACAAAGCCAACAACTGGACTAAATATAATGAAGAAAAAGCAGCGAATACAAGTCTGTGAAAGATTTCCAGGTTTCAAAATCATCTGCTTGACATTAAATGCCAGGATGGTTTCGCAAATTCTAGGCAAAGGGTAACTATTTTGACAATGCTAAAATATAACACAGATTGGGCAATTTTGGATGCATTTAATCACACAATACTTCCTATAGTTATGACTGTGTAATTCCATAGTTTTGATGAGTTGATTATTATTTTAGACTGTGGAAAAAGTATTTCAAAACTTTGAACGGTAGTGAAGATTGGAGAACATCAAGATTTATCACTTAAATGAACACGCCAACTTTTTGGGACTTTAGCTTATTCACCATATCCCCCCGAGCTAGACAAGTCCATACACACCCTTTTCATCTCCGTGTGTGCAGTAACTCTGTCTGACACAATCACCGCTAGCCTAGCCTAGCACAAAGACTGGAAGTAAATGGCTGCATACTGCTCCCAATAAGTGAAAAATAACACCAACATTTTCTTAAATATGTTGTGATTTGTATAGTCACAGCATGTACAAATAACAAAGTCATCTCTGACACAGCCATCTTTTAACCGTATACATACTAGGAACTATATTCTCAGAAGACGAAGCACTGCCACCCGGGCGGAGTGATTAGCGCAACACTTGTGCGAACTTTTTGCTCCTCTCCACGACGCTTCTCAGGGGCTGCGAGCAAACCACTCCACCCAAGTAGCAGTACTTCGCCCCCTGAGAACACAGTTCCCAGTATGCTAGCTGGAGCCATTTACTTCCAGTCTTGGTGCTAACTAAGCTAGGCTAGCGGTGGTTGCGCACAGAGATGAAAAAGGTATGGACCCATCCAACTCCGGAGGATACATCGAACAAGCCAAAGTCCCAAAAAGTGACCGTGTTCCTTTAAGAATGGCACATACATTATGAACAAACAACAGGTTAGGTAGACAGATCATAAGATCTCAATGAATGTACTTTATCAAATCATAATACAAGTATGCACCATAAACTCATACCATAAATTGAGATCTTGAACAAAAGTGTTACACACAAATAAAATGTTTTGTCAAACCAGAGCACCATATATATTTTTGAAATTAATAAATAATTATAAATATGTATTGGTGACAAGGGAAAAATTGCAACTATCAAATGTCAAGTCAGCTTAGCTGATGGTTGCAGATTCGATTACATAAGGTTGCAGTGTAATGTTTAGGCAAAATGTTTGCAATTTCAGCCCTGTGTATATCCAGAAAACTTCTTAAGGCGACAATAAGGATCACCAAATGTGTCCTCATAATATCTCTCTCATATTACAGATTGTCATGTGGGGAATACCAGCTGCCTCCATGTGTACTTTCCATGAGACATCAAACTAAAGCACAAACTATGAAGATGTGTGAAAGTGTGTAACTCAAAAATAAACTGATGAGAACGTTTAGATGTGTTTTCAATTCTAGCATTAAGGATGTTTTTTCTCCTCACTTCCCTTTGGAGGAAGACCTGGTAAACTAAACTTTGGGTACCAAACAACATAGGTCACATACCACAAAATAATTCCAGACGATGTTCCCAGAAGCTTATCAAGAGTGTCATGGAAATATACTGACGTACACGTAAACATCAGTAACCAGATAGCCACAATCACGTTAAGGGCTATATAAAGGTAGTTAAGAAAAACATTTCTGTCAGAACTCGGTATGTGTGACACTGCCATCATTTCCTCCACAATAACAAGAGCAGAGTAAGCCAAGATAAAAGAGTGTCCGGATATGTCAAAGGCATCCCATATGAATCCAGCCTTCCTGCATGCTGCCTTTGAGGTTATGTTACCATGGATGACCTGCATGGTATCCGACTCATAGCATGAACCTGTAATTTCTTCAATGTAGCAGAAAGTCTCAGTGCAGATGTACCAGATGAATGTTGCCACCGGAAGTGACATCAGCCGCTTCAACACAAACGTCCAGGGTTTCTTGTAAGTATTGGAGAGTAGAATGAATGGCAGCAGTAAACCAAGGGTCCATCCCCAAGAAATCTTCACAAAATATCTGAGGGTAAAAAAATACGTTCGAGCTACGCGTCAATGTCATACAAAGTCGTCAATGACATGCACTGATTTTAAGTGGTTAAACAATAAACAGAAGAGCAAAATAACTTAGATGGAGTTAAATAAACAACAATAAATAAACGCACATATTTACACAAAAATAAGTTCGGTGTTTTAGTTAGACCTCACATATCACGTAGACTTGTACTTACACATTTAAAACGTTTCTTCTGTTGCTGAAGTAGCTCTCCGGCACAAGTTCCTTTTCTTTTAAATACGATCCTAAAACTGTAATAATAGGGAATAAACATGCCAAATAAGCACGCGTGTTCGACCGTCGCCAAAAATCAGCTAAATTGTCCACTATGCTGCCAATAGCAGCCATGTTGCTCCGTGTGTCCTGTCCTGTGAATGAATGCGGAAACAGTAAACACACCCGTTTATCACATCCTACTATGGTGAAGAAAATTTGTCATATTCATGAGCAAACCTACGCCATTGGAGAGCGTCACAATATCCTCATTAATATTCAACATTAGATCTCACCATTGGACGATTACTAAAACGCCGCACTTCCTCATTAATAAAAGCGAAAGCTTCGCCATAGTAGTTGCGAACCTGTCTAACCTACGAAATACGGACCAGAAGAAAACGACAGACACAATAAGTGCTGGCGATCTGTAAAAATGTGAACAAATGTAACGATTAAACATAAAAATACACAAATTACTTAAATGTTGGCTTTTTCTCTCCAGTAGATGGCACTATCCTGTAGTTATAAAATGGGTTTTGAGAGTTAAGGTTAACTTTGATCTTTACCTAAATATTCAAACAAGACTTCAAAGGTGATTAGATCAGACTTTTGATGATGTCATTTTAAAGTTGTATTCTAATGTAGTAATTTGACTTAAAGGGGACATTTCACAAGATATTTTTAAGACGAAAATAAATCCTTGGTGTCCCCATAGTAGCCTACATATGTGTAAGTTTTAGATAATTTATTATAACATGTTAAAATTGCCACTTTGTAGGTGTGAGCAAAAATGTGCTATTGGGTGTGTCCTTTGAATGCAAATGAGCTGATCTCTGCACTAAATGGCAGTGCAGTGGTTGGATAGTGCAGATTAAGGGGCGGTATTATCCCCTTCTGACATTACAAGGGGAGCAAAATTTCAATGACCTATTTTTTCACATGCTTGCAGTTTTTGGTTTACCAAAACTAAATTACTGGACTGATCTTTTTCACATTTTCTGTGTCGATAGAAGCACTGGGGACCCAATTATAAAGCACTTAAAGGTGGAGTGTGTAATTTTTACAAGAATCTCTTGACAGAAATGCTAAATAATATACAAAACTATATTATCAGGGGTGTATAAAGACCTTTCATAATTAACCGTTATGTTTTTGTTACCTTAGAATGAGACGTTTTTATCTACATACACAGAGGGTCCCCTTACATGGAAGTCACCATTTTGTGCCGCCATCTTTCTACAGAAGCCCTTAACGGACAATTTTTTACTTAGTTGCCTCCAACAATGACATGTTTGTCCAGTGGCAGCTACCGTAGCTTCTTTATGTGTTTAAAAAGCGAGGGGTGAGCAGTGGACTAAGCCGTTGGATGCAATTCGCAACCTCACCACTAGATGCCGCTAAAATTTACACACTGCACCTTTAAACATGAAAGTCAGATTTTCAAGACATTAGATTGCTAGATTGTTTCTGGCTTGTTTAAAGTTGTTCAACCCAAGTTTGACTTACAAAGGGAGACCTCAATAAACTATTACTCTTTTTCTAAATAAATGGTACAACTTTATGTCATGAGTGGTCATTTTGATATGTCACATTTATTTTATTAATCATAACAGTCTACTTTTTTACAAATGTATTGATTTAAAAAGTAATTATTTTCTTAATTTTATTTCAGATATGAATGTTTTCTTTTAAATAATAATAATAATATGTAAATAGTACATTTAAAGTGATATAATACAAAACAAAACATGTTATCTATGGTATGATTGATAAATGCAATGCAATTGCGAGCCAACTTATATTCTTTTAATTTATATTTAACAGTTGTACGTGCTAAATCAGTGAGCCGTATGTGAACCACTGATTCTTGTAACCGCTTGTCAGTACAGACCCATTCTCCCTGTTCTCCACAAAACTATCCATCACCATAAACAGCTACATCACTTAGCAAATTTGTTTTCTGGCTGCCAGAACAAAGTTTGAACTGCTGACATGAGAAGTGGACGTCTGGACACCAGCAGGGATTTATGCTAAATGACGAATTTCACAAAAAAACCTGACTGCCCTTTTCATTACTGTGGCACAGCTGTGCAAGTCTTTCTCTTTCTCCTTCCATCCCACAATGCACTAGAGCAGATAAGAAGCA
Organism: Misgurnus anguillicaudatus; assembly: GCF_027580225.2. Lineage (NCBI taxonomy): Eukaryota > Metazoa > Chordata > Actinopteri > Cypriniformes > Cobitidae > Misgurnus > Misgurnus anguillicaudatus. The sequence continues at coordinate 19,072,033 of NC_073349.2, forward strand.
TGAATGGAGTGTCGTCAGGACAACCATTTTGTGAATAAAAGAAACTTAACTCAAGCTTTAGTTGGTTCGACTTGCTGCAAGCACTTTGTCTACATGCCCAGACTGAACTGAGCGACGTGTTTTATATTTCTCCTCACCTCCTTTGATCTGTGATGACAGCGGTATTAACTACATGACAGAATTGACAGGCACATGCGTGTAGCTATTTATAAATGCTACACTCCACAAGGGCTTTTGAGTTCGGCATCTGTCATAGTAATACCTAAAGCTGTCAAACATTTGACCTCGGGCAAATGTGTCTTTGGTATGACTAGGGAAGCATTTTGTATACATGGACAACACAGTAAGGGGTGATAATGTTGAGAAGTGATGTAATTTGTGTGTCTAGAGAAAAGCTTACTGCTTTTTTGTCATAGGTCAATAGAGAGACATCCAAACAGGCCTCGATTTGAACCTTGACCCTGTCGACCGTGGCAGTTTGAGGATGACTGCTAACTTTGGAAGTTTATATAAGGATGAAGAGCCTGAATGACACATGTTAAAAAGCAAAGAAAGGTTACTTATTATTATTTTAATCTGCCTTACTTTATATTTTAATGTTTCACCTTGTTGACCTTGTTGACTTACAATTCTATTTAAACACCAAGAAGTGTTAAGCATTATCTAAATGACATCTTTACCGATAGCTCTGTAATTCAATGCTCTCAATGACCCTGTTCAGTTAAGTCATCACAGTGTACATTGGCACTGTCAGGAGACTCAAGATGTTACACACGGCATGTCCTTCCTGGAATCCTAGACAGCCGGGACAATTGGCTATGACTTTCAAATCTTGCCTTTGATTCACAGAACTTTTGAAATCCTTGACTGTGCTTTATCGTCTCTTTATTGAAAACTTTTGCCAGGAATGTTAAAATCTGCAAATGAATGCCCTTAAAGAATCAATTAGCCAATATGACTATTGTACAAAAAACTGTTGATTTGAATGGATTTTTTTAGGTAATCCATCTGAAATATTAAATCCATGTCTTTATTAGGAAGACTTGATGTATTTGTACTGGAATAGCAATATCAAGGCAGTCGGAATATGTGTGGCTTTTAGGGTGACATAATCATGAATTTTTTAAATCATAAATACACAGATTTCTCAATGCCTTGCCTGATTTTATTCATATACACTGTCAGAAAAAAAGTTTTGTGCTTTTTCTGTCGCTGTGGTGGTACCATAGGTTGCGGTTTTTACCTTTACAGATATACTAAACATAATAGGAGGTTGTACCTTTTTAGGTACATTACTGTACCTTAAGCATTATTGTGTACCTTTAAAGGTACAGTTAATTGTTTTGCACATCTAAAATTGAACTGGTCCTTGGTATAATACTGTACCCCAAAAGGTATACAATTTCAATGTGTTTTATACCTAAAAAGGTACTAAAACGCCCCTTTGAGCGTGCCAAGCAACAGGATATTTTGTACCTTTTTTATGACAGTGTACATTAAAGGAAAACACCACCATTTTTCAATATTTTACTATGTTCGTACCTCAACTTAGACAAATTAATACATTCCTATCTTTTTTCAATGCGTGCACTTAATCTTTGTACAGCGCGTCATGAATGTGTTAGCATTTAGCCTAGCCCCATTCATTCCATAGGATCCAAACAGGGATAAATTTAGAAGCCACCAAACACTGTACAAAGATTAAGTGTACGCATTGAAAAAAGATAGGTATGTATTAATTTGTCTAAGTTGAGGTAAGAACATGGTAAAATATTGAAAAACTGTGGTGTTTTCCTTTAACATTTATGTGTTTGAGAGACACTTTAATCCATACCCAGCAAGCAATTTTGCATTTAAAAGATGTCTAACAGCTGTCCAAACACAGCCCAAACAACTCAAAAGTTGGGCAAAATGACATGTAACCAAATTTACGTTTATTTTTGCTCGAAGTGGGCTATTGATAGCCGGACAATATATAATTAACCTAGATGGTGAAATGACGACCGGGATTGAACCCATGACATTTGGGTGGCTAGCGTTGCAATATGACAATATCACTGTGAATGTCCTGTATGCTATTGCACAGCATTTATTATTTGAAAAATAAAATAAAGACATGACATAAAATACTTAAATGAAAATATGCTAAATGAATAAACAAACCGAAGCATGATTGTTTAGAGCTTCCATACTGAGTGTGTGTTTAAAAGGCAAAGTCTTCCAGGAATAAATTGCTGAATTTCGGGAACCTGCAGTGGGGGAAGAAAAAGAGTCAAGGGCTTTTCTTTTACGTCAATTGGTCTTACAGAGTTGGCCCAGTTAAAACTCCCAGCCACACATGTCAGAAAAGTTGTTTGCAAAGGCCAAGTGAAGATCCTCCGAGCTGCTCTCCTCAACCAGCGTTGTGCAACAGCTCTCAAATCACTTCTGAAGGTATACGTGCTGTGAAGACCCTCACTCTCTACACTAAGGACTACATTCATAAGTATATACTCAAATATTCACTTACATGTTGTGTTTGCAGATTAAGTTAGAGGTTAAAAAACCTTCTTTAATATTTTTTTTATATCTTTGCTGGTGCTTTTATTATTTTCAAGTTGACACATATTTTTAAGATTAGTGAAGAGATTTGGATGAAATATTAGTAATTCCTTAAAAAAAAAACTAAAATGTTTCTTATAGACCTACACTATTTGTTGCATGCATTTTAATTCATTTCAGTGTGGTAAGTTGCATTGTGCTTATGCAGTGTTTTTTTTTTGCCTGATTGTCTTTTAAAACAGCAGCCTATCTGCAATTAACCTAAGTATGTTGAAATATTATATATAGTTTAAAGGTATGGTTCACAAATATGAAAATGTATGTTATTTTCTTATATGCTTGGTGAAACTGTGCAAAGCATGCCATAAGAAAATTACATGATGGCATTTTAATATAACATTATGCATTTGTGTTCACCTGAAGAAGCCATATACATCTGGGACACATTTTCAAATTGTGGACTGTTCCTTTAAGGCTGTTGACTTATAGCTTACATTTGGTAAGCAAATTTTATTTTTAAAATAAGTTAAATAAATTTTAAAATGAGTACATTAAGTTTTTTTTTACTGCCTAGTAGTCTACAGTAAATATTTAACCCTGAATTGTCATTCCACCGTAGCCAACAGAAGGCAGAAAGATGAAACCGCTGCTCCTTGCTGCCATCTTGTGGGTACTCTCACACACGACGGTATCCAGTGCAACAGAGCTGCTTCATCTCAATCAGGTTTCCTTTGAGGATACAGTGACTCTGAGAAACAGTAGTGACCTCAGTTTACCTCATTCCCGGAGGAAACGTTTTATCTCCAGCAGAGACATGAGAGCTTTACTGGATTATCACAACCGCGTGCGTTCACAGGTCTTCCCACCCGCATCCAACATGGAATATATGGTATATATTTGATTTTTTCTGTAGGAATTACAATATTTTTAATATCACTGATGTTTCTTCAATAATGCTCCCAAAACAAACAAAAACACACAACAGGTTTTGTGTACACAAGACACAAATTGTAACCCATTAAAGATAAGATATAATTTTTCTGAATGGAACATTTCGTTTAATCCAAAGAGATCTATATAGCTTTATTTATAAATAGCTGTAAATTCCCACATGACAAAATATTGTATACTTTAGTATATACTTTGGCAACTTTAATATTTACTATAGTAAACTAAAGTAAATTGTAGTATGTAGTATATTATAATAATTACTACTATACTATTTATAGGCTAATGTATGTCAACTGATAAACTGTATGGAAGTTAGTAATAAATGCGTGTAGTGTTCTATACTTCAGTATTTACTATGGTAAGTTTCTATAGTATAGTATCTAGGAACACTACGGTTAACTAGAAGACATACTACATCTCAGTATTTACTATAGTAAGTTTGCATACTACAGAGTGCATACTATACTTCAGTATTTACTATAGTAAGTTTCTATAGTATAGTATCTAGGAACGCTACAATTAACTAGAGTGCATACTACACTTCAGTATTTACTATAGTAAGTTTCTATTGTATAGTATCTAGGACCGCTACAATTAACTAGAGGACATACTACATCTCAGTATTTACTATGGTAAGCTTGCATACTATCGAGTGCAAATTATATTTCAGTATTTACTATAGTAAGTTTCTATAGTATAGTATCTAGGAACGCTACAATTAACTAGAGTGCATACTACACTTCAGTATTTACTATGGTAAGTTTGCATACTATAGATTGCATACTATACTGCAGTATTTACTATGGTAAGTTTGCATACTATAGAGTGCATACTATACTTCAGTATTTACTATAGTAAGTTTCTATAGTATAGTATCTAGGAACGCTACAATTAACTAGAGTGCATACTATACTTCAGTATTTACTATGGTAAGTTTGCATACTATAGAGTGCATACTATACTGCAGTATTTACTATGGCAAGTTTGCATACTATAGAGTGCATACTATACTGCAGTATTTACTAAGGGTGTCACGATTTCGATTTTAAATCGAAATCGATCGAAAATTAAGTCACAACCTCGAACTTCGAATTAAAAAATGGGATCGTCGATGCTGCCACGCCCCCATGTCACGTCCGGTCGGCTTGCCAAGCGGGGGAAAATAAACTCTCAGAAGTGCCTTTAAAAACATCCATCCAGCAGAACGCAATTTATATTTTAAACACGAGGGATGTATTGCTACAACTCATTGAATGCAGTGTTTCCGCTATATACATTCTCAGGGCTCTCAAGTGTCACGCATTGAGCGTGACAGTCACTCATTTCGGTCTTTTGTCACGCACTCCCGCCACACATTGTATTTCTCACTCAGAAAAACTATTTATAATATATTTAATATATGCCGCAGCGCACAAAAGTTATCTGGTCGCGCCGCTCTCACTATGGAAACCGGTCCGGCAGGAATCAAGCGCGTATCCCCTAGAGCCTGTTACTTATCAGCCAATCAAAAAAAAAAGAAATAGGCTACACAATAGCCAATCAGAAAATAGCACTATTGTATCTGGGTAAGATTTAACGCAACAACCAATGAAAGGCGGCATGCTGCGTCAAGTTTCGTCTCCTCCCCTGATCTGAGTCAGCAGCATGGATTTAGCGCGTTTATCAATCCGCAGGGGGCCGAGCAGAGCGAACATCAGTAGTACAAGGTGTGTGCAGGGCGGACTGGCCATGTTGACCTGGCGGCTGTTCTGACCCGCCGTGCAGTCATCTCAGGTTGACATGTGAAAGAGAGAGAGAGACAGAGGCAGCGAGATGCTGCAAAATCAATCACAGAAATATTCTCCAGGAAGGGAGCAGGTCAGTCACCAGTAAAAGCACGCGTCTATATATTGCTTATTAACGTAACAGGTTTTAAAGTCATGTGCTGGCGTGATGCATTGCATTATGTACAGTTGTTGTACTGAACGCATCAGGCAGATCATTTCATGCAGCGAAACACCAGGTGATTGTGAAGTGTATCCTTTTATAAAACTATTTTTTTTTGTGGAAAAACTGGATCAAACGTGCAAATTGAGCTTTTAATGGGCATTTCACCTTATATTTGCAGTAAAATAACTTTTTTAAAATCTAATAATATAATTAAATTATAGCTTATTAAATATGTTTGTTTCATTTCATTTAAAATATTAATATTTTAACATTTGAACTCCTTCCTTTTAAAAAGTGTAAGGCACCTGTGTATTTGTCTTTGGTATGGTAGTATAATGTGTATTCCTAGTAAGTTTTTGAGGGTTCAACATGGTATTTTTAATATTAGCTTGGCTTGGTTTACCTATCTTAACATTTTAAACAATACTAAAACGTATCAACAAGTAAAGTAAAATAAAACAACAAGTAAAAGAAAAACGTTTTGATTAAACTATATCAGAAAGTAGTAAGTACCCATCCAGATTGTTTTATCCATTGTGGTAGCCCTTGCTTATAAAAAGGTTGGAGACCCCTGACCTACAGTATAGACATAGGGGCTGTTTCCCAAACAGGGCTTAATTCTAGTTCAAGACTAAAATGCCTGTTTGAGTTTTAGTTCTTAACTAAAAGTAGCTTGCACTAACATATCTTAAAATACATCAGTCACGTTGTTTTGTCTCAAGATGCACACCTGTACTATTTTTGTGCTTGTAAAAACTACATAAACATCCTAATATAACTAAGGCCTTGTCCTGGCTTAATCTAAACCCTGTCCTGAAAACCACATCATAATGCATCTTGACAACTCAGTATTAAGGTAGATCACTTGTTGGTCAGTCCCCTTTTCTAAATTTTAGATCTGTATAATTTCCAGATTAACACAGTGGCTATCAACTAATAATATTAACCTATAAGATTAGCAAATCCGGTTTATGTTTACATTTATGTGAACACACACATTTATCTTATTTTCTGGTTAAAAGTTTATTTTGTCAAAAAAAATCCTTGGCTAAGGTTTCTATGTGAGCATAGAAATGCAAACAGTAAAATGATGTGTTTGTACTGGAAATGTGTACGTGTATTTACACAGTGAATAATGAATCAGGAAGTCTTCATTGTAAAAAAATCTCCATTCCCAAATGAAAATTAGTCCCATTTATGACACACAGGGAATACAATGGAATAGTGGATTGCAATAATGTTAGTAGTATACAACCTAATAGTTAAATAATATTTGGGGTGGTGTCACTCGTGCCTGTCTTCAAAACTTGAGAGCCCTGCATTCTACCGTGGCGGCCCGCCATGCCTAAAACATCCCCGCCACGCCTGCGGTTGTGGATAGAAGGGATACAGCAAACGAAATCTCGCTGGATGACCACTGTTTTATCCTAATCCTTCAACCAAACCCAACTCTAAACACAAAATTTCACACGATTGTAGGATGTATTTGTATCTCATTTAGCCAGAGCCGCTGTTTTCATCCTAATAATCCTACCTCCAAATTTAATCCTTAACTTTTCGGCATTTGCTGTATCCCTTCTAGACGGCGGCAGCTCGCAAAAAAGCTACCGAAATGTCCGCCCTGTCAGACTGGCTTTCTTAGAAATAAATTCCTTTCTGGATTCGCGTTGTTAACTCATTTATAAATAAATCTCCTAAAGTATCATAATTTCTTCCATGGGTTTAGTTTAATGAACAAATAGATTTAAATCAACAGAGGATGATACGTCTCTGTTTTGAGAAATAATAATAAAATAAATAAGCCTATACGAAATATGTTACACTTAAATAATAATTAAATTGACAAAACGAATAAAAAAGTATTTGAGTTTCTGTTTTTTTTTTTTTGTGACGCGCTGACCAAAGCAGCAGAAAGCACGTCATGTTTTTAATGATTTTAAATAAGCACAAAGTTTTCTCCTTATTGTGAGTTTACACAAATAAAAATACATAATTTGAAGTTTCGAATATTGTTTTACTTTTATCTTTATGACTATAAATTTAGGGTAATTTAAGGTGCAAGGTCATCACGCATTTGATGTTCACCGGCGCATACACGGACGCAGCGCAGGGCTGCGAGAAAAGACATTATTAAACTTTCGATTTAACATATTACGAGTTTTTTGGACATTCATTTGGAATCACTGTACTCATATTATCAACTTATCTGGTCATTAGTTATTCAGAATATAGACTATAAGCGCAGCGCGCTGCTGACCGCTCAGCTGTCAGTCAATCTTCTGTGCTTTAGATCGACACTCACAAAGTTTCACATTAAATGATATGATATTTGTCCAAAAACAAAATGCTAAATACTGAATACTACTTATATGCGACTGCAAGACATTAATAGTCGAATCTGTTGGTAAGGAAACTTACATTATTCCCGTGGAAGAGAAGAACGTTGGTAATAGAAACTTGAGGCAGACGGTGAGACTGTTTGATCTGTTTTCAGACGAAACAGCACGGTCGGGGTACCCGCGGGTGAACCGCATAATATTTGATGTAACGGGTGTAATAATAGGCTTTTCGCGCGTCATTTGCGTTGTAGATGCAGGTCGGGACTCAATAGACAAGAGTAAAATGCGGGTCTAACATCCAAGACCAAAATTCGACTCGTTTTTAAATGGCCCCGTGCTTTGTGTTTAAGATCTGTCTGAAGACCGTTAAAGGTTTCTATTCAACTGCGCGATTTGCGGTGTGACCGGCTCGGGGTCTTTATGTCAAATGGTCCGGGTGTGAAATAAAATTGCTGCTGATGGATGTTCGGTCAATCACAGCTGTGCGGATTATCAAACAGGACTGTGCGTGAGTTTGCAACAGCTCTGTAACGCTAAACACGAGCACAACTTGCAATGCACACTACATTAAAACTACAATGAAATATCCGAACTACGTACGTAGCTGTGTAACGTTTTTTAAGAAAATACATTTTAGATCAAACATAGAAAAGCAATATGCTATAAATATAAGGAAAAGTAAATGACAGCATGAAAATGATAAAAAAATACATGTTAGTTTACTGTAGCCTATATTCTACTGTAAAAAAAATAATGTACATTTATAATCATCATGGGCGCCCCCTGCCGCCACAGCTGAAAAAAATCCTAGAGGAAACACTGGAATGCTTATCATAAACAGGATTACTTACCTAGTGATCTGCCTTCGGACAGAGCGCAGCTCTCTGCACGTGCATGAGAGAGCCGCCAAGATGCAGCGGGTTATATTTTAAACAAAGGTATAGTTTGCCTCAGCTCGCATGAAACGCATAAAACTGAACAAATACGTAAGGATTATTACTTTCGTTTATGTTTAGACTTTGGACAGATGCAAGAGCGTGTGCACGTGAGACAGAAGCGCAGCTGGTTATGACGCACCGGTTTTTCGCATTAAGTCTTATCTGCGTGCAAGACGGAATTCTCTCTACAAGCTCTCCGCGTAAAGTAAAGCCCACAAACCCCCATGCGAGGAAAAGCACGCAATGTGCATGTTATGTGAAACTAATAATAATAATAATAATAATAATAATAATAATAATAAAGGCATATAATTTTTGTCTTAAAAAATGAATTTAAAAATCGAGAATCGAATTGAATCGTGACATCAGAATCGAAAATGTAATCGAATCGAGGATTTGGAGAATCGTGACACCCCTAGTATTTACTATGGTAAGTTTCTATAGTATAGTATCTTGGAACGCTACGGTTAACTAGAGGACATACTACATCTCAGTATTTACTATGGTAAGCTTGCATACTATAGAGTGCATACTATACTTCAGTATTTACTATAGTAAGTTTCTATAGTATAGTATCTAGGAATGCTACAATTAACTAGAGTGCATACTACACTTCAGTATTTACTATGGTAAGTTTGCATACTATAGATTGCATACTATACTGCAGTATTTACTATGGTAAGTTTGCATACTATAGAGTGCATACTATACTTCAGTATTTACTATAGTAAGTTTCTATAGCATAGTATCTAGGAACGCTACAATTAACTAGAGTGCATACTAAACTTCAGTATTTACTATGGTAAGTTTGCATACTATAGAGTGCATACTATACTGCAGTATTTACTATGGTAAGTTTGGATACTATTGAGTGCATACTATACTGCAGTATTTACTATGGTAAGTTTGCATACTGTAGGATGCATACTATACTTCAGTATTTACTATGGTAAGTTTGCATACTATAGAGTGCATACTATACTGCAGTATTTACTATGGTAAGTTTCTATAGTATAGTATCTTGGAACGCTACGGTTAACTAGAGGACATACTACATCTCAGTATTTACTATGGTAAGCTTGCATACTATCGAGTGCAAATTATATTTCAGTATTTACTATAGTAAGTTTCTATAGTATAGTATCGAGGAACGCTACAATTAACTAGAGTGCATACTACACTTCAGTATTTACTATGGTAAGTTTGCATACTATAGATTGCATACTATACTTCAGTATTTACTATAATAAGTTTGCATACTATAGAGTGCATACTATACTTCAGTATTTACTATAGTAAGTTTCTATAGTATAGTATCTAGGAACGCTACAATTAACTAGAGTGCATACTACACTTCAGTATTTACTATGGTAAGTTTGCATACTATAGAGTGCATACTTTACTGCAGTATTTACTATGGTAAGTTTGCATACTATACTTTAGTATTTACTATGGTAAGTTTGCATACTATAGAGTGCATACTATACTTCAGTATTTACTATAGTAAGTTTCTATAGTATAGTATCTAGGAACGCTACAATTAACTAGAGTGCATACTACACTTCAGTATTTACTATGGTAAATTTGCATACTATAAAGTGCATACTACACTTCAGTATTTACTATGGCAAGTTTGCATACTATAGAGTGCATACTATACTGCAGTATTTACTATGGTAAGTTTCTATAGTATAGTATCTTGGAACGCTACGGTTAACTAGAGGACATACTACATCTCAGTATTTACTATGGTAAGCTTGCATACTATCGAGTGCAAATTATATTTCAGTATTTACTATAGTAAGTTTCTATAGTATAGTATCGAGGAACGCTACAATTAACTAGAGTGCATACTACACTTCAGTATTTACTATGGTAAGTTTGCATACTATAGATTGCATACTATACTTCAGTATTTACTATAGTAAGTTTGCATACTATAGAGTGCATACTATACTTCAGTATTTACTATAGTAAGTTTCTATAGTATAGTATCTAGGAATGCTACAATTAACTAGAGTGCATACTACACTTCAGTATTTACTATGGTAAGTTTGCATACTATAGAGTGCATACTACAGTATTTACTATGGTAAGTTTGCATACTATAAAGTGCATACTATACTTCAGTATTTACTATGGTAAGTTTGCATACTATAAAGTGCATACTACACTTCAGTATTTACTATGGTAAATTTGCATACTATAAAGTGCATACTACACTTCAGTATTTACTATGGCAAGTTTGCATACTATAGAGTGCATACTATACTGCAGTATTTACTATGGTAAGTTTCTATAGTATAGTATCTTGGAACGCTATGGTTAACTAGAGGACATACTACATCTCAGTATTTACTATGGTAAGCTTGCATACTATAGAGTGCATACTATACTTCAGTATTTACTATAGTAAGTTTCTATAGTATAGTATCTAGGAACGGTACAATTAACTAGACTGCATACTACACTTCAGTATTTACTATGGTAAGTTTGCATACTATAGAGTGTATACTATACTGCAGTATTTACTATGGCAAGTTTGCATACTATAGAGTGCATACTATACTTCAGTATGTACTATGGTAACTTTCTATAGTATAGTATCTAGGAACGCTACAATTAACTTGAGTGCATACTATACTTTAGTATTTACTATGGTAAGTTTGCATACTATAGAGTGCATACTATACTGCAGTATTTACTATGGTAAGTTTGCATACTATAAAGTGCATACTATACTTCAGTAATTACTATGGTAAGTTTGCATACTATAAAGTGCATACTATACTTAAGTATGTACTATGGTAACTTTCTAAAGTATAGTATCTAGGAACGCTACAGTTAACTAGAGTGCATACTACACTTCAGTATGTACTATGGTAACTTTCTATTGTATAGTATCTAGGAACGCTACAGTTAACTGGAGTGCTTACTACACTTCAGCATTTACTATGGTTGTTTCTATATTGTATAAGTTTCTATAGTATAGTATCTATGAACACTCAGTTAACTGGAGTGCATACTAAAGTATACTACAGTTTTTCACATGGGTGTTATTTATATGATCTTCTCTTTCTCTGTTTTGTATAAGGTGTGGGATGAAAGACTGGCTAAATCTGCAGAGTCTTGGTCCTCACAGTGCATATGGGATCACGGTCCACCTCATGTTTTGCGGCACACAGGACAGAACTTGTCCGTTATCTCTGGAAGGTACAGACATTTATCAAATAAAAGTTTTTTTTGGTGGTACCACAGTACAGATGTGTCCTATCCACTCACACTTAAAGGAGTACAAATAGCTTAAGTTTTATATCCCACTTTTTAAACATCTGCACATTCTGCCATCTTGAACACTATAATATATCATGCATTATATCAAGTGTTAATAGGGTTTGATTCCCACATACTGATAAAATGTACAGTACCTTGAATGCACTGTAAGTCGCTTTAGTAAAAATGCCTTTCAAATGCATAAATCTAAATGTAGTGGTGCATTTCTTTTTATTTTGCAGATACAGGTCAATCATTGACCTTGTAAAATCCTGGTATGATGAAAGACACTCTTTTTCCTATCCAAACAGATGTACTGGCTTTGTCTGTTCACACTACACTCAGGTCTGTCTGTCTTCAAAAAATAGACTTTTATTAAATATTTGATAAACTTTGTTAACAGTGTAACATGCATTTTATAATATAACTTAATATAAATATAACATTTGTATATCTGTTTATTCCACCACAACATGCATACAATACATTATAATAACTTACACAGACTCTTTGTTTTAGATGGTGTGGGCCACCAGTAATAAGATTGGGTGTGCTATCAACAGGTGTTCAAACATGTATGTGTTTGGGAGCACATGGAAACAGGCCACCTTACTGGTCTGCAACTATTCTATCAAGTAAGATAATCTGCTACTTTCACTTTAACATGTACACATTGCAACAGTCACAGAATTTTTTACATGAGAAAAGCAAAGTGAAAGTAACAGAATTTCTGCATGTTTTTACTTGTATTCCAGGGGAAACTGGGTCGGAGAGGCTCCATATAAGACAGGAAAACCATGCTCTGCCTGTCCTTCCAGCTATAGAGGATCATGCAATAAAAACCAATGTGATTGCAGATCAAGATCTAGAAAAGGGCCAAGTGGTTTTAGAGACTTCTAAAATATACACAATACAGAACATGCACGTTTTTTTAATATTAAATATCAAAGCATCAAAAAGGAGCCAAATGAACAAATTTTATGATGCTTTTTTATTCAAAATGTGATGCAGTAATTAACCACTAAAACATAATTTATATGGTGCATTTTTTAATTATCAAATTAATTATTATTTGTTTTTAGTTAATTATTCTTTGTTGTCACTGGGGCGGTACTCTTTCTAAAAGTAGAGGTACAAATTGGTACCAAACATATACATTATTGATACATATATTGATACACCTTTTCAAAGGGTACTGTCCCAGTCTCAGTGCATCTCTAAATTTAATATTGAGTGAACTGTTGCTATCACCCCATCAATTCTGTTATTTTTTGTATTTTTATATCTTTAATTTGATATTTTATATCTTAGTTGTTTTCTTGTTTTCTTTAAGGCTATGGTCTGTTTGCACTGATTTACTTATATTTCTTTGTACGCATCACAGTGACAATTTACATTAAAGGTTAAGCACTTTCTCTTTTCTTTTTTTATTTTTACATATGTAATAAATTTTCTTTAAAATGGGTCTAGTGTTGTGTTGTGGTTTCCAAGTGATTATCTTTTTGAAATGTGTATTGCACTCATGTGAACATGGCTACATTGTCAACACATTTGTCCTCATAAAAACAGACGTTTTATTTGCCTATTCGCTCAAAGCACTTCGATGTATTCCACAGACTGCTGTAAACACAGCGGTCACATAAAATAAGCATGTCCAAGGCATGGTGATTATTATGTATGAGAGTAACTGCTCCCAGATCAGCATTGATGGTCAAAATAAAAAAAAATGTTTTTATCGAAGGCAGTTCTGCTGTAAAGCCTTAAAGGGATAGTTCACCCAAAAATGAAAATTCTGTCATCATGTACTCACTCTCATGTTGTTACAAACCTGTAATAATTTCTTTGTTCTGATGAACATAAGGGAAAATTTGTGATGTTTGTGGCCGGGACGTTTGTGGACCCCATTTACTTCCATTGTAAAAAAATACTGTATAGGTAAGTGGGGTCCACGAACGGTTTGGTTACAAACATTTCTCAAAATATCTTAATTTGTGTTCATCAGAACAAAATAAATTTATACAGGTTTGTGGCAGCATGAGAGTGAGTAAATGATGACAGAATTTTCATTTTTGGTTGAACCATCCCTTTAAAAAGACTTTAAATCCTATAAATGTTAAATCAACAAACACAGAACATACAAAGTATTAAATAGTGAAACTTATTGACTCCAATAGTTAGATGCATGTGGGAATAATCTATAAGAGCTTTTAAATGCATAGTTTAGTATTAAATGAACATAAGTTTGTACAAAGCTTATCACTATCTTCATGAAATTGGTGTGTGACAAATGTGGGAGAATCTAAAGTTTCAAAACACTCACTTTCCCATGAAGCTACGTAAAAGTGAAAGTGTAATGCTACACTTTTGCATGAAAACATCACTTTATATGCGTGAGAAAAGTTATTGAACTAATGCCCTGTATCCGTTATTATACGGTAGAAACGACCAGTGTATTATTAGGTAGTTTATACACGACCCCCTTTTAAAAAGTACACCTTTGTACCTAAATAGTTTATGTTAGTACCTCAGAGGTACATATTGGTACAAAATGTATACATCTCTACAAAATTGTACATTTTAGGATCTTTTTATATCTACGGAGCCCCTAAGGAAACATGGAGCAAAAATCAAATAAAGTCCAGTTTTGCGTGCTCACGTGAAACTATTGCATGCTCACGTGAAACTTTTGCGTGAGCACGTGAAACTATTGCATGCCCACGTGAAACTTTTGCATGCGCATGTGAAACTATTGCGTGCTCACGTGAAACTTTTGTGTGCGCATGTGAAACTATTGCGTGCTCACATGAAACTTTCTCGTGCGCATGTGAAACTACTGCATGCGCACGTGAAACTATTGCGTGCTCACGTGAAACTTTTGTGTGCGCATGTGAAACTATTGCGTGCTCACGTGAAACTTTTGCGTGCGCACGTGAAACTTTTGCGTGCGCACGTGAAACAATTGCGTGCTCACATGAAACTCCCTCGTGCGCACGTGAAACCACCGCACGCGCACGTGAAACCTTCACGCGCGCACGCGAAACTTTCGCTTTCACGTGCGCACGCAACAGCCCCACATGCGCAATGCGACAATCCCACCGGCACGAGCGAATGTTTCACGTGAGTACGCAAAACTAAACCTAAAAAAAATTCTGCACATGAAGGTTTCACATGAGCACAATAAACTAAACTTACATTTTTTTTTTCTCCAATGTCACCTTAGGGGCTCTGTATATACGGTGCCCTCCACAATTGTTGGCGCCCCTGTTTGGTGTGTGGTCGTGGACTTCTAAAAATTCTCCTTTTTATTTAAACAACATATAACCCAAATGCAAAAAAGACAAAAATCCAACCTTTGATTTAAGTACATTATTTTGGTGGTAAAGAATTTACACGTTTAGAAAAAAAAAACCTTGAAATCATGCGTTCCACAATTATTGGCACCCCTGATAGTGGGGTAATGGTTAAGAAACAAAGCAAAGCAGCTAACACAGGATTTCCTCAAGTTGCATTGAGTTTTAAGGAAGATGTTCAAAATAAGTTTTACTCAAAACAATAGACATCTGACAAATCAGCATTTCCAAATGACTGTGTAAACTCTCCACTCCTCACTTTTTACACACCTCTTCCATGTCTCCTCGCTCCTAACCAAACAAAGTTCTTCTAACTCTCTATGATTCATTTCCGATTATGGCAAGTGTTTAGAAAAGATGCAGACTCGGAGAACAGGATGAAAATTATAACGAACTGCCTATTTGAGTTTCTATCATCCTGTTGCCATAGCTACAGCTGTCATATGGATTGGTCTCTATACAAGCTTGGTTACTGTTTAACCTCTCCACCCACATTTGCCAAGATTAGGAAAATCAATAAGATAACAGGGAGCCACCGGCCTTACCTTGCGCCAACAACACCCTCACCAGAAACAGAGAGGACTGTGCAAAACTTACATGTGTGTTTTCTTCAACTTTCACACTTAATAGAAACCGTTTTCAAAATATACTTGTGGGGAGCTGAGGAAACGACATGGTCAATGTGAACGCTCAGGTTAGCACCCATATGGATCTACCGTATGGTAAGTAAACCATCTCGTCCTCTTTTCTGATAACAGCTTTGATATAAACACGGCGGGACGCTGTGGGTGCCTAGCATGATGGTAAACAGGCATATTGCATGTTGAAATTGTATCCAACGCGTTGGATATTATCGCCATTTGCGAGAGTTTCTAGCGCACAATTGAAATTTTGGAGGTGTGGCAAATCTATGACGACTGGTAAACAGGGCCTGTTTGCAGAAGATGATGAATAATGTCAAAAGAATGGCTGTAGTTCCTCTTTTCATGCTGGGGTGTAATTGCGAAGAGTTGTTTGATAAAGTGTTGCGCTGAAACTTTGCTTCTCTAAGGAATAAAAAAGTTTAATGCACCGGACCACTGCTTTAATGAACTGGAATTAACTAAACCAAACATGGTGTTGAGAGGTTTTCCGCATGCGTGATAACAAAGTCATCTGAATGATGTATTTATGCTATGAAAATGAAAATATAATATTTGGGCAACTTGTGAATGCTCATTTTAACAAAGACCTAGTCAATTTAAAGAACAAATCTTCTAGAACTTACAGATTAAGTTTAATCCTTAAAATTTGTAACTGAGTGCATAACCTTAGCATCCTCCATCAGTCTATAGAGCCCTGCTTCAGATACTTCTGGGTGCCCAGTTACAGTAAATTACACATTATGTATATAGCATACAAGTATCTTTTGATATACTTTGTATACATTATAATTTATAATCAAATATAAATTCCATTAGTTCAGTGAATTTTTTATGCCACGTGTTTTATCTTTGGATTTAGTGTTTATTAAAACATTTGCATTAAAATTACATATTCTTGGCACCTGTATTTATTTTGTCCAGCTTGTTTAGGTTATTTTGTGTCTGTATGCAGGACACTACAGATGAACTGTTGATCCTAAATGCTTGATCCCATCATTTAGAATAGGCCACATTATTATTGGTTGTTAAATTATTTAATTGTCTTTGTAACGCTTTATTGGGTATGTTAAACATATGCTCATTTTCCAGCTCCCCTAGAGTTAAACATTTTATTTTAACCATTTTGGAATCCATTCAGCTGATCTCCGGGTCTGGCGCTAGCACCCTCAGCACAGCTCAGCACAATCCACTGAATCTGATTAGACCACCAGCACCACACCCAAAAATGACCAAAAAAGCTCTAATACCTTTCCCATTTAAAACTCGACTCCTCTGTAGCTACATCGTGTAACAAGGCCGACAAAATGAAAAATTTTCTGTCTGTCCTAGTACACGATGTAACTACAGAAGAGTCAAGTTTTAAATAGAAAAATATCGAAACTCTTTGATCATTTTTGAGCGCGATGCCAATGGTCCAATCAGACTCCATAGATATGTACACTAGATGTCGCCTTGGCTACGGCAGTTCATTGGACTGAATGCATCAAATAGAGCCGCCATCTTGAAACAAGGGAACCCCGCATCAGCGTCATTGTACGCAATGGTGTAACGGAAATAAAATCACCACAAATCGTCATGAATGCGATTTTCTTGGTTTTCTTTTGGTTTGTTTCATCAGTCAGACATGTATTTAGCATTGAGTCAAGAAAAAAATAAAAGTTTTGATATTATGAAAATCTACTTTTTCTAACTATAATGCATAGTGCTAGTAGGCCTAACATCAATACGCAACACAAAAGTCTGGCATCGTCAATGAATTCGAAGTACAGACGGAGAGAGCAGCGTTACCTAGCTACTTCCTATGACAAGACCCCTGTTCCAAGATGGCGGCGGTTTTGACGCATGCTTAGAATCCCAAGGCGACATCTAGTGTATATATCTATGATCAGACTCAATGAATTATGCTAAGCTATGCTAAAAGTGCTAGCGCCAGACCGAGCTGACAAATTAGCATATTTAAAAAAAAGCGAAATGTGTCCCTTTAAGCCTAGTCTAAGGTGTCTTAACTAAAAACAACTTGCACTGACGTATATTAAAATATGTCAGTGCCATTATTATATTTTTTTGTAAGGTAATTTGTACAACAGCAAAATGTCAGATTTACAAAGTCACTGTCTATGTAACCAACTTTCCTAATAACTGCATAAAATGAATTGCTTGTTACAACCAGCACACGCATTCACCCTTCAGATTGTGTACTGTAGTATAACCCTCTAAAGGTAAACACAATAAGCGCCCTCGTACGCCTTTCGGGCAAGGAACTCTGTTTGCTTTCAAATGTTGAATGAGTTTGTGGTGATGGCCCACCAGGTTCAGCTGTTGGTTCAGAAGCTGTTCAAGGCCAGTAAAAGTAGCAAACAAGTCAACATGAAGTGTGTAAATCGTTGCTAAAAGGAGAACTTTCACAAAAATCTCTTCTGGGTCTGGATCTAGGCTAATGTCTCATAATCTAATAAGATCATTTCTTATTTAACATAATTTTATTTTATGGTAAAGCTCACATAACAGCAATACTTACAGCATGTGTCTTGATGTGTTTTTTCTGCATTTGCCATTTAAAGTGTGTAAATGTCGTAAGGGCAGTACAATGCCAACTGAGTCGGAAAATGTTAGCTGTTGTTGGTGTTGTTTACATTACATGCACGTAGGTGCCGATTGCAAACAAAACACATGCGATTTTGATTTACTTACACCTGTGGTTGCGCCTCCTAAACAGGGTTTTCTAAAGTTGGGACTGCTCCATCAGTTGTAAACAAGTGGCAAATCAGGCGTCAAAATGAGTCTTGTTTGTAAACCAATCCTCTCCGAAATCCAGCCAGGAAGCAAATATAAACCCATTCGATGCTGTTCGGGAAGAACGAACTGCATCCACTGGTGTCTTAAGACAGGAAGAACTAAATAAGGTTTTCTTCTCCTTACATCCAAAAACACAGTTCTTTTCTCGAACCATCTTGATAAAACAAAGTTGTTGCGTGCTGTGCAGTGATACCAGTGACTTTTACTCAACGAAGCAATGCTAATGCGCGTTCTCGCTCTCACTTGACATGCACACATGCTTTTCCAGGGGTAAAGGCCCATAAAAGAAAAAATGGGGTCAATCAGTCGCAACGGATACCCCCTTTCGAAAAAACTTTCAGAAACTTGTAGGAAAAAGGAGGCCCAGAAATGTCACAAGCTCAACTGCTTTTTTGACACTTTGAGGGTTACAACTCTTAAACTGTGTTAATAACTCAGAATGCATGAAATAGCATTAAACCCCCCCCCCCCTTTAATTTTACATATTTTTCCACATATTTACATACATTTTTTAATAAAAAGTTGCAACTGTTAACATTAATGAATGCACAATGAACTAACATTAACAATTGCCATTAACTTAGTAAATATTGGCAGAGCCAGTCCAAAGCATTAAGCGAACTAAGCGGCTGCTTAGGGCCCCTTGGCCAACGGGGGGCACCAAGGGGCTTCCAAAAAAATTCTGCTTATATGCCTTAAAAATCTTGGGCTGGCTCTGAGTATTGGGATTAACAGAATACTATTATTATTATATGCTGTAAAACTTGCTCATTGTGAGTTCATGTTAGCTAATGCATTTAATAATGTTAACAAATACAACTTTATTGAAAAGGGTTACCAATTTACTTAAAGTACATTTAAACTGCAATTTGGGGCTTTTTAAATAAACTAAGTTTACAATCCACATGCAAGATTGTCATAAAGTGGACTCTTAAGTTTAGATTTTTTTCCTGCATTCCAAATGCATTAACCATTATTTCTAGTAAGACAATATGGGCAGGTAAACTTGTAAAACATACAGCTTTATATAAAAATGATTCAATAAATGGGTTTCCAACTTCATTGGCCAAACACTGATGGCATACTCATTGCCATGACAACCCAATTACAGCATGTTCCCTATCCATTTGTGGCCAGGAAGTGCAAGCATTGGCAATTGGAAGTGAGTGTAACATATGAGTTTTATGCTCAGTACACTTGACACCATTACAGGCCGTGCACTCAATCCCCCAATCAAATCTCATTGTGACAGGCATTAAGAGATTATATGAGCTGCCGGTCAGTGTGCGTGCTTCAGTGAGAACAGTGGCACTCATACACATAATGGGTCTCACAGATACACACAGGGGACTGAATGGATAGCAGATTCAGTGGAGGAGGTTGAAGAGCAGGGGTCCCTGCCACCTAACAGGACCAAAAGCCCATGCAGGATGTATGAAGAACATGAAACAGGGCACTTCAACACCACACCAGGTACAGGAGCAGGAACACAATGATTTACTCCTCTTAAAAAGATGCTAAAATGGGTTCGCTAGAGTAGTGTGAGTGCTGAAGGTTGTCTGTGAAGAAAAATATTAAGACAGATGGTACAGTTTGTTTATTCCCTTGAAAACAGTGAGCTCTGTTATAGGGTCGTTTACGAAAAGCAACAATCACAAATTAAACAGAAAAATTGCAATGCTTATTAAAGCTAGGACAGAAAAACAGCAATAAATATGGATGAGGGAATTTTTTATATAATTTTTTTGATTAGGGAAATTCATCCAATGTGTTTGTCAAATTTATTTTGAAGAGATTGGCCGTGACTCTTGTTGTTTAGCCCTGAAAGTTTGTGTTCACAGCGTAAAAGCCATTTTTGTTCATTTCCATTTCATTCTTTATGTCAGAATTTAAAATAGACCTAGACTTATACCACTTAATAGTTTGACATACTCTTAATAAAAAATTTACATCCGTGTGTGGCTCCCTGTTTGAGGCCTGGAGCTTGAGGAGCACTGCTGATGTAGGAGAGTTATTTCACCACATGGGGGAGCTGCTTAATAGTAACTGGAACATTACGTTTACATTTATGCATTTGGCAAATGCTGTAATCCAAAGCGACTGACGTTTACAAACTATACATTTATTATGTGTATGTGTTTTCCCTGGGAATTAAACCCATTGCAGTGCTAACATAATACTCTTTTCTACTTATACTACATCTTTCCCATACGAAAATTAACCATGGTTTTATTGTGGTAAAAGTGTAGTAACCATGTTTTTTGGTGTATTGATTACTTTCAGCAAAACCCTGGTTTTACAACACTAACCATGGTTTAACTATGGTTTTTAAAAACCATGAATATTTTATGGTTTTACTACAATAACCATGGTTTTTTTTGGACTCACAACTCTTACGAAAATTATGGTTTTACTACAGTTAAAACCATTGTTAATTTTCGTAAGGGTTGTACACACTGGGATTTGTGTAGTTATGTTGTAGCAATAAACACTTATTTTAAAACTCAACTTAAGCCACATTTGAGTCCAAGCATTCTGAAAAATTAAAAGCTATTTTCAACCCAGTATGGAGTTAAAAAGGGATAAACCCAGCAACTGGGTTAAATTAAGCCAGAAAATGTTTATATACAATATGAACCAACAACGGATTAAAACAACGCAACATTGAAAATAACCCAGCATTTTTAGTGTACTCACATAGTGCAAAACAGATCATGCTGCCTTAAAATTTTAAGTTAATTTAACTTAAAAATACTAGTTGACTCAAATTTTTTAACTCATATTTTTAAGTTGAATTACCTCTTATTACAAGTATATTACAATACAGTGAATATAAATAAATTGGGGTCCAAAGTTTTTTTCAGTTTAATAAATTCATTTTTATTTGTCATGAGCAAAACAATGAGTTTTCATCATAGTTATAGATATTTTTATTAAAAAATTAACATACATTTCAGAACTTTCAAAAGCAAAACTTGATGATCTGTTATCCCTGCATGATTTAAATTTTTGTACAAATCATTTTCCCAAATGTACTTACATTTACTAAAATAGTGCATTTTAATAAATAGCTCTTACAGTATGTGTTGTAACTTATTACTTTCATTGTAAAGACTATCTAGATTTGTGTTAGACTTTCAATTCTTCATTTTGGACCCTACACAGTCAAGAAAAAGTGTCAAAAATGTTCACCACACTGTAAAAAATTCTTTACTGCCTTTAAATTTTTTGTTGAATCAACTCGGATTTACAAGTCATTTTAACTTACTATTATTTATCTTGACTAAAGATGAGTTGTTATAACTACAGGTGAGTTGTTATAACTTATAAAATTAAGTTGACTTTTCTCAACTATATTTAATAAGTTGTGACTTACAACTCTTCTCTGTTGACATGACTTGTAAATCTGAGTTGATTTAACAAAAAATTTTAAGGCAGCAAAGTATTTTTACAGTGCAGCTGTCACTGAGGCAGTACCCTTACAATACGTATATACTGAAAAAAATGATTCATTCAATTTACTCAATTTTTTAAGGCAAGCGGCCGCAATCAACCCATTTAAGCTACATTTAAACAAAAGTTCTTTGTTTTTCAATTTTTTTGTTCACATGTAGCTTAAATAAATCGATTGCGACCACCTACCTTAAAAAATGGAGTAAATTAAATTAATTATTTTTTTCAGTGTACAAATGCTCATAAAAAATGTATATTAGTATTTTATTCCTTTATTTAACCAGGAGAAATCATATTGAGACTATAGTCTCTTTGTCAAATGATCCATGGCCAAGAAAGGTAGCACTTAAAACCTATCAGCATCCCATAAATCACAACATCTAACAACGACAAAACTTAATACAACAAAAAATAAAAATGACATAATAACCAAAACAGCAATCTATATACATTCACAAATATAGCTGAAGGTTTCACTGACATATAATTAAAAATCATTTTGATATAATATAAAATCAAGTGATATAATAGTGCTTTAACTGTTTCTAGGTTGAGGGGGCATTGAGGGGGCATAGTACCTACATTCACATGCGTCCCTAAATGATAATGCACATATTAGGATCTTTTCACAGGGTACAGCCCGTGTGACAGCTTGGGACCATTTTTGTGACAGTGTGCTGTATATGCTTATCATAAATGTAATAAAATATGAAGGGCTCAGATCATATGCAAATCCCTGTGCGTGTTTTCTTCTAAATTTGAATTTGCATGCAACAAAGCAGTATTTCCGAATGACCTGAAGCGGCTTTTAATCGATTGTATTTGATGAACGTATAATATGTGCAGAGAGCATTCGTTTAATCTCATTTTTGCAGAGAAGGCATTTACAGGCTTTCGCATCTGAGCTCCTCATATTAATTTATAACAACATACAGTTTAAGCTGTGATGCAATATCAAAGAAATGTTGGTATCATTCTTAAACAGCACAGATGTGCAGATTACAGTACTTCCTGTGTCATTAAAATATAAAGTGTTATATATTTATATAACGCGAGTAAACTGTGGTAAAAGAATCATATTCATTACACCATTATATAACTTCGACAGTACGTGCCGGTGTGATTTGCAGACTGCAAGAAAATGCACACAGCACAAATAAGTAAAAGTACACTTAACCCCACTAACAATTAACTGATTATAGACCAATTTATAAACCATGCAGGCCTCTTTAGCTTTGATAAACTGGGGTAAGGTTAAACTTGTTTGGGCAAAATGTTCCATGCGCTGTACACTGTGATGAAAAGGTGATTGATTGATGATAACAAGTGAGTGATAACTGTCCACGCAGCATCACTGAGACTGCAAATGTGATTGAGTCAACAGGCAAACTGATTCTCAGCAAAAAAACTGTTAATCATTGAACGAGTCTTATCAGAGACGTGATTGATTTACAAAGAGCATTGCTCTAAATCTTTATTGATGCAATTGTTTACTCGGAGTGAGCTACTTTGAAACATAATGAAGGAAAGAAGCTTGATCATTTCGGTAGCATACTGTATGTTGGCAGATATTGTTTTATCCCGTAATAAAAACCTGGTGGGATCGTTTCACAACCAAGCAGTCCATCAGGAAAAAAATCCTATCAATGGCATTATCGTGTTTCTGATGAACAGCATAGGAGGAGATAAGCAGAAAGTCGTAGCAAAGGTTGGGTGATGTGAATCTGACCTGTTTTGTGTCAAATGTATTATTAGCCCAATGATTATGAGTTTTAAACTAAAAAAAAAACTTTATGAACACTGCATGTGCAATATTAGGGCATTAGTGGTTTATGATTATCTAGACTACAAATACTCTGATGGGTGAGGACTATGAGAACTTCATAGATAACTGTCTCAGTTAATCGTTATGGAGGAGGCTCTGTCTCAGACCACCCTTTGCTTCGAGTTATTTTGAGAAAAACAATGCTGTCTGTTACTTTGCAAATTAAATAAATAACGAAATATATACTGTATACAGAGAGTAAAGCTTGCTGCAGGAAAGAATATAAATTCCAGTCATTTTAAAGCATTGTAAAACTCGCCCATTGCTTATAAGGCTTTGATTTAAACCGTGGTTGCAATTCGACAATTATTGGACAACTTTGCTTGTAACTCCTCCTGTTTTACACCATGGTTATGTATTTAAAACTTAACAATGCTTGAACACATTGTTTGTCAGGGCAGAAAGTCACATGAGATGATCTTTTAATCCTGATGCTGATAACAAATGGACTAGCACATTCTTCACGACATTTATACTTTTTTTTGGAATGAACAAAAAAAAATCGACACCACTACTAACATATGCAATGAAATTGCATGTTTAATACAAACTTTTTCTAACTAAAACAACATAAATACATCTTACCAAATCTTGATTGGAACCTAACGGGCCTTTAGCCATTGCATCCTGATGGGGAGGAGCTTTATCAATGCTTATCAGTCTAATACTAAGATACATCAGCCTGACATTAGGTGAAATCCCCAATGCAACAACTTAAAACTACAGTAAGGTGCAAATTACACATTTGCATCACACAAAAATAATCTAAACATACTGATTCTGCCCTTAAAACAAGCAAAATGCACAAGATGTGTGGTATTGGTATCTGTTGACAATCTGTTGTGTGCTCACTATGTCGCCATACTCACATATCTGTGCCATCTACCCCAGTCAATCCACATAGGCTTTTTTACTGGCCTCAACTGTGCTTTAGCAAGCATACAGTTGCCATCCATCTCCCATCCTTAACAATGTAAAAAAAATAAGAAAACAAAACGCATATTCCAGGTATGATGTTCCCAAGAACCGAATGTTATTCCATGCAGGGCCACCAATTCCACAAACTGCACACACTTCCATGGTCAGACAGGTGAAATGAAAATGAGTGATTGGAGAGAAAGTACAAATAGGCAGCGGTTACAAATGGAGTTTGGTCAGTGGTCGGAGATCCTTATTGTGGAGATAGGCAGGACTTTGTTCACAAACTGGAGTTTGAAGTTTCAAAGGGGAAAATAGGCAGAGGAGTTACATCAGTTGTGAGCAACCCTCTGACTTTTAGCCCCTGGCTGTATGGGTGACTGATTATTATGCGGGACTTGACATTGCTGCCGGAAAATGAGCGTTTGCTGTATCGTCTTTTGTGATGAGACTCAAAGTACGCTTGCACCGTGCTGCATGTAAACATCTGTCTTGGGCCATCAGTGATTATAACATCACTCTCTCTTTCTCTTTCTGTCTCTCTCTATCTCTCTCTCTCTCTCTCTCTTGGGTTGGATGTATGCCACAAATACTGACTGATCATGCCTAACATGTTTTTTTACCATGAAAGACTATTTGGATGTAGTGAGCCATTTGATTTCTTCACTACATTGTGATCACTACTATAAGTAATAGAGAAGAGGATCAGGGTGTGTAATGATTCTGAATAAACTTTACTGATATTGACGCCTGTCACATTAATTACGGATTATGAATGACACACGGATGCAAGTTAATCGATAAACGGCCGAACCCACCCGTTTCGTATTTCCCATCAGCATACTTTGCAGATTGAAATCTTTTAAATAGGTTTGTTCACTACGAGGCTTTGCGTAAGGTAATGATCTAATGTAGTTATCTTCCTGCCAGCTCCGATCATCAAGTTGCATGCGAGTAAGGGCCATAACTTTGTTGATTACACTTTATAGAGGTCATTCCTCAGTTCACTGAAACCTAGAGATGTGTTCTGCGATAAGGAATTTAATGGTGACATAGATAAGATTTGCCTATTGTGAGTCATTCCTGTACACTGAATGACATTACTCATTTCATTATCATTTCTGGTGAAGAAAGTATATTAATACATTTATGTTTTAATTCTTAATAAGTTTTCTTATTCAAATCTATAGACTTATCTGCAGCTGTTGCAACTTTAGGCTAAGCATCAAAACAACATGTGCAGTAGCACATCATAAACAAGTGTCAAATAAGCTGACGTACGTTTCGTCTTGCGAATGTAATTTACTCTTTCTAAGACATTCCTGTAGGTATGCAAATGTGAAATGTTACTGAAATATACTCAAACCATGCAGCTATCTGGTTAGTTTAGGTGTTTTCCAGCCTATTCCAAACAAGCTCAGCACATTTCGTCCAAGAGGGATGTCAAACGATCAGATAATGAACGTTTTAGCAAGCTCAACACAATTCCACATCCTCATCAAATTTCACCCATACTGTCAAATTAAATGGTCAAAATAGGTACTCCCAGCTGTAACCTTTCAAAAAGTACAACTTTGTACCCAAAGAGTTCATAGTAGTACCTCAGAGGTACATACTGGTACCAGATCTGTACCTAATGCAATGTAAAAAGTGAAAAAACTTCTATTGCACACTGTAAAAAATGCAGAAGTTTGTTTAATCAACATATATTCACGATTTTGAATTTCTTTTGGTGTGTAAGTGTGTATTAGTACATTAACGATATGCAAAAGGTACAAAGTAAACGATGACGCAAGTTATCGTCATCAGCGTAAATCTCTTATCTTTGACTACAACAAACACACGGACTGTAAGCAACAGTTTACTTCCTGGGATTGGTGATGTAGAAAAGACCAACATTATCATAATTCCTCCTGCTTTGGACTCACAGCCTGTAAGTTAACTCCTGTTAGCATTGCATTGTGCGCAAATCTTTCAAACATGGTAAGGAGCGTCACATTTCCGGCTGATGTCAGAGGTATTCAGGCCAATCAAAACATACAGGTTAGCTGGCCAATCAGGGACAGTTTGGTACAAAATCCGTGCGTTTTAGGAACAAGGAGGGAGCTACAAAAATGTACGGTATGTGGAAAATAATGTTTTTTTTTAATCATAAACCACGCAAACACATTGTATTATACCAAATATACCAACTAACATTGTTTTTTAGCAATGAAATATGGGCTCTTTAGCTTAAAAAAAACTCAGTCGAGAAGAAATTGTGTTTTTTAGGAAAACCCTCCAGGATTTTTCTCATTTTAATGGACTTTAATGGACCCCAACACTTAACAGTTTTAATGCAGTTCAAAATTGCAGCCCCAAAGGACTCCAAACGATCCCAAACGAGGCACAAGGCTCCTATCCAGCGAAACGATTTTTAGCAAGAAAAATACAAAATATGCACTTCAAAACCACAACCTCTCGTCCTCCTCCGGTCCTGTGACATGCCAGCGCAACCTCACGTAATACGTCATCAAGTCAAGAGGTCACGGATGATGTATGCGAAACTACTCCTCGGTGTTTACAAGTGTGGAGAAAGAGGACCGTTCCGACGTTGTTGTATGTCGAATGATAATAATTAATGTCTTTGTGTCAGTTTATTGTTAAAAATGGTCCGCAAATGTGCGTTTCATATATGTAACACGTGACCTTTTGACGTCATTTCGCAATTATGTGAGGTCGCGCTGGGGCGCCACAGGAACGGAGGAAGACGAGAAGTTGTGGTTTAAAGTATTTTTTATTTTTCTTGCCAAAAAAGAAATTTTTTTCACTAGATGTGACCCTTATGCCTCGCCTGAGATCGTCCAGAGTCCTCCGAAACCGCAATTTCAAACTGCATCAAAACTTTTACATGTTGGGGTCCATTAAAATGAGAAAAATCCAGGAATGTTCATCAACATTTTGGATGACATGGTGGTGAGTAAATTATCGGGATTTTTTTTAAAGAAAATGGACTAATCCTTTAAAAAAATTAACTTGTTTTTATGAGTTATGTCAACTATTCACAGGTTGTTATTTTAACTTCATGCTGCATTTTTATACAGTGCACTTAAAAAAAGTTTATAAACATTTTCTCAAATAAAGGATCTAGCTCGCATTGATTTCTTTCTGTAGGGTAAATGTAGGTAAATTGGAACACTTTGTGACAGTCATCTGTCAATACCCACTATGTGAAGATAGTTTACTGATACTGTGACAGCATGTTAGATCTACACAGGCAGATGGACATGAGCTTCATGGCAGTCTGAACTCAGGAACACTGACCTATGAGTTGTTGCTTTTTCTTATTCAAATATACACACTTACCACTGTTTGACTTGGCTCTTACATTGATGTACTTGAAGTTGGTATTTGCGTAACTGTAACATCACTTTTTTGTTTGAGTAACAAATAGTTTTATCCTCTCCGGTAAGAGTTAAGACAACACTGATTGCTCCACGAATTCAGCATTATGGATTGAATTTATCATCTTGTATCTTAATCTGCTTCAAGTCCCATCTATTTCCATACTTCTGAATGTATACAGTCGATTTTAGAGACAACATTTGTCACCACATCATACTGTATCTAAATGCATGTACGTGTTCAACATCAAAAAAAGGGTTCTGTTGAACTGGAACAGAATTGTTTATCACGTGCACATGCGGAACGTTCAACCAAACAATGATCTCTTATATTAAGGCCACAACTTTTACTTTGTGCTATTGCTGTTGTTTATTGTGTTAGACTTAACAGAGATTTAGCAAACACCTAATATGCACGTTGATGTGAAGCGGTTATTCCCAATGCAATATATTGGAGACGTAGTAAAGCATTCATAATATTTCCTATATGTGTCAAGAGCCAAACTTGTTTAAGTTTTCCGTTTCGATTTATAGCAACTAAGCGAATTACTGACAAAATAAGCCATCTCGAAAAAACAACTCTGATTTAGCACTTCAATGATTAACATAAGGGCCACCCTACTCCAGACTGGGGCCGTACCCTGGGAGGAGGCCCCGGACTGTCAATCACAACAAGCCTCATCTTTGCCCTTGAGGACATGGCCCCTGTCACTCAAAGGTGTCTACCCCTCATGGAGGCGGGGCTTGGCCTATGAGGGGTTGTCTAAACTCGGTAGAGAAGACAAGTCTTTTCCCCCAGAATCAGGTAGCTGAGAATGCGTCTGTCCAAACCACTAGTAGACATGGACATGGCAGATTACAGCGAGGCCTTGGACCCAGCCTACACAACCCTGGAGTTTGAGAACATGCAAGTGCTTGCAATGAGCACAGGTGAGTCATCCACCATGGTGAACTTTGAGACCTTTGGTGACTTATACGGGCTACTAAAACTGTGGTCAAGTGTGGGTGGCATATGTTTAACAGGATTAATGGTATGTAGTTAGTGGAAGTGCCATTTTTGTAGGGTTGCATTGGAGTAGGAGGATCGGCTGGCTTAGAAGAACCGATATTGGTTGCCAATACGAAATGAATTTTTCATTAGATGATAAGAAGAACAGCATGCTCTGTCTTGCTGATATGGTCTACAAGAAGAAAGTGTCAGTCTTTTTTGCTCTCATACAGTTGGCTTTGGATAAAATGACTTGTTAGGATAGTATTTCAACAGGAGCTTTGACACCAGCGTGGATCATTATTGCGCTTGTGTAAATGTTTCGCAGCTAAGTCTCCCATGTCTAGGTTTTGTGCAACAAATTGATATCCAACCGGTGTCAACCTGATCTGACACAGTAATATAATATGTATGGTAAAGTTATACATCATTTCGGTAAATAAGAAAAAACAGCCCAATGTAAATGTTTAAATTTGACATTTGAGTTTGATTTACATTTGGGTATTAAAAACGGACCGAAATATAACATTCAGTGTAGAGAATGTGTTTTCTTAAAATATGTTGTTTTTTTCGGTTTTATTGAAACATCCTAAATCAAATCAAATATTTGATTTTACTCATCATCAAAGACTTTCAGCACTTTTTTTTCTTTAGACAATCATCATATAATCACTCAAACTGATGAATCTGTTTACCATGTTTAGCCTTTGAATAGTCAAATCATTTGGTGTTAATGTAATTACCTCCAAATGCTTCTTTAACATAAGCATAAAGCACATGATTTGATTTAATTTGATGTGATTCGGTAAAAAAATATATAAAATATATATATATATATATATATATATATATATATATATATATATATATATATATATATATATATATATATATATATATATATATATATATATATATATATATATATATATATATATATATATATATATAAAATCAATTGCAACATGCGCTCAATATTAGGTCATCAACACTAATCAGAGTTTATATAATCTAACATGGTCTTGTTTTAGCTTTGGTACAGATTTAGTTATAATCACTTCTGGATTACTTAGCAAACAGATTTAAGTGTAAAAATGTCTTTTTGAAAGTATTTTTGCACTCCGTAACCTTTCCCCTATTTACTTCAACTCTTATTGGTCTCGAATAAGGAGTGTGTCTTGTTCAATGTGGAGTCCAAATTTTAAGACACTAATGATCTACCATATTTAGCTTTCTTGTAACCAAATGTAATTTTCTGTCATTTCAGACTCCTCACCAGCAGACGGTGCCAACATGAATGCTGGCAACCACTTAGGTGTGGGCACCCTATGCGCCATCTGTGGGGATCGGGCCACAGGAAAGCACTACGGTGCCTCTAGCTGTGACGGCTGCAAAGGTTTCTTCAGACGCAGTGTACGCAAAAACCACATGTACTCCTGCAGGTCAGAAACCACACCAAACCATCTAAAAAAACAGCAATGTCACATATAATGGGCAAAATCCCATTCAGTTTCAAAATGTCACTGTCAGAAAACAAGCATCTATCATACACTCTCAGAAAAAAGGGTACAATGAGGTACAAAAGTTGTCACTAGGATGGTACCTTTAAAAAAGTTCCTAATATGTATCTTTGAGGTACCAATGTGCACCTTTTAGGTACAAAATTTTACTTTTTAAAAAGGTACCACTCTGTAACAACTTTTGTACCCTCTTGTACAATTTTTTTCTGAGAGTGTACAGTACCAAATATCTAATAAAAAATTCGGCTTTAATTCCTGCGTTACAGGTTCAACAGACAGTGCATCGTGGATAAAGACAAAAGAAATCAGTGCCGGTACTGTAGATTGAAGAAATGTTTTCGAGCTGGGATGAAGAAGGAAGGTACTTGCTTGCTATTATCACATTAATGTACACTTTATCCAAAACAGCATCCAAGTTGCACATCTTATCAGTATATGTGTACTCTGGGAATCAAACCCATGACCTTGGTGTTGCTAGTGGCATGTTGAGCTCCATGAAAGCAAATAAATAAAACTAGCATGCATAAAAGGTTAGCGGATGAGGAAAGCCACTGGTGGGGCGAATGATTTTGCAAGAGTGGGGAGAGAGTAAGTGAGAGACATTTTGTTAATGTTCACTCAACAATGCACTAAGGTCTATGTCTGGTTTATGCTGAACAAACAGTTTAGAGCCATCATAACTGCACACTGATAAAAAGCGCAACCTTGAGGAACCCCTTCCCTCCCACCTTACAAAGTGTGCTAATATCCCTCATGGCTGCTATCTCGATTGGTTGTCAGAACTGTGGCGTTTACTGATACTGATAGCAAAACGTATGTTTCAGCATTGTTACACACACACTGATCAAAATAAACATTTTATTTGTGCTCTTTTTGTTCTCAGCCGTCCAGAATGAAAGAGACAGAATTAGCACCAGAAGATCAAGCTATGAAGACAGTAGCTTACCCTCCATAAATGCACTTATTCAGGCCGATGTCCTTTCTAGACAGGTATGTATCTTGCATGTGCACATTTTATTATTGACGATTGGCGATAATCTTTTTTGAGAGATGTGTATAATACTATTCTGGTGTTATGCTATATATGTGCAGATCTCATCACCGGGACCTATAATGAACGGTGACATCCGAACGAAGAAGGTAGCCACAATAACTGATGTATGCGAGTCTATGAAACAGCAGCTGCTGGTGCTGGTGGAATGGGCCAAATACATTCCTGCGTTCTGTGACCTTCCTCTGGATGATCAGGTAGGATAAGTACCACACGTAATTTTTATATATTTCATTATAATAAGCTTCCATTCCCTTACAAAAGGAAATGTAATGACATTAAATAGCAATGAAGAATTTGACAGCATTTATTAATAGACTGCCACAGGGATGACATATTTTTCTAGGCCAACCCGGATGGGTTCCCTCACCATTTTTCCCATAGACTTTTGGATTATCGCAAAAAAAAGGAATTTGTAAACGGCGTGTTCATCTGTGAAGACAAAACGTGTAAGTGTCATAAACTTTTGTTAAACACAAAGCGTATTTTTTGCGATAATCCAAAAGTCTATGGGAAAAATGAATGGGATTTCTGTCAAGGGAGCTCATGTCCTGCTGTCTTCCGGGGTTGGCCTACAAAAATACATCATCCCTGCGCCCCTCTATATTGATTATTTTTAAGTTGTGAATAAACAAAAACCAATGAACAATATTTTTAATACTTTTAAAAAATTAACATTAACTGGTAAAATAATTGTTGTTCATTAACAGTCCATGGTACCTAATGGATGAATGCTAACGAAGTGAAACTTATTATAAAGTGTTACCCATTCCACTAATGTTGTTGTCAATTTTTGTTCAATTTTTCCCTTAGTCGGAAAAATTGTTCAGAGATCCTCGGTTTGTGTGGTTAATGTATTTTGATGGTTCTGGTTACAATATGATGAGCTGGTTTGAAAGTTACATCTCTTCTTGAGACACTCAGAATCATTAACATCCTGAGCACTGAGGCATGCTAACCGATTCCTGCGCTTTAGCTGTGGATGGGAGCTCTTTAAACTGTGTCTTCTCACACAAACGTGCATGTGAAAAAAACAAGTGTGCACACAAGCATTCATAAACACCTAGACTTTTAGAAATAAAGATGCTGTTCGATGCCATCGAGGAACCATTTTGGGCTGATTGGTTCCACAAAGAACCTTTAACATTTGAATAATCTTTCTGTTTCAAGTGAAAAAAAGTTTCTTTAGATTATAAAAAGGTAAGAAAGAAATGGTTCTTCTATGGCGTCGCTGTTTTTTTAAGAGTGTATGTTATAAATTTTTATTTTTAGGTGTAGTTTAAAACATAGGTTAATTTCAGTTTGTATTTATGGTATAGATAGAAAAAGCCAAAAATAAGGTATTATTAATTATATAAGGTGTTTCACTTTTAACCAGTTCATAAAACTGACTTTAATCAAATGCATGTTTATTGTCTCAGGTGGCTTTACTGCGTGCTCATGCTGGAGAGCATCTATTACTCGGAGCTGCCAAACGTTCAATGCTGTATAAGGACATTTTACTATTAGGTAAGTAATAAAACAATATACACGAGTAATACAGATGTGACAGTCAGATTTACCTCACATGTTTTTCATGGCAGGTAATGATCACATAGTTCCTCGAAACTGCCCAGAGCTGGAGGTGAGCCGGGTGGCTATACGGATCCTGGACGAGTTGGTTCTTCCCTTCCAGGATCTTCAGATCGATGACAATGAATATGCCTGCTTGAAAGCCATTGTATTTTTTGATCCAGGTAGATGAATCATCCTGAAAAATAACACAAAGCCAACTCTTGAACCAAATGTCAAATCGATCTTTATCAAAATTTTCAAACAGATCTAACATATTGGTCTTTTTCCTCTTCATTTAGATGCTAAAGGTTTAAGTGATCCAAGTAAGATCAAACGTATGCGATACCAAGTTCAAGTTAGTTTGGAAGACTACATAAATGACCGCCAATATGACTCACGGGGACGGTTTGGCGAGCTGCTTCTTCTTTTGCCAACGCTACAGAGCATAACCTGGCAAATGATCGAACAAATCCAGTTTGTTAAACTGTTCGGAATGGCAAAGATAGACAACCTGCTACAAGAAATGCTTCTCGGAGGTAAGTTCAGAAATGACCTGCTCTAAACATTGAAACAAATGTCCCAATTTTAATGAAAACCTCTTCTTGTTAGGTTCCACTAATGAAGCCCCTCATGCCCACCATTCTCTTCATCCACATCTGGTCCAGGAGCATCTCAGTAACAATGTCATAGTCACCACCAACATGGCCACTCCAATACACAATGGGCAGATGTGTAAGTACCTGTTTCTTTTGGCTGTATCGGTCACAGATGGACATTATGAGCCAGGTAGCAAGTCAAAAACAGGCTTGTTGAAGTAATCCCCATAATCGTAAAAAATAATCAGGCTTACTTTGCCAAAGAAGGTTACTGTAATTCGTTCCTTCCCTAATGCCTTGAGAAATTTCCTAAGTGTGCTTATTTCAACCAATGACTTCTTTCAGTGTTACCATGCTTTGCAAATTATGTCCCTGATTTAATGCATCTTCTTACTCTCATTCTGAACAGCCACTCCGGAAACACCAATTCCATCTCCCCCCACCGCCTCCGGTTCTGATCACTACAAAATGGTTCAAGGGGTTATAGCCACAGTGCCCAAACAGCCAAGCTCCATTCCTCAACAAACCATCACTAAACAAGAAGCAATCTGAGTACACTGGAAAAAACTGAGCATCAAGATTTTAACTTGTACAATGGTACTTTTAATAGCGGCTATTAAGTGTGATAATAGATTGTCTCATAGACACTTGGGCAGAGTAAAATCTGTTAAATTAAAAGTTTTTAGTAAAGACGCTGTGAAAAAAATCAAGGGGGCTAATTTTAAGTATTTTTATTGACTTATTTCTTCTTAAATGAGAGTAATAATACTTGCCCCAAATCCACCACAAAAAGAAGCCCAAAAGACTTATAAAGGGTGTGATTTGTCTGGAAGGAAGTTTATAAATGTTACAGCCGGCCTCTTATCTAAGCGTGATCAGATGTTTGTCTTATTGTACAGTATTTTAATATCTTGCTACTGAGTCTACTTTTGCTGTAGCCTGACAGAATTTTGTGCCTTGGAAATATATTATTTACCAAAATACTGGTAATTATTTTGTGTATGTTAAGAAAATGTGCTTTTCTTATTTTTCTTTATGTGCCATACCTAAATTGTAAATATAATGACTATTTTGTTTTTTAAACAGAATTAGTCTTTTCTAAGTCACCGTAAATGAGCCAATTTCAGGTTTAAAATGTGTGATGTGAAGTAAAAACCTATTTTTCAAACCATTCAACTAGAGTGTGATGTGTATTTTATGATGTAATGTCATATTGTATTCATTACTAGTTTTAAATAGTCATCCTTTAGTACAATTCCTGCCTTCAGGGAAAGAGGTAATTTTAAATTTGTAATATGAACTGATAATAAATGTTATGGCTATATTTTTACAAAAACGTCTGCTGTTTTTCATTCAGATTTGTAGTTTAATTTGTAAAACCTTATCAAATATGAACTAAATATGTTGAATAAGCTGTTTTACGTTAATATAAATATTAAAATAGTATTCAGAGAATATAAATGAATTGCATTAAAGGCAGGGTGCATGATCTCTGAAAGCCAATGTTGATATTTGAAATCACCTAAACAAACACGCCCCTACCCCAATAGAATCTGGACCTCCTTTTGATAGACCCACACATACGCAACCCAGGCAACTTTTTCAGTGTTTTTCAAAAATCATGCACCCCGCCTTTAACAAAAATAATATGCCTTAATACACATTATATACATTTATGTTTGTCATGATTCCTCGATTTATTTAGCACCTGATTTAAAAAAAATCCATGTATAAGGCCATTATTGTCTCCCAGCACTGCAAAAAATAAACTCAAATACAATAACATCAAATCTTCAATGTTGAAGAATGAAGTTTTGAAAAAAAATGAAGAGAATAAAAAACCCTTGCAATGAGATTAATCGTCAAAATAATTGATAGATTACTCGTTTGCCAATATAATCGATAGTGACAGCCGTAACATGTATAATATAAAACTTCATTTCATGCCACATGACAGAACCTCATTCGAGACCAAAAAGTTTCCAGAGCAGTCTTTCAGGCTCATAATCATCTTCAGCAGTAAAAGCAGCTTCAAAACAAGAGGATAAAAGTGAGTACACGTGGCAGAGCATGGTCAAGGATTTGTGTCCTTCCCAATACTGATAACGGCCAATAAAACAATTCATGAGGCAGGCATATTTACTGATAGTTTCTCTGAAGAAATCTTTTGTCAAAAGGATAAAATGAACCTTTATTATCTATACTACTTATAATATGTAATATCTAAAATATATTCTTGTGTCAAGTATAAGATATAATAAATAGTTTTGTGAGTCTGTGTCTTTCTGGAAGACTTGTTCATCATACATTTGTGGACGAAAATATTGGAATTGTTGGTAAATATGAGCAAAAAAATCTGCATTTTTTTCTCCTTTTTATCTTTCATATCAAATTTGCAGGGATAACAGGGGGTATTCCAGAAAGCTGGTTATGTGACATACATGGGTATGTTTGAAATTGAAAATGTCTTTATGTATTCCCCGTGTGCATGACTGACATGATCAGGGTAAGCAGATTTTGGTTCAATCAACTAAAAGTTTAGGGTTTCGGTGATGGTAGGTTAATACACCCTAGCTCTGAGTCTTCTTCTATAATGTCTGATGAGGTTAAAAAATTGACCCTTTGCTAAGCCCCGCCCTCTTTAGTTAGTGTTGCTACGCCTGTCAAGCTTTCGCGGTACACCTGGCAATTGGCAAGTCTATTATATGCACCGGTGTCCGACATTCCCAAGGAGATAATTAGTAATTAGTAATCTTTGGCGAACATGTGAAATATCTGAGAGAGCAAGACAAAAGGGACTGCAGTATGCATTCGAGGGATAAATCCACGACATAATATGCAACCGATTAGAAAATAATTTTATGAAAAATGAAGCTAAAGCGTAAAGCCTATAGGTCCCAGCACAAGCATTATCCGCCTCATATGCTGACCATTCAAATGGAAAACACAAATTGAGTTATAATAAATCAAAATAAATCAAACAGCTTATCCATAAATTTTGTGGAATAAACACAAGACATTAGCCTGACCACTTTGCAATAATAACATTCTCCTGCTTATAGACGGTTTCAGCAGTAACAACATAAACAAACGGCTTTCAGGGAACATATGTAACTTCCGGTAAACTCCGCTAAGAATCAATAACAACAAATCCTTTTAAAGTAGTTTATGTATTTTCCACGAGGTATTTGTTCAAGAGTTCAGTTTAGCAACTAGTCAGACCATTAAACAAACAGAGGCCCGAATAAAGTTCCGAAAAGACGTGTAATGGCGTCACCGCACGTGCGTCCAATTAAATGGTCTATAAAACTAACTGTGGGTTCACACCAGACGCGAGTTCAACAATTTGCGCGAGTAGATTACATACAAACTCAATGCAAAGACGCGATCAGATGCGTCCTTGCTTGGGGCGATGCGAATGACGCGATATGGGCGGTGCGTTTGCCGCGAAAACACGCGCTATTCACCTCAAACTTTCACATGACACGAACTTAAAGGACAAGTTCGGTATTTTACACTTAAAGCCCTGTTTTCAGATTGTTTATGATGAAATAGAACGGTTTTGACTGTAATTTCGACATATGCGGCTGTTTGTTATTTCACCTCCCACCTCTACAATGGGTGTATAGGTGCACTGGAACAATCCTTCCTAAAATGCATTAAACTTTTGCTTACAAAGACTTGAAACTCACCGAGTGGTCAGAGGTGTTTACTGATATGCTCACACAAAAATCGCTGCAAAATACGCGTTCCAACAGGTTTTATCGTAGTTTTTGTCCAACTTCATTGACTTGTATTGGATGTGCAGTGAGGTACGGTATTACTCCGCGCCGGGAACTTTGTTTGTATTCTTGCAATTGGCAAAGGTGGATAATCGCCACCACCTGGGCTGGAGTGGCTATTATTCAAGCTCTCAACGGAAAAATATACGGGTGTGAGACGTTTGGAAAAATAGGTCCACAAGTTTACAACGAATGCTTAAGCACCTGTTGGAAAGCATCTTTTGCAGCGATTTTTGTGTGAGCATATCAGTGAACACCCCTGACCACTCGGTGAGTTTCACGTCTTTGTAAACGAAAGTTTAATGCATTTTAGGAAGGATTGTTCCAGTGCACCTATACAGTACACCCATTGTAAAGGTGGGAGGTGAAACAACAAATACCCGAAAATTCTCGGGCCAGCCGCATATGTCGAAATTTCAGTCAAAACCATTCTATTTCATCATAAACAATCTGAAAACAGGGCTTTAAATGTAAATTACAGAACTTGTCCTTTAAATCCCGCGAGTAATCTAGAGCGAGTAACGCGATGCCCTGCGTTTGGTGTGTACGTAGCATAACCCCGGGAGAGAAGAGATATTAGCATGCTCTTACATTGGAGCAAATTTATGTGTTTTTGTTAATCCTGTCAACTGCTTGATCCACGTCCGGCATTTCTCCCCTTGGGTTTTAAGTTTTGGAAAGGGAAAAAGGTCCACATCCCCATCCTAACATTTAGGATACCGCGTATCAGACCTTCCGCGCCTAGTTACGGTTGCTAAACCACGATTGGCCTGTGGCGGTTTTTGGCCGTGGCTTAGCAAAGGGTCAATTCATGGCAAGTGATCTTAGATTTTTCTCCAGACCCTTCAAATGTTGCTGCTCTCTCCTCTTCAGTTCATTCCAGTCATTTTCTGTATGGTTCAGGTCAAGGAACTATGGCCGAACCTTGATTTTGTGCTCAATGACCCATTTTTTGTTGTTGTCATTTTGATGTTTGTTTTGACTGTCTTGATGGTAGATTTAGCCATGATTAATTATAAGATTTCTAGCAGATAAAGTCAGGTTTTTACTTTTTTATCTGTTGCTATTTTATATAATCCATGAATCCATGTATCTGAATAAGATGTCCAGATACCTCTGGTATAAAAGTAGGTTCACAAGATCCAGCATGTCTTAATCCCTGTGTGAGAGAGATGATTTGTTTCTTATACGGTGTCCCATAACTTGTGTTGACTAGGGCTATCCAGTCTGTAACTTATAGAGAAAAACATTTATTTTAAAATGTAGCCTACTTTCAATTCATTGAAACATTGTATTTAAAAAAGCTCAAATAGCAAACGTAGATTTGTTTTCACAGAGTTCTTTGCTCATATTTAACGTTACCAAGTTGTCCATAACTGTACGCTACTGACAGACGTAACTTACAGTAGTAGCCTATATTTATAGCGTATTTTAAACATCCGCTCATTTGTAAACGAATTATTGTGTTGCAATTATAATACCTGTCAAGAAAACTGTGACAAGCCGGTATTTTGCTGTCCAAAAACATCGCAAGCATAGTAATTTACCCATGAATTTACCTTTATAATCCGGTTTTACAGTCAAGGAAATTCGGTCTGACGTCATAAGTCACATGATATTGAGTAACCAATGGAAGGACGGCTTCTGTATGTGTACACGGAACTGATTGCGGGTTTCTTTGGCAGGTTGGTTTTTACGTTCACTGTTTGATTTATTGTCTGTTTTACAAAATGCGGATCCGTTTAAACTAAATCGCACACGATAAATATCAGTGCCTGCATTCGGTATACTTTGATCATTGTCTATGATTCATTAACTGCATCATACTGCTTAATATGCCTCAAGACTACCACAGCAGAGCTGAATAGAAGGTCATAACATAAGGTTTATCAATAAGGCTAACATAATATTATTAACATAATATTTTTCTAACGCCTGTGGTAACAATTACCGTTTGGACTTTTGATGTGTGTA
This sequence comes from Misgurnus anguillicaudatus, assembly GCF_027580225.2. Taxonomy (NCBI): domain Eukaryota; kingdom Metazoa; phylum Chordata; class Actinopteri; order Cypriniformes; family Cobitidae; genus Misgurnus; species Misgurnus anguillicaudatus. The sequence goes on from NC_073349.2 coordinate 19,111,838, forward strand.
ATGCTTGGTTTATGTCAACTCATCAATAAAGGACAGTGTGTCAGTTTTGCATCTAATCCGACCTGTAATACTTGGTACACAAACAGCCCATGGAAGACCAAACTTGTCTCATTGATGTGGACCCTACAAGGGAAGCAGCAGCAGGTGAGGGTTTCCCAGCCCCTCCCCCTTACATCTACACCTGCACTCTGACTCCTGAGCTGGTGGCCAAGGCACGTGAGGAGCTACAGGAGAAGCCTGAATGGAGGCTCCGAGATGTTCAGGCATTACGAGATATGATACTGAAAGACCACCCTAATCTGAGGACACGCTTGGATGATGCATTTCTCCTGCGCTTCCTCAGGGCAAGAAAGTTTGATTATGACCGGGCCCTTCAGCTTCTCCTGAATTATCATGCCAGCAGGAGGGCCTGGCCTGAGGTGTTCCAGGATCTGAAACCTTCCACAGTGAGGCATGTGCTGGACCTGGGCTTTCTCACGGTCCTGCCCAGACCAGATCCACACGGACGGTACATACTGTGTTTACGACCAGGTAATGGTTGAATTATATTCGGTCTTCACCTGTAGTTTTTGCCAGACTTTCAATAGTCCTGTGCTGTTTATGTGAAAGCTAAAAATGTAGAAAAATGTGACCCAGTGTGTAGAAAACCCAGCTAAAGGTGATATATGGCACATTTGCTCAGATTGAATGAATACACGTAAATTCAAGGGTAATAATATAGTAACAAACACAAAATACAGGGATTTACTAAAGTCATCCTACATAATGTAAAGAACATTCTCTGAAAAGATTTGTTTAATATTGACCGAGTAAGGCCAAGGCAAAGATTGAAATAAAAGTGATTTTTGACTTTGATGCTCCTAATTTCATCTAGATTATGAGACTTTAACCTGGATTTCACAGACAGGGTCACATAATAAAAAGTCCACATTAAGATCAATGTCAGAAAAAACGGATCTTCAGTTGTTACTTCTAAGCAACACCATTTTTGTATGCTCATCATCTAATACTTGATTTTCTAGGTAAATGGAAGCCAAATGATTATCCATTTGTGGACAACATTCGGGCTATTTATTTGACATTAGAGAAGCTGATTCAGCCCGAGGAAACCCAAGTGAATGGAGTTGTTATCTTAGTGGATTATGCAGGGGTTGGCCTCTCTCAAGCCTCCAATCCAGGTCCTCTTCTGGCAAAGAAAGTTGTCGGCATCCTTCAGGTAAGACATTACTAAATTGTCAAAATTACAGCAATCAGTTACACTGAAGTTATTGATTCTGGCTGATACACAGATTGGCTATTGTTGTGTTTCAGGATGGGTTTCCAATCAGAATAAAGGCAGTGAACATAATAAATGAACCTCGTATCTTCAAGGGTATTTTTGCTATAATTAAGCCTTTTCTTAAAGAGAAAATGGCAGAGAGGGTAAGTAACTTGGTTGTGATGGGTAAATTTTTTTTTTTATAATTTATGTATGTTTATCGATTTTATATTTTAAATATTCTATAATTTAATATGTATTTTGTAGATATTTATTTTACACTAAAAAACTGTACACTACTAATAAATTTCATGTATTTGTTTAAAGAATATAATAGGTGGCCTAATCTGTTTAAAATTTACTGGCTTAGCATAATAATCTTACTAGCAGGATGTTATTATGGACTTATCTTTTCCCCACAGTTTGTGCTGCATGGCTCAGACTTGGCTTCTCTGCACCGAGTCATCCCTCAGTCTGTACTGCCTGAGGAATATGGAGGAGTGTCTGGTAGACTTGACATGTCGGGCTGGTCCAGAACGCTCCTGGAGGCTGAAGAAGAGTTTGTGGTGGAGTTTTGTCAGCCCGATCCTTTAGAAGGGGCAATTCTGCCAGACGACATGCTGTTTGATGGAGTGCCAGGAGGAGCGCATGGAGAGGATGCCTTTAGACATCTACGTTCTCAACTTTACTATTGTTACTGACCTCTGGTGACCTTATCTCTCTGGTTCTTTTAAAACTTTTGCTTTGGTTTGACCAATTATGAACAAGGTCAAGATATATACACTGTTTGCACAATGCCATTCGGTCACAAGTCTGACCAAATCAAGTTTTTATTGTTTAGGTGCTGGATGTATATTTACTTTCAAATCGTACTTTTGACACTTTAGTGCTGGTCTAATCTGGTCATCGTTTTTTTTTATACTTGATTCAAGCACATTATCAGAAAATATATTTATAGCCATAATCTTTCTTTTCAGAGGGAGTCATGGGTTTTAATATTTAATCAGTATTTATTTACCTGAATTTATTTCCAGTTATATGTAGTCAATGCTACATAATTATTTAATGTCTTAAAGAATGCTTGCCTTATTTTGAAGGGAAAATTAGATGGTTAATCTTCTGTGTCAACCACCAATACAAAAATCTGTTTTACTGTACATAGCACATTGGAGATAGCGGACCATGTCAGTTAAATTCAAAGCAATAACAATGTGCATTCATTCTTAAATGTAAATGTAAGTCTGCCTCAGTATTTTATAACTCATATACGCTGCAATATAGTTGCACAAAGATAAACCCTGTAATTTTCGACTATTGATTAGTCTTATAATATTAATGTTCTTTTTGATTTTTGGATGGCACAGCTCCAAAACTGGTATTTAGTTTACAGTACTTTACACAAAATACTGTGCGTTACCAAATGTATAACTCTCTAAATGGACAGTTGTGTTTTTAAAAATTATAAGTTTATATGCTTTAGAAATACCTAGTGTGATAGATGTGCTTTTACAGAACAATTTTTTTGTACTGATGGAAATTAGCTCAATATGTTGTATAGTAAATTATGCCCTTACCACATTAAGGTTAGTGGCCAATATAGAGTTCACAATGTGTGTTTGCACAATGTTATTTGCCAAAATACTTCAGTTGGATAATACGGTACCCTTAAATATTGTATTGTTGTATAGAATAAAGTGTGGAGGTAGTTTATCTTATTTTGAAGCCTTACGTTTACTCTCAGTATTGTAGACATATTACTTAAATACTTCTGTTTGATTTTAGTAGCTGTTAACTCAATAAACATACTTTGAGTTAATCAGAATTGATTCATTTTGGTTAGTCTGAAGCAGTCATGTATAGTATAGATTTTACCAGAAGATGGAGACATACACCAGTCAACAGAAAGTTCCTACAGAGTACCTTAGTTCAGGGATTCCCATACTGCGGTTCTAACCCCTGGTGGTCCGCGAAGGGATTGCAGGGGGTGATGAAAAACAATGGTCGTTCTCAATGCGAAGGATGCATCCTCCGGAGGTAGCATTTCTAGGCTGCATATGTCATCTTGTTTTTAGAATATTAACAAGTATAAAGTTGACTGTTATTCTTATTTAATAGTAAATTGTTGTAATTTGCTTATGACTTGCGAATCTAATGGTCAGTTAACTTAAATAAACCTGGCCTGATGACGTATTCACCCTTCATGTGCGACCTCCGAAGGCTGCAACCTTTGGATTGAGAAACGGCCAATTACCACTAAATCATAAAATGAAAAAAAAATTGTATATAAAAACTCTTAAAACGATAGTTAAATCACTTACTAACAAAATATATATTTTATTTGTTTAATCTGCATGTCACGTGACCATTACACAATACTAAAATATATAAAAAAAAAACTGAGAACTTGTGCAAAATACACAGATACACTAATGTAACTTACCAATACAAGAATATTATCAGATAATGTCCAATAATAATAACAGGTAATAATAGGTACTAATAACAGTAACTATGTAAAATACTACTTATAAAAACTTTTAAACAAATAAAAAGTAAATGTTATTAAATGGGGCACTTCAAGTAAATAATTAACATCAATAGGGTTCGGCTAACAAGTTTGAAAAAACCTGCTTTAACTGGTTAAAGGTGTGTACAGTAGTTTTGTTTAAAGTTAGTAGTTCAAAGGCTGTTATCATACCCCAAAATAATACCGTTATATTACTACAATAAAAACATGACATGAAAGTAATATAGAATATTTTTCATGATGTTAATTTAGCTAATAATTGTGGTAGTATAACGATTAAGTTACCACAGTTTTACTGAAGTACTGTAGTATGGTGTTTAGGCGGAAACGGCGGTTACCATGGTAAATTTTGTTAACCCCTCCTATTATACTGCTATGCATTCTGTTTTGAAACCCTATAGTTAAATACACAATTAGCATGAACAAATTTAGCATGCACAAAGCTCCACATGAACAAACAAAGCGCTGAAGTGCTTTCATTGGTAAGAGAGCACACGGGGTGTGATTGGCTGCGGGATAACTCCATTTTGGGAACAGCTGTTTGAAGCCCTATCCCTCTTTTCATTGTGTTCAATAGACTGTCAGAGGGGAACAGTGGATTTGACTGAAGATCTCCTTCGTTTCTGTTCTGCGGTCACGTCGGCACAGATCCATTAACATCAGTTGAATCGGTGTAAGGAATGCGGGAAGAGCGATCGGGAATTAACGAAATCCCAACAAAGAGTGAATGGCGTATTGTAACAAGTGGAAGAAAGTGAAGCGGATCGAGGTTAGTGCTCGTTTACCGTCAGCGTGCCATCGTTGCGATGATGGTTGATTGGACGACATAGTTTCACTAGTGACAAAACACACGATGAAAATGTAATAGGACACAATAATTATAGATTATACCAAAATGCGGATATAGATAATGAATACATATTAGTTTTGCAGTGATTTGTTATGCGTTATTGTAGTTCTGTGTTTGACATAACGTACATTTCAATATACAGCGCGTGGAGCAATGTTGGACATATAATTATGTGAAATTGTACATTTTTACAAAAGTAAAACTGTTAAAACATACACACTAAAAGTTATTTAAAATCAACTGAAAGACACTGCCATTATGGGTGTTTTCTAGAAATGCAAGATGGGTTTTTTCTTGGTCATTGTTTCCTGGTAACATTTCCCAAGTCAAGTGTGTTTGTTTTTATAGACAAAATGCATACTATGTATGTTTATTAATAGTGAACAAAACAAGAAGTATTTTGGTGAAGTGGTAAAGTGTGAGAAAACAACTTTGTCATGTCCATACATTCAGATGTTAGAAACTCATCCTGGCAGTAAAAAGTCATATGACGAAGGTTAACCATGTTTGAGTGGTTCTCATTTTATTGCATTTTATTTTTATTGCATAAATGGCCGTCATACATTAATAAAGATTATATAAGCCACAGAGATCACTGAAATTGAATACACTGTGTGTGTGTGTGTGTGTGTGTGTGTGTGTGTGTGTGTGTGTGTGTGAGAGGGGGAACTGTTTGCTGTTATATCTCTTCAATGTTTGTTGGTCTGTTTTTAGCTCTCCCTTGTCAAGAGTCGACCCTACATAAGTGGTGTGGAAAATGGACCACTAAACATTTCTGGTTTGTGTTGATAAAGGGGGATTTGGGCCTCTCTAAAGGGGCCATGGGATGTTCAAGTTTAGTCTCCTACATTCATAGGATCTTTATTTCAGAGGAGGAGGAACCCTTGAGCTCAAAGACATCATGGACTTGAGTCACCAAGGCGTTTTGATAAGTCTCACGTCAACAATGAACAATCCGAAGCAAAACTATCTCGAACAATCACTTCATTGTTGTCGTCCTTTTAATTTTTCATAGTCATGTGAGCTGTGTAAGTAGATCTGAACGGTCTGGGGCGAGTTTGGATAGAGAATGTAAATATTTGATGCTAGTGATGTTGTTTGGTGGTGGATTGAGCTTTATGATGTGAGTGAAACACTCAAGATGTCCCTGATGCCCTTGAGTTAGGCTGTCCTCCTTTCTTTCATCCAAAAAAGCCCTGTTTTGGATGGAGTCTGAGTCGAAAGATGTTATTCCAGTCGTTATGATTCACAGGTTTCCATCTCTAGTGTAGGTTGATGAAATGGCAGGTACTCAAAGTTGTGTCGTGACCATATTGTGACCGTTGCAACATTATCTGAGCTTGGTTGGCAGCACTTTGATTGGTAAGAGCTCTCAGGCTCTTTGCTTAAAGTGAAAGATCATTTGCATGACATGGCTAGAGAAGGGCTGTGCAAAAGTTGCATGTCATTATCAGGACGTATTGGTCGGGAGCTTTTGTTTTTCTCCCTGTTATTAAAAAGATTTTTCTTATTGGTCTGGTAGTGCTACTAAATATTTATTATTTTGATAAATGAATGAATGAATATGATTTAACTATGTGTAAGCAGATTTTTAGAGTTGCTAACTCAAAAGGTCATTGTTTAGTTTTGAAGTGTGCCATTTCTGTGGCACCTGCTTTACAAAGCAAAATCGCAAAAATAACCCCTGTATCAACTTTAAGAGAAACAGTACACTGTGTTTGTTGTGTCTGATTGGCCAGAAGACAGTGGGGGGGGGGTCAACCCCCCCCAAATGGTTTACTTGTTATACTTCGATGTTTACTAAATTGTCTTCAGGGTGTTATCTTAAAGACTGTTGGTGTTTTATCATAGATTTTCAGCTCTGTTTTAGCCTGCTGAGAGAGCTGATGAGGTTGTTATTGTTGTTGCACATTAAAAGTACAGCTTAATTATCAATAAAATTACATTTTACACTACTTAAAGGGGACATACCATGAAAATCTGACTTTTTACATGTTTAAGTGCTATAATTGGGTCCCCAGTGCTTTTATCAACCTAGAAAATGTTAATTAGATCAACCCAGTAACTTAGTTTTGGTAAACCATTCTCCACAAGCATGTGAAAAATGTGGTAATTAAAATTTGGATCCCCTGGTGATGTCAGAAAGGGATAATAGCACCCCTTGATCTGCTTGATCTGATTAATAGCATTATTATTATTATTTGATTAAAAGCATGTGCATGTAAATGTGGTACAAATTTTGGATTGAAGTCTTATTCACATGTACAATTATAACCATAACTCAAAAAATATAGATGCTCCGATGAAAAATCCACTAAACACCACCTCATTCAAAAATGTGATGGATAATGATATTAACCGAATGCTCTCGTTGGGTATTATATGATCATCAAATACTTTTGCCTCTAATCCGCTTAATCCCAGCCTCGCTGGCAGAATCCATTAGGAGTCTGACAAAAAAATGCTCATTTACAAGAAAACATGTCAGATGCACTTAGAGGGTTTTACATCTGAGCTCTTAATATATGAAACGTATCAAAAATTGTTTCAAATTTAAGAGAATAGCAAGAGTCCACCTCAACTATAAGAATAAGAAAACAGAAGAATGATATCGCTGTGATCGCTTTCTTTTTTTCCAGCTGATTAAAGATTAACAGGCAATTACATTCAAATGGATTTTGAAGGGCCTCCGCATACAAAATGTAAAACTGCAACACATAGGCCCTACCCTTGAATAAACATAACGTTGTTGTTCGTTGGTGTGGACGGTAATATACTTTATGCTGCGGTCATACTAGACGTTCAGCATGCGAAATGAGCAGCAACCGGATATATGACGTGCTAAAGTGTATTATTCGCCCCAGAAATGAAGACGTGCTTCCACTTGTATTGTGTTGTTTTTGTTATTATTGTACATTTTTGTATTGTGCAATACTTTTCAGTTTTTCCTCCACCTGAAAAGATCACATGTTGCTCACACGTCTTCACGTGATTCGAATTCTCAAGTCAGATTTCACCAAACTTGAACTTTGGAATTATTTTGCTTTTCTGTTCTGCCGCATTCACCTGCGTATAAATGAAAGTCAATTGACCTTAACATCTAGTCTTGTTATCTTTATAGTCTTGGGCTTTATGCTTCTATTCCTAAGAATTATTGAAATTCTGCTTGTCCAATAAAATTAGAGTATAGGAACTGATGTTTTTGTAAAATTGTGCAAGACTAAATTATGATATTAACCATGTGCATGTTAAAATTGCCAGTGTGGCTTTCTTGCACTTGTCTGGGCCATGTCTAAAGCTTTTGCCTAGATTGATTCAGGCTGTCATTCAAGGTTTGAAAGCTTCTCTCAGGATATGTATGGCTTGTTTTTCTCGCTTCACAACTCGGAGCAAATCAAATCACTTTACGCCCACATCCTCCCTGATCTGTGGGAGAGAGGCGTGCTGCAGCTGTGTGGGATCCACTCGCTGCGGAGTGAGCGAGTGAGACGGGAAGAAAAAAGGGAGAGAGAGAGAGAGAATGTGATAAGGCTCCCTCGCAAACAGGATCAGAGGACGATGCTTTTTGTTTCTCGCACGGACTAAAATAAAACGTCGTCTGAGAGCTTTGTAGCACAATGTCATTAGCGTTCGGAGAGCGTTTGGTGAGTAATTGTGTGCCGTGACTATAAGTTTGGACTGTGGTAGTTAGCTTGAAGTATTGATCATTGAAAGTGAGAATGGGTTAAGGATGGGGCAGTGGATGTAGTGGTACAGTGACAGGTGGTCTTTAAGGCTTTTCAGATGTTCAGTTTTATTTGACTCTCTAAGATGTAACTGTTTAATTGGTGTCTGGGTTTGATGGTTGTGGGCACTGGGTGGCTTGAACCAAAGAAGTTCAAGCCAAAATCATAAAACTGTAGGATACTACATCATAAAACTATCATAGGATAATATGCATTAGAGATGTTTTGACACATCGCATACTACTTTTGAGGTTTTCTCTGACCATTTTTGTTGGGCCTCAGGGCTCCAGACTGCCACCAAATGGTGGCATTTTGCCACCAAAATTTAAGAGTGTGCCACTGAATTTTACATCCAGTCGCACATGTGCGACCAGTAAATTTGACCTTTTTTGTGATGTGACACTGATTTAAACAGCACATTGTATTTTTTGCATCTATAATCAAAGTATTTATTAGTAATACAGTGTAAATTAGTAGAAATGTGAATATTTGGTTAGCATGTTGATTTTACGGTATGTGCCCCTAAATTTTCTGGTTGCGCCCCTAAAATTTTCAGTTGGCGCCCACTGTGCTTCTAGTGAAAAAAGTTAGTCTGGAGCCCTGGGCCTGCATGTACACTGTTACAATATAAGATCTGTTCTGGGTTCATTTATTTTGGGTTTATGGTGCATAAGAGGAACAAAGCATCTCTAAACCCTGACTGTGCAAAAGAAAAGTCCTACGGCACTGACATCCAAGTGCTGTTAAATTATGAGTACTAATTTAAGTCACCATGAAACGGAAGTAATGATTGCCGTCTTTTCTGTATTGTGATGTATAGCCGAGTGAAACGGCTGGTAAGATGGGAAAAAATGTTGGGTGTGACTTGATTTCGTCCATTAAGAACTGATTGGATCGTTGGGCCATGTTGCTAATTGCTGCAATATCAGAAACTCTTTGATAGCCCCTCCCTCGCACCGTTCCTCGTGACAGGAAGTGATTAACGATTATGAGAGCACATACATTTTAAAAAATAATAATGAAGTGCACAGAAAAAAAACAATTTCAGTTTCATGGTGACTTCAAAATCTGATCTGACTTCAGCAGATATTGTGGCACTCACTGAAGAAAGGGGTTTGATGTATTAAGCCTGCAGATAACAGTTTCAGATTTTGGGGAGATTTACAGTGGGTTTCTACATGGTTTTCAGTCCCCATTTTCTATCTGTCTGCACACCAGATGTACTGTGTCTGTCTCGCATCAGACAGCGGTTGCAAGAGAAGGACATAAATGACAAGGACACACATCCCACCTGGTTCCTGTTAAGGCTGCGTGTTTAATGCAAGAGCAGAACTGGATGTGTGCAACAAGGTCACGTCAAGAGATAATATCCTGCCCTTTAAAGGAATAGTTCACCCAACAATGACAATTCTGTCATTATTTACTCTCCCTCTTGATGTTTCTAACCCATCTGCTGTTGCTATATCAGTTTAAATAGTTTTTTTACCCCTGTCTCGAATTTCCCAGTTCAGTGGACTAATAAACGGGTCGACCAATGAGATCTGAGCATTATGTCATGTTCGTGGAGCTGCTGCTGTTACACAGAATGCAGTCTGTGACGTGGCAGGATGCACAAAGTGTCACTCGCTTGACGTTGTGTCGATGACGTGACACTAGGGTTCCCTTTATAAAGTGCAACAGAAACTGGCTTTAAGAACTTTAGCCAGGCAAGCCCCATAAGCAAAGCGTATGGGGAGCCTGCTCAGGTTAATTGCCTTCCAACGCACAAGAGATGTTGGGCATACCCAAGGGGACGGAAAGTGAACTTCTACAGAGGTAGCACAGAGCTAGCTAGCCAGCCGCTGGGAAAACTTTGGAAAAAATAAGCCAAGGCCACAACCTGCCGAAGGGAAGTAAGAGTGGAAAATTCCATAATAAACTGAACGAGATCACTAAAGGGCAGAAGCTACCGATGGGAGCTTGGCTCATCTCAGGGGTGAAGGCTGAAAGACCGTAGAGGGGAAGACTCACAGTTTACTAAAGAGGAAACCCATAAAGGAAATAAAAACAGGACCACTAAGGAGGGTTCCGAAAAATAATGGGGGACCTCATAGAGGTAACCAACCTCAGATCCTGGGGAGTGGCTCCTCATTTAGCCGGACCCAAATAAAGAAACTAAGAGAGGGAGTTTACTCGTATAGGGAACTCCTCCCCGAAAAAATGACGTCTAAAAAGGGGCATTACCTAGGCCCTGCATTAACAAACAAGTTAAGTGCCTGGAGCTGACACCACTCGGTACGAAACTGCTTCAACCCTGAGGTTGTAGAAACCTATAAGGGTGTAGCCCAACCTGCAGCTTCACCATGTCTGATAAAGAAGTGCTATTACGGTACATTCACCCTGTGTGAAAGCGTTAATGCTTCTCATTTACTTTTAATGGGTGACATCATGCGTTGCCGAAGTGAATTGTTGATCCGTCGCGTCACTGCTGTTACTCACGGCAGAAGTTGAAAATTTCTCAACTTTTCAAGCACCAACGTGTGCGTCAGCCAAAGGTACATTTTGCCTAAAACTACTGCAACAGTAGTACATTTAAAACCTTGAGTTATCATGGATTATTCCTTTCATGGTTTGGAGTATAATCATTGAATTCACGCCCTAGCAACCAATGAGAATACCTGATCAACCGTTTTTGCAAGAGCTATGTCTCTGCATCAGAACATCATAGAGACATGAAGGTGGGCTCTATTGACTCATTAACACCACTGTAAAATTTTGTCACATTTCCTTCAGTGTTTTAGCTAACAATGCTCCTCGAGAAGAGAAGGAGAGAGAGATTTCACTGAATGAGAACACAGCGTTTTAGCATTCTTTCGTCTGAAATTAAGAGGTTTTCCAAGGTTCTTTAATCTGCTCATCCAAACTCGACTTTACTTCCTTCTGTGCCCTTTTTGGCTTGACCCTTGCATCTATATTTGTCTTTAGATTTGTCTTTTAAAGGAGACATATCATAAAAATTGATATGACTTTTTCCATGTTTAAGTGCTATAATTGGGCCCGCAGTAACTTTTTGTTTTGGTAAACCATTTTCTGCAAGCATTAGTCTGCACTATCTAACCACGGCACTGACATTTAGTCCAGAGAGAGAGAGAAAATAATTGACAGTACAATTAAGTTTCAATTAGTGTTTGCATATCAATGTTTGCATTTCCTCAGCTCGTTTGCTTTAAAAATGACACACCCAAAAAACGAAGGATGAGTATATTTGCTTTGTTTGCCAGTCTTGTTTATCATAGAAACTGACACTTTTTGCTATGTGCAGCTTGTAATAATAGGGTGGAGATGATGTCAGTGTGGTTTGGCTGCATACTGTAATTTAAATGCTCAACCACAGTTTTCCAAAACAGCATGATTATTTTCAGGAGACATGCAAACTGTTTGAAGGCAACGAGTTAGCAGAAAAGTGTTGTCTTAATTTAGGTTTGAAAATAAAATCTATTGCAATAAATAAACTCCCACTGTTTTATTCTGAACACACCACCTGTTCCTGACTCAGCTCTGATGCCTGCCTTTGCTGTCATAGTGTAATGTCTGATTCATGGGAATTCCCAGAGTGTCGGTTTAACCCATTTTAACACACGCCCTCTCTGTAAATGATTGGATTGAGCAAGAGCCACATTGAAGCACTAAGTGGCAATTATGCCTGATAACAAATACAGAATTTGATTGTCTTGGTTCAAGCAGGGAGTTGAACGATTTGAATTAAACAATATATTTGATCTCTCTTCTCATTTTCCTGGCTTGATGTTTCACAAGCAGATTGTGACTGTTTCCCGCAAGTTGCCTCTTGCTCGCTCGCATGTCATAACTCGTTTTTTTTGACAGTGGAAACACCTTACATCTTTCTTTGGCACATAGTTTTACTTCCTCTAAAGTAGCCCAGAAGGAAACTTTTGCAGACAGGAAAATGATTGCTTAATTGAGACCTTTTCTTTTCTGCCCTCCGAGCATTTGAAAGTAAAACTCCTGTGTGCTTTCATTAGGGATAATGGGTACCTTCTTTGTAGTTCTCCTGTATCACAGTCTTTGTTAGATGCTTGAGAATGGAATACTTTTGTGCTTGCTTATTATAGCTGCATATTAATTGTATATTGGGTCAGCAGTCTTGGCTCCCTTGATATTTTAGGTGTGATAAGAAAAGCACTTTTTAAAATGCGTAAAGTCCAATTTATACTTCTGCGTCGAGTGTACGGCAAAGCCTATGCATTGTCGCATACCCTACGCCATTCCTTGATTTGTATCAATTCTATGCGGACTGCAAGCGCTATGATTGGTCTTCTAAAACCCCCTTTTCAGGTCAAAAAGTGTGCGATATAGATAGTGTCGCATTTTCTTTTACGCTTTCTGCTTGTAATGATGAAAACAAAGATAGACCAAGTTGAGGAGCAATATTTAACTACTTAGACTGTAACTAGAGTTGCTGTCTTTTTGTCGCCATCACTGCTTATGCATCTCCAACAATGTACACTACACAACATGCTGCATGTACTTCAGCTGTTGCCTTGACACAGTAGCCATGTTTCCATCACCATAATTTTATGCGCATTTTGAAGTATAGCATAAAAAACGCCAACTTTCGATTAAAAATCTCTTATTTCGCAAAAAAAGTGAGTACGCTCACTTGAGGTGGTTTTTGACATGCAAAAATAGTAAATACAAATAATGGGAGATGAAAATACATTTGCTGAATAAATTCTGATGTTGTGCACATTAAACCCACGGAAGTGACCGTCTAGCTGTTTCCGCCCAGTCGTCGACGTTGTCTTTACCATATATGGGGCTCAATGTCGTCTTAATGCCCTTTCTGCTAGTGCCTGCATCAAAAGTGTGGCATTTCTTCTTCTGTGCACAGCATTTAGTTTGCAATTACAAGCTGGACTGCTAATAAATGTGTAACTTGCCCCATCGTGACTACATGCAGTCCTGTCTCCATTTTCCAAGCTTATTTCATTTACTTTTGGTTACTAGGTTACCAATACCACTGCCATTCACTCGAACAGCTTGATGGGAACCTAATTCACATTTCTTTGTTTTTCTTTTTAGCGAATAAAAAGATTTGCTTCACATTTGAAAGAAAACCCAGCTACTGCCTGCTAGCGGTCTGCATGTCGATGCAAACAACAACGCAGAAGTAGAATTAAAAATGGCATAGAGGGTACAGCCAAAGTCCTTTTAGGAAAGTCGTGTCATCTTTGCCGCCTTTTTTGGTCATGCAAGTTCTAAAGATCTACTTGAATGGGAAAAGACAGATATCTTTAAAATGTCATGATAAATCATATAGAGCCACTTCCCCACAGAATCTTCAATCTTTTTTTAATTGACAATTGGTTCTTTTAACTGGAAGGCGGGACTTTAGTTGCCAAAACGACCATATTGAGTGTTGCATTGTAGGGCTGTGCCAAAAGAGGACTGTGTATCCTCGATAGTATCGTGCATCGACGATCGTCGAACATATCGCTAATAACGGGCTTTCGTGACGATAGTTGACGATAGTTGTGGTTATTATCATTATAATCATCATCATAGTTTCACATTAACATGCACATTTGCATGCTTTTCCTCGCATGAGAGGGTTTGTGGGCTTTTCTTTGCGCAAGAGAGCTTATAATGCGCACGGATTCCTTCTCGCATGCATGTGGACTCAATGCACGCGTCTTGGAATCTTGCTCGGACCTGAATGCGCACGGCATGGACTTCTTCTAGCATCTGAACTTGTAATACGCGTGACTATGACATTTCCTTGCAGTAGAGAGATTGTTAGGCATGTAAATGGTTAAAACCAGCAAGTTTGTTGTTCCCACTCCCTGGCATGCAGGAAATTCTAGCGCCTGGACTTAATGACACGGATGGATTAATGGCATCAGTTTTTATCAAAATGCGGCCTTTATCACCCAACACTATTGGATTGTCTTCTATGCATAGTAATGGGAAAGCTCAATTGTGTTATATCAAGTATATTTGGTCTGGCATAGGTCCAATGCAGAAGTATAAATCAAGCTTAAGAGTGTAAGATGTGTTTGTTTAGCAGTCAGTTTTTGTTGAGCATGCAGGAAGACTTCTCTGACAAATAAAATGTAATAAGAGAGTGGGAAAATACTGGCTATGGTGAATTTTTAGATTAAAGCTCACAGTCTGCTAGCAGTGCAAGTGACCCATTGTTTTTCTCATGTAATATATTCTTTTTATTGAAACGTTCAATGAAATCCACTTTGCTCCACCAGATTGCCCCCTCAGGTTGATCAGGCTCGACACTTCTGAAAGACACAAGCATTTTACACTTTATGTAGTCTGTTTCTGCTGCTGAGATTGGAGTTTTTATTCAAATAACGATTCAAACACCTCCACCCACCATGCAAATACTGTTTTCGCTGTGTTGGATGTGGATGCTGTGCAATAATTAAAAAAGGATTTGTATCTTTGTGTGGTGGCTCTAAAGTTCAGCGCTCCCGAACTGCCCTAACATTTGACTCGGTCCCGCTGCAGCGTCCTCATTATTATTTAATATTTGCTCTGATATCAAAAGGGCTGATGGGCCACACAGGGAAATGAAGCCCATCAGCTTCTGCATTAGTAAAGAGACGACGCAAATGCACCTTCATCTCACATAGCCTTTTTAAATGCTAACATCTTTGTTTCATCAAAAAACAGCAAATACGAAAGCCGTGCGGCACCAGTGCTAAAAAGCTTTCATCTTGATTTCGCTATCACTTCCTAACATCCGTTAATTGCTTTTTAGTGGCTTTTAAAAAGCTTGTGGTTGTAAAGTAGCAGCTCTTCAATCAGAGCCCAGGTGGTTGAAAGACTTCTTCATGAAGTATGGTGTCTTCCAAATACAAAAGTTTTGGATTTGCTTTGCGATGCTTATCTTGATCTTCCGTTGAATCCTCACGGATGGAGTGGCAATGATCCTGTTGGGATCTGAAGGATTGGATGTATCACGTGTGTGGCATCACTGTCTCATGCAGAAGCTGTAAGCCTGTAAAGCCATCTGCATTTCCAATATGTCTGTAGTCAATACACATTTCAGAGCTGTTTTATTTGTCATGCAAACTGTTAGTGCTGGCACTTAAGGGATGGATCTGATCCATGCCAACTGTGGTGTCTAGTTGTTGGTTGGTTACTAAGATAATTTTTTGTATTGAAACTAATTCTGCAGTGATGGGGATAAACAGAATGTTAATATAGAAATGTATCTCCTTTTAATATTTGTGTATTCAGTATTGTGCAAAAGTCTTAGACCACCATGCCAGAATTAGATTTGTTGTTTTTGCAATGTCATAGTGATCATAGATAATTGTTTCTCAGTCTCTTTACAAGTTGCCTCACATTCACCCATTCACTCACACATTCATACACCTATGGCAATGTCAGCCATGCAAGGCACCATCCAACCCTTCAGGAGCAGTTGGGCTTAGGTGTCTTGCTCAAGGACACCTTGACACTTGTTCAGGTGGAGCCAGGGATTGAACCACCAACCTTCCGATTTGTAGACAACCTACATGAACCACTGAGTCACCTTTAGAGCTGCACGATTCTTTTGCTTAAAATAAAGATCACAATTCTCAAGAACTTTGTTAATTTTAAAGAAATACAACCTCTGAACATTAGTTTTTACTGGTGCAAAGAATTGTGCTTCTGAAAGTTTCAGATAAGTGTAGATAATTCAGTTAATGTTAATTGTAGAGTGATTATGTATTCATTTTATTTAAAGAAAAAAATTGAAATATACATTTTAGGTAGACATGGATTAACATTACTTTATGATAATGAGCTATGATGCGGTTTGGCAGCAAAAAATCGCAAGCCGGAATGTTCGGTGGCAACCATTCGGAAGGCAGAAACCTCCGTTTGAGAGGATTCCAGAAAATGCATTTGAGCATTTTTTGACGCTCTCGCTGGCGGCGTGCACGTCCATCGGGTGAATAAATCTACATGCACGCTTAATCTTCATGCCCACTACACTTGGGCCAAATACAAGAAAACGTAAAGTAGCAGTCAAGTGCAAAGACAGCAAGTGTGGTTATTTGGACGCAGCCAATGTTTCCTCCATGCCAAAAACCCTTTTTGGTACTAAAACAACGTCAAGGTTCTTGTCGGACGTACCTGCGCATTGCTCTGCCTCACTTATTCTCTTAAAGGGGACAGAGAATGAAAAACCATTTTTACCTTGTCTTTGTTGAATAATGGTAGTCTACCCGCATTCACGAACATACAAAAAGTGCTAGACATGCTAAACATCTAAGTCTCATAGAAATTCCTCTTTTAGAAATGTCAGCCAGAAACTGGCCCAATCTGAAAAACTGATGCTTATGACATCACAGGCATCTAACTGCCCCTCCACTTTAAAATAATTGGCTACATTTTTTGAGTGGCAGCAAAGTCAGCCAATCAGTAATGAGATTGCAAGTTAAGCCAGTAGAGGGAGCCAAATAGGTGCAAAACCACTTGTTTAAAATCCCCCACCCTAATAGAGCTATCTGATTTTAGGATTTTAGGAAGCTTCTAAGGCATTACAGACCCAAACAAAAATGTTTTTGTCTACATGTCACATCACAGAACAAGGATAAATACCCCGTTCAATCATTCTATGCCACCTTTAAGTTTCTGTTTCTTTCTGTCTAACTTCTGTGCGAAAGCATTCGCTGTACCAGTGGAGCGAACAGGAGCACATCTGGCTTGCGCAATAATAAATGTGACATCAAGACTTCATTGCGGCCGCTGTGATTTTGTGTTGTGAAGAAAACTGACGAGACTGCGTCTTTGTTCCTTGAAAATATAATTACCTGAGTGGTCGAAATGCTGGATTAAGATGGTTTTCAAGATCTTTTAATGATTCAGCTCTAGCGTATTTATGGATTGCTGGAAAAACTTGTCATTCGCAGGAAAGCGTTTTCTCTTAATTGACGAGTTAAATGTGTAGCGGAGATTTTTCTCGAATTTTAGAAAAGAACCGCCTTCCCCATTTTTAAAAAAAATGCAATTGCGCAACACTCCTGATTGACAACTAGGAGGACCAAAAGTCTTGATGATCCACCCGGAAAAAGAAAATCCTCCGCAATACCTTTAACTCATCAATGGTGGGAAAAGAGTTAAAAAGGTCTTACTATATGAACCATTTAAGTACAGATATGTATCTGTAAGGCACTCAGATGTATATGCACTCTTTAGAAAAATGTGTAGCTTTTATACCTTTTTTTCTGAGAGTGTACTGTTTTTCCATGCTACCCATAAGTAGCTAACTAGAATAAATCTGAGTTTGGCAAACATGGCTCAACATGGCAAAGCTCAAAAAAGCACATAAATTCATTATTAAGTATTACTAGCAATTTTATACTTTTTAGTATAAAAATAATAAGCATAATTACTTAATAAGATCAAAAGTATGAATAGTTGTCTCTCCAGAGACACATGTTAACCCACTGGAGTCATTTGGATTACTTTAATGATGTATCTAAGTGCTTTTGGATGTTGGCCATTTTGACCCCTTATGAGTAGGTTGGATGAGAGCATTTTAGTATAAAATTATTAGTGTACAGCTAAAGAAACAGTGTCACATACATCAGGGATGGCATGATGATGATGACATCCATAAATTATGAGAGAATTTTAATTTCCTTTATAAGAGCCAACAGCTGAATGGAAACATTTCAGCACATTGAACAGACTGCATGGCAGCCTTGTTTTCATTTGTGAAAAATTAAATATGTCTTTCTCCCCGACCCCGTGCAGAGTATCCCATAAATCAAACAGCGTGTGTTGTAAAGCATTGCATATTGTGATGAAGGCTCGATTTTCAGCCCAAAACACTGTTAATAGCATTTTTTACATCAGTTTGCTTGTTTTATAAAAAATGTTTTATGCCGTGATTACTGTGACCAATCATCTTGTAATTTTTTAAATGTCAACTTGTTCCTACCTAAAAGATCCTTTCTCCCATTTTCTGGCCAGTTTAATGCACAAGTGAAGTTCACCTGCGGGGTGGCTCGTAACCTTTTCCTGGAGTCTGTGAACATGTGCTGTGAAATGTTACAGTATGCTGATAGGAGGCTGTGAGAGTGGAGCTGAAAAGCTTGGGGACCATGAAGTTGGCATTTAAAAAGTCATGATAGCACAAAATGCTCTGACGGCAGGAGACCGTGACCGTTCCTGAATAACATCAGTGTGGAAATTCAGGTTGTGGCTCTTTGATGTTTCTTAAAGAATAAAATAGATCTGGACTCACAAAGCCAGGCCCTTGAAATAAGGGAAAGATATGCAGACAAATTTTTATTTGTGCCACAAATAGAAAACAGACAATGCAAAACCCTTTCCTTGCCCGACCAAGGAAGTGCACCCTCTTGTGTAAATGGTATGTGCTTTTCATCTCTAAAGAGTATGCACTGACGTCATGTAAACAAAAGTATGTTTTCATACAGTCGGTCTGTGGCTCATCTGTGTAAATAGCACAAGCCGAGGCTGATGCACTTATCTGAAGAGCATCTAAATGTGCTTCTTTAGATGAGCTGGAATCCATTCTACATGATTTGATGCAGCTCCTCTGTGTCGGGAAACTCTTGCCTGATTAAGACAATGTGGGACATTTTAAGCTCGCTTCATTTCTTGGGAGCTGTTACATATAATCTGTTCTCTTGCTCAGACCTGGCGCTTTAAGCCAAATTATCAGCGGCATCGTTCTTATCCTCGAGTTTCTTTTCAGATTGGCTGAAAGTCGGCTGAGTGTGCATTCCTGTCTAATGGACATCTGAAAAGGTAGTTGTCATATTTCATGTATGTTGGCCACCATTTGGGTGTGGCCTACAGTATGCAAATGTTTGTTATTGTCTTTATTTCCATCCAAATGCAAATTAAACAAAATCTTAAATGTTTATCGAATTCCATTTGATTGTGTATGCGACGTGTGTGTGTATGCACACTCTTCGAAAGAAATGTATTAAAACTTTTACCTTATGGGTGATTCTCATGAAATCCAGGCTTAAAAGGTGTCCAGCATCAGATTTAAAAAAAAAGCAGTTGAAGCCTTTTTTGCACATATAAGATTAAGGTCTGAACTTACTATAACCACTATTTTTAAAAATATTTCCTACTTAAAAATATTTAAAAAATATTTCCTACAGAATTATTTACTTTTTTTAGATTATCATTATAAAATTGTTATTACCGCAACATGATATTCCATTAAATATATGCATTTACAAACTCATGTTTCGGTAATGAGAACTAAAAAGTTGTCTAGGTACTATATGAAAAAATAAGAACTGCTTACCTGGTAGCCATCTTGAGTGTCACAGTCAATTATGTCCTATCCAACAAATTTTGTTTTGAAAATGTTAGTTTCTTGAGGGCTTAAACAATGATTGTAAATTGTTGTGGAGGATGAGAAAATTTTTCTTGGACACATTTATATTCCTTAATATTGTATCTACATCACCAAATAGCACATGTTTCTTTACTGTAAATGTTTATAGTATAACATGCACTGAAGCTTTTTTATTTTTTTTTTTTTTTTTAATTACAAATATATCCATGTCAAAGAACCAAAATCCAGTCATGGACACATTGCGGTAATGAAAATTTTCCCCTTAAATGTGGAAAAAAACAACAAAATTGTTTTGTATGATGTAATTTTTGAAATTACAGTATGTGCAAAATAGTAAATAATTCTTATTTTGATAGCATTTACTTTTTTTATCAAAATGTTTCGTGACACCTCATAAGTCTAATTTTGCGAGAGTCACCCTTAAATGTACCATTAAAGCTATTCTCCAACCTCAAGCAATCTGAGATACACTCGTCCATCATCTTTCAGATGAGCACATTTGCAGTTATTTTAGTAAATGTTGCTCTTCCAAGCTAACCAGTTAAACGACAACCCCCTATTTTGAAACCCCCCAAAAAGTCTACCCAAACTAAAATTACATACAGTTCATGAAGCCTTTGCACTAAAAGCATAAGTTTGGTTTCATTTCAAAGCTGATACTTGGAAGTTTATTGTAAACACTAAATTATTTTTTTGTAATAATGAAAAGGCTAAAATATACATTTCTAATAACTTTACAAAATACATTTGATACATCTTTTTAAAAACGAATTGAAATGTATCTAGAAATGCACTGCAGCTAAAGCCACAGGTCTGACCTTGTTGTGTTTCAAATCTGAAGATGATATCTTTAAAACTCTGAATTTTATGAAAGTTTTAAAAAACCTATGTCATTAGGTATTTTTTAGAGAAATTTCAGAAATGCTAACATTTGTTTCTCACATGTTTGCGTTGCATTGCATTCTTTGAATGTATTGTTCCATTATTTAGTGTGTCAGACTGACCCATTTGGTAAGAATGTCAAGGGAAATAAACATTCACAACTCTTTAGACGAATTATGGTCAATTATATCATTCTTTTGTAATTATTATAATTACTGACAATGATCTATTCAGTGTTTTAATCCCTCATTTCTTTGATTAAATGTCTCACTTTACCTTCTTTGACTTTGTTTCAAATGCCTTTCTTCATAAACAAATTCTTTTAATGAGCTTTACCATTCAAAATCATTCCTAAAACCTATTTTTCATATCTATAACTAGGGATGTCAAATTATGCAATTTTCCATATTCGATGATCATTTAAATTAACGATCAATCAATCGAATAATCGTTAACAGTAATAGTGCAATAAGCCTTTACAGCAGTGGCATATAGCCAATGACATAAGTGCGTAAAAATGCCAGCTTCCTCACACGAATTAAGATTTTATTTTGTCTAAATAACATGCTATTAGTGGGATTGTAAAATGAGTCCATGTAGTTGGTGTTTTGATAAGAATCAACAATTTAATCTCGTAATGAAATATAATGACTAATAGACACAGTAAACTCCACTTCATAACAGGCACTCCGCACAGTCGGATGAAAGTCTGTGCGTCCATGACAAAATAAAAGTTTCATTATCATTAAGTGTTAGTTTTCTAGTTGTTCACCTCGCTTTTCGAGTCATTGATACACCGCTTGTTGTAATTATATCCAAGAAGCACACAAAGGGCACTTTTCCCGTCGTCACCTTAGCTGCGGCGTAGTTTCACCAAAGATGCTTATATTATGAAGACTTCAAACTTCCATTAGAAAACCTGCAAAAGTGTTTAGCGTGTAGCGCCTCAGCCAGTCAATAATGATGATCAATGATATATGTTGCGGGCGTTCAGAGTTTAACTACAGTCAGTTACAGTTTACGTTTAACAGTTTCTTGCCAGAATTTAAGTTTTACATTTTAATCTGTTTATTAAAAACGGCTTCTGGTCTCCTTCCCTGTGTATAGCAGCTTAGCCATGCTAATCTTGCAGGCTTCCCTGAAGAGGGTCTTTGCTTTCAGGATCCGAACTGTGTTTAGATTTTCATCATCGGACCCTCTCAGATCCACTGCGGATGCCATTTCGTTGCGTTAGCGACCAGCCTTGTCTCGAATGAGGTTAAAAAGCCCAAGTGTGTGTTTGGCATCGAGCATCGTTGTGATCATGGCTTGTTTAACTTCTTTGCGCTTGGTTAGTTTTTTCACCAGCTGTGTATGTGCTTTGCGCAGGTGCCGGACACACGTGCTTGCTTTTTCGACAATCTTTAAGTTTTATCGATTTAATTCTTATCGAAATCCCTATCTATAACATAACCAGGCAGCGCACTTTAGCTTAGCTTAGCACACCATCAAAACACAACAAACAGTATCAGGGCCCTGAAACCGAAAATTTTTGAAAACCCCTGCCAGGTTGAGGATTTTAAGAAACGGCGGTTGCAGTGTTGTCGTGTAGACAGGAGATTTCTTTTAAACATAGCATTTGTGGACGGGATTTTTTTGGAGGAAAAACACCGGTTATAAAATACCCGTGTCCATGTGGACTAGGCCTGAGAAACAAGATGACCAGATTCAGCTGCAATTTATTACATTGTTAAAGGGGCCATGGCATGAAAATCTGACTTTTTTCATGTTTAAGTGCTATGATTGGGTCCCCAGTGCTTCTATCAACCTAGAAAATGTGAAAAAGATCAACCCAGTAACTTAGTTTAGGTAAACCATTCTCTACAAGCACATGAAAAATAGGTTGTTGAAATTTGGCTCTCCTTATGATGTCATAAGGAGCTTTTATTATAATAATACCACCCCTTAATCTGCACTTGCACTATCCAATCACAGCACTGCCATTTAGTGCAGGGAAAAGCACAATTGAGTTTTAAATGCAACAAACCACCATCATTGTGATCAGTGTTTGAATTTCATCAGCTCATTTGCATTTTAAAGGACACACCCAAAACGGCACATTTTTGCACACACCTACAAAGTGGCAATTTTAACATGCTATAATAAATTATCTTTATGGTATTTTGAGCTAAAACTTCACACATGTGCTCTGGGGACACCAAAGATTTATTTGACATCTTAAAAAAGTATTGTGCCGTGGCCCCTTTAAGTCACCTAAACATATGTGTTTTGATTACTCTGAATAGCTGCAGAATTGTAGAAGTAGACTCACATCCTCCACTGGGCTTTCTTTGTTCATTATATCTGTAGAAGCTTCTATTACACTCCGTTCAGACGATCACAATTCACTACAGTAGGTCAAATAAACCACAGGGACTACAAACAAAACCTATGTGCTTTGCAGGTGCACTGTTTCACACTGGCAGGTATGACGGGTGTCCACAGCTGCACTGTGTTGTTATGTGATCAGAGCATCATAGTGGTACCAAGAACAAACATTTTTCTCCATACTGAGTGATACTCATTACTGGTTTATTGACTGTGCTTGCGTTACAACTGACTTAATGAGTTAGTTTGGTTACACAGATTAAAGCCTGAGAGATTGGGAACCTTTCTTTCTACATGTGTCGCACAAATTAAGATATGGTATTTCTAAGCCAGGGTTTTTAAGATGGGGTCTGTAAAGTTACTGCAATAGGGTCTGTGGATGAATGCAAGTTTGTAATGATGTTGCAAGTTTCTGGTTTGGTTGAGTACCTTGGGTATGATTTAGGGCCCTTACTAAACCATTAAAGTTTTGGTCTCAAGGGTCTCATCTTTTATCCAGTTCCACCCTGTACGGAAGAGGCTCTATTGACTGGACATTTTGCTTAAAGTGGCCTTATGCATTTCTGAAGACCGAACGAGATGCACTTTCAAGCCAGGACGGATGGAGGAAGCAAAGCAATTATAAGCTAGAAGTATTTAAGCCATCTCTGTTATTGCATACAGTACATTGGCACACCCCGCAGTTGACATTATTTGCGGGTTTTGTTGATTTGACTTCAGTGCTTTAGACTGGAATATTGTGTCTACCCTTGAAAGCCACAGACAAAGTAATAAAGGGCATATTTGTTCATGTAATGCTATAGAGTCATTTAACAGACTTGTGTATACTTTGGCTCTAAGAGGGACAGACACTTTCATGATAAGCAGTGCATTTTTGCTATTTTATCATCCAGCATGACTTGCCATCACAGCGTTAAGATTGATAAATAAGACCGATTATTTCGCAGAGAGGCTGTACATGGCGTTTTCCAGGAACAAGGACCTGTAGTGCAATGCAGGCAGCTTTTTAAATGAGGGGAAATGAAGGGCTGGTGAACTTGTAGTCGTAATGCGCTCTTGTGACTATTTTGCTGTTAACAGTAAATTGGCCGCCTTTGTAGCATTTTGTCTTTAAATTCTTCCCTGAAGTCCACTTTTTATATTCAATTGTTACTTAAATGTGCTATGTGGGACTTTCAGATCTCTTGACAGAAATGCAATATAATATATACATAACTATATTATCAGTGGTGTTTGAAGACTTTATTTAATGAACTGTATTGTTTTTATTATCTTACAATGAGCCGTTTTTATCTACATTAAATAGGTCTCCTTACATGGAAGTCATTTTTCTACCGTAGCTGTTAACAACATGCTGTTTGACAGAGTGCATTTCGTCCCTACGTTGTTTCAGACAACGACGTGTTTGTCCTGTGGCAGCTACCGTAGCTTCTCATTGCGTTCAAAATTGAGGTTGGTTGCAATTCACAATCTCACTGCTAGATGCCGCTGAGAAACACATACTGTACCTTTAAAGGATAATTCCAGTATTTAACACTGAGTCTCATTTCTGGTTTGTTTTGGATGAACTACAGTGATGGACACAGAAATTTTGACAATGGGTCGTGTCTTGAGTTTTTGACTCGTTTAGAAGCGTCTCTTGACTGCTTCAGAATGGAAGTCAAGGGCCATGAACAAACATGTCATTAAAACAACACTTAAGGTTCATTCAGAACCTTCAAAACTGTGCTACTTACCGAGTGGTTTGTGGTGTTCGTTGATGATTAAAAACAAGTAGTGTAGCGAAATACAGTTTCTGTCGTGTTTTATTTGGCATTTTGTAAAATTCCATTGACTTCTCTTGGAAGACTCATTGCTTGCTGATATATCACTCCGCCGCCGGAAACGGAAAAGGTGTCTACTCTGTTTACATGTGGTTGTTGTTTTTTTGCTCGGTTTCTCTCAGAGGCTGTTTACACTTACATTAACATGCGTTTTCGTCAATCGGATCACAAGGGGACGACGTTAATGCCAGGTGTAAACGGTGTTCAAAACGTTTTGCGCTCGTCCACTATCGACCACATTCAGAGGTAATCGAAACCCCTTTCAATCGGATTGCTTTTGTAGTGTGAACGCACATGTGGTTAAATGTGTTCGAATAGCCACACGTGACCACCTTCTATCTGTCCATTTATCTAATGTGAGGCACTAAACACAAGTTTTACGTCTTTTTTTACTTCTGGCGCGAACACACGGTGAACAGCGCTATTTTTAGCCTTTAATTGATAAAACTAAAGCGGCTGATCTCCGCAATTTCATTTTGCAAGCATGTGAAAGTTCTGCGATCTTATTTCATCAATTGCGCTGAAATATCAGAGAAAGCTCTAACATATACATGTACAAAACAATGTGCAGCATGTTTGTTTACAACAAACGCAGTGACATGATATTAGTTCGCGTCCATATAAACTCAGCATTTCTCCCGCTCACATTTAAATGACAGTGTAGAGACTCGCCCACAGTCTCGACAGACCACCCCCTCACAGTATTCAGGACAGAAGCGGTCGAAAGTGGACAAAAGAGACGGATTTAAATACCAGGTGTAAACGTGATGTGCCTCTCTCGTCCACTTGTGATCCGATCAATGAAAACACATCTTAATACCAAGTGTAACCAGCCCCTTTGATGGCTCAGTGACCAGCTTTAGGTTTGAAGTTGAGCTTGATTGTGACTGTCTATACGCTAGACACCGAGTTCCGTTCAGCGTCCTTGTACGGCAAAGTGGTTGTCGCCATCAAGTGGTCGAGCGTGTGCTAACGCTTCAGACTCAAATATAGAGCGGAAGTATATACATGGTTGTGAGGTGTCTGAAAAAATAGTTCCACTATAGCAAATAACACGGATTGAAATCATACATCGCGCCGATATATTTGTTTTTGATCATCAACGAACACCACGAACCACTCGGTGAGTAGCACAGTTTTGAAAATGAACGTTAAGTGTTGTTTTAAGGACATGTTTGTGCATGGCCCTTGACTTCCATTCTGAAGCAGTCAAGAGACGCTTCTAAATTAGTCAAAAAGTCAAGACACGACCCAATGTCAAAATTTCAGTGTCCATCACTGTAGTTCATCCAAAACAAACCAGAAATGAGACTCAAGTGTTAAATACCGGAATTATCCTTTAAGTATTTGTATCATACAGGTTGTTTTTACCTTTAAGACATATGCTAATTGTTTTTGTTATAATCGGCCGCCCACACCAATGCTATTGCTATTCATATAATAAATGGCAACCAAAATAAGGCTAACAAAATAATTATATAATTATATATATATATATATATATATATATATATTAGTTAACTTTTAATAGGTGGATAAAACTTTTGACACATTTATATATTTACACTTCTATGTTTTCCCTATTTAAAGACCGTTACATGAGTAGTTACACGAGTAAGTACAGTGGCACGAAATAAAACGTGGTGATTTTTTAAGCAGATAAAAAATGAGAACTATATTGTATGGCGGAAGAGCACCTAGTTTGCATCACTTCGACCTCGGGCTCAGTAATATTGACGAAAGTTTGTGCGAGAGGGGGAGTAGTCAGGAGTGATGCAAATGAAGTGCTCTTCCGCCAAACAATATAGTTCTCATTTTTTATCCACTTAAAAAATCGCCACTTCTTATTTTGTGCCACCATACTTACTCGTGTAACTACTCATGTAACAGTCTTTAAATAGTGAAGACATGGAAGTATTTGTTGGCTTCTAAATTCATCCCTGTTTGGATCCTAAGGAATGAATGGGGCTAGGCTAAATGCTAACACATTCATGACACGCTGTACAAAGATAAATAAGTGTACGCATTGAAAAAAGGTATGTATTAATTTGTCTATGTTGAGGTAAGAACATGGTAAAAATGGTGGTGTTTTCCTTTTAAATGAATCCCTATTTGGATCTTAAGGAATGAATAGAGGGGTTGCAAGTTTACAAACATTGCAGGGTGCGCGCGCATCCAGGAGGCAGAAAGCCCGATTGGTGAGCTGATCCGCTACTGCAACAACCTTAATTATTGAAGCGTTCTTTATTGTTTGTATATAAATAAGACTTGATTTTAGTTGGATCTGTTTTTCTGTCTTTATTTTTGCAGTGTTACTGTGATACATGTACGAATTATAATGTTATAATTATAATGCTAGTAACGTAATAGTCGCATCTACTGGTATGTTAACATCAGGCACCCAGCACTGACTCTGTTGGTACTATTTTCCACGCAAAAATTCCTTGGCATTTTGACTTACAGACACCGCTACTAGCATACAACACAATGCACTTCTCTTCTTTCTGCCTCTCGGTTGCGCGCGCAACCAGTTAGTGACGTCACCGTGCAACCCGTCTATAGGCCTACGCTAAATGCAAACGCATTCACGACGTGCTGTACAAAGATTACGTGTACGCATTGAAAAAGATAGGTACATATTAATTTGTCTAAGTTGATGTAAGAACATAGTAAAATATTGAAAAACTGTGGTATTTTCCTTTAAAGTAACCTGCTATTTTATGTGTCAAACACAGATGGCGATAGAGAGGCAAATGCTTAGGATTGCAACTACTGTGCACATGCAATTACCTTCACTATATATTGAAAAGTAAATTAAAATGCAGTTGTTAATGTTCTGTCTATTCAATGTTAAAAATTGTGCATGTCTTTGGACCTTGTAGTTCACGTAATATGTGATATAGTTTGTGTGATCCTTAAAGGACAGTTTTGGCACACTACTTGATCTCCAGCTTAAGTCTTGAGTCTCGTAGCAACACCACAGAGGAGTAAACCGACCTTGCTCATAGTCGTCATGTCAAAATCTTCACAGTCTGTGATTGACCCATTTTTGCTTCACTAAATAAATTATCTTTGTGGACCATGTTAAAGCATATCTACATGCATGTGTCACTTTACTTCTTAAATAAGTCAAATCCAGTCATGTTGTGCCCATTTTAATGACATTAGACCAGCCGTTGACTCATTTTCAGTAAAGATGTCCGCAGATCATTAAGGGCTAGATTTCTTTTATCTGGCTTCATTTGTCCTAATATGGAGATGAGAAACGAGTGCATGCACTTAGTGTACTGTGCAGACTGTTTGGATGCTTCACATATCCAAACATCTATCCAGAATGAAAGACTCCCCACAGCCTTCCTGTTGTGTTTATATTTAAATAAAGCCTAAACCTCAGTTTGTAATTTGTTTGGGAGTGCTGGCGACACAGACTCATGCAAATCGTAAATGCGTCAGCACTCAAGTTGTTGTTTTTGTAAGATCATCGCCGCTGATCCCATGAGCGCTGCAGGATGTACTCGCATATGAGGTTTGTGCACCTGCATCATTCGTCCTCTAATGCTGCCTACAGGTGCAGCTGACTCCCGATTTCCTCCCTTGTGTGACCCTATTAGCATATCAAGGGATTGTTTCAGTTAAATGGGCCATATGAAAGAGACACCGCATCAGATTACTGATGTGAGCCATAGTGTAACTTTATTGTAATGTCGTTTGGAGGAGTAAATGGGAAGTAACCAAACACTGTACATTTGAGCCAAGCACAACATCCCCTCCCTTGCCTCACTATATATAGAAAGGGTCCCAAGCTGAAGGACAACATGTCAGCCACTTGTAATCAGAAAGATCAAAATGATTTATCATTTTGTTTGGTAGTTACTTTTTAGATTACTTTCTACTATTCCATTTCGATGAACAGGAACACAGTAAGCCGTGTGTGTAGCTTAATTTGTGTAGTTGGGTGTAAACGCTGTGTTTGGGGAGGTAACACTGGACAGTGGCAGGTAGGGCTGTCACAATGATTAAATAATTGTTCATCGCGATTGTTTGACCTCATCGTGATGATTTCAGATCACCACAGTGATTGCACATTTCTCTTAAAACACAAGGGGGAGCTATTTTCCATTTGGTGCCACTAATATCATAAATACAACAGTATATATGGGTGATTCTCACGAAAACTTGGTTTTAAACATGTCAAGCATGAAAATGTAAAAATTGCTTAAATTTACTTTTTTTCCTACCAGACATTGAAAAACAAAGTCTGGAGTAAATGGGAACATTAATTTAAAAACTTTTACTTATCATTTAACACTTTTTGTAACATAATTTAAAAAATTAGTCCTAAAAAATCTCATTACCGCAACAGTCAGAAAACATCAACACTGACGTATTTTCAAAATGACATGACAAACTGAAAGAACATAATTTGGAGATTCTACACATGCATTTAAAATCAAAGTATTATGCTTCTATTAATTAAATTAACATTTAATAAGCATCTGATGCGGTAATGATAATCAAAATGTCGTGTAAGCATTCTGACAAGACAATATTTCAAATTAACTGTAAAAAAATGATCTTACCTGGTAGCCATCTTGAAGTAACTGGTCCATGTTCTTGGTCACTCAAAATCAAACTTTATTAAAATTCTGTATGTGTGCTTAAACTATTCTCAAAAAGTGTTGCGGAGAGGATGAGAACATCAGGCATGGACACATAATTTTCCTATTTTTTCTTCATTATTATTATACATGAATATTCAGTAAATATTTTTTCTGTCATCTAAAGTAGTCTAGCAAAACATCCATTTATTTTTTTTCCTAATATTTTTGTGTTAATTTGATTAAATTACAACATAACGCATGTTCAAACACAGCCGGACACATTGCGGTAATGAGAATTTCAGCAGAAAATGAGATAAAATTTACAATTATAAATTCTTATGTTGAAATCACACATTGTGCAAGGTAGAACACAGTATTGTGTTAATTCTGATGCTTTTTAATGTTACTATTACACATTTTAAAGCTAAAATCATTAGTGCTGTGGTGTTTCAATGGTTTCGTGAGAATCACCCATATAATAGATTTTAATGAATACACGTTTATGTTACAAAGTAAGATTTTGTCTCGCTGTCTTGTCTTCAAGGTTGCAATTCAACTGCAAAATAATAACACTCTTTAAATGCCATCTCGTAAGTATTTGATACAGTGCGTACGTGTGTGTTTCAATGGCACAGCTTGAGTTTTTTGGAAGGTCTCCCTACGAAAAGGTAAATGGAGGACTAAACTTTATGTGACCCTGTCTAGATTCGTCTCTTCATCTCTGTGCAGGCTACTGCTTCCAGTTTTCCGTCAGCTTCTGTGACCTCAGCCTGACCGCTGCCAACTTTGGTCATTTCAGTTCACAATAACTCCTCTCTGTGTGCGTTACCTACTGTAGAGAATGTGATTCGGTTTGATAGCGTCCAGCAGAGCTGGTGTCAAAGTGAATTTGGCCCGCGCTTCTGAAGGTCCCGGTTGACGGTGAAGTTGGGCGTATCGGGTGACGGGTGTCCTGGTGTTGGCAGATGTTCTGTTTATTGACTCAGCCTGATAAAAAGAACAGTGGCTTGGGTTGAATGTGCGCAGGCTGTGATATGATAGCAAACAGGTGCAGAAATAACAGCAGAGCAACTTGAATATAATGGTGGATTATGTAGCACATGATCGTGTACGGCACTGAGTCTTGGTGAGTTTATTAGGGTCCACGGTGCCATATCAAGGAGCACTGGATTAAAATGGCCGTGGTGTTTTACAATAAATTATTAACCTTTAAATACAAACCATTTCAACATGGATCCACAATGAGAATTTCAGGGAGGTGGTGCCACCCTCAAAACACAACAAACTCAATTTTTTTATTCAAGGGCACAGAAACTATTAAACTACAAATTTCTACATTTGGTCTCCCCATTTTGAGACATCAACATAACTGTACAGATTGTACCCCCCTGATTTGCAGTACGCACTATTACCGTATTTTCCTGACTGTAAGTCACTTTTTTTTTAATAGTTTGGCTAGTCCTGCGACTTATAGTCATGTGCGACTTATATGTCAAAAACTGTAATCGAGCAACAGAAAGAAAGTTTGGAGTGAGTAAGAAACTATTGTTTAGTTGAATAACTTGCCTTTCCAGTCTGTTCTTGCCTTGGATTTTTGTAAAATAATTTCCTAAATAAATGCGACTTATAGTCCACTGCGACTTATGTAATATGTTCTTTTCCTCTTCATGATGCATTTTTTGACTGATGCGATTTAAGGGGGTCGCACACCGCACCGTCGAGTCGCGTATAGGACAACTCTGAGGTATCGTAAACTGAAAGTGCACATTAAATAGCGTGAGCTTAGTCAGATAGCGTCTGCTTCAAAATGCAAAATATACGTTAGTAGCCAATGTTAATCGGGGACAAATATGATGTTATTTAATGTTAAACTATGTGAGTGGCGCTCTGTGGTGCGACAGGGATTTGAGCACCTTCCTGAGCCCAAGCTGGACACCGCAGACAGGCGCCAACCTGTCGGCGCCGGTGTGCGTATACTCATAGAAAACAATGTGTTAGATTTGTTTAGAACGACGCGTCTGAGCTGCGGGTCTGGTGTGCCACCCCCCCCCCCCCCCCATACTCCGGAGCGACTTATATCCGAAAAATACGGTAAGCTAGAAGTATTTTTTGGTTTTATGCATACTTGAGAGTCCATATATGCCTACTGTGTGCAAATTTTGTCTTCAGAATAGTAGGCGTGCACTGTAGTGTACGTGCACATTGCCAGATTTTCGTAACTGCATGTACTGGGTACGCTTAGGTTGCGTATCCTCCTCCCGGAGAATAGTATGTATCCCAGGAGATATGTTGCATTTTGTCGCAATGCGTATGTGTTAAACATTTGTGTACATGTACGAGTCAAATAAACTATACTTTGCAAGACTTCGACCATGCGGGTATGTTCGCGTACGTTCACATACGTACACGTAAAAAAACAGGCTATACTCCGGCCGTTACGGGCTGTTTACACAACAATTTAAACAGGAAAGTGTTTGACAACGGCGTTTTAGGGTCCTCCTGAATATGCAAACTTTTAAAGATGGGTTTCAAAGTGCACGTTTTTTATAACAACACCATGTCATCTAAGTGTAAACAACGTAGCCGTGAATCTGTGTTAACGGTGACGTCATGCACATGTGTTAATTCAGTCCATAGGTATGCGCGAGTATAACCTAAACAACAATAGCGGCCTACATGATACTGTGTTTGTGCTGCTCAAGATACTGCAGTGCGTTTATTAAAGAGCAATTTCATAGCTAAAAACAATGTTATTTCGTGTATTTGTTATAATACAATGTGTTCACATGGTTTATGGTTAAAAAAAACTCATTATTTTACACATACCATACATTTTTGTATCTCCAGATTTCACTCTCTTCCTGAAATGCACAGATTTGAAAAGCTCCCTGATTATCCAGCTAATCTGGGCGTTGTGATTGACCTGAATACCTCTGATGTCAGCATTAAATGTGACGCTCCTTACCATGTTTGAAAGATTCGCGCACAATGCAATGCTAAAGGGGATCGCACACCGGCCGTGCAGCTCAGTACCGCCAGTTGGCGCCTGTCCGCGCCGCCCAGCTGTGACTCAGGAAGTTGCTGTCGCGCCACTCACATAGTTTAACATTAAATAACACCATATTTGTCCCAAATCATTAACGATTAACATTGGCTGCTAACGTATATTTTGCATTTTGAAGTAGATGCTATCTGACGAAGCTCGCACTATTTAATGTGCACTTCCGGTTTACAATACCTCCGAGTTGTCCTAAACGCGACCCTGAGCTGAGCTGTACGGCCGGTGTGCGACCCCCTTAACGGGGTTAACTTAAGGGGATTACACACCGGATGCGCAGCTCAGCGTCGCGTTGAGCCGCGACTAGGACAACTGTGAGGTATAGTAGAACCGGAAGTGCACATTAAATAGTGCGAGGTTAGTCAGATAACGTCTACTTTAAAATGCAAAATATACGTTAGCAGCTAATGTTAATCGTTAATGATTTGGGACAAATATGATGTTATTTAATGTTAAACTATGTGAGTGGCGTGACAGGGATTTGAGCAACTTCCTGAGTCACAGCTGGGCGCCCCGGACAGCCGCCACCTGTTAGCGCCGGTGTGCATACACTCATAGAAAACAATGTGTTTGATTATTTATTTTTTTAGAATGGCGCAGCGCTGAGCGTCCGGTGTGCGACCCCCTTTACATGCTGTGAGTTCGAAGAGGGAGGAATTAAGTTGTTGCCTACAATCCGTGTGTTTGTTGTAGTCCAAGAAAAGAGATTTACGTTTGAGACGATAATTCGTGTCATCGTTTGCTTTGGGGTTTGTACCTTCTGCATATCTTTAACGTGTACTAATACACACTTACACAACAAAGGAAATGTAAAATCGTAAATCGGACCATTGGTGCACTTCTGCTTTATAATCTAGAGTCACGAAACAAAACTACGTAATGCTTTAGCAGTCTTGATTGTTTTTATTTATCACTGAAGACGAACGTGATGTGCACAGGCTTGCAGCGTTTTCGTGGATCTGTATAAACCCATATCTTATTGACACTGTTGTCATGTGTACGTTAAATATTTCATAAACGCAAATGTGCAACTTTTCCGCTTTTCACTACATCGTTGTCACGTAAACATAGCCTAAGGGCATTTAAAATTTATAGAGGTCTATAAAAAGAAATAGAAGAAAGAGGAGGGTTGGGAGATAGAGAGCTGGGAGGGTGCAGAGACGTGTGAATGTCTTGCACTATGATTTATACACTGCAATTTTCTCTGCCTGTTGCTGCCTCACCAGCCCTCCTCTGTTACAGACACATAGCATCGCATTTTTTGTGTGTGGCGCCTTTCCCGCGACCTCTAGCATTCCTCTGGAATACCCCTTTGCATCTGTTGCCCCCTCTTCAATCTGTAACATTTTTTTATCCAGATGGAGCAGCTGTGCAGATGTTTTTATTGCATTCATAACCTTATATGCCATTTCTATAAGTGAAACAATATTTAACAAGAAGAAATTGTAAAATGTGACTCTGGACTGTAGAAAAATGTGGGCTTGATGACATCAAAGTCGTTTTTGGAGGCGGAGCAATTTTCCTTGGAAATAAATGATATGCATTGATAAATGTGTTTATGTGCGATTAAAGAGCGGGGTCAATTTTTATGCGACTTATGTCGACAGAAAGGAGGAGACACTGTGTATCAGTAGCTAATGTGTTTTCGATACAGTCTCTAGAAAGATTACTCTCTCTCAGCGTAACACCCAGCCCCTGTCGAGCCTTTCTGAAAGCCATTTGATGAGCTGTGCTTATAGAGCAAGTGCTCCAAAAAGTGTCTAATCGATCGCTTGGGGTTTTAGCTTTTGTTTGTGTGCCAACAAGACTCCATTTGCGAGCTTTCAAGGGGTGCTCGAAAGAAACCTTGAGTGTAAACAAGCGTGAAACGAATCCCGCACACGTTGAATGCTTTTGGCTCTAATATATAATTAGGGCATGAAATGAGTTCAACGGCTGAATCTATTAACTTTAGCGTTGAAATAGAAGCCCTGAAGTAATAATTACTCCAATTCATCAAACGCCTTGTTCTGTCATGGGTATTACTGTGAGAGTCTCAAGCTTAAGCTTTAGTTTTCTTATCAGAGCTCATTATGCGGATTCATTCAGACGAGATTTTAATTAAACTTTTTTAATCATTTGTAA
This sequence comes from Misgurnus anguillicaudatus, assembly GCF_027580225.2. Taxonomy (NCBI): domain Eukaryota; kingdom Metazoa; phylum Chordata; class Actinopteri; order Cypriniformes; family Cobitidae; genus Misgurnus; species Misgurnus anguillicaudatus. The sequence goes on from NC_073349.2 coordinate 19,146,409, forward strand.
ATAAATACTATACCTTTCTGTCTTGTTTCTCTCTCTTCAGGTGTAATGAGAGGGCATATCGTGAGCAGATGATGGACGTTGAGACGTCATATTCAGAGTTTATAAACTGTGATCGTACGGGTCGCAGAAACGCAGTGCCAGACATTACAGGAGAGGCGGTGGTGGTGGGGACCGGTGAACTTACCAAAGACATGGCTCAGATGGACCTGAAACCTGCAGGTGGGTCCATTTTTTGTGCATCATGCTCTGATGTGCTATTTAAATGGTATTTAAAGAGAGAGTTCGGCCAAAAATTATATTTAACCCATGATTTACTCAACCCGAAGCCGTCAGAGATGCATATGTCCATCATTTTTCAGACGATGACATTTTCAGTTATTTTAGAAAATGTTTTAGATCTTTCAGTTAATCAAATGTGAAGTTATGGGGTCCACAACCTTCAAGTCGAAAAAGTGTGCATCCATCCTTCACAAAATAAATCATAACGGCTATACGATGATAACCAAAGTCCTTCTAAAGGTAATCCGCGCAGTTTCGTTGTAGAAATATCCACATTTAAAACTTGGTGAGTAAATCATGGGTTTAATATCATTTTTGGCCGAACTATCCCTTTAAAGCTGAAATGTGTGATTTCATTCATTGAGCCACTTTTGATGCATCAGTGGGGTTTTTGACACCACAGAAGAGCCATTTGAATATTAACTCTTTCCCTGCCAATGACAAGTTTTTATGGCAATCCCTATTTCTGCTATTATCCACTAGGTAGGGCTGTCACGATTGTGAAATTTGGTTGACGGTTAATTGTGTAATAAATTGTGTCGATTATGATGGTTAATTGCCTGTTTTAGGGCTTTGGCGATTATGACAATTAATTGACTGTTTATTCCTTTGACATTTAATTCTCATACATTTTGTTTGTTTGTTCCTGAAATAATTTTCACACATTGTTGTGTTGAAATTAACTCTTTTGCAAGGTTTACCTGGCAGTAAATATTAATACACATAACACATAATCTGATACTGTCTCGTTTATACAGGCACTGCAGCGCCTCCTTGTGTTTTTTAGAGAGATGTGCAATCATTGCGGTGATCTGAAATAATCGCGATGAGGTCAAACAATCGCGGTGAGATGATTATTTAATCATTGTGACAGCCCTACCACTAGGTGGCAATCTAACTCAACTTATAAAACACTCAAGCATTTACTAAAGAGTTAAAAACAGTAAAAACTGTATTCTGAATCTGATCTTTAAAGGAATAGTCTACCCTTTTGCCATATTAAACTATGTTATTACCTCAACTTAGACAAATTAATACATATCTATCTTTTTTCAATGCGTGCACTGTACAGCGCCTCGTGAATGTGTTAGCATTTAGCCTAGACCCATTCATTCCTATGGTACCAAACAGGGAAGCCACCAAACACTTCCGTGTTTTCCCTATTTAAAGACTGTTACATGAGGAGTTAAGGGCGATTTATAGTCGTGCGTAGGTCCTACGGCGTAGCAGCGACGGCGTAGGTTCCGCGTCGGTTTTCATTTATACTTGTGCGTCGCCGTCCGCGTCGACGTGCAAACACACGCGAAACCGCTGGTTGGCAGTAATCACGCGTGTAACCACAGTAGCAGCAGAAGTCATCACAGAAGAAGAAGCTAAGCAAGTAAACCCACAAACGAAGAAGAAATAGCAACTTGTTGTGTATAATTTGAGAAGACCAGCAATGATGGAAGTAAATAAACAGCGACTTATGTTTCAGTTTGAGTTAAATCACTCCTCAACTTGGCTCATCTTTGTTTTCACCGTCTCAAACGGAAATACCTATGACGCAGTTTTTTTTTACCTGACGGGAGGGGTTCTGGTGGACCAATCACAGCACTTACGGTCCGCGTAGACCCGACGCGCTGTTAGAAATTTTGTGAGGTGCGCGTCAGGCTACGCACAGGCTACGGATAGCCTGCGCCGTAGCTACGCCGTGGGACCTGCGCACGACTATAGATCGCCCTTTATACTAGTAAGTATGGTGCCACAAAATAAACCTTTTTTTTTTTTGGTACCATAGGAATGAATGGGTCTAGGCTAAATGCTAACACATTCACAACGCGCTGTATAGTGCACGCATTATATGGCAAAAGGGTAGACTATTCCTTTAACAAAAGTCCTTTACAAAAATGCAATTATCTCAGTTTTTTGCAGAAAATTTTTTATTTTTTAAAGAAACCTACCCATATTTGAGAGGTGATAAAAAGAGAACAAATGAAAATAGGATGAAACATTTTATTTTTTTGGTTTGAAAGCCGAGGAAAGCAGCTCTTTCATTTGATAAATTGTTTGTTTATACATTTAAAAGGAACATATCCAGAAAATTTCACTCTTCCACGTTTAAAGCAACACTAAAGGGTTTTTTTTACCTTAAAATAAAGATTTAAAAAAAGTTTCAGTCATTCATACACCCGAAACAGGCTTAACGGCCCCTTTACATTCGCTTTGCAGCCCTCTATCGGCCAAAACCGTACTAAAGAAGTTTCGAACCGTCGGGTCGCGGTCCTGTAGTTCGAGTAAAAAACTACAAAAAATTGCTTTACGGCAGACCTACAATCCAATCAGAGCCAGCTTTGCTGCAGTAGGCTAAATTATATACGACAGTGGTAATGGACAATTCTGCTTCCAACCTGTAGGCGGAGCAAAGAGCAAAAACTCTTTAGTGTTGCTTAAGTGCTATACTTGGGCCCTCATTGCTTCTATCAACCTAGAAAATGTTAACATGATCAACCCAGTAACTTAGTTTTGGTAAACCAAATGGTGCTGTTTCATTCTTCTTTTTATGTTTTGCCCTGGATCTTCCTTTAGGAAATACAAACTCTTGCGCCAGTAATTCACATTAGTGATTTTGTAAAGCTAGTGCTTCTTATGTGACGAAAGAACTGATAATGCCTCTTGATAGCCGTAAGGCTCTTAGGCCGTATTTATTATGCTGCACTGCATCAGTATGACCCCAGTAATGACTTGCTTTGTGAATAAGATAAGACGTTAATACTTTTGACATCACAGGGATCATTCACAAAAGAATATGAGCCAAAACTCACCAGATTTTCTTTCACACTGACTCTTACTTTCATATCCAGGACCTGTACAGTACTTTAAGGTCACAGTGTCTATGATGAGCACCAAGTAGGTTTGGTTGTGTAAAATAGAGGCTGTCAAGACTAACAAAGATATATTATCAGCCCTCTTAACAATAACTGCTTCCTTGACTGTTTCCTATTCGTATGGGAACTTTTCGACTCCTGCTTATTGAAACGAAAAGTCACATCTGTCTCTATTTGACCTAATTTCCTTAGTAATAAAATGGAGCCAAGAATTTGAACTATGAAATAACCTGAAACTTCCATGACGAAGAATGTAGCTGGGGAATATACTGCAGAAATATTTAATAAATCCTGACAAAAGAGAAACAGCCTGTATGCTTTTCAACTCTTTAAAGTCTAGCTGGGAATGACCTGATCTCTTTATGATTGCATTCAAAGTTTCTGAACAACACAACTGAAACATTTATGTATAGATGGTTTCAGCAGTAACAACATAAACAAGCGGCTTTCGTGGAACAAACGTAACTTCCGGTAAACTTCGGCAAAGAAAAGTCTTTTAGAGTAGATAATTTCTGATTACAAGCAAAATAAGAAGTAGATTACCTTAGTTCAAATCATAGCTAAAGCGTATCAAAAACTAATGTAACTGTGTAGAATGTGTACTATATAATGTATACGGTCTTAACTACAGATCAGCTCCCAAACCTCGCTTTTACGTAGCGATGATCCATGATCCCCGTCTCCCCTCGTCTTTAGAAAACAAAACATTAGTTATTTTCGACAAGGTATTTGTTCCAGAGTTCATTTTAGCCACTAGCCAGACTATTAAACAAACAGAGACCGGAAATTAAGTTCCTTCCAGACACGTAAGCCGCAACAACACGCGTGCATCCGATGAAACAGTTTATAAAGGAATTATTACATTTATATCCACCTTTTTTTTTCTTTTTTATATCACTAAAAGTAGATAACAATGTATTTTATAGACTTGCATTTATCTTTACCAACATTCAGTGCATTCAAGGAATACATTTTATCCGATTCCTTAGGAATCAAATACATAACGTTGGCGTTTCTGACACAATCCTCTACCATGAGCAACATAAACACTTTCGATTTATAAATATGGTCAAATATATGCCGTATCATACAGGCCTGTTTCAAACAGGGTTCCCACGGGTCATTTAATTTCTGGAATATCATGGAATTTTAAAAGGTCTATTCCAGACATTTTGAAAGTCAGGAAATTATATATTTTTTCATCCAAGTCATGGAATTTTTCTGCTTATAATTACGGTATTTAACACTGAGTCTCATTTCTGGTTTGTTTTGGATGAACTACAGTGATGGACACTGAAGTTTTGACAATGGGTCGTGTCTTGACTTTTTGACTCGTTTAGAAGAGTCAGAATGGAAGTCAAGGGCCATGCACAAACATGTCATTAAAACAACATGTAACATTCATTAATTTTCAAAACTGTACTACTCACCGAGTGGTTCATGGTGTTCGTTGATGATTAAAAACAAATATATCGGCGCAATGTATGATTTCAATCCGTGTTGTTTACTATAGTGGAACTTTTTTCAGATACCTCACAACCATGTATATACTTCCGCACTATATTTGAGTCTGAAGCGTTAGCACACTCCCGACCACTTGATGGCGACAACCACTTTGGACAAGGACGCTGAATGGAAATCTGTGTCTAGCGTATAGACAGTCACAATCGAGCTCAACTTCAAACCTAAGCCATCAAATATGGGAAAAATTTATTCTGAGAGAAACTGAGCGAAAAAACTACAACCACATGTAAACAGACACCTTTTCCGTTTCCGGCGGCAGAGTGATATATCAGCGACCAATGAGTCTTCCAAGAGAAGTCAATGGAATTTTACAAAATGCCAAATAAAACACCACATAAACTGTATTTTGCTACACTACTTTTTGGTCATCAACAAACACCACGGGCCGCTCGGTGGGTGGCACAGTTTTGAAAATGAAAGTTGGGTGTTGTTTTGGTGACATGTTTGTGCATGGCCATTGACTTCCATTCTGAAGAGTCAGGACACGACCCATTGTCAAAATTTCAGTGTCCATCACTGTAGTTCATCCAAAACAAACCAGAAATGAGACTCAAAGTGTTGAATACCGGAATTATCCTTTAAAAGGTTTGAACAAACTGCTTAAATGATCCTTATATAACTTATGCCTAGTCCTAGATTAATCTAATCTGTCCAGGAAACCACCGCAAGGAGTTTAAACAAAACCCCATTAAAAAAACATTGACTTGATGGGATGATGAAACCGGAAGTTCTAAAATGCTAACTCGCTTCCGGGTTTTGCCTACAAAAAAAACCTCATCCCTACATGCGGCACTTATATTATCCCCTTCTCGCTTGTCAACTGGCAGTCACTTAAATGCGGGTATGTGATTTTGGAAAAACGCTTTGGAACAGGGAGTCGGGCTGAGTACCAAAACACTTGTAGCCAATCAGCAATAAAGGGCATGTCTACTAACCTACATTGTTACGTGGGTTGCGTATTTGTGGGGCGGGTCTATCAAAAGAAGGTCCAGATTCCATTGGGGTAGGGTTGTGTTTGTTTAGGTGATTTTCAAATGTCAACATTGGCTTTCAGAGATCATGCACCCCGCCTTTAAAGGAACAGTATGTAAGAAGTTTTTTTTTATCAATTAATCATAAAATAGCCCTGATATGTCACTATAAATTAAGAAATAATTTTCATTTCAAATACTTATATCACTGACAACAGAGGTCTGGCCAGGATATTGTCATTTAAAAAGTGGAGTTGCAGCCCTCAACTGATGTTTATGTTGTCATGTTGTGTATTAGCCACCAGTTGTGTGATTGCAGTACCAGTTTTAGCCACAAGTTTTGTGATTGCAGTACCAGTTTTGGCCACAATCCTACATACTGTTCCTTTAAGTCAAATGCAGTCACCTGTACCTGTTAACTAAGGAAAACATGCCAGGAAACTGTACATTTTAAGATGCTTTTCCATCCATTATAGGTCAGGAAATGTAGCTTTTTAGTCTGTGAAAGTCAGGGAATTACATCTGGCTTAGAGTGGGAACCCTGTACATCCCATACCTGTTTTGAAATGTGCTGTTGACATCTGTTTACTTCTTGTATAATTGTATAGATAACCTTTAGTGTTTATTTTACTATATAACTATAAAGGCAGACAGCAATGTGCACATGACCAGGATTTCAACTAGAGATGCACCAATATATCGGCCAACAATCAGAATCGGTCGGTAAAAGCAATTTTTCACACTATCAGACAATAGTTTATAAACATCTGATGGTCATGACTGATATATCCTGTCAAATAAAAGTGGTGGCCGGTGACTTCTTTATTTGGGGGAACTCGATGCGAAGTTCGTCACAACATGTATGTAGCCCATCATCTGTGTGTTTCGTCATTTCAAAATATGTGTTCGGCGCGTCGAGCGATCCCCGTGCATCACGTGCCCCGTCAAAACAAGTGCCTGCTGCAGACGCGTCCAAAGGGTTTATGATAAAAGAGAAGATCGCATTTGCCAGATACTCGCATAATCTCATGCGTAGGGGTGTCACGATTCTCCAAATCCTCGATTCGATTACATTTTCGATTCTAAGGTCACGATTCGATCCGATTCTCGATTTTTACATATTTTTTTATATGGCATATAATTTAGACAAAAATGATATGCCATTATTTATTATTATTATTATAATACTTTAACATTAACATGCAGATTGCACAACTCGCATAGGGGTTTGTGGGCTTCACTTAACGCGAGAGCTTGTAGAGAGAGAATTCCTTCTTGCACACACATGGACTATGCGCGGTTGGCAGTTACATGGATCGGGCGGATGACGTGACGAAAAATACTATTTTTATTAAATTCGGTCGACTGCTTGTTATTAGCTGTGTCCTTCTAAGCATGCGACCTCTCTGCCTTTCATAGTGGCAGCCACAGAAGTTCAAGAAGAGAACTGAAATGAGACGGTCTAGCCTTCTGAGGACCCACAATTTGCGTCACCTGCACACGCCCCCAGTAGCGTCCACCGCGCCTGTCAGCAGAAAACAGCAGAGACAATTCTGACTTATTAAAATAAATATGTAATCAGAAAAATATTAATTTATTTTAGAACATATGACACATTGATGTAGATTAAACTATTCAACAACAGTATATCAAATAATCAACCTAGAAATATACGCAACATAAACAGAATAATATTAACACAAAACATAACTTATAATACTAAAACAGTGACAAGAAAAAGTTTTCTAATAAATACACACTTTTATTTAATAAAGCTTTTAATTGTTTGGGATATCAGCTGTTAAGGATCCATTCGTTCTATCATTAACAGCGCGGAGAAATGAGGATGCATTTTGACACAGCTCTTATCAACGCCAGCGAAGGAGGTACGTGGCAAACTCAAAAAATGAGAATTAAAAACAAAGGAAATAGAATGTCAGAAAAGGGTTGCCTGGAATCAATTTTACAAAGTGGTAAATCAGGATGACACCAGTGCAGGCTATGTAATTCGTGCGTTTAATTTATGCTATTTATTTATTTATTTTTGTCTCTGTGCGCCGATCGGAGACGGAGTTCACTGCTGATATTCTAGAGCTTTCTAGTCTCGCGGCTGTCATCAGCAGCGTCTTGCATCGTCCAGTCAGCGGATGGCGGGCGGGTGCGGTTTTGAAAACTGGTCAGAAACGTTGCGGATGGATGGTGGACGGATGATGAGTTTTGTTATGCGGTTGCGGATGAAATAATAGTCTCTAACATGGACTTAATGCACATGGACTTAATGCGTGTGTCTTGGACTCATAGCATCTGAAATAAATCCAGCATCATAAGCAGCTGCGCTTCTCTCTGTCTCACTTGCACGCGCTCTCGCATCTGTCCGAAGTCTGAACATAAACTAAAGTAGTAATCCTTATGTATTTGTTCAGTTTTATGAGTTTCATGCAAGCTGAGGCAAACTATCCTTTTGTTTAATATAACCCGCTGCATCTTTGCGCCTCCCTCACTATCGCGCACGTGCAGAGAGCTGCGCTCTGTCCAAAGTCAGATCACTGTTAATCCTGTTTATGATATGCATTTCAAGGAGTTGTAGCCATACATCCCTCGTGTTTAAAATATGATCGCTTTATGCAGGACAGAAACTCTCTGAGAGTTTTTTCCTCGCTTGGCAAGCCGAACAGACGTGAAATGAGGGCGTGGCAGCATCGACGATCCCATTTTTTAATTCGAAGTTCGAAGCTGTGACTTAATTTCGATCGATTTCGATTTAAAATCGAAATCGTGACACCCTTACTCATGCGTAATCAGAGTTTACTGTTAAGGGAGTGTCTTGCGTGTATTTTGTGAACGTAAGTGTCTCTTTTATCATAAACGGTTTTGACGCGTGTGCAGCAGGCACTTATTTTGCCAAGACACGTGATGCACATGGTTCACATGACGCAACAAACACACATTTAGAATTTGCGCCCCTCGAAAGAAGCAGTCACGGGCCGCCACGGCAAAACAGAACAGAAAAATGCTAAGAAAATTGAGCTTTGTGTATAGAAAATGTTTAATGTTCAATATTAATGGTCATTGTACAAATAAATAACATTCACAAATAACACTGGAGTAAAGGTTGTCTGTGTCTTATAGAGGGAGATGCTTCCGGACCTTCAGCCCCCGAAGCAGAGGCATCCGGCAGCCAGGACAATCAGGGAAAAGAGGGTCCATCGTAAAGATCAAGAATGACCTTGAGGAGAGAAAAGCCTGGGAGTTCTCTCCTGCCCTTATCACAAATTCTCCTTATCTTTGCTCATTAGGCAGCATTGAAGAGCTCCTCTCATAGACTGCCTTTAATGTGGAGGTTAACCTATTGCCTGCTGTTGAGTGCCTAAGAGACAGGCGACGACACTGCCTTTGCAAACACCGCCACATGGGATGGATCAACTTGATGATGAGGGAATACTGTGAGGTCCAACAGAAGCACAGGAGTTTTGATATATTTCCATCCTAAACTTTAACTGTTCAGTTTGAACACGAGCTACTGTATACTATATAAAGACTACCAAATATAGCCTTTTGTTACAGTTCAACAGCTCATGGCTGATTTCTCAATTTTACTTTTTTTTATTAAACAATAACCACTACAGTTGAAGCAGGTGTGGGTATAGGAAGTAATTCTAAAATGTTCCCTGATGATTTTTGTTTCTATACTTCATTATATACTGTAATACACGCGTAATATAATTAACAATATTTATGTAGTATCTTGAGTTATTGCTTTCTGCTCGTGGCACTGTTGTGGTTTTTGTCAAACTCCTGAAAAAACACTCGTTGAAACACATGGCATTTATATTGTGACTATAAATGGAAGTACCTCAGAATAAACCTAAATAACTATTTTGCTTTCAGTGTCATAAATGATTGTACACTAAAAAAATAAAACATTCATTCACTGACCAGAACCCTCTGCAAAATCTCTAGATGGCCTTTCAGCTATCTGAGATACTTTCTTTTAGTACCTAAATAACTTTTCAGTACCCCTTTAGTGTTCCTTGAGTACACAAATTGAATATTTGAGACTCTTGAAGCCACAATATATAAGGTTTTTTAATAAAATATCCCAAACCCACTAGCACAGTGTGATTTATTTAATGCAGTTGGGTGATTCTTCACAAAATCAAGACTTAAAAGGTGTCCAGCATCAGATTTTTTTTTTTTTTTGCACATATAAGATTAAGGTCTTAACTTACTATAACCATTATTTTTAGAGGATTTAAAAAATATTTCCTATAAAATTATTTACATTTTTACATTATCATTATAAAAAATTATCTTACCGCAACATGATATTACATTTACAAACTCATGTTTCGGTAATGAGAACTAAAAAGTTGTCTATTGTCAAAATTTCAACTTTTATCTGGAGAGAAAAAATAAGAACTGCTTACCTGGTAGCCATCTTGAGTGTCACAGTCAATTATGTCCCTTCCAACTATTTTTTTAAATGTTAGTTCTTTGAGGGCTAAACAATGACTGAAAATTGTTGCGGAGGATGAGAATTTTTTTGTGGACACATTTATATTGCTTATTATTGTCTCTACATTTACCAATGATCACCAAATAGCACATGTTTCTTTACTGTAAATGTTTATAGTATAAAATGCACTGAAGCTTTTTATTTTTTAGATTTTTAATTATAAATATTTCCATGTCAAAGAACCCAAATCCAGTCATGGACACGTTGCGGTAATGAAAAATTTCCCCTTAAATGTCGAAAAAACAACAAAATTGGTTTGTATGATGTAGTTTAAAATCATGTGCCAAATAGTACATGAAGAGATGTTTGAAACTGTATGCTTCTTATTAATACTCTTACTTTGCATTTACTTTTTTATCAAAATGTTTCATGACACCTCATCAGTCTAATTTCGCAAGAATCACCCATATTTATATTTAAGTTTTGTGTAATATTAAACTACTGGTCAAAATGATTTGCAGCATCTGGGTTACCGTGTGTTAATAGTTTTGAGTGGTTGTTGTCTGGGAATAACAAACCTGCAAATGTCTCGACTGGCCAAACAGAATCAAGCATTCAAAACAAGTCATGTAAAAATGTTTAATAGCAACATCTGGTGGTAAAAATCCTACATAGCGTGGCTTTAAAGTGTCAATAGAGCTGAAATGATCAAATCAGAGTCCCCTGCTATTGAAAGATACTAAGGGGACTATTTTCAGGTGCTGTGTAAAATCATTGCACCTCCTGCAGCTATGTTACAGCAGCAAAGTCCTTGATTATTACGCAACAATGAGAGTATAGTTCCTAATCATATCTGTCTAGAAAATTGCAACTTTTAATTTTCTGTTGGTTTTAGTACACGATGTAACTACAGAAGAATCAAGTTTTAAATAGGAAAAATATCCAAACTCTTTGATTTTTTTTTAGGCGTGATGCTAATGGTCTAATCGGATTAAATGGATTGTCCTAAGCTATGCTAAAAGTGTTAGCGCCATGAGATCAGCTGAATGGATTCCAAAATGGTAAAAACCAAAAGTTTAACTCTAGGGGAGCTGGAAAATGAGCCTATTTTCAAGAAAGTGGAGTGTCCCTTTAATGCAATTACAAGGTCTCTGTTTTATTTAATGTAACTTTACTTAGTCTTCACCGATCTTAAAAAAGCTTTTGACACAATCAATCATAACATATTAATCAATAAATTGGAGCGGTATGGGATCAGGGGTATAGTATTGCGCTGGGTGAAAAGTTATTTAAGTGATAGGAAACAATTTGTGAAGTTGGGGGAATAATCATCGTCCTGTTTAGACATTACTTGTGGTGTCCCCCAGGGGTCAGTTCTGGGTCCAAAATTATTTTTATTATATATAAATGATATATGCAAAGTTACAAAGAAAGTAAAACTAGTTATTTTTGCTGATGATACAAATATTTTTTGTTCTGGGGGGATTTACAGGGGCTAGTGGAAACTATTACTGCAGCAATGTGTAAATTAAAAAGATGATTTGATAGATAACTTCATGTCATTTGGTAACTTTAAAAAGAGTATACAAGTCCAGATACAGGTGGATTTAGAACGGGTAAGTGAAAATAAGTTTCTAGGGGTTATAATAGATGACAAATTATGTTGAAAATCTCATATAAAACATATACACAATAAACTTTCAAGAAGTATTTCAATACTAAACATGTTCTGAACTACAAATCACTCCACCTTCTTTACTGTGCACTGATATTACCTTATTTACATTACTGTGCGGTAGTTTGGGGTAATACTTACCGATGTTGACTATTGTCTGTAATTATTTTGCAAAAGAGAGGTATTCATGGTATTGGTTATAGAGATCACACAAATTTATTATTTTAAAATCAAAGACATTAAAATTTACTGATCTGGTTTATATTCAAACAGCACAAATAATGAATAAGGCAAAAAATAACCAACATTTTTTTTAATAGAGAAGGGAGGTGAGTTCAACTTTAAACAATTGTGTGTCCGTACAACATTAAAATGTTTTTGTGTTTCAAATGCAGAGTGAAGTTGTAAAACAGATTAAGTTTAACACTTAAACAATGTCCAATCATTACTAAGTTTAAAAACTGCTGTAAAAATATGGTATTTGCAAGGTACAGAGAGGAAGAAGGTCATTAACTATGTTTATATATCTTTATTTTATGTCTATGCTATTGGTTTTTTTTTTTTGGTGTGTGGAAACAAATTGATTAATATCAATGCCGACCAACTGGTTTTCACAAAGTAGTTGAGAAGGTGTAGGATTAAATAAGCTTATGCTTCTTCCTACTCCTTGTCGGACATGTATAAGTTAAAATGTTTTTGTGTTTTCCATTTTAAATAGAAAAAAGAAAAGAAAAAGTATAATTATTATTATGTTTGTTTTGTTTTAGTTTTTTTATTACATGTTCGAAATAAAGCTATTCCTTCATTCATTCATAACTTAATAACAAAAAATCACACAACAATAATTTTTCAGAACAAATTCATTTGTATTGATAATCTGCCATACAGTAAGTGACAAAGCACTCAGTCTCTTTTCAAAGCAACACTGTTTTCTTCACAGTTCGACATTTTTACTGGTTTGATTAACTCCACAATAAGTCTTTAGATGAAACACCAATTCCTGAGGTAAGTCTTTTGTTAAATGCCCTCTGGTGTTGATACAAAAAATACATATAAAATACATGTATCACAAAAGCACCAGATATTAGACTCTAATCAGGTTTAATGTTTTGGATTCATACGTTCTAGCCATTATAAAACACCAAAAAAGTAATATCTAATATACTATTCATATAGCACCTTTCATATACAGTCCTGAATAATTTTGTACAACTAGGTGCGAAAGAAAGCTTTTCATTGCATTCATCACTTCTCAAGATTTACACATTGTTAGCAAATTGTGTGTGTGTAACACAGATGAGAATATAAAATATAGTGTGACATGCATAAGACTATATGTAATAAAATATAAATATTTAGATTATATTGAAATTTGATATGTGATAAGAAAATGTTTCTTTAGATAGAAGACAACATTTGGCGTAAGACTAGTATGCTAACTACAAACCGCTAATGCAATATGAATGTGACATAGGTAACTTTTTGTGGATGTCAACAATTTATGTAATTCAGAAATATTTCAATGAGAAATGGGAATAGAAGTTCTTGAGATGTTTTTCACGCTTCAAGGACTCAGAACTCACATTCCTGTAAAGGCAAATATCTTTAAAGGCTCTTCATCTCGGTAAAACGTAGTGCTGGGCTCAGAAGCAGGTGCTGTTGCACATACCATAGGCCTCATGGAGATCTTTAACAAGCTGCTTTCTCTCATTTTCAGGAAGGAAGCAGGACTCTGCTGCATTTATATTCTGTGGGAGGGGAAAGGATTCATTGAATGCATTTAAAAAGCATGTCCTTTATTACAACTTTAATAATGGATCAAAGAAACCCCTACTGGTGCACTGTGCACAATTTGGCATTTCAGTACTATATTTCTTAAAGCACTTAAGCTGATGTTGTGAGAACTATTATACCGCCACATTAAAGATATAAAAATGCTTTATTTATGTATGACTTTGAAATTAGGATTAAAAGCGAGTCATATTGGTAGCTTGTGTCTCACCACTCTCTTAAATTCATCTTCGTTGAAGCCCATGTATTGCTCTGCCACCTGGTAGTCTGAGTTTAGGGTGGAGTTGAAGACTAAAGGGTCATCTGTGTTTAGCGAGTAGTTTGCTTTGTCCTTCATAAATCTGAAAAACATCATGTGTATATATACATACATCGTAAACCTCAAAGTAATTGTTATATGCATTTTATCAAACTGTTTTCTGTATATTATGATAAAAATATTATGTAAATACTGCGTGACCAGAGACACTATTTATAATATTTTTACCTGATGATGGGGTGTTTAGTATAATCAGGGTCACAACCTCCTGTCAGCCTGCTGGAGATGGGACACGTCTAGAACAAGACAAACACGCACATCCATCAGAATCATTAATATTGTGTATATAAGATAATAAAATATTAATATTAGCACACTAAGAGACATGCTAATAAACAGCTGTTAATGTACACTACAGTCCACCAGAGGGCAGTATGAATTAACATTTTAAAATTTCTAAATCCACCTTTATTCCTTTGTGTACATTTATAGTATAAAAAACACTGTTTTTAATAGGAACATCACTGAAATAAATGGTCAAAATATAGTAGCTGTAAAAATCCAGTAAGAATCGACTATGGTTGCATTCTTCATTACATAAGAGACGATGCTATATATGAAGAGTTTCGTTGCAAAACGAGATAAATCCATTTTTTAACATTTTTGTCAAAACATGTTTATTATTATGTTATCATGTTATTATTTTGTTTTATGGTGCTACTTAGCTGTATTTTTTAAGTTATGAAGGTTTAAATCAAAACAAACCAACTGCAGTTGCATTGAAATTAATTGGAATGCACAACCAAAAAATGTGATTTCTGAACAATTAACAAAACGGTGGATATCTCGTTTTGCAGCGAAACTTCATATATATATATATATATATATATATATATATATATATATATATATATATATATATATATATATATATATATATATATATATATATGACCCATATATATATATATATGGGTCATTCTACAAAAAAGGTGGAAATGCTTGTCCCTTGCTTTTGCAGATCCCTTAATCATTTAATTTGTCCCAATAATCCCATAATGATATATATTTAATAAATATAGACTATCCTTTAAATGAAGAAAGAGTTTATTTATTTCATTTTCTTTTTTCCCTTTTTTAAAACTTTTTTTAACTGCCTGGTCCTGAAAATTGCCCTGTCCCTTTGATCATACATGGAAGTTAAACTGTGTACTTATTATTTAAAACCATGTTTTTTATAAAACAAATCTAATTTACCTTTAACCCTTTATGAATTTAACACTGAAATGGTAAAATATACACTATTAATATGAATAATATCAAATAAATATTTGTCACCCAAATTTATGTCATTGGTGTTACCCTACCCAAAGCACTTTTATTTTGAAACAATGCATCAGCTCTTTTTACCAAGAAGTAGTTTTTTGGGGGGGGCAAGAGGTCATTGATAGAAGTGCAGTGGAGGAAGGCAAAAGGTTTGTGAGATGTCTTACCTTATTTGTCTAAAATATCATGATATATCTGAGAATTTTGAGATAAGATTTTTTGGATGTCATAAGTGTTACTCTTTTTTTTTATAGCTGGGAGAGTGTTAAGATCTTTACATAAAAATACATTATACTGAATAAGTATGTGATTGTTACATCTCTAATGAAATGGCACATGGTTAATGGCAACCATTTTGTTAAAATATTAGTTTTTTTCTGTAAATTGTCATTGGTGTTACCGTCATTAGTGTTACTTCTCTAATGAGTAGTTCCTAAGCACTATTCCTTTAAATGACCAACATAAAAGCATAAGAACAAAACAAGATGGAAAATTTTATGAAAGTTTATAAGTTTTTTCATATTCATTATCTATTATTATATTCTCATTTTGTCAGGTATTGAAGATACAACGTCATGGATTCTTTATTAAAATGTATTAAAAAGTTAAACATAAATTAAGCTCCCCGTTTTGCGGATTCATAGATTTGACATGATAATTAATGCTATTATAGAAGTTTTGGGTATGTTGAAAGAAGTTCATTTAAGTAGATTTCCATCACCCGAACTTCACATTTTCTGTAGAATGACCCATATATATACATATATACATATATATATTCAGCTTGACCTATCATATGTATATATAGTACAGGGTTTAACAATATAGGTTACTTAAGCATAAATGATTGTATGTGCATTGGAATATCTCACAGTGACTAATCACTAATATTGGGTAATTATTACATGTCTGCACTTTGTACATGTGCAATAAAATCTGTAATTGGTGATCCACAGTATATGTCTTGCAAGATAATGGGATTTTTATCAGACTAACGATATAAGATTACTTAAATATCTCTGAGTGATTCTTGGAACTGTAGTGAGACCTTACTATACCTCGAAATGTGTTTTCTTTTCAAGCAATCTTTTATATAGAACTTCATCCTCTATGGTGTGGTAGCCATGACCAATGCGTTCTGCTTTCAGAACATCCACGGCCTACAAAGGGAAAGCACACATTGGCAAGAGACAGCATATCATTTCCTGTCTGACTTCTCTGGGGTTTTTTTGTGGTGTGTCAGTTAAAAACAAGCTGAGCACATTACATTTTGTAAAAATATAGTATAATTATATGGTAATTAAAGGCTGTATTTCATGACAGATTCACTTCAAAGTTGATAATGAAGTACCAACATCTAAGTGTGTAAAACTTTTAGGGATTTTTTTTAAGTTTGTGTGATTTGGTGTTGTAACTGTTCTTTCTCCATGAACGAGTCATTTAGTAATTAAAAAACCGTAAGAGACGCACCTCTTTAACGACGGATGGAGGGCCTACTTCTCCTGCATGTACTGTTCTGTGTACACAACTCTTGACTGCTTCCTGTGAAGAAAGAAATTTTGTAAGCACAGCCAGTAACATCTGTTTTTAAGCACACCCCGCCCTAAATGAACGGATATATGTCGTTATTTGCAAAATATTCAGTTTAGATTATGGGATAATATGGCTTGTGTTTTGTTTCCTGAATGTTTCAGCTCTGCAACTAAACAAGCTAATGCCAGAAACAGATGTTTCTATGTTATCTATGCATAAGTTCATTCAAAACAGAAACTACACTAAATCTCTCTCTTTCAACTCATTCAAATTGTTTTAAAATGACAGTCAGACAAAACTATATGGGGTGGTTTCCTAGTCTATTATACATATAATAGAAACTCAACAAAGGCCTAAATGTATAAAATAGATGACAATGATGGAAAGAAAACCCTGACAAAATGAATAATGTTGATAAGAAATCCTATTATCATGTTTGTTCTTTCAAATTCAGCAAATCCTGTGCAGGACGTTTTATAGCGGGTCTAATAAAGATGAGTTGTACTTTTACTGAGGTTATCTAATATGAGCCAGAGTGTCAGAGGTTTACAGTGGTCTTTACAGCCAACAGATTTGCTTTCATTGAAATGTGAAGTTTAAATGGATGTTAACTTTTTACCTCAAAAGCCTTCCTGTGTTCAGGGCACGCCTCACAGTTCAAGGATTCATCTCCTGCTAGGTCTATTGCCACAACTCCATCGTTGCGATACTTCTTACACAACTCCACCACTTCCATAGACCAACCTGCATTTAAATTGAATAATTTTTACTATAAACATATACTTGGGCATTAATTAATATTAACTATGAAAAAATGTATAATTGATTAGTACATGGCTAATTCATATCAAATTGTACAATGCGAATCTCACAAAAGCGTATTATATTGTATCAGCTGAACCTACTTAAACGTACTGACATTGTATGAATTGCACAGTACATTGTATGACCGCTTAAAATAGGTACAAATTGCCATGAGATAGTGTTGAAAATGCTTAATGGCCATTTCACACGGTACGCTGCAAGCAGCGAAATTGCCGCGCGGCTACAACTTCTCTGGTGTAGTAGAAGCGTTTTGTGCAGCATTTAGTGCCAATCTGTTTATCTTCAATGGCGCCTGCCATGAAGAGCCGTGTCCGCAAAAGGAATAGAGGGTATGCACGTGACGTCACCTTCGGCGAAAGTGACTGCAGTTACGCCCACTGAGTGGCAAAAGACAGAGCGGCGGCATTTGTGTTAATTGTGAAATCAGCGGAAACACGGGGAAAACGCGTCTAAACAGCTGTTGTGCGATAGACTGTACTAACAGAGAAACAAGAATTCGGAGCTATCGTTTTACAGACTGCCAAAAAAAAACACTGAAAGGAGAAGTAAATTGATCGTTCATGCCAACGTTCACAGACCACAGGTGGGTTGATAAGTTGCTGGGGTCACTTTCAAGCACAGGTTTTACTTTCTACTTAAAAGTATTTTTTCAAGTATTTGTATTGTATCCGTGTTTTTCTTAGGAAAACATACATTCCAAAGCATGTTATTATAATTTTTACTCTATTACATTTCATAAATACAAGTTTTTGTTTTACAGTTAATATTTAAGTACATTAACATACTTTTACTCGAGTAAAAGTACACAATTTTAATGTAATTAGGTATAAAATAAATTTTAATATGCAATATTAAAGAATACACAGTATGATTATTTGCTTTAGAATGTAGTGAGGTAAAATTTTTCCTAATACAAACATCCTAATAAAGCACAGATGCTTGGAAAATGTAACTAATGTAAAGTATTGTCCACCTCTGCAATCAAGTCCAACTAAATTCAATTTAAGCTGATAATAGTCAGTTTTACTGGCATTTTCGCAGCACCCACTATGAAAACCAGCCATTTTGTTGAACATTTGCCACTTAACAGGGCGTGTTCCATCGTGGTCACATGGAAAAGTGACGTCAATGCATACCCGCTATAGGATTTTGGGTGCACGAGCAAGGCGTGTGGACTAGTGATGTGCAGTCCGGCTCTTTCCATAGATTCGGCTCTTTCGGCTCAAGCTCCGGCTCTACATTTTAGTGATGGCAGTCCGGCTCTTTTCATAGATTCGGCTCTTCTGGCTCGGCTCCCTTAGAAGAGCCGGCTCTTACGGTCCCACCCCTGCCTGCGTCTAAAGATTCAGCTCTGCTCGTTCCCTACAAAGAATCAGCTCTTAGAGCCGGCTCGTTCGCGAACGACCCATCACTAGTGTGGACCAACTCTGCTTCACTTCTGTAATCGCCCAAGTTTTGCCGCTTTCCTCATGTCTCCTATTGAAAAAGAACTAAACACTCGCGGTTGCAACGTACCGTGTGAAACGCCCAAAATGCTTAAAAATATATTTTTAAGAATGATTGTAAACAAACCAAAAACCACACTGACTTCCATAGTATTCTTTATTCCTTCTACACTGAAAAAAATGATTCATTGAATTCAATCAATTCCTTCAAGGTAAGTGGTTGCAACCAATCCATTTAAGCTACATTTAAACAAAAAAGATTAGTAAAGTAAAATAAAATATAAAACTTTTGTTTAAATGTAGCCTAAATGGATTGATTGCAACCACTTACCTTGAAGAAATTTATTGAATTCAATGAATCATTTTTTTCAGTGTATGGTGGCAATGGGGCTTCTGATCCGTTTGGTTACAATCATTCCTCAAAATATCTTTATACCACAGGCCTGTTGAATGCTTTGTTCTGATTGGTTGACAAATGTTCCACGTGTGTTGATTAATTGTTCGGTAAAACACACACCTAACCTGTCAAATGTCTTAAAATAACCACAAAACGAATGTCTGCGGTAATCGTGGTATAAGCGGAATAATTGACTAATAATAATTTGAAAATAATGTACATCCGGGGTGTAACTCCAGAGTAGCACCTTGGCTGTGCATTATTTAGAAATAATTCAACAGCCCGTTATCAATTATTCATCAGAACAAAGACAACTATACAGGTTTGTTACAACATGAGAGCGAGTAAATGAGAGAATTTTCATTTTTGGAAATTTGAATCCTTTAACAATTAAAGGAACAGTATGTAGGATTGTGGCCAAAACTGGTATTGCAATAACAAAACTTGTGGCTAAAACTGGTACTGCAATCACACAACTGGTGGCCAATACCCAAAATGACAACATAAACATCAGTTGAGGGCTGCAACTCCACTTTTTAAATGACAATATCCTGGCCAGACCACTGTTGTCAGTGATATAAGTATTTGAAATGAAAATTATTTCTTAATGTCTAGTGACATATCAGGGCCATTTTATGATTAATTGATATAAATTTCTTACATACTGTTCCTTTAAGTCTTATTGTAAAAATTCTAATATTAATGTTTGGATGTCTGGTAATTTCCTACTGCATCAAAATAAATATATGCACACAATGCACTTTTAAGAAATTGAATTACAAGAAACCTCATAAAGGTAGGTTCTAGTGCCATAATAGTTAAACACCTTTGTGCAACAGCAGATAGACTCTTCTTGAAGAGCAGCTGTGGATTAATGGCTTTTAACCTCATAGATGACAGTAATGCGTGACTTGTAAAAGAGACAGCACACTCTGAGGCGATGGGATGAGGCAGACATGAGACTTTGTTCATTACTTGGTTCATGACGCATGCAGCACAGAATGGACCTGGCTTTAATATTGAAGGCCTTCTCCCCTTCGCTAAACCCCTGGTTCACCAGACGCACCACTTCATCTGGAGTTACGTCTCCTCTGGGAATAAGACAAGAGGACAGTCGAGTAAAGTACAAGCCAAGAACATTGTTTTTGTGAAAACTATGTGGACATTCAAATGATTTATTACTACGAGGGTACACTAACTTTTCTTGGCCCCATGGTATTGGATCCACTCCGCAGTTGGCCAGAAGATGAGGGCTGTATCTTGCTTCCACATAGATCACTCCCTCTCTGGCCTTTGTTTCGACAAACTCATAGGCTACTCTTCTGATGGCCTCTCTGTCACCTCTGTAGATGGAACATGGGATAGATAAGACACAATGACAACCACGCCCCCTAACCAAACAGCTGCTTTATTCCTTTAGGAAACGCTTTCATACTTTTCATATATTTATTTATAACAAGTGTTTTATATACAGTCTTAATATAAAGTATTTTTTAACAGTTTATTATTATTGTTAGTTGTTTCTCACTTTCATGAGATTTGAAAAGCTCAGATGCAAAAACCTCTAAGCGTGTCTGACATGTTTCTTGTAAATAAGCATTTTTTTATCAGGCTCTTATGTTAAGGTTCACTCATTTCACTTGAATGCCAATGAAAAGGTTATTAGTCAATAATTGAAATGCCTTATTTCACAAATGGCACTTTACTTGCACATACAGGGCACAAAGCTCCCGTTCCACCACATCCCAAAGATGCTCTATTGGGTTGAGATCTGGTGACTGTGGGGGGCATTTTAGTACAGTAAACTCATTGTCATGTTCAAGAAGCCAATTTAAAATGATTCGAGCTTCGTGACATGGTGCATTATCCTGCTGGAAGTAGCCATCAGAGGATGGGTACAAAGTGGTCATAAAGGTATGGACATGGTCAGAAACAATGCTAAGGTAGGCCGTGGCATTTAAATGATGCCCAATTGGCACTAAGGGGCCTAAAGTGTGCCAAGAAAACATCCCCCACCACCAGCCTGCACAGTGGTAACAAGGCATGATGGATCCATGTTCTCATTCTGTTTACGCCAAATTCTGACTGAATGTCTCAACAGAAATCGAGACTCATCAGACCAGGCAACATTTTTCCAGTCTTCAACTGTCTAATTTTGGTGAGCTCGTGCAAATTGTAGCCTCTTTTTCTTATTTGTAGTGGAGATGAGTGGTTCCTGGTGGTGTCTTCTGCTGTTGTAGCCCATCCGCTTCAAGGTTGTGCGTGTTGTGGCTTCACAAATGCTTTGCTGCATACCTCGGTTGTAACAAGTGGTTATTTCAGTCAAAGTTGCTATTTATCAGCTTGAATCAGTCGGCCCATTCTCCTCTGACCTCTAGCATCAACAAGGCATTTTAGCCTACAGGACTGCCGCATTCTGGATGTTTTTCCCTTTTCACACCATTCTTTGTAAACCCTAGAAATGGTTTTGGGTGAAAATCCCAGTAACTGAGCAGATTTTGAAATACTCAGACCGGCCCGTCTGACACCAACAACCATGGCACGCTCAAAATAGCTTAAATCACCTTTCTTTCCCATTCTGACATTCAGTTTGGAGTTCAGGAGATTGCCTTGACCAGGACCACACCCCTAAATGCATTGAAGCAACTGCCATGTGATTGGTTGATTAGATAATTGCATTAATGAGAAAATTGAACAGGTGTTCCTAATAATCCTTAGCAGAAAAGTTGAAAAAAATGTTGCATTTACTTCCCACAAGCGCAGCTATGTCCCCTGTTGCCATGGGAACATTATGAAGTGACGTGATGATGCAACGTGAACATCATTCAAAAGCTGCAAACAGTTTTTGCAAGTTCCTGCAATTTTTGCAAGTTCCCGCAACAATCACAAAAAAACTTTTCTGGAAGAACTGGTCAATTTCTGAATATATTCAGTAAACCTCCTTTAGTCGGGTTAAAAACTATTGCAGCTTAAAATCCACAGCTTGAAATCTGACATACATGTCCCATCGTTCATGCAATTCTTCTGTGGACTTTGATAAAAAATTATTTTGGTGTTTTATGGATTTGATTGTTTTTGATGAACATATAATACGTACCGAGAGCATTCGTTCAATATCATCTTCTCATTTTTGACAGAGGTGATGTTGTTTAGTGGCTTTTGCATCTGAACATGATTGACTGCCTCCTTATAATTATTTTTATTTTACTAATTTGTTAGTTTTACATAGAAACATGTGCTAACTAACACATTCATGTCGATGGCCCTCATCAAATTTAAGAAGAAAGCTTTAATGCTCTTGAAATGTTATGAATGTCCCTCGACAAAACCCTGAACTCACATAATGAACCACATGCTTCTTTTACTTGGCCCGAAAACACCACAAACTGGCACAAGATCATAGCGGCTCTGGTCACTCTAGAACACTGTTATGCAATTTTCCACATTTCATTTTCAACATCCCATTTTCAACATCTCAGTTTTCCACATCTAGTTCCTTCTATGGGTAAATATTATGTTTTAAGTAATAAATAAAAGGGGCCGTTATATTGCAGCAACAAAGGATGTTTCCAGTCCGTGCCGCAAGACATGGATTGGGCCTGATTACAACATTACACAATAACGAGTCTAGTGGGTGCCAGAAGTGGCCTGCGAGTTCCCCATGCTGTTATGGTTGTAAAAAAGACCCTTTTTCTGCACACAAAATCTTACGTTTTTAAACCTAAGCAGACTTGTGTAGAAAATCCCATAAAGACTGATGTTTCGAATGGTGGAGGTACATGTAGGGGACATTATATGTCAGTTGCTATGGTGATGCAAGGAAGAAGGTGTGACGTGTGCTGGCGCATGAGCTGCATGTAAAGATGTACGCCGGACATCAGAAAGGTTATTCTGTTCTTCAGGGTGCATCACCCTCTTCTAGCCATATACTGAGACACACTCCACCACAAGTGCCAGATTCAATTTGGTGTCATTAACCGAGTCTACGTCCATGAAACGGATTATTTATAGCACAATGATAGACAGCCCATGTCATGCATTTTAATGAATCAACTCTCCTGTGAAGCTGAAACATTGGAAAAGCATTGCAATATGCAAGGTCAACATGTATTACAGTCAGCAGTTTATTCTTGACTCAACTACTTACGCAATGACATGCATGTAGTGATTGAACTTGCCAAGGAATTCTGTAAGTGATGAGGGCTCATCCACCGTGATCAGTTCTTTCATTTTATCCTCGTCCACAGGTAGTTTGATTCCTCGCCTCCTAAGACACAAATATAATGGGGGAGATTGGTTATTGCTTACATTACACTTAAGAGCCTAAAATAGCAAGGGAAGACACAGATGTTTTTTAAGGGATGCTTCCTATGTGCTCATGATCATACACTGTCAGTAAAAATTGTCAAAATATGTACCCCAGCTGTCACTGGGGCTGCACCCTTTCAAAATAAAATAAAAAACTGAAAAATAACAGAACTTGTTCTTCCTCACACAGGGGGTTCTGAAATTTTCTAAAAAACGAACAAAATATGGACGCTGCATGGCTTAACCAATTATTGTGCTGTTTTTATTTATTTTTAGGTAAATTGGTCTCCAAATGCAATAAAGTATAATTTTATCAAGTTTAATAATAATAATAATAATAATTATTATTATTATTATTATTATTATTATTGATTAGGTCTGTCACAATGATTAAATAATCGTCTCATCCCGATTGTTTGACCTCATCGCAATGATTTCAGTTCACCGCAATGATTGCACATCTCTCTAAAAAACACAAGGGGGAGCTGCAGAAATTGATTTTTTTGCAGCCACTACAGACATGTGGTCCAGTACTACACTGAAAAAAATGATTCATTGAATTTAATCAATTTTTTTAAGGTAAGTGGTTGCAATCAATTTATTTAAACAAAAGTTTTATATTTTATTTTACTTTACTAATCTTTTTTGTTTAAATGTAGCTTAAATAAATTGTTTGCAACCACTTACCTTAAAAAATTGATACAATTCAATGAATCATTTTTTACAGTGTAATATGACCTTAGATTGGCTACCATTTAGGGTCTGTTCTGGTGTAGTTTATTCTGATTGCATTTTTTTCAGACGTTTCGTTGTGTTCAGTTTTATCAGGAATTTTCAGGTTTTTTGGAAGATATATTTATTAAATAATCACTTTTCAATATGTGTTATGTGTATTAATATTTACTGCCAGCCAGGTAAACCTTGCAAAATATTTCATTTAAATAATCACAACAATGTGTGAAAATTTTTTCATGAACAAAAAAAAAGAATAAATCGTCATAACCGTCATAATTTATTAGACAATTAACTGGCAGTCAAATGTCATAATCATGACAGCCTTATAAATGATTGATTTTATTTGTTAAACACATAGAGGAAAATAAAAAAAAACATTATGAATGGAAAAATATTTGTGATGTTGTTATAAAACTATTTGACAGAGTTTTAACACTTAATGACATTTTAATGACAAATTATATTTGTACCACTGTAGTTGAGGTCAAGAAAAATATTAATGATGCTGTTATAAAACTATATGACAGAGTATTAACACTTAATGACATTTTAATGACAAATTTAATTTGTATCACTAATGATCAGTTATGATGTATTGGTTAATGTCAAGTTGTCATAACAAAGACATCTCAAACAATGTCATCTTTGCATTAAAAATGCCATGAATGAATGACACTTAATGACAGTTGTCATAAACATGCATAAATTCTCCTTAATGTTCATAACACGTGTCATGTCATGATTATGAATGTGTCAAGTCTTATAAACACCACTTCAAGTAAGTGTTACCAAAAGTTCATATTAGAGCGTTATTAAAGAGTACTTGTCCAGTGACAGCTGGGGTACATATGTTGACTCTTTTTTTCTAACTATGGTGCTCATATAAAAAGAATTCTGTTTTTTTAGTCATCAGATGCTTGTCTGATAACTTTCATTATGTTTTGAGCTTTCTATCAGGCCCCCTGAGACTTTGGCCAGCTAGGGCCTCTACTATCATGTGAATGTGCTTTTATGGTTCTTGTTTTTGTGGGTGTGAAATTTCTTGGTCCATAGTAACAATTGTTGTAATTTACTGTTTTCTACATAAAATACTGTATTATACATAATGTAAAGAACATTCTGTGAAAATATAACCTTGATATACTTAATGTTTACTGAATAAGATCATGTCAAATATTTAAATTAATATGAAATCAAACTCATAGCATTAATCTCAATCTCATCTCATTATGAGACTTTGATCTGGATTTCACAAAAAAGGGTCAGATATAAGAATATGTCACTTACTTCGCCACATCTATAATGGTCTTGACTCGGAATGCACCATCAAGATGCACGTGTAGCTCAACCTGCGAAGACAAAAAGTATAAAATAAGCTCAAGGACTGAACCAGCTGACAAATGTCACAGTGAGGTATTACTTCCATTAGCATACAGACACATGTTGATTTCTTGAAGCAAGGACACATTCATTAAACATTTAGAGCTCAGCTTTCAGTTTGTCATGTGCAAGTGTCGAGAGTAGTCTCCTTCACGCACAGTTGTGAAATACTCTTGGAGCAGATCGAGAATGTGAAATGCATGGCTGGGTGAAATGAGTTCAGGAAAGGAAGGGCTGTGGGAGAAGGCAATGTTATTGCTTGAGTGTGTGTTGTACTGGTGAATTACACAGACAGATGACCAAAATAATCCAGCAGCTGTGAAGCAAACAAGGTTCAACCCAAAAACAAGCTGTAAAAGAGAAAATTATGAGCCAAATAGGAATACAAATGGCTCATCACATTAAAATGGCCTACAAAAAATAATGTAAATAAATCTCTGAGAAAAGACAAACAGAATTATGATTTGTTAAAGACTTGTATCAAAACATGCCAGTTTTGCATGTGTATAGCTGGAGTAAACAGGGATGATGTCACCTCACCTACTTTCAATCTTTTGGCTTTAAGCTCTCAGTTATTCGGGAAATCACGTAAACAGAGCTGTGAGGGACTCAATGGGAGAGAAGACATATTTTGTTCAAGCATGTTATATGAGCACTCTCTGTTCTGACTGGTTCTCTTGCATTCGATTTGATAATCTAGATTTATTTACATTTGCTTGAATTACGAACTACAACATGTATAACTAATGTATTAAGTTTGCATTAAGGAATATTTTTGTCATTATTTACTCATTATGCTCATGTAATTTAAATTGACCACGTCTGCTCTAAACAGGAAAGTGCACCATGAAAGTGCTATAAAATCGTCAATATGACTACATTATATTCGACATTGTTCGGATTGATCCGGTTCTTGAGTTCAACTCACTGATGGCTGAATGAGTGTAGACTTAAATTATCCATACAAAGTCATTGTATTATAAAATAACAGCATATGGATTAAGAACAATTTATAGATTAGTAGAAGTTAGTGATATATAAGTCCACTATAGAGGGTATGCATTGACGTCACTTTTCCATGTGACCACACCGGAACTCGCACTGTTGAGTGGCAAATGTTCAACAAAATGGCTGGTTTTCATAGCGGCTGCTGCGAAAATGCCAGTAAAACTGACTATTATCAGCTTAAATTGAATTTAGTTGGACTTGATAGCACAGGTGGACAATAATTAGTTACATTAGTTACATTTTCCAAGCATCTGTGCTTTATTAGGTTGTTTGTTGTATTGGTAAAAACTCTGCTTGATAGTGACCCTAGCAACTTGTCAACCCATCTGTGGTCTGTGGACGTTGGAATGAACGATCTATTTACTTCTCCTTTCTGTGTTTTTTGGCAGTCTGCAAAACGATAGCTCTGACTTCTTGTTAATCTGTTAGCATCGTCTATCGCACAACAGCTTTTCCCATTTCGATGCATTTTCACCGTGTTCCTCCCCGACGGTGACGTCATACCCTCTATTCAGTATTGAACATTTTTTGACTGGTTTGCTTTCCTTGAAATGTGCTGACGAGTTGGACTGTCACATGCTTTACCACAGCGATTTTGTCTGTCATCTCCTGACCATTGTCAGCATCTGTGCCCCAAAAAACTGTGGGGAAAATACTGTTTTATCAAACAGTAGGCAATATACAGCCAACTGTATATCTTCATTGTCAGATGTGGTGTACAACAACTACCATATTCTTAAATATGGTTTACCATGATTGCCATTGTAAGATGCTTGTTTAAATATTGATAAGCTTGAAAGGTTTACGCCTGTTCACATTAGGATAGGGCTCAACTTAAGTGACCCTAGTTAGAAAACAGTATGAATTGCCAATAAACTACACTCTAATTGAGTTATTTTCAAACCAACGTTAGGTCAAAAATGGAGAAACCCTGCCAGTGGGTTAAAATAACCCAGAAAATGCTTATAAATACCAACAAAGGGTTAATTTCAGCTAAAACTCATCGAGTTGGGTTCAACTCTTTTTGACCCAACGCTAGGGTTGTTGTAAATAACCCAGCATTTATTTAGTGTACCATGATATTTTGTATTATTGTATTATTCTAGAAATGCTATGTAAATTTAAAGGTTATTATTATTATTTAGGGCATATTAAGCCTCTTTTACAAGGTGTTTGGACATAAATGTGTGTTGGCAGTGAAGCACAACAACCATACAAGGAAAAAAATCCACCCTCTCAATCTTCTTAATCTCTAATAAACCAAAGCATGTCTCATTAGGCATGCTGTTTTGATTCTCTTGTTAATGTGACATCACACTGATGAAGCCCCGCCCAAGGCCACTGACTGACTTGTTAAATTTACCCAAAAGCTTTTCTAAATGTGTCTGTAAACATGTTGTAGGACTAATGTGGCTAAAAATACTATTGTCTCAGACTGTAATCAGATCTTTTTCAACCAAAAGTGCTTACTGTCTGTTGGTAATGGAGTGAGGAGCTGTAGCTCATTTGCATTTAAAGGTACACGCATGAAAACAACGCTTTTTGATTCCACCCAAATAGGAGCATTTTGGACATGCTATAACATGCTAATGATCTGTGGAGTATTTTGAGCTGAAACTTCACAGACACGTTTTAAGCACACCTGAGACTATATTACATCTTGTAAAAATGGCCATAATATGCGCCCTTTAAAGTTCCATGCATTATCATCTGAACCATTACCGTACCGTACTTCAGCAGTACTTTTGTTGTAGGGAAATATTGAATGTTAATTTTGGGTAAACTAATACTGTTGACAAAGACGTGAACAACATGATCTCACAAAGTTCCGTGGGATAGTGACGGAATTTTTTGCTCATTTTTCCGTGGCATTCTCACGGATCTCCGCATATTTCCGTGGTCCTGCCACGGACTTTCTTTTCCGTGCCATTCTCACGGATTGGTTACTCAACTGCTTTTTCCTATTTTCAAACCATTGTCGCTTCGGTTTAGGGTTAGATTTGGTGTTTGCGTTAGTATGTCACTTTAATTATTGGTTTATACTATTTTTTCTGATGTATTCTTTTATATTTTCTAAACTTTAATCAATTGTCACCTGGTGTTGGGGTTAGAGTTGGGTTTGGGTAGGGATGTCATTTTATGTAAATCTAACCCTAAACCGAAGCGACAATTGTAAGAAAATAGGACAAAACAGTTGAGTAACCAATCCGTGAGAATGCCACGGAAAAAAAAGTCTGTGGCAGGATCACGGAAATATGCGGAGATCCGTGAGAATGCCACGGAAAAATTAGCAAAAAATTCCGTGAGATCAGGTGAATGTAAACTGAAATGAAAATACCACAGTTTTTCAATATTTTACTATGTTCTTACCTCAACTTAGACGGATTAATACAGGGATGGGCAACTTCGGTCTTGCCACACACTTTTAGGCAGGTGTGTTGAGACAAGTTAGAGCTAAACTCTGCAGGACACTGGCCCTCCAGGACCGAAGTTGCCCATCCCTGAATAAATACATACCTATCTTTATTCAACGCGTGCACTTAATCTTTGTACAGCGCTTTGTGAATGTGTTAACATTTAGCCCAGCCACATTCATTCCTTAGGATCCAAACAGGGATGAATTTAGAAGCCACCAAACACTTCCATGTTTTCCCTATTTAAAGACTGTTACATGAGTAGTTACATGAGTAAGTATGGTGGCACAAAATAAAATGTGGCGATTTTTTTAAAACATGGAAGTGTTTGGTGGCTTCTAAATTCATCCCTGTTTGGATCCTAAGGAATTAATGTGGTTAGGCTAAATGCCAACACATTCACAACGCGCTGCACAAAGTTTAAGTCCAGGCATTAAAAAAAGATGAGGTAAAAAAAAGTTGAGGCAAGAACATAGCAAAACATTGAAAAATGGTGGTGTTTTCTTTTAATATTAAATTTAATTAATTAGGTATGTATTTATAAGTGTTAAAATCTCATCTTTGTATCACAATGAAGTCCAAAACTCAGAGAGCACTGGCAAAATGCTTCATCACATTCATGAACACTCAAATGCATTTAGTTTGTTCACCTATTGTTTTAATTACAGCATGCGTTAAAACCCCCAGAGGTTTGTGAAAAAACTGTGATCCTTCCTTGTTATTAACGCATGATTTGAGTGTACGTTTCCGCGTTGCTTCAATAACAACAAGTACATCTAAGTTTCTATACAAAAATAATATGCACATTTTAAGTCACAAATGAGCCTACATTGGCTTAATGACTTAATGATAACATTTGTTTTAAATATTATGAAAATGCATTAGACCCCACCCACTGTATATGCATTTCAAATACTTTGATGGTTATCACAATCACAGAGAAGATACAATGAAAGAAACAAAAGACATTGGTAACTCATATCTCAACAATGATATGAAACTAGATAGAATAGTTTGTAAAGGACTCAAGAGTGATGTCACTGTCAGTCATGCAGAACTGTAAAAGGAACAATACCAGAAAAACAATCATGTTGAAACTGACATTGAGGTTACAATTTTCCAGACTATATGCTTATCAGCATGCTTTAGTATCAGTTGTTCATAATGACTTCTGAATGCTGAGTCAGTCCAATGACTCCAAAGGGCAGTAACTATGCTCAGTAGGGACCTCACTACAGTGTGAATAGCACACCCTTCATTTTTAGGGTCACTGTATCTGGCCAGTGCAATATGTGCTTAATATAGATGACCATGCTCAATTTGAAAATACTGTTAGATTTTGCACATATATTATAATAAATACAAATTGTACATCCTGATTCATTACAGATGATCACCAATATATTTCTGAACTTGATTCGTTTAACACTGGAGATAAAATGTGAAAACGTATTAGGAAGGTATTAATTTTATCAACATGAAACAATACTGACTTTAGTATTTACTTTAGTGAAATGAAGTACCTTGTAACGTATACTACAGTGTAGTATATTATTTATTACTACACTATGTTAATATATATTACAATACAATTCTGTTTAACGTTAGTATTTACTATAATGAATTGTTAAAAAGTAGTAATGTTGTACAATAATTTAATATAGTAGAGATTGTGTGTAAAATATACTACTGTACAGTATGTCTTCACGTGGGTTGTCAATGAGACTTTGAAAGTTGAGACTTTGTATCTTTACCATATCTTTGTACCATAAAAAAATCCCCGCGAATTTCTTAAACATTTCTAAAATATTGACATCTAACTTACATTGAGATTTTAAAAGGGCCCTTATGGGTCGTTACATTTGAGCCGTTGATTCCATTAAAACAGGTTTAACCCCAAATGTATTTATCTCATCTATTGAGAATATTAGCAGTAATACTACTAACCTTAGGTTTATCAAAAACTGTTTTTGTAGCCATTGTCCTGAATCGAAGCGTTAATATATCTTGACAGAACTTCAAAAACCCGCACTCAGGAAACCGCCAGCTCAAAGTGTGTTGTGACAAAGAACGTGTAAGTACATGATATTAGTACTGCACGCGCTCTCAGCTGCGCCTGCGCCTACAAAGAAGATAACAGATGAACACATTGGACAGAGACTGACAGCAGATCTGACAAGAGTTTGAACCATAATCCTATTACAATCTTACCGTAACTTTGGCTTTAACTGTATTAGCGGCAACACCAACGGACGATAAGTTTCAAATTTCTCGTGAGCGCGGTACAGTTTCACATTTAATGCGCGATTACATTCGAATGGGTTTTTGGTTAAGTGTCAATTTCATTAGCTGGGCATAAATCCCTCTGAAAGTAATCTCAGAGATATCGTTCCTCTGTATCGTTATAGCTGTGGTGTAAAACCCGATGTTATCTTGCATATTCAAACGATTTACAAAACTTTTTAGTTATTGACTTTAGTGTGAACGCTATACGGGACAACGCTCCTATTGTATACACTCTCTGTGTCGTAAAGCGAGTACGCACTAAATTAAATAAAGTACCAACTTCCTTACTGTTATAACAGTATTTTCTATGTAACGTTATGTGTGGAAGTATCCGCCAATGACCGCCATTGTTTTCATTAGGGGTTCGACTGCGGCGATGCGCAGAGTGATCGGAATATGACATCAAAGTACCGCGAGAGCGATTCGAGAGCATCCGGTGCAGTCTGCTCTCGCGCCCTTTTACATCATGATCCGATCAGCCTGAGCATCCCCACATAAAATCGAACACATTCAGTGTGACCCGTATGTTGTTCAACTCCCCGTGACGAATCTAAACCCGCCAAAATTATGCGCTCAGGCAAGTACAATTTTATCACGTTAATGCATTTCTAACACAGTCTCACCGGTTTCCCCCCCCAGTGTTTTTAAAACTAGTACTTGGTGAAGCATTGTCATTTCTGCTCTTGTCTCCTCATCAGATTATAGACTTAACTTGTAGGTTAAAACATGTTTACTTGGTTGTGCTGCTTGCATGTGGTTTTTGTTTACAATCTATCGTTCAACCTATCGTGATGGTCATAGGAGACCTGTGAGAGTCCACATGAAAACCAAATAATGGCAATTATAAACGCCGGTTAACATTTAAAACTTTGGCGCCATCGTGTGGATATATCACTTAACCTGTAAGACCCAAATATAGAAAAAAATTAGAAAAAACTGTTTTCACCTTTTATATGTTGTTGTAGGAGTCCTCTAATGCAAAAATAAATGGGTTTTTACATTTTTGACATTTTAGTAAGTTTTATGGAAATGTTGTAATTAATGTTGCAGCATTGGGCCTTTGGGGTAGCAGAATTGCTGTGATTTCACCACTGTCTGAACAAATGTTAATAACATCTAAGAGTTACTGCTTATGTAGCCCAATAACAGTAGCCTATATATCCATATACATAATCACACAATACATAATAACCAGAAAAAACATATTTTTATGAAAAAATATTTATTATAAAAATATGCTCAGATTGTATTTACAAAACCAGATCAAATGAAAGAAAACTGGTATTTACTATGTTTAGCTGTGTTTACAGACATGTTCAATGACAGTTGTCCCAACCTTACTCATTTGTGTTAACTGTCAGAGCCGTGATCATGTCTTCTGACACAAACCTTCGGAGGTACTCCAGTGGTATATGGAAGGAGATGGCACCATTAGTGATTCCAATAACAGAAATATTAGTTTTGAGACTGATAAAATCCTTTTTCAGACAGTAATGCCTGTTATGGGGCAAAGTATGAGTTCTTGAATGGCTTGGTTTTGATGGTGTGATGTCTACATAATCAGCATATGGGCAGACAACGAGTATTATTTATCTTTTTCAGTTCAGAGGCAGCGACACATTCCTCCTCATCAGTTATATCAGAGTCCCATCTCAAAGTTGCTTTTTCCAAATTTGGATATAAATGACATCATACACATTGTAGATAAGACAGTCCTGTCTGGTAGCATTGTGAAATGAAAAACACACTGATAATTTCCATGCTTATTAAGCTTCATGCAAATCAATTCAAATCACACTTATAAGTTTTAAACGATTCACCCATTCCACAGAATTCACACAGTATTGTCTGGCAAGCTTATTGTGCTGTATTTATAATGGTAATAGCACCTGTACCCCCCTCATCCCACATTCCAGAACATTATCACCTGGCCCTCATGCAGCAAACAGATATTTGAGCAGACAAAGGCCAGAAAAGAAAACAGGACCAGCTAAGTACATTTTATAAATAATAAGATACAGATAATTTCAAATATTGATACAAAAATACTTTCAAAGTCTCAAATAATTAATTTCCAAAAAACCGTATTTAAAAACTTAAAAGATTTGATTAAAACTCAAAATAGTATCAAAGATATTTAAAATCAATATTATATTTTGTTGCTACCAAAGAAATTATTAAGTATCTTAAAATCTGCATGATCTAGACTTTTTAACTAATCAGAAAAAACAGAAATATTTTAGGCATTTTACTTACATGATTGTTGATTTATTTAGTCCTGAAAAAGGTCATGTTCTTCAAGGCAGGTTTGCAGCTTTAGTAATTTCATCGCCAGGAAAACAAACTTATTTACAAAGTCTACCATTCAAAATCATTGCAGGGTTAAACAAAATGACTTTTTACTTGTGTAAATGTGGTTTTAAAGAGAAAAAACATGTACATGTATATTTATTATATATATATTAAACTGATGTTGTATTATTACAACCGAGGGCTTTACAGGGTTAAATAACACGCGCCGCCAAATAGACCAAGTGAGACGATTTTGTTTTGGTTCAGAACAAAACATTTCCTATTATCGTAATTCGTTATTATTAGACCTTCTGTTTTACCCACATAGAAAGGACAGTACGCTGTAAACTTTACCACAGGTTAGTTCACCACTTGATATCGAAAGTATCGTGCATTTATGGGCATATGATGATTGTTTAAGTATATTAGAATAAATCAAGACAGCATGCCTAAAAAGGTTACTCCTACATAAGTGCATTTCCCAAACTAAAACCCTTGTTTAACTGACCTAATTCATGCCAATTTAAACTGGCACATTAAATGTGTAAACATCAGTCCGCTGGAACTGTCCCCATTGCCTATTAGGACATGGATAGAGATGTAAAGCTTTTTTTCCCAACTGCCATTTATTTACATCTGTTTCATGTCATTTGTGGGCCCTTGCATGACTCTGAAACAAATTAGTAAATGGTAACCAAATGAATGTGCTTTTTACAGTTATTTAATTTATTTATTGCTTCATTAAAACATTTTCTAAATTTTAATTTGAAATCAGTTGCGTTTTAGCACTATACATTTAGTACAAGTGGATTTCAGGGAGTTGATGATTGTGGAGATCTTCGCCTTTCTTGCTAAACAGCATTCATTGAAAATATTGACTTTTTGGCCGCATGCTAGGAAGTGCTGTTACAGTTAATCTGTTGTACTTTACGTGTTTGTTTGTTTTTACTTATTTTTAAGAACTCCGGTATTTTAAAATCCTATAAACCATTTTTGTTTATACTTCTTCCCCTAACTACTACAGCGTTTAAGTTGTTACAACTCATTTGAAAGAACTTGGACCTCAGTTGTTATTCCAGATTGCTTCAGAATATAAACCTTTCAATTTTTATAAACCAACATCCACGTTCTCACATGAACAAATTATATGAGCTGTTATGAAAACATGGTAGTCTTTTAAACGCATTCATGGCCATATATCGAACATTTTACTCCACGTACATACAGATTTTCGATTATTATTAATTCGATTTAGTTTATTCAGCATTCTTTTGCTTGAGATTTCAGTGCGACACCTAAAGTTTACATGAAATGATTTACCGGTTCATTCACCTGCAGTCTAGACTCTTCCCATATAAAGCGGTCAATGTGTTGTCTCACAGCTTTCCTGTGGAAATGTCATTTCAAGGCTGTGGTTTTATGAAAACAGAGGGTTTCCTGTTACGACCCATGCATTTTCACGCATCTAGATAAAATGCTTGGAACACAGATACAGTATCACTTCCTCTGCTCAAAAAAACGTTAGATTCAGGACAGGTTTTGCTGTTCAGTTATGGGTGATTCGTCTACATTACTGCACATCTGGGACGCAGCTGTGGTTTATGTGTGAGAAAAGTGTTGAAAAGAAATAGAAATCAACTGTACTGTTTTTCCTTGCATGCAGGTGCTTTTGATGGTAAACAAATCATGTGATGTCATCCTACAAAATATAAAAAAAATTTGGTTTCTCTCATCAAAGCTGCAGTTCACACAAAAATGACAAATCTGTTCTATTACTATTCCTCATGTCGGTCTATTTTTATTTTTTTATTTTATATTTTATTTTTCATTTTTATTTTTTTATTCAGTATTCCTAGCTCAAAATACCATATAGATAATTTATTATAGCATGTTAAAATTGCCACTTTTAGGTGTGAGCAAAAATGTGCATTTTTGGGTGTGTCCTTTTAAATGCAAATGAGTTGATCTCTGCAGTAAATGGCAGTGCTGTGGTTGGATAGTGCAGATTAGGGGGCAATATTTTCCCCTTCTGACATCACAGGGGGAGCCAAATTTCAATTATGTATTTTTTTCACATGCTTGGAGAGAATGGTTTACCAAAACAAGGTTACTGGATTGTTCTTTTTCATATTTTCTAGGTTCATAGAAGCCCTGGTGACATGGAAAAAGTCAGATTTTCATGATATGTCCCCTTTAATGTAATATATACATAATAAATATAAAAAATATAAGTATAAATGTTACACTGTTAAGGACACAGAAAATGATAGCTATTTTAAAAGATTTTTTTTATCATTCTCACGTTACATTAGGTCTCGAGGGTGTGAATGTGGTAGACGTGATACAAAGAAAAAATCTGTTTCTGGTTTTCCAACTGATTACCGAAACTATGACGCACTGATGCTGCAGATGAGGCCAAATTCCTCAAACCTCAAAAGCACATCATGGGTTTTGCTAACATTAAGTCAATAATGCGGTGTCTGGCAAACCCTAATAGATGTTTGAATTATGTTTAGTCTGGTCGAGCAAGTCGATTTTTTATCAGGTAATTAGTCTGGATTGTCATCATTGGAAGAACAAAAATTGAATATGTCAGAAACTGAAAACCTAATAAACAACACATCAAGGATTGCAAAATGGACGAATGCATTACATTTTTCTAATTCCAAAAGCATAATATTGAAGCCTTCTTTATAGAAAAAAAATTATTTCTAATGAAAACAGTTAGACCATTATAAGGTTGATGTACATTTATGGCACACAAATGTAATGTCTAAACTGTGATTTTATGTTTAGGATTTCACTCGAGGTCTCAGTTAACCACACTGTAAAAAATTCTTTGCTGCCTTCAGTTTTTTGTTGAATCAACTCAGATTTACAAGTCATTTCAACTTACTATTATTTATCTTGACTAGAGATGAGTTGTTATAACTACAGATGAGTTGTACTTGAATTGAACTTCATTTTATAAGTTGTAACAACTCATCTCTTGTCAAGATAAATAATATTAAGTTGAAATGACTTGTAAATCAACAAAAAAATAAGGCAGCAAAGATTTTTTTACAGTGCAGGTGTTAAACGGAAGCAGTAATCCTGCCTTTAGCTGCCTTTCCAGTTCAGTATCCTAATTAATGTCAGCTAGCGGGTGTATGAAAGCTAAACTCGTGTAAGTGACCATTTTTCCATTCGACATTACTGGGAATACATGCTTTTTAACTGTAAGTGTAAACACAGCTGACTTTATTTTAGAAGTGAAAGAGAAAGTTTTTCTTCTTCAGTTAATTGAAAACATTTCAAAAATATTTTTGTGAATCATCTTCCCAGAACATTTACACATTCTTGCAAATCTAATTTTAAACACTGCTCCATAACATGTTTCTGCTGGACTTTGATGAATATTTATTTAAAAACATTTACAAAGTAATAATATTTAGATTACTTTGACCAGCAGACTTTGTGTTAGAAAACACATTAAACAAAAAGCCTTACAAAACATTATGCTTCAACATTGTTATTTCCATATAGATCACTGCCTAATGCTCAAAACCGACCTTGTGAAACATGTGAAATTGTAAAATGCAAACATTTGTGATTTTTGGACAGGATGTCAAAATAAACACAAGCGTGTCCGTGCAAGATTTTTGGACTAATGGCTACCCCGCGCTTGCTATATCTGGCAGCCCATATGTGTTCCAGCTGAATGATCAAATCCAGTGGAATTTTTAAAAGAGAATTTCCCATCTAGATCTATTT
Organism: Misgurnus anguillicaudatus; assembly: GCF_027580225.2. Taxonomy (NCBI): domain Eukaryota; kingdom Metazoa; phylum Chordata; class Actinopteri; order Cypriniformes; family Cobitidae; genus Misgurnus; species Misgurnus anguillicaudatus. The sequence continues at coordinate 19,183,933 of NC_073349.2, forward strand.
TTAACAGTCATTCCCAGTGGGTCATCCTGGATTTCAATAGGTTTTTCTTTCTGAGCACCTGGCATGTAATGTCTCAAAAGAGAATACATTTTTACAGAGACATTTTTCAATGCCATCCATAAAGTTGTAACAAACTATAGTGCATGTATTCGTTATTCAAATGTAGTTATTCTAGTAATTGAATAAACAACACGTTTAAGATCATTAGGATATTTTCAATCTGATCCAAACAAATCTCCTTTTTAGTTCTTTCCAGAAATCTTCTCTTCCAAATATGCATGTTTTAATGTTTTACATCAGAGCAGACAGGAAGAAAATCATTCCTGTTTGTGGAAATGGGCAATGGATATGTGGAATTTGAAACATTTCTGATCCTGGTCCAGCCACTGTTTACACTTAAGACAGGCTATGACATCAGAGGGGCGACTTTATAAAAGTGCATGTGCACGGAGTCAGGCAGTGAGCAAACAAGTTCGAAAATCTCATTGCATTACAGAGCATGATGGGGAACAAACTCGTGGCATGGGCACTGCTGCTCTACCTGACCTCACAGGTAAAATTTGCTCTCTCTGTATCAATGTATCATAAATTTAAGGAAATGTGATAGTTTTGTAAGATAATTTATCAAGTTGATATATAAATGATCATGTTTAATATTGTCTGTTATGGATGTACTGTAATAATTCTATCTAATAATACTACTGTCAGTGGTTAGCAGATGTTTTTGGAGGGAGTATTGTTTTGTTTGGGAATTCAGTCATTCGAAGCGACAGTGAACGGAATTCTTTCAGGATAAACTGTGTGTACTGGGACATTCATGCTTAATAAAAAGTGAATGTTTTGTACCAATGAAACATTTTCAAATTCTTAAACTTGCCATTGGCCCTAACACTGGATTGTAATTGAAAACATGTTTTTATGCAACCAGAGCCTGGGAATACATACTTTAAGTGGTTCACATTAGATGTTTCTCATCTAATATTTGACACTGCCCCACTAAACAGTCGTAAGTAGCACAGGTATATTTGTTACAATATCGAACAATACATTTTATGGGGTAAAATAATCAATTTTATATTATTATATTAAGTTAGGAGCATGTTCCCTGACGATAATTTGTAAATTCCCTACGGTAAAAATATCAGAAATGTGTTTATCATAAGTAATATGTGTTGCAACTTGCAAAGGACTTAATTTTCATAACATTAAAGGGGCCATATCACAATTTTTTTAAGATGTACAATAAGTCTTCGGTGTCCCCAGAGTACACATGTGAAGTTTTAGCCCAAAATAGCATATAGATCATTTATTATAGCATGTTAAAATTGACACTTTGTAGGGGTGAGCAAAAATGTGCCGTTTTTGGTGTGTTCTTTAAAATGCAAATGAGCGGATAATGTTCAAACACTGATTACGATGATGGTGGTTTGATGCAAAAATCTCTCTCTCTTTCTTTATCTCTCTCTCTGCATTAAATGTCTGTGGTTGAATAGTGCAGATTAAGGGGCGGTATTATTATAATAAGAGCTCCTTATGACATCATAAGGAGAGCCAAATTTCAATTACCTAATTTATCATGTGCTTACAAAGAAGGGTTTACCAAAACTAAGTTACTGGGTTGAGCTTTTTCACATTTTCTGGGTTGATAGAAGCACCAGAAACCCAATTAAAGCAGATTTTCATGTCATGGCCCCTTTTTTGAACCCTCAAATTCCAGGTATTGGCCAAATATTGTCCTACCCTAACACACCATACATCAATGGAAAGCTTATTTTTTCAGCTTTCAAATGGTCTATAAATCTCTATTTTTAAATATTGACCATTGGTTTTGTGGTCCAGAGTCACATATTTTTTTAGAAACAATCTTTTAAAGAGACATACATTAATTTACATATATAGCAATGATGAGGAATTAAACTACCTATAGGCTATATGTAAAGCTCAGATGCAAAACCCTCTATATGCATCTGCATGTTTTCTTTAAAAATCAAAATTTTTGTATCAGATTCTTAAAGTTCAGTAATTAAAGTAAGTCAGTAATTAAAATGCCTTTTTCACAAATGTCACTTTAGTAATTTCATTGGTATAACACATTTGTCTTTCACTGCAAAGTGACTAGATGACAAAACTATCTGTAAAACTGTTTTCTCTTGTATACGGCTTTAGGTTTGCTGTCAGCAGTGTGGTGGGCCATGTCAGTGTCCATCTGTACCAGTATGCCCGGAGGGGGTTCCTCTGATTCTGGATGGGTGTAAATGTTGCCGGGTGTGTGCCCGGCAGAAGGGTGAGGCATGCAGTGAGCGGTTTTTGTGTGACACTCGGCGTGATCTTCAGTGTGACTATAGCGCCAGCTTCCCTGGTGAACCAGGAGAGTGTGTCAGTGAGTGTCAAAACACCTTGTCTCAGTACATGAAATAATGTTAAAATACTGTAAACTTAGGCCTACTTGTTTAGTGTTATTGTCTCAGTACTCTCTAAGAAAGGCTGGGCAAAATAAACCCAACAGTTGGGTTAAAATTAACCTGTGCTGTTATGTTGCAACCCAAAATGCTAGGTAAATAATATAGACATTTTCTATTTTAATTTGAACGAACTGTTTAAACATTATAATTTTTTTGTTAAAATGGGCCAATGATGTTCCCAGCATGCACTGGGCATGAATATGTAATATAGTTATATTTTTTTTAAATGTTTCCAGGTTTTACAATTGTAGATTTTGTTATCAGTTTTAACTTAAAAGGGTCAATGCATTTCTCTCTTAAAGGCGGGGTGCATGATTTTTGAAAAACACTTTGGAAAACCGACATCGTTGCCTAGGTTGCTTATGTGTGGGGCGGGTCTATCAAAAGAAGATCTAGATTCTATTGGGGTAGGGGTGTGTTTGTTTAGGTGATTTCAAATATCAACATAGTCTTTCATAGATCATGCACCCCCCCTTTAAAGAGATATATTTCACCCATAAATGGGTGGATCAATTACTCACCCTTAAGTTGTTTCAAACCTGTATACATTTTTTGTTTACAAGTACCACATGGCTACTTGTAAATCAAAAATGTTTGTAATCAAACAGATCTGGGGCACCATTGACTTCAATAGTAGGATCAAATAATACTATGGAAGTCAATGGTGCCCCAGATCTGTTTGGCTACAGACATTTTTGATTTACAAGTAGCCATGTGGTGCTTGATCTAGAAGCAGTGGAAATAAACCTTAACCACCGCATTAAACGTTTATGAGAACATTCAGATCCCAAAATCTATTGAAATCACATCACATCATATGTTAACCTGTTGAACTATTGTTTTTAGGTCAGGAGGACCTGGGCTGTAAGTTTAATGGAGTCTTGTACCAAGAAGGCCAGGTGTGGCAGCCATCTTGTGCCCTTCAATGTCGCTGTTCAGGCGGAGGGGTGACCTGTGTGCCCCTGTGCAGAGAAGATATTCTCCTACCCACCCCAAACTGCCCTCACCCGAAGAGGGTTTTGCCACCGGGCAAATGCTGTAAAGAGTGGGTTTGTGAAAATATGAACAACACTGTGCTTGGGGATGATATCATAGGTTAGTTTCGGTTACTTGGTGTTTCGTTATTATGTGTCCAGCAAACAAAAATTCACTTAAATTACTCACAGACCCTGCTAGTCATTTATTGGTGATCATCCTACATAATGTTAATATCATTGCATGAAAACATAACATTGATATCTTTAATGTTGACTGAGTAAGGCCATGATAAAGAATGAAATTAAAGTGAAATCAAACCTAGAAACTTCATTAGACAAAAACTCATCATTTAGTACTTACAAAAAGGGACCATGTGTCCTACTGTGTTTATGGGATAAAGGTTTCCACAAAATTTTGGAATGAAAACACTGCATAAATCCTTCAAATGTTTCTTATTCCAATTGCTACCTGAGAGCTCCAATTACATTCCAGTCAGATGTTTTCAATGTGGTATTTTGACTATTTAATTGAAAATGTCTTGCCAAGATGGAGCCCAAAAGCACAAAGGCTGGTTCCAGAGGCTAACTTTCCATGATTCATAAAAAGATTCATGGATGTGTAATGCAACAATTAAATTCCTAAAAAACAGAGCATGGAGCACCAGTGGAAGGTTTTCCAAAGCAATATCACCCAACTTACAGCAACTAGAATGGTACTTCTTGTTCTGTATGTGGTTATACTTACAGATAAATGTGTGCAATACACCACACAACAATCTCTGAAGACATTTCTTCTTCGGAATGATCAAATTATCAACCATTATTTACATTGATGCTTTTATACACAATTATTTTGTTAATTTCAAAATTAACCTATAAATGTTTTTTGACCATTCAGTGTCTGCAAACCGTGGTCCACACCAAAGCAGGCCCGGCTCAAAATGCATAGACCGGAGCACAGAATGGAGCTCTTGCTCGCAAACCTGTGGGCCTGGGATATCAACAAGAGTGTCCAATCAAAATCCGGCCTGCCGCCTTGAGAAGCAGACACGCTTGTGTACGGTCCGACCATGTCAGCCCGTTCTCAACAGTACCCCACAGGTGAGCTTTTTCAATACTGTTATGTACATTAAACACATCCTTTAACCTAGTGATTCTCAACTGATAGGTTGGGACCGGGTGTGCCTCATAAGCCTTGAAAAGTGAAGCCTCTGGCTCTTTGATCGCCCCCTGGTGGCTGGCTGCAGTACAAGTCATAAATCCCACCCTCTACATTGAAACAAATGGGACTATTTACACTTCCAATAAAAGTTTCCGAAAGATGGTTTTGGTCCTTTCAAGTAATTGTTATCAAGCTGATATATATTCAAATGTTTATTATTGTGGTAAGTTTCATTTTAGCTATTAATTTAATGCTATAGAAACGGGGCGTGTCGTTATGATTGGCGTGGTTGAATTGGTCGCGCGAGCGTTTGGGCGGAAGTTTGATACCGCGGCTCCGCCTCTGGCTCCACAGACGATTCCTTCTGCGCATGCCTTGGCTCCAAACTGACGTTTTTACGTAACATGGCGGCGACCGTGGTCGGACATTTTTGGCTTCAATTCACTATAATGGAGGGAGGCAACGTCGCGTCGTCCATCTTTTTTTACAGTCTATGGTTGGGACTTAAAGGAACAGTATGTAGGATTGTGGCCAAAACTGGTATTGAAATCGCAAAACTTGTGGCTAAAACTGGTACTGCAATCACACAACTGGTGGCCAATACACAACATGACAACATAAACATCAGTTGAGGGCTGCAACTCTACTTTTTAAATGACAATATGCTGGCCGGACCACTGTTGTGAGTGTAATAAGTATTTGAAATGAAAATGATTTCTTAATGTCTAGTGACATATCAGGGCCATTTTATAATTAATTGATATACATTTCTTACATACTGTTCCTTTAAAAGTCAGCTAATGCAGAACTCAAATGATAAAATGCAACAAATCATTATCATGCATACCTGTATCTTGAATAGCAAAATAATTTGTTTTCATTAACAAGGTGAAACTAAATATAATCCAGAATTTATTACAATTTCATATAAACATAGTTCAAGCTGACCACAGTGTTTTGTGTGCTGATGATAAAAAAATTTTTGCTACTTTATGTCCAATCTGGGTAAATTTTGGATTTCAAAGCAAAAGCAGTTAACTCATACCCTGCCAGCATTTTTTTTATTTTCACAAAAGTTTCACAAAATGCCTTCCAGGAACATTTTCTTCTAAAATATATAAACATACAAATATATCTAATGAAAAAACAGACCCTCTGCTTTCAACAAACAAACATAACGGGAAAAAAAACTTTCATCATATCTATATTTTTTCTCTGCTTTTAAACTGTTAAATATGGATATTTTTCTCTAAAAATTTTTTTAGAGAAATAATTGCATTTTTGTGAAGGAATTTTGTTAGAGATCAGATTCAGAATGATTATCAAAACATACACAGAGTTTAAAATTAGTAAATAACGTTTTAGATTCAGTTTTTTCATAAATTGAGTTAACTAGTGGATAATCGCGGTATTGCAGATTAACATTAAAATTCATCAGGAACATGTTATTTATGCAAATGTTTTTTCTTAATTAACAAGATAACTTGTCAGTGGTGGGGAAAGAGTTCAAATCCATCGCTCTAGTCAACCACATCTTTTGTGTTTTAGGGGTCAAGAAGAAAATGTCAGCGCAGTTACCGGTCAACAAGTCAGGTGCTTTTTTTTCATCTTGGCTGCAAAAGTGTGCAGCTTTACAGGCCCCGTTATTGTGGCCTGTGTCCAGACAACCGCTGTTGTACTCCACACCGCACTGGCACCACAATGGTCACCTTCCAATGTCCTGAAGGCAGAACATTTGAACAAGCTGTCATGACCATCAACTCCTGCGTCTGCCATAACAACTGCCCCAATTCATCTGTAGGAGCATACAGCGAAAGATCCATCAGGGGTTAGACATCCCCCACATGTTAACAAATCACTGAGCCCTGGGTCTTTTTGACGTAGTGGCTTTATATTGAATACCCTGGGCTTACAAGTCTTAACTTATTCTTAATCTTGAATATCAATCAAAAAACGACATTGAGCAACAGTAAGGAAAACCCCATTTAAGAGTGCTGTGTGTACATTTAAGCGGCATAAATTGTGGTGAGATAACTACGGTTATGGTAACCACCAATGATGAGTGTTGACTTCTTTTTCGAGAGGTGTGAATTCAAAATATGTGTTTGTTGCTTCATGTGAACCACGTGTTTTGTCAAAATAAGTGCCTGCTGCACACCGTTTATGATAAAAGAGACGCTCACGTTCACAAAATACACGCAAGACACTCCCTTAACAGTAAACTCTGATTACACATGTGATTATGCGAGAATCTGGCAAATGCGAGCGTCTTTTTATCATAAACCCTTTAGATGCGTCTGCAGCAGGCACTTATTTTGCCAAGACACGTGATGTACATAGATTCACGCGACGCACAGAACACATATTTTGAAATTACGAACCACACACATGACGGGCTACATACATGTTGTGACGAACTTTGCATCGTGCGCCCTCGAAAAAAGAAGTCGCCGGCCGCCACTGGAGTTTATACACCACTAAAAACGTGGTTGGAGGGTGTTATGTTAAAAAGACATAACACTTAAAAAAATGCTCGTTTTTCAGCTCCCCTGGAGTTGAACATTTGATTCTTGCCGTTTTGAAATCCATTTAGCTGATCTCCGGATCTGGCGCTTGCACTTTTGGCGTGGCTTGGCGCAATCCATTGAATCTGATTGGACCATTAGCATCGCACTAAAAAATAACCAAAGAGTTATTTTAGTAGCCATATCTGCCTAAAAATCGCAACTTTTAATTTTTCGTTGGTCTTAGTACACGATGTAACTACAGAAGAGTCAAGTTTTAAATAGGAAAAATATCCAAACTCTTGGTTATTTTTTTAGGCGTGATGCTGGTGGTCTGATCGGATTCGGTGGATTGGGCTGAGCTATGCTAGAAGTGCTAGCGCCAGATCAGCTGAATGGATTCCGAAGCGGTGGGAATCAAATGTTTAACTCTAGGAGACAGTGGCGGCTGGTGACTTCTTTTTCTGAGGGCGCACGATGCGAAGTTCGTCGCGGCATGTATGTGGCCCGTCATGTGTGTGGTGCGTGGTTTCAAAATATGTGTTCTGCGCTTTGAGAGATCGTGTGTGCATCACGTGTCGTGCCAAGGTGGGTGCCTGCTGCAGACGCGTCAAGGGGTTTGTGATAGAAGAGACGATCATGTTTGCCAGATACTCGCATAATCTCATGCCTAATCAGAGTTTAATGTTACGGTAGTGCCTTTTGGAACATGAGCGTCTCTTTTATCGTAAACGGTTTTGGCGCTGGTGCAGCAGGCACTTGTTTTGGCGGGGCACGTGGTGCACACATGATCTCTCCACACCCATGACACATATTTTGGAAAAGGGAACCACACACATGATACTCCGAACACTTATTTTGAATTCGCGCCCCTCGGATGAGAAGTCACGAGCCGCCACTGCTAGGAGAGCTGGAAAATGAGCATATTTTCAAAAAAAGAGGAATGTCCCTTTAATTATATTACATTTCTGTCAGTTTACACATTGCACCTTTAAACATTATGAGACATCTTTACATAACATCAAGGTGTATTTCATCTCGTCTAAAATGAATTTAAAATTGACCAGATACAAAATGTAACTTAAATTCAAATTTATAGTCAAGTGCTATAGCCTATGTGACATTTATTTTGACATTTATTAAGTGTGGCAATTCATACAAAGATGTATTGTACATATTTGTAAATACTTTTTCTGTGTGTGTGTGTGTGTGTGTGTGTGTGTGTGTGTGTGTGTGTGTGTGTGTGTGTGTGTGTGTGTGTGTGTGTACAGTATGTTATGCATCTTTATTACTTTGGATTTAGAATCTGTATTTACCTGGAAAGGTTTCAGGGTAACTACCGAATTTACCACCTCACAAATTTGTAGTTAGTACTGTAATTAAACAACACTTTCCTCAGTTCTTAATAATACAAAAAAATAATAAAGATTTTTTGTTTCTCACTTGTCTTTTCTTGCATGTTCTTAAATTGCAGCTGCTATGTATAATAGAGCATTTAATACAGAAATGCAGCCCTTAAATGACAGCATGAGATAGAAATCAGTAGAAGTGTGCACTCACTCATTTTTTTTTTTTTTAAGAAATACAGGCAGGTTTGTGTTATAAAGAAAGGTCAAAGGAATGAAAAAAATAGGTCTTACATCAAAGCTTCTTTTGAATGTCAAGCACAGAAAAATGTCTATTCTTCAGTGATAAAGTGTTTTGGTTCAGTTCCTAGTTACTAGTTTTACTTAACTTTTTACTTTCTGTTGTACCATCTTAGTCACTTCCTGTGTAGATTTTCACTCAAGACAAAGTCTGATATCCACTCGACAATCGTCTTTTGTTGGTGATGACCTACAATATGAACAATGACGGTAAACTGCACATCCGTCAATTTTGCTTTTACGCACCAATTTTTACCCACAGTTTATGTGACTGTTTTCATTCTTGGACTTCTTGGCAATGGTTTTGGACTGAAATCTGTGTATGATAACTGGCAAAAAATTGGTAATGTAAATATCTTTGTACTCAACCTGTGTCTGGCAGACATCCTGTACATCTTTACTTTGCCTTTTCTGGTGACTTACTATGCATTGGACAGTCGGTGGATATTTGGAAGTGTTTTCTGCAAAATTGTAAGGTTCTGTTTTTGCATCAACCTATACGGCAGTATTGGCTTCCTCACATGCATCAGCGTTTACAGATATCTGGGCATTGTACACCCTTTAAGATTCAAGGGAAGAATTACAGAGAGACACTCTGCGATTATTACTTTGCTGGTTTGGTTTTTGGTTTTTCTTCAATGTCTGCCTGATTTGTTCTTTGAAAAAAACAACGCAGACCAAGTCAAATCCTGTTTTGACACAACTTCAGATCACCTGATTGAAAAATACCTGAAATACAGCATCGGAAGGACGGTTGTTGGCTTTGGGATCCCTTTGGTAATCATGCTGTGCTGTTACGGACATGTGGCTTTTACTCTATTGACAAAGAAAGAAACTGATGTCATTTTAAAGCTGAGGTGTCTCAGACTAGTCGTGATCTTGACCTTGCTCTTCTCCATTTGTTTCATTCCCTATCACGTTTTCAGAAATTACAACCTGGTTACTCGCATCTCTAAGTATAAAGGCATATGTCAGAAATGGTATTCTAATATTTACATCGCCAACCAGATTGGAAATGGACTGGCTTGCTTGAACAGTGCAATCAACCCACTGGTTTATCTCTTTAACAATGACGAACTGCTCATGAAGTGTTTCATGAGGTGTGGCCGAGTTTACCAAACTCCTTCTGTCTCCATGTCACCCACAGGACAGTTCCTGAGGAACACAACAGCATAACCAGGATATCTGTCTCATTTCTGATGAATGGACTCTGTGTCATAACTTCAGTTTTTTATATGATCAGATTTGCATGAATTTGGTTGAATGTGTGATTACGGTGTTAATAATTGATCCATTCACTACGTGACAATGTGCATCGTATGACAGGAAGTATGCTTGTATGGTTTCCTTTGATTATGTGTGGTGCTCAGGGTTTTTACCTAATGTGTCAATGCAAGGTCATGTTTATGGTGTATCGTGTAGATCTTACTATAACATTACATTATCTTACTTACAGTAACATGATATGAGAAATAAAAAATTTTAGTACCTCAGTCCTTTATTACATACTCCAACCACAAGAGTGTGCTATATATAAGCTTGGCAACATCATGGTTCTGTCAGAATAGCTTTTTATGTTTTTCTGTCAGAATAGCTTTTTTATGTTTAAGCCACAGAGCAGAGGTGTAAAAAGTACTCAAAAATTTTACTTAAGTGAAAGTACAAGTACTGAGTGTAAATTTTACTCAATTAAAAGTAAAAGTATCTGGCCAGAATTATACTTGAGTAAAAGTAAAAAAGTACCACATTAAAATTGTACTTGAGTATTAAAAAAGTAAAAGTAACCGGAAGAAGGAAAATGAGAGATTCATGTTTAAGCTTTCTCTAAAAACATGAAGTGAATGAACCACATACAAGGTTTCATCCTTTACAACTGTTTGTATTTAATTGTATTTCATTATCAAACTATAAGACTACATAATTTCCAACATGTATAGCCACAGAATGTTTTGCTCATTTATCCGTGTCGTTGTCACGGATCTCCGCATTTTTTGTGTCTGTACCACAGACTTTCTTTTACGTGTCAGTTTTTTACTCAATGGTTTTTCCTATTTTTAAACCGTTTTCGCGTGGGTTTGGGGTTAGAATTGGGCTTTGGGTTAGGATATCACTTTAACTATTGGTTTATACTATTTTTTTTCAGACTTTTAAACAATTGTCGCCTGACGTTAGGGTTAGGAGTTGGGTTTGGATGTCATTTTATGTTACAGAAAGTCGTTCTAACCCCAAACCCACGCAAAATGGTAAGAAAATAGGAAAAACAATTGAGTAACCAATATGTGAAACTGACACGGAGGGGAGGGTCTGTGATACAGACACAGAAAAGTGTGGAGATCCGTGACAATGACAATGAATTTTAGTATGCAACATGCTACTCAAAATTGTAAAACCTCGAACTTAACTTAAATTTCAAGCTATATCAAGCCTCTCACAGGAGGCTGATGCAGGAAGAGGTGTATTAGACCTTGTTCACACTATAAGGCCAAATCCGGGAATCCAATCACATTTAGAACGGTGAACGACTAAAAACCACATAAAATCTGTTTTTCTACTCCGTTTCAGGCTACATCCAGAGGTGGTTTGTAATCCATTTCAGTCTTACCGCCCTGATCGCATTTGTGTAGCTTTTCGGTCACGTTGTGCTGTCACGTCACATAAAACACGTCAGACGTCGAGGCAGATTGTCATGTCAGCGCGACGTCATTGCCATAGAAACAGTGCAGATCCGGAAAAAGGCTACAGGATGCACAGATAGGATTCGAACAGTCGTGATACACAATGTGGACAGTGAGTCTGTCAAATTAGAAATGCACCAAAATTTGGACTGACAGTGTGAACAAGGTATTAGTCTTGATAGAGAGGCTGCAAACAGAAGGAAACGTGTCACACTTCATGTGTTGTCGGTGTCAAAGAAGCAAAAAATCTTCATCATTAGATGAACTGTTGGCCAATTTCTCAGGCTCCAGAATAAATAAAATTTCAATTAAACTGACCATCAGCGCAATTAAATTGGTTTGACAGAGCTAGCAAAAATAGATCTCTAAAATAGAAGTACTTTTTGACTGTAAATAAAATTGTAAGGAGTAAAAAGTACTTTTTTTCTTTAAAAAATGTAATTAAGTAAAAGTAAATACTGATTTTTAATTGTACTCAAGTAAAGTAAAAATCCCCAAAAATAATGCTTAAGTACAGTAATCAAGTAAAATTACTCAAGTACTTTACACCTCTGCCACAGAGACTGTATTTCACAAAAGACATACAAGAAAAGTTTTTGTCTTTATTTCATACACCCTCCTCTGAAGTTTAACCACAGCATATTTAAAGCAATTTAAGTAATTTGATTGCAAAAGGTTTGCAGAAGATAAAAGACAAAGAGGACAAGAAAGGAAAGAAAAGAGCTAATTTAACTTTAATGAGTTAACACATTTTTGTTTAAATACAAACATTATATTTGTAACGGACAAGCAGTCTAAATCTCCAGCGCTGTACGAGTGTTGAGATGTTGTACATTGTGACCTTTGGACAACAGATGTTGAAGCCTCATGTTGAAGAGTACACGTTGAAAGCACAAACAGTGTTACACCGGGTACATTTTGTTTTCTTGATATGATATATGTGTATACGCCTCATCTAGTACCTAGAAAAGGTGTGGTGAATTTATGTCCAAATAAGGAGAGGTCTTGAATATTTCTTTGTGTAACCAAGGGGTTCGAGGCTGAACCTTGCGGTGAAGACTGCTCGCTGTTATTTTTAAACTTCGTTTATTAAACCGAAGCCATTTGCATATGGTGATTCGTAAATTTCTTTTAAACAAGTCTCAGAGTGAATTTATTTAATTATAGACTATTATCTGAACCTGAAAAAAAAACTTCGTTTCGGGCCTCAGAGTCTGGTGAGGACATCGCCGAAGGTTAGCGAATACCTGACAACCCTGCTGAAAAAAAAAAACAATAAAACCATTACAGAAAATTGTAATGGTTTCCATTAAAATACCAATAGGAACCCTTAGCTTTTACCATTAAAACCAGTACATTGTAGTGTGTTTTGGGCCATATTCCATTAGTACCAATACATTCCCAATAAAACCAATAGACTTTCTGTGATGGTGATATTGTTTTTTCGCAGGGAATGCACACAAATGATTGGTAAGAAAAACAATTTGCCTCGTAATGTGGGTTTTAAAGGTGCAGTGTGTAATTTTTAGAAGGATCTTTTGACAGAAATGCAAAATACCATACAAAACTATATTATCAGGGGTGTATAAAGACCTTTCATAATGAACCATTATGTGTTTATTACCTTAGAACGACACCTTTTTATCTACATACACCGAGGATCCCCTTACATGGAAGTTGCCATTTTGTGCTGCCATTTTCCTACAGAAGCCCTTAACGGACAATTTTTTTTACTAAGTTGTCTCAGACGATGACATGTTTGTCGGGTGGCTGGTACCGTAGCTTCTCTATGTGTTTCAAAAGCGAGGGGTGATCTGTGGACTAAGCTGTTGGTTGCAATTCGCAACCTCACCACTAGATGCCGTTAAAGTTTACACACTGCACCTTTAAATATTATAATGTGCATTTGCTTGGCTATGTGGTTGATGAACTGCTGAATTATACGTGTGTTGGGAATTTTGGGGTAAAAATACATAAATACTGTATTTACATTGTTTTGAGAAACACCATGTGTCATGATCCTGTCTTCCTTGTCATAGTTTTCTAGCTCTTTGTGACGGGATCATGCCAGGTCCCACGTGTTTGTGTGGAAGCACATGGCCACTGTTTGTTTTGGTGTGCCATAGAGACAGAGCGCAGCGCGTCATAACCTGAAAACCACGCCCACCGAGGGGGAAAACAATCCAACCGTCTCCATTGACTTTGTATTGCGAGAGGCCGCCTTCTTGTCATTTCTGGCTTATAACAAAAAACAGAATAATGCCTAAAAGTTGCTGTGTGACAATATGTACAGCTAACAAGCCAAAGAACCCAGAAATAAGTTTATATAAGCTGTCGAGCCATAAAGCCCAGCCTTTAAGGAGAATAAAGTGGATCGCCGACTACATTTACCCCTAGTGGAGGCAGTTTTACTAATAGGAGTACTATGAAAAGTTGCCTGTTTCCATTTTTGTGTCTTTAAACGCTGGTTTTTTTGAGGTCGACAGCTTATAAAAACTTATTTATGTTTTTTTTTTTTTTTGCTTGTTAGATGTACACCTTGTCCCACAGCAGCTTTTAGGTATTATTCTGTTTTTAAGTTTAATCTGTAAATAAGCTGTCGACCCCCCCAAAAAACAGCATTTAAAGACACAAAAGTGAAAACATGCAACTTTTCATAGTACTCATATTAGTAGAACTGCGTCTACTAGGAGGAAACGTAGTTGGCGATCCACTTTATTCTCCTTAAAGGATGGGTTTTACCGCTCGACAGCTTATAAAAACTTATTTCTGGGTTCTTTGGCTTGTTAGCTGTACATATTGTCACACAGCAGCTTTTAGGCATTATTCTGTTTTTGTTATAAGCCAGAAATGACAAGGAGGCGGCCTCTCGCAATACAAAGTCAATAGAGATGGTTGGATTGTTTCCCCCCAGGTGGGCGTGGTTTTCAAATTTGCATAACTGCGCTCTGTCTCTAAGTGCTCTCTTGTTATTTCTTGACCCTGCACCTTGTCTCCTGAATATTATCTTGTTATTGTTTCATACCCCTCACCTGTTGCTCTCATTATTTTCTGCCCTATTTAATGCCCTCGTGTTTGCTGTCTTGGATTGGTACTTGTCTTGTGTGCCTTATTATGTTACTGGAGTTTTATGGTTTGAGTCAAGTTAAACCAAGTCTAGTTAAGTGTTGCTTGTTAATTTGTTGTCTTTGCCCCTTTGTAGGTCTCTGTTTTTTACCTTCAGTTTTGTTTAATAAAAGTGTTTGTTGTTCAAGAGCTGTTTGTGATTTGCTTCTGTCTTCAAAATCCTCAATTTGCATTAAAATGTCCAAAAATCACCAGCCACAATGTTATGTATTTTTTTCATATATTTGCATCACGCCCAGCTCCACTGGGGGCCAGAGTGGGCCTGGCCCTCCCAATCGGCTTGGCCCACCCTGGCCCCACATCACATAACAGCCAATCTTTTGGCCAAAAATCTGTAATGTTATTAACAGACATGAGAATAATTCTAAAGTTAAACTAAATAGTTCCAAAATATTTACAAAAAATATTAAAAATGAAGAAAACACAACAATAACAAACAACCCTAACAATTGTCTTAGATATATGATATTATATGATATTAAAACTATAGACATGAGATTAAAGCATTAAAGACCCCCCCCCCCCATCCGACCGGCTCATCTGGAATATCACTTGGCCCACTTTTCATCTCATATCTGGAGTCGGGCCTGATTTGCATCATCCCAAATGTTCTCAACAATTCTTGATTTCAGATAATTCATATTTTTAAAAACACTATTCATAGGGTTGCTTTGTCAATGGCATTATGTTCAGTTGCCAGTCAAATAAACATAGCCACCAAGTTAAATAATCTGACAAACTAGCAATTAGTTAGGAATAAACACTTTTCAGCCTCGAATTAGTCAGACCAATCTACCTTTTTTAAAGCTGACTTTATGACAAGTCCTGAAGAAAAAAAATGTCTAATTTTGTAAGACTAAGCAGTTTATGCAACCGTCCGGACACATGTTATCTTTGGTTTCTGCTTTTGCTGCCATAAAAACCATAAGTGTGTTTGACGTGTGTTTGGTGTTGCGCAGACAGATCGGCGTGTGACATCAAAGTATCGCAAGAGCGATTCAAAACAAGTACTGTTTCGTTACTCTCGTGATATTTTGACGTCACTCGCCAATCGATCTGTGCAGCACCGTATGCGGAAGTACTGTTTGTAGCGTTTAGCACGCGGTTCTGTCGTTGCTTTCATTGGGTTGCTTGTCAGCCACACTGGTGGCTTACATTATAATGTAATGGTTATAAAACAATTTCAATACGTCATCCGTAAACATGATTTATGAGTCCTGTAACGTCGATTCATATCCACATTGAAGGTAATTTATAAAGAAAACTCCCATCTCTACGCGAATTCACCGCTGGACCAAGCTTGTTGTTTACATAATTTTGAGGCATAATTCTGGCCCTGTTGGATATCTATTGATTATAAAAATATATTTGCTATATTATTATTACTATTCTTTTGTTCTAATAACAAAACCAGATATCAGCTAAAATATTAACCTAAAGTTGTGTGTATTATATATAGACTTATTGATTGTGTATGGTTAGCAGACATTGAGAGTAAACGAATTAACGTTAAAAGGCAGCAACATAACCTTTGCTGTTGTTGTGTGCAGTTTGTGCTTGGCGGGCAAGTGAACCCATGTTCTGGCAGACATTAAAGGCCAGGCTGCACAGATCATGTGTCTGTGTCATCAGTACATGGGGGGAATTGGGAGGGGGATGAAACGGCTTCTCTGGTTCAGTTGCATTAAAATGGGCATCTAAAACACATGTGCACACTGGTCATAGACCTCTGGGAATAACAATTACGGTTATCTGGTTTTGTTCCCGAATTATGGATGGACCACAGAAGGACTTCCGCCGACGAACACGCTGTGACAGTGCAGGTGAGTTCAAAGAGAAAACAACTGTAAAGATTTAAGAGTACAGATTTGTGGAAAACTGGACGGTCCGAATATAACTGTGACTTACAAATCAATCATGTTGATGTAAAAGTAATAATTTAAATACATCTAATGTTGGCGCAACAAAATACTTTTAACTCTACTGCGACTTTCTTAGAAGCAAATTATACAGGACAATCTACAGACAAATGTGATCATTTGTTTATGTCTTTTCTATGTAGCAAGAGCAACACATGTGGTCATAGTGTGGTGTGTGACATCAAGGAAGTTGTCCGAATTGGGGGTGGGTGGGGGTGTCAAATATCGGTGTTAAGGAAATGACAAAAGTTCTGAATAAGTGCACGCAATAACTGCGCCTGAAGTTTAAGAAAACTGGAATTACGAATGCAAATGTTTTTGAAATATTAAGTTATTTTTACCCCTGTTCACTAAAAAGTATTTGTAATGTGTAATATTATCCTTAAATAATCTCATCCTACTTTCTACTTCCCTTCTGCAGTTGCCACATCTCCTTTCTCGTCTGCTCCTCAAAAACGTCACATTTTAGCTACTTTTATCTAGATTTACGAGAAGCTTTACCCACACTGTTATCTAGTTTCACAAGACTAGCCTACATCATTTCCACAGTAAGATTATTGACCTGTAGGTTTTTTTCCCCAACCACACAGGCTCAGCCCCAGTACACATTTTGCATATTACATATCTAATTTCAAACCATACTTAGATTTTATGACCCATTCCTAATGTTGACATTGTGTGCGACTGTATGTGTTTTTTTGCATGTTGGAGAGCATTGGTGGCCATGGTATGGGCCACATCTGGGGAACAACCGTGCATGCATGCATGCATGGCGCCCAGCATGTTTGCGTCCGGTTCATGTGCTGCTCCAGATAATGATATTACTGCATTGTTTTTGTTTTTTTGAGAATTATGTGCCTACTTCTCTCTTTAGCACCTATAGTATATAGCTCTATTATATAGTGCTCAGAACAAGCTGTTCAGCAAAATAGGATGTTGCATTAATAGGGTATATTGGTGACACCTTTTTACCAGGAAAGCAGAGACCGGGCATGATACTTGTGGGTAAATGTCTGCACTTTGCCTATCTTGTTATTTACCACATCCTGAAAAGGCTGTGAACACAACAGTTTAGCAGCTTTATTTTTTATCTTGATATATACATGGATGCAAAAATGTTACCACTTTTATTATTATGATAACAATGTTAAAAGCTGTATAGCATACTGTAATTTTTAGAGAGGCACTGATATATCAGTCCATAATCGGTATCAGCGGATAAAAGCATTGTTCAAAAACAACCGGTGATCAGAGCATATATCCTGGAATCAAAAGGATCAGACAAATGCATCAGAACTCATGCTTTGTGATTATTTTGAACTGAGTCACAATCACAACACAATTGCTATTTTTACACACTACACTTCTAGGAGATCATATTTATAATAATAATTTAAAACCTTTAAAACTATTGGCCTCTATTGGTACTGGTACAGTCAGGACTGGAAATGGCAGATATTTAATGGGGGGACTCTAGTTTGGGGGGGGGGGATTTAGATGACTTCTTAGATGGGTTTAAAATGACTAACATTACAATTTCTTATGTTTACCCTAATTTAGCGTCCAATAAGCTACGGCACGAAAAATGCAGTTGCGTTGCTTCCCCTCGTTCATTCCAACGCGCTTTCGAATTGGAATTCTGAAAAGTAGATTTTTTTTCAACTGGACGGATACATCAGTCATACAGTGCCACTATTATTGTGAAGTGTTATGTGACAAGCTTGATGATGCATTATAAAATAATAGTTGTAATTTTTAAATGCCATTCAGTTCCAAAAATTACTCAACGGACTCCGTTCCCCCGCATTCCCCCGAAATTACTCAACGGACTCCGTTCCCCCGCATTCCCCCATTTCCAGGCCTGGGTACAGGTGTGTTATTAAGTTATTAAATTTCTGTATCAGCACAGCTATCTGACTTTTTTCCCTACCCCATCATGCAAGTTTTTTCTTCTCCCAGGTCTGCGTGCACACAAGAGACATCGTCAATCTGGAATCTGTTGTCGTTAAAGTTTCAGGCCCCTCATAAAATTCGCCCTCATTTGAACCCCTAAGTAATTTTGTTGGCTGGAATAACATTAAATTTTTTTACTATTCAGTTCCTAATTGAAAATCCCACAACATCGTTTTATAAAATATATGCTGTCTTAATTACAGAAATACGTAAATAATTGTCTAATGATATGTGTACTTGTGCAGTTATTTAGCTAACACAAGCTAACAACTTAGCTGACTAGCTTGTTACACTGGCCTGCTAACATAAATACTAGTGTAACCCAACAAGTTACTCTACAGCTAATAAAATTAAATCCTTACCGCAAGTATGTGCAGTATCGGCCAATAGTTGTCTGTTTATTAAATCTGTATCGGCCACAAAAAGTCATATTGGTGCATCCCTACAAAATACCCTAACTTGATGGGCATTTGACATAATGAAAGACTACCAGAAGGGGGACTGAAGTTCTGTTTCAAATGACATACTGTACACTATGCACTATGTACTCTTGTACAGGGTAATTTTTAAGGATAGCATCATCTAAAATGGAACCCTTCTCCTGCATTTGAAATCGCATACTATGACAGTACTGAATTAGAGTACCTTTTATATATTTGGCCATACTACTCACTGCCTAGTATGGAAGTAGGCAATTTCGGATGCAACGTTAAAGGAATATTCCATTTTCTTAAAAGAAAAATCCAGATAATTTACTCACCACCATGTCATCCAAAATGTTGATGTCTTTCTTTGTTCAGTCGAGAAGAAATTATGTTTTTTGAGGAAAACATTGCAGGATTTTTCTCATTTTGATGGGCTTTGGTGGAGCCCAACATTTGGTACTTGACTCGGCACTTAACAGTTTTTTTCAACAGAGTATCAAGGACTATAAACGGTCCCAAGCGAGGCGTGGGGGTCTTGTCTAGCGGAATGATTGTCGTTTTTGACAAGAAAAATAAAAATATGCACTTTTAAACCACAACTTGTCGTCTAGATCCGGTCGTGATGCGCCAGCGTGACCCCACGCAATACGACATGACGTCAAAAGGTCACAGAGGACGAACGCGAAACTCCGCCCCAGTGTTTACAAGTGTGTTGAAAGAGGACCGTTCCGACGTTGTTGTATGTCAACTGATACTAATTCATGTCTTTGTGTCAGTTCATTGTTTACAATGGTCCGCAAATTTGCGTTTTATATATGTAACACGTGACCTCCCTACGTCACTACGCAAAAGAGCATCTTTTTTATTTTTCTTGTCAAAAATGACAATCGTTTTGCTAGATAAGACCCTTATGCCTCGTTTGGGATTGTTTATAGTCCTTTGAAACTCCGTTGAAAAAAACTGTTAAGTGTTGAGTTAAGCATTAAATGTTGGGCTCTGTTGGAGTCCATTAAGATGAGAAAAATCCTGCAATGTTTTCCTCAAAAAACATAATTTCTTCTCGACTGAACAAAGAAAGACATCAACATTTTGGATGACATGGTGGTGAGTAAATTATTTGGATTTTTCTTTTAAGAAAATGGAATATTCCTTTAAAGGTGTAGCGGAAAAAAAAAAACACTCTACCTGCTCCCGAGAGGGAACACCTATTAAAGGTGTGCACGAGAGCCTAGTTCTTCTCGTCCACGTTCTGTTTACAAGTTGCTGTCGGCATGGCTCATACATTGAGATGTGTACCGTGTCTGCATGGTTCGTGACTTGTGCCAGGGCTAGCATCGCTAATCATAGCTTACATCAACATTTACTAGCGGTGATTTTATGGATTTCTCCAAATAGCATGCTAACCTTTACCTGTCGTGTAGAAACTTCACGACCTGTGCTTATAGCGCACGCCAGCGTGTGAAATATTTTCCCAAAAACACTCTGGTTTTGTTTCTTTCTTCTGATGCCTTTCTCTTCTTGTCATACAATTCGTAAACACTTTTTCTCTTGCGACCCTCAGACATTTAAAAAAAAACCGGTGAGAATGCGAGCTTCAATGAATGGCTAAAACCGTAGCTCAACACACATATACACCTGAAAGTGCGCATGTGCAGAAAGCGACACGATGATGGCCTTACGTAAACATATCACCAGAATGATTGACTACTAGGATGATCGATAGTCTTGATGATCCACCCAGAAAAATACCTTTAAAAATACTTCTGCTATACCTTTAATGTTTTATACCACCCGGAAATATACGCGTTTTCCCAGACGTCAAAAGCATAACACACAATGTGAATCATTGGCTGCTTTTAAAATAGCGCCTTATACGCTCATTTTTATGAGGACTTTAAATTACTAAGGAACATCTTTACATTCATATCTCAACATACAATCTTGATTAATAATATACAACGACTCAGATTTTATAGAGGGTTCATATCAATGTTCAATGTCATACTGGTGAAAAGAACTGTGTCTGTTCTTTAATGACACTCGTCTCCACCACACAAACTGTGTCTTGCCTCCCACCCAACTCTCTCTCAGAGACAACAGTAGGTCCTAAACACACTTTCGGCAAGAAAGAGCCTATGGATATGTCCTCTGAGCAGGAGCAGCTCACCCAGACACCCCTGCCAAAGATATGGGTGCCATGGATGAAGACATCCCCAGGCCAAAGAAGAGGCTGTGAGTGAAGGGAAACCTTAAATCACCTGGCTTTTCCTCTTCTTGCCTTGTCTTTTTTGCTAGACCGCTTTGAATTTTTCCTCCTCTGCAAATGTTTGTGAATCAAAAGTGTGTAAATGTCTTGTTGATGATCAACCTGGCTTTGTGAACTTTGGCCTTGTTTACATCTTAATAATGTCAGATCTGGAAGATTGGCCTAGCTGCAATTTGTGTTCTTAGGACAACTGTGCCTACAGCTGTGGGAATGAAAAGGACAATGAAATGCTTTGCTTTTAAAATCATGTGATATCTTGGTTGCTGTGAGATTTTCTTTCAGTAGTTTTCATGGCCCTGGTCTCTCACTGCTATCTGAATCAATCCTCTTTCCAAAGGAAAATAATATAGATTACAGTCTTTTGTATGTAGAATGTAAGATCTGTCAATGTTGCTGTCTGTGTTTTTTATCGTTTTTGCTCTTTTTAAACATGTTATCTTTTCTTCTAGATAAAGGTTTAATATGCTGAGCTGTCTGATCATAATAAATTTACATTGACATCTAAATAATACACATCTCTAACCCTTAAAATGATCATATCGTACTTAAAATTGACTTTCAGTGTCATCATTTGGTCCCCAGCTTCACGACCTCAGTTTACAAACTGTCCTACGATAATTGTGATGGTTGGACTGCCAGCAAGGGGAAAAACGTATATCTCCAAAAAGTTAACCCGTTACTTCAACTGGATTGGCGTACCAACTCAAGGTAAGTGTATTCACTGTAATTATATGCATGCTGAATCTGATCATACGCGGGTAATCAGAAGCTCAAGAATTTTTTTATTTTATTTTATATACTAGCACTGACTGTATGTATGGTGACACAGAATAATAATTTAATGTATGTTTAAAAATGTTTGTCTAACAAATTTATTTTGTTTTATCCCTAGTCTTTAATGTGGGTCAGTATCGAAGAGAGGCAGTGCAGACATACAAGAACTATGAATTTTTCCGTCCGGACAATGAAGAGGCCATGAAAATCCGAAGGTAAGACTTAAAGTTTGCTGCTGTAACATGCTCTGCATTTAGAAGTTATTAAAGGGAATAGTTCACCCAAAAATGAAAATAATATCATTAATGACTAACCTTCATGTCGTTCCTAACTCGTAAGACCTCCGTTCATCTTCGGAACACAGTTTAAGATATATTTAGTCAGAGAGCTATCTGACCCTCCATTAAAAAACTATGTACGGTATACTGTCCATGTCCAGAAAGGTAATAAAAACATCATCAAAGTAGTCCATGTGACATCAGTGGGTCAGTTAGAATGTGTTGAAGCATCGAAAATACATTTTGGTCCAAATGACGACTTTATTTAGCATTGTCTTCTTTTCCGCGTCTGTTGTGAAGCGCATGCACGAGACTAAAGTCACGTACTGCAGTGACGCGGCTGACCTGTTATCTGGTGCGCCCAAGCTGTTTTTTTTGTGCACCCGGACTTCGTTTACAGTGTGATAGAGACAAACGCTGTAAGTTTGAAAAAAAAAACTTTGCAAACATGTCTGAGGATAGCACGTCATCCGCGTCACTGCAGTCATGTGACTTTGGTCTCGTGCATGCGCTTCACAATAGACGCGGAAGAGAAGACAATGCTGAATAAAGTCTACATTTTTGTTATTTTTGGACCAAATATATTTAACTGACCCACTGATGTCACATGGACTACTTTGATGATGTTTTTATTACCTTTCTGGACATGGACAGTATACCGTACATAGATTTTCAATGATGGGACAACAAGCTCTCGGACTAAATATAAAATATCTTAAACTGTGTTAAAAAGATGAACGGAGGTCTTACGAGTTTGAAACGACATGAGGGTGAGTAATTATTAACATTATTTTCATTTTTGGGTGAACTATTCCTTTAAGTGATAGTGTCCTTTATCACTAACAATACATAAAATAGTACATTTGTAATTTATGCATTTCTGTGTTTGTTTATGCATTCAGGGCTTGTGCCTCAAATGCCCTCAAGGACGTTGCCAATTACTTCACTAAAGAGCAGGGACAAGTAGCAGTAAGTGAATTTGGATTATTATCTAAACATGTTAATCCGGGACTGTCTGTAGTGTTGTTCATGAGATATCCTATCATTAGGGGGGAAATCAATCTGTGACAAATATTCTTCACAGGTTTTTGATGCCACCAACACCACAAGAGAGAGAAGAGGGATCATCATCAGTTTTGCCAAGGAGAGGGGCTACAAGGCAGGTGCAGAGTTTTTTTTAAATTATCCCCTTTGATATGTGCATAAAAATCTGGATTGCATCTTTGTCACATCACATCCACAAAGCCACATAATATTGACAGATTAAACATTTCATATGCACAATTGGCATCTAACTAAGTGCAGAATATGAAGAAAGGGGAAACAAACTGTTTATATTGAACCATCTGTTTATATTTTCCTGAACCCCTGATGTTTTCTGTGTTAGATGAGGCAAAATACACGAGTTATGGATGTGACATAACGTTGGACAAACGTTTTTGGGAGACAACATAGTTTCTGTGAATTAAAATGCACAAACCAGAAGCAATAATACACCACAAATGGAGAAGGGATGACTCTTCAAAGAACAAATAATATTTATATACATTTTTGTGTGTGCAGTTTTGGGGAAGGAACAACGTTATGGACGTGACATTTCTCTGTTATGCACGTGACAATTCAGAAATGTGCACACTCTTAACTATCTAAAATAATTTAAAAACTTTATCAGAGACTTTGCATGGATATTTATACAACCAAATATTGACATTTAAGAAATCACGGGGCCACAGGTAGGGCTAATTTGTTTTTACATATTTATAACACTACAACCCTACTCTAAACCTAAAAAATCATGACAAACTATATATCACTGGAAAGCTCTCAGAATGTAGTTTTCATATTTCAAAACCCTTTTGCAGTAATAATAATGCAGTGACAGTAATTTAATCATTTGTGACAAGAGTATGCTGCAAACCGTTGACACCTAGTGGCCGTTGTTGGTAAAACCATTAAAAGTGTGACACAAACCTCATTTTTTGTGATTTTAACTTGAAATTTTGATCAGAACTGCTTGAGACTTATGGCTGCACTTAATGTTTGCATTATTACTTTTGGGAAACATTTACATTTTTATAATTTCATTTATAAAATTAATATGTTATGAAATTATTTTTATTTATTAGAATAAATGTAAACTGCTATAAAAATGTATTTAT
Source organism: Misgurnus anguillicaudatus (assembly GCF_027580225.2). Lineage (NCBI taxonomy): Eukaryota > Metazoa > Chordata > Actinopteri > Cypriniformes > Cobitidae > Misgurnus > Misgurnus anguillicaudatus. The sequence continues at coordinate 19,208,259 of NC_073349.2, forward strand.
TTAATATTTTTACCTCCTGGCACTTCTGTGAAAACCCCCAAAGTGTCTTCTTTGAAACAAGACACTTTAAAAAAAAGGGTATTTGTGCCACCTAAGGGGTTAACTATGGAAAATAATTAAAAAATTCTTTAAAAACTTTATCAGAGACTTTGCATGTATATTTAAACAACCAAATATTGACATTTAAGAAATCAGTGTGGTTAAAAACCTTAGGTAAAACTTTACTTTTTATGCAAATTTTGACATTTGCATAGAATTGCCCATCATCAAAATAGCACATTTAATTGTTTTTCATTAACTAGGTTTAACAAATGTTTTCTCCAGGTGTTTTTCATTGAATCCATTTGTGATGACCCAGAAATCATCGAGGCAAATATAATGGTAAGATTAAAACAACTGTCCAGTCTAGATTTTTTTTTATCTTTTTGGGAACAACATTAGATACTGTATTAAATTTTGATGCCCTTTTGATGTTTGTTTTTTACAGCAAGTAAAGTTAAACAGTCCAGATTACGAAGATTACGACAAAGAGGAAGCGCTGGTGGACTTTCTGAAGCGTATTGACTGTTACAGAATCTCTTATGTGCCCATGGACGAGGAGAAAGACAAGTATACAAGTCTTAACTTAAAATGAACTGCTGTTATAAACTGTTTTACATACAACAAACATTTTTTTTAAGTTATGTTCATTTACCTTCTATGCATGCTCAACTCTTTCTTTGTGGTCTGTTTCATAGACACCTTTCTTTCATAAAGATCTTTAATGTGGGCTCACGGTATCTTGTGAACCGGGTGCAGGACCACATACAGAGTCGAATTGTGTATTACCTCATGAACATCCACGTCACTCCTCGATCCATCTATCTGAGCCGTCACGGAGAGAGTGAGCTCAACCTGCTCGGAAGAATTGGTGGAGACTCAGGCTTATCCTCAGCGGGCCAGAAGGTGTTTTAAACATACTAAACAATTCACATACAGTGCTGTTTTTGTTATCTTAAATTAAAAAATGCAGTGTCGTTCAAATCTTCTTCTTCGATTTGGATGAGCAGATATTAAACTTATCGAGTCCTTTTTATCGTTTAGTACGCTAGTGCCCTGTCAGAGTTCATCAGGGGTCAAGCCATCAAGGATCTGAAGGTGTGGACCAGTCACATGAAAAGAACCATACAGACAGCGGAGACACTGGGTGTCCCTTATGAACAGTGGAAGGCATTGAATGAAATAGATGCAGTAAGTGTTTCATCTATTATTGTTTTATAAAATAAAATGAAAGCGTATCAGAGGTAAATTGTTATTTTTGCTCATTTAAGGGTGTATGTGAGGAGTTGACCTATGAAGAGATTCAGTTGAATTTTCCAGAGGAGTTTGCACTTCGAGACCAGGATAAATACCGTTATCGATATCCAAAGGGCGAAGTGAGTCCACATCAGCATTCACACTGTAAAAACGATTTCAATATATATATATATATAACGTACAGTGCTTGGGTCACACATACTAATATGACTACATAAAAACCTAGCCTGAATGTGATCAGTGTTGCTTATTTAATAAAGATTTGCAAGATCCCAGCATGCACTGCAGGATTAAGAAAGTTGTTTATTGCATTTATTGTTATAGTGTTATAGTGGATATTTTTCAGATGGCATAAAGGATACAGTAGAGAGATATGTAAACTAATTAGTTTTATTAAAGAATTACATCAGACAGCAACTAATACAATACTGGCTCAGCCTGGTGATCATCAAAAAGATGTACCAGCTGAACTAAAACTTCAAACTCCCAATTCCTATTCTTCTAGTTTCATTGCAAGCTTGCAACACACACATTTCATGTTTTTTAAAACACCTTTTAATACCTAGACTTAATGTTTCTCATAGCACCAACTACTAATTCTGTGTCTGTCACATTTGCTATTTTGAGCTGACCAATTGTCTGGTTTTTGGTTTCAACCTTTTAGTTTCCACCAATCAGCAATTAGGTATGCTTTGTTTGCTACAGAGCAAGTTATTTTTGTTTTAATGCAACTGCACTTTTCTTGGAAACTTAATGATGCACTTGCAATAAATTTAGTTCAAAAGGACAATGCACACAGTGTTCTTTTGATGAACTGCAACTTTACAGCAAAACAGTTCAGGTGACAGAAGACACATTAATATTCAACTTTAAGATATGCATTACAATGCGTTGAAACACACAGTTAAGAAACCATATGATAATAAAACAAATACTGTATATGAATGCAATTTGAATCTCCCAAATTCTCTCACAATAGGATTATTGCTTTGCCTTTTACATGGCTTATGCCTTTGTTGATTGTCATCTCTATTATTTATTTAGCTAAAAGCTATCATTTTATATGATTTATAAGTTTGGTTGATTACCACTATTTTGACTATATGAAACTCTTTCGCTTATTCATATCATGACTTAAAGTCTGAAAATGTATTCTGCAGTCATATGAAGACCTGGTGCACCGTCTGGAGCCAGTCATAATGGAGCTTGAGAGACAGGAGAACGTTCTGGTCATCTGCCACCAGGCAGTCATGCGATGTCTACTGGCCTACTTTCTAGATAAAAGTGCAGGTCAAAAACAAAAGCAGCCAGACACCGCTTTAAACTCACTGACTACACACGCAGTCACGGTTTTAGCATGATTTTGACAGTTATGTGTTATTTTTCTCTACACAGATGATCTTCCATATCTGAAATGTCCACTGCACACTGTTCTCAAACTCACTCCATTAGCGTATGGTGAGGCTCTACAGCTACACTGCAAAAAATTTTTTTTTTGCATTAAATGGTTTTATACTGTACATATTTTTGTGTTTTTATGTCCTTGCAGGATGCAAAGTGGAGTCGTTCTTTTTGAAAATCAGAGCAGTAAACACGCACAGAGATAAACCACCTGTAAGTCTGAGACATCCAGCAACTTTTTTTTCTTTTAAAGGACAAGTTCGATATTTTACACTTAAAGCCCTGTTTTCAGATTGTTTATGATGATATAGAACGGTTTTGACTGAAATTTCGACATATGCGGCTGCCCCGAGAATTTTTGGGTGTTTGTTCTATCACCTCCCACCTCTACAATGAGTGTATAGGTGCACTGGAGCAATCCTTCCTAAAAGGCATTAAACTTTCGTTTACAAAGACGTGAAACTCACCGAGTGGTCAGGGGTGTTCACTGATATGCTCACACAAAAATCGCTGCAAAAGATGTTTTCCAACAGGTGTTTTAGCATTCGTTGTTAACTTGTGGACCTATTTTTCCAAACGCCTCACACCTGTATATTCTTCCGTTGAGAGCTTGAATAATAGACACTCCAGCCAGCCCAGTTGGTGGCGATAATCCACCTTTGCCAATTGCAAGAATACAAACAAAGTTCCCGGCGCGGAGTAATACCGTACCTCACCGCACATCTAATACAAGTCAATGGAGTTGGACAAAAACTACGATAAAACCTGTTGGAATGCGTATTTTGCAGCGATTTTTGTGTGAGCATATCAGTGAACACCCCTGACCACTCGGTGAGTTTCACGTCTTTGTAAACGAAAGTTTAATGCATTTCAGGAAGGATTGTTCCCCATTGTAGAGATGGGAGGTGATACAAGAAACACCCGAAAATTCTCGGGGCAGGCGCATATGACAAAATTTCAGTCAAGACCGTTCTATTTCATCATAAACAATCTGAAAACAGGGATTTAAGTGTAAAATACCTAACTTGTCCTTTAATACTAATGGATGTTTAAATGGGATTTACTCTTTACATTGTCGGATGTGAATGTTACAAGAAACCCTGAAGATGCACTCAGGACTGTCCCTGAACATCTGTAACCTGAATGGAAGAACGTATACAGTGAAGCCATTCAATGCAGAAACATTTTTTGGCCAAATGAAACAAAATATATCAGATTAAGTGTTATTACATTAGTACAGTAGGAAAAAGGAACCATTTTAAAAGACTTAAGAATGTTCATCTATCCGAATTCCTCAAGATGTATAAACATAGTGGGGTCCAAAAGGTTTTTCCCTTCAATTAAACACTAACATTAACACTTTCAAGTGCAAGCCGATATGATATAATGCCTATTTAGCACCTCATCAGGTTTTGCTCCAACTTCATTGGAGCATTTTGAAAACACTAATATTTTAAAGAATTTCTATTAAATTTGAAAGTGCAAAAAGATAACTTTTAGACCCCACTTAAGTTATTTTTGGTTGTTTGCTGCTAAACCTTTTAAAATCTGTTGATGTGTTAAAGGGGACATATCATGACAATCTGACTTTTTCCATGTTTAAGTGCTATAATTGGGTCCCCAGTGCTTCTATCAACCTAGAAAATGTGAATAAGATCAACCCAGTAACTTAGTTTGGGTAAACCATACTTGGCAAGCATGTGAAAAAATAAGTAATTGAAATTTGGCTCCCCTTGTGATGTCAGAAGAGGATAACACCGCCCCTTAAACTGCACTGTCCAACCACAACACTGCCATTTAGTGCAGAGATCAGCTCATTTGCATTTAAGGGGACACACCCAAAATGGCACATTTTTGCTCACACCTACAAAGTGGCAATTTTAACATGCTATAATAAATTATCTAAATTATATTTTGAGCTAGGCCTTCATATACGTACTCTGAGGACACCAAAGATTTATTTGACAACCTAAAAAAGTCTTGTGAAATGTCCCCTTTTAATTGAAATGAATATTGCACTGAAAAGTAAGAATTTTATCAATATTTGCTCAAGAAAATTTTATATTGTGTAAAAATTTAAATTTTGACTTAGAGGGACAATTTGATGATCTCGTCAGAATGGTATTAAGGAGCTGATTCAGTTAGTGACTAGTACCATGGACAGCAACCAAACTAATAAATACGTATTAGAGACACAGTCCTAAAAATAACCTCAATGCTTCATCTCAAGGAATTTGTCTTTATAATTTATATTTGCTAAAATGTGTAAATAAACATGTTTTCAAACATCCCAAATATGTCATATTTATTTCGTTGTAGGCACTTTTAAGCAGAGATTTAAGTCCACGTATCTTATTCATCTTATAGATGCCCAAACAAACGACAAAAATATAATGAAAATGCTGTAACGTAATTGGCATGTTCTCAGTCCTATCCAGACATTTTAGACATTCATGGGTTAATATTGTGTGGTCCTTCCTGGCCCCCAAAACCGTGGCGAGACTTCGTGACATTTCCAGCATGTACATGTGAAAAGAGCCTTGAACTTGAGAAAGCAACAAAAGCCTCCGGTGAAAAGTCATTTTTATAGCCAAGGTGTTTTCATCGGTTTAAATGAGCTTCAGTTTTTCTCATGGCATTATTTGGCTTTCAGTATCAATCTTAGGATCTTTTTGGGAGGGAGGGGGCATTACTACTCCTTTTATAAGCAACATTTTGCCGTAAAATGTGTTTAGTGGAAAACCTTACGCACTCGTCTAAGGAGTTAAACTGAATCCAGTATTTAAAACCAGCAGAATGGATTTAAGTGTACGTGCAGTTTTAATAGTATTGACAATTGTTGATTTGGGATGTGCACGGATGCGTGTGCAGACAGTCCCTCTTCAGGTAAGTAATTTTTGCTAACACAGTATCATTGTTAAACAATTATAATGATATTGTGTGGTTATTTTGTGATTTGTTGTGGTCTGTTTGTGACAATTTTTCATTTGGAGAAATTAATGTTAAATGATGTACTTATGTTAAGGAGCGCGCAAAATTCGCCTCACACAATTACGCGCGAAACTCTCGAAACGCGCGTTTTATACTCGAGATCCTGCACGAGCTTTTTCGCTTTAGAAAAACTGTCGTCTTCTTTACTTAAATAGAGTTTTATATTGCATTTAACTGAATTGCTAATATAGGAAATCACATAATCTATCATGGAAACAAGTGTGATCTAAAATAAACGAGTAGTAAACTACACTGCAGTATAATTTATTATTTACTAAAATAAGCTAAAGTAAAATTCTTAGCCTAACCTGAACCTTAGGTTTTTGAACCATAGTATTGAGTATTAATAGTATAGCAATTGGTATAGCCTACTATTATACATGGTGCATATTTACAAAGTGTAGTTAATTTATACTGTAGTATTACAAAGTGTATTACTACTGTATAATATACTACAGTAAATTACAGTTTACCAGGAAATACTACACTTTAAAAACAAACTGTGCTAAATAGCACTAAAAGTGGTTCACTGGCTCGTAATCTTAGGGGAACCTGCATTTTAAGTGCCATATAGCACATATTTAGCACCTGTGTAGAACCCTATTGTGCAATATAGAATCATCTAGTGCTAAAGTGGTGCTATATCACCCCGTATGGCTTTTCATGGGTGCTTTATAGGTGCTATATGCTAAAAATGGTTCCCCTATAAATTACAGGCTTTTAGTGCTATTTAGCACCATTTTAGAGTGTAAAGTACAAAATTTTTCTTGTGGGTTGTTTTGGTTTGAAAATCTAAAAATACATTTCCTCGTATCATTCAAATTATGAAAGAAACCCTTTTTTTTACTTAGTTTGAATAGGTAGAAAAAGAAAAATGTGCCGGAGACTCATGTAAAAACATATCCAGTATGTGCTTGAATTAAAAGGCTATTCTCTCATGATTATTTTGCAACTAATTATTTAAGTCCCAAAAATATGGTCAAAGCTTTTTATTATAACGATCTACTGGAAGGTAATAACAGACCAACACTTAGTTTCCTTCCCCTGTTATTTGTTTGCATTTACTGTACAGGAGATGTGGTAATGTATTGATATAGCAATGAACTGTGTTAAAGTTAACATCATAAATCCTCCAGTGGCTCCTAACAGTACTGACATTTATTTCCATTTCCACTTCTTTTATGAATGGCTTTGATTCAGTCAGTGTATTTAAATGTAAGATCAAGACCAAACCACTGGCATCTGTAAATGAGTATGTTAAACTATTTCTACTATTTCCTTAATCCTTGGTCCTCAAAGGTAGATTTGTTGGTGGTAACTGAATAGTTATTCGGATTAAGTCATTCTCCATAGATTTCTTGTGTGTGTAAAAAATGCTTAGTTTAAATTATTATTTCTACAGAAGAATAGGATTTACGCCTCAATTGAAGTAAGAATGTGTGAGAATATTTCACATTCTGGCCAAGAGATCTCGTGAAAACTGCAGTGGGTTTTTATTTAGATGTTATTTTGTCTTTTTCAGAGACTAAGGCGTCAGACCTCAACAGTAAAACCAGCTGTAAGTATACAGTAAAATCAAGAATTTTAATTAAGTTGTAATCATTGAGACCACTTATACACTGTTAAAAAAAGGTCAAAATGCTGTCACTGGGGTGGTACCCTTTTCAAGAAGAACAGCACCTAAATATTAGTACCTCAGAGGTACAGATTGGTACCAAAGATAGCTTATTAGTACCTCAGAGATATATATTAGTATCTCAAAGGAATACGTACTGGTACCAAATCTGTACTTAATTGTACATATTAGGACCTTTTTAAATAGTACTGCCCCAGTGACAGATGGTATACATATTTGACATTTTTTTCTAACTGTGTATTTTACATTTCATGAACCACTAAGCAATCTTCTATATTTAAATTTCAATCTTTATGTCTTAACAGTATGCTCAGTTGGCAAACATAAGTATGATATTTAAATGTCTTAAGAATAGGTTGTGGAATCCTTTAAAGCACTTTTTGCATGAGTTATGCAATAAAACCAATAAAAATGAAGATCGTATAATCATCTTACTGTCGGAGGCTCAGACCCTGGATAAAACCTGTTTTTTGTTAATATATTTACCTCTGCTGTTGTTACTTTATCCTGTCTTTGTCTTAGTACTCTCTTAAAGAGAGCAGCAGCACAATCTCAGATACAGTTTTTAAAGAGCACCTATCGCCTGATTCACAATTTTACATTTATTTTGGTGTGTAAGCGTGTAATAGTACATGTTAATGATATGCAAAAGGTACAACCCCCAAAGTAAACAATGATGCAAGTTATCATCTCCAACGTAAATATATCTCTCTCTCTATATATATATAATATACTCACCTAAAGGATTATTAGGAACACCATACTAATACTCTGCTTGACCCCCTTTTGCCTTCAGAACTGCCTTAATTCTACTTGGCATTGATTCAACAAGGTGCTGAAAGCATTCTTGATAGGATAGCATCTTGCAGTTGATAGAGATTTGTGGGATGCACATCCAGGGCACGAAGCTCCCGTTCCACCACATCCCAAAGATGCTCTATTGGGTTGAGATCTGGTGACTGTAGGGGCCATTTTAGTACAGTGAACTCATTATCATGTTCAAGAAACCATTTTGAAATGATTGGAGCTTTGTGACATGGTGCATTATCCTGTTGAAAGTAGCCATCAGAGGATGGGTACATGGTGGTCATAAAGGGATGGACATGGTCAGAAACAATGCTCAGGTAGGCCGTGGCATTTAAACGATGCCCAACTGGCACTACGGGGCCTAAAGTGTGCCACGAAAACATCCCCCACACCATAACACCACCACCACCAGCCTGCACAGTGGTAACAAGGCATGATGAATCCATGTTCTCACTCTGTTTATGCGAAATTCTGACTCTACATTTGAATGTCTCAACAGAAATTGAGACTCATCATACCAGGCAACATTTTTCCAGTCTTCAACTGTCAAATTTTGGTGAGCTCGTGCAAATTGTAGCCTCTTTTTCCAATTTGTAGTGGAGATGAGTGATACCCGGTGGGGTCTTCTGCTCTTGTAGCCCATCCGCCTCAAGGTTGTGCGTGTTGTGGCTTCACAAATGCTTTGCTGCATACCTTGGTTGTAACGAGTGGTCATTTCAGTCAAAGTTGCTCTTCTATCAGCTTGAATCAGTCGGCCCATTCTCCTCTGACCTCTAGCATCAACAAGTCATTTTCGCCCACAGGACTGCTGCATACTGGATGTTTTTCCCTTTTCACACCATTCTTTGTAAACCCTAGAAATGGTTGTGCGTGAAAATCCCAGTAACTGAGCAGATTGTGAAATACTCAGACCGGCCTGTCTGGCACAAACAATCATGCTACGCTCAAATTTTCTGACATTCATGGACTTCAGGAGATTGTCTTGACCAGGACCACACCCCTAAATGCACTGAAGCAACTGCCATGTGATTGGTTGATTAGATAATTGCATTAATGTGAAATTGAACAGGTGTTCCTAATAATCCTTTAGGTGAGTGTATGTATTGCAGTGTACGTATTGCAGTGTACCTTATAGAAAGACAATGCATATTCACTTAACTGTATCTTTTTCGTATGCAATAATGGTGTAAATGTTTAATTTTTTAGCCAAAACTAGATAAAGTATCATAAAAAGTATAAATTGATCTGAAAATTGTTTCTACTCTGTTCTGTGTATTATGTGACGTCATATTAATGTGTTATTGCCATTTTGGTGTTTGTTATGTCTCTAGCTAAAGGTGACAGATTACCATGTGCGCTGTTCTGTAGTATCTCGCTATGCTTTAACCACAGTGGAGAGCACAGTGTGGAATCAGCTACACATCCCTAAGGAAGCCGCCTTTGAGGTGGATCTGTCTCCATCTGCATTTATTTCCAACTTTACCATGTGAGTAAAAGGTCACACCAGATTTCTGGTCCTTTCTAGGGTTGTAATTGTTGCTTCATTCATGTGGAAAGAAGTGGTTGATGGTCAAAAAGGAAAAATAGTTTTGATGCTAAATACAGAAATAATGAACAAAAAATAACTCAAGAGTTATTATATCCAATTCCTTAAAAATTGTGAGACATAAAAAAATCTGGAAAATATTTCAAATAAAATTGTGTGAGAGACCTTGTAAATAAAAGAAACATTTCTGTAAATCGAATGCTAAATATAAGGCTCCAAAGCAACGTAATAAAGTACACAGGAGCTGAAATGGGAAGCAGACGCAAGTCAAAAGTAAAGAAGGTTTAGGGCTGATGAATAGCCAGCTTTGTCAAGAAAATTCAGAGACCTAATAGAGAAAATGAGGGGGACTGGCTCTGTTCACTCTCGCTTTTACCCAGCAGAGTTTACCAAGGAACGTGGCCAAGGTACACAGTCACATATTTACGTGTGCATAAACACACATGCATGTAGAATGCACACATATATCCATCGACAAAGCAAGGCTTAATATATACACTTGCTCAGAGAAAGACAATATTTTACACTGAGCCATTTGCTGTGCATTCAAGGTATGAAGTTTATCATTACCCGAATTTCCTTTGGTTTCAAGCTATGGGAACTCTTGTGTGTACACATACGCAGATTTGAAGTAGCTCCTATGCGTTTTTTCATTTTTTATTAGACTGTGACTGCGAGCTCTGTGTGTTCTTTGTGTCACATGCACAGCTATCCCAGACATCTCATTGCCACACATATGTGCAGGCGCCTCATTTTCCACTGTGACTTAAACCGTCCATTTACTCGCTCCCTCACAAACAAGGTCTTTTTCAAGACTGCTGGTTTATTTTGGTTGGTTCTTGTTGATTTTTATTTAAATATATTTGCTTAAAGGGGGAAGACCTTATTTTAGCATTTCTTTCCCTGACCCTCATCCAAAGACACAAGGAGTGTATGCATAGCCCGGTGTGGTTGAACTCTTAAGTGTTTATACAGGTCAAACGCTCCAATGCTAAGAGATGAGGGAATCGCAAGAATTTCCCAGTAATCGTGTTGTCTGAAGGAAATGAACTTTTCTGCCGAGCACTTTTTCAATGTCACTGCTTGTTTGTATATACAAAAGTGTCAAACGGCGGGGAAGGCCTTTATACCCAAATATAGTGTGTTGTTTCCCATTAACCATCACCATATAAAAATGGGTAAAGTAGACTCTTTACACCCCTTTAGACCCCTTTCGGGCTAGTTCACCCAAAAATGAAAATAATGTCATTAATGACTCACCCTCATGTGTTCCAAACTCGTAAGACCTCCGTTCATCTTCGTAATACAGTTTAAAATGTTTTATATTTAGTCCAAGAGCTTGTTGACCCTTCATTGAAAATCTACGTACGATATACTGTCCATGTACAGAGAGGTAATAAAAACATCATCAAAGTAGTCCATGTGACATCAGTGGGTCAGTTAGAACGTGCTGAAGCATCAAAAATAAATTTTGGTCTATAAATAACAAAAATTATGACTTTATTCTGCATTGTCTTCTCTTCCGCATCTGTTGTGAAGCGCATGCGTGAGACTAAAGTCACGTGACTGCAGTGACGTGGATGACGTGTTATCTGGTGCACCCCAGCTGTTCACAGTCTGAGGGACTTTTTAGTCGAAATTTTTGATGCTTCAACACATTCTAACTGATACACTGATGTCACATGGACTACTTTGATGATGTTTTTATTACTTTTCTGGACATGGACAGTATACCGTTACTAGATTTTCAATGGAGGGTCAACAAGCTCTCGGACTAAATCTGAAACATCTTAAATTGTGTTCCGAAGATGAACGGAGGTCTTACGAGTTTGGAACGACATGAGGGTGAGTCATAAATGTCGTCATTTTCATTTTTGGGTGAGCTATCCCTTTAAACACTGCGGAACCACCGGTGTGTCCAAAACGGCATCAACAAATTTTATTTAAAAAACAAAAACTGTCTTTTTCTGTATAAAACTATATAACAAGTTTTCTGTAAAATAAGACAATTTTTATCAATTTACTCCAAAGTATATGGGTAGATGGCATTGCCCAATTCTGCAAAAATTCTAATTATACTACATTATTAGATTATGTGACTTTAATTCCATTCAATTTTATTTATATAGCGCTTTTCACAATTGGTAATTGTTTCAAAGCAGCTTTACATTAATAGAAGCAAAAAAAAACACAAAAACTTGACAGATAGCATAACATAATACAGATACCATAAGCAGCAGAATTTGCTGCGGCTATGAATCAACATTATAAGCGAGCGTATTACTAATGTAACGTATAGAAGAGGGTGCTAAGTTAAGCCAATGAAGGCTGACTCCCCAGGTTGAAAAATAGCAGAAAAAAACTACTTATTTTAGCCAGGAGAAAAAAGTCCTAGGAGGAAAAAACCCTTGGGAGATATATATACGGTATATATGTAAACGAGTGAGGAGATTAAACGGGTTCTGCCGGTGGTCATTGGTCAGGCATCAGCTGGGCATCACGTTGAAGAACGGTTAGTAAATCAGGGATGTTCCGACCTTCACATTTCCCAGAACTGGGTCTGTTTGTCTCATTGTCCTCGGGATTGAGGAAGAGATAGGGAGAGAGAAACAAAATCCTATTAGCGTAGGGGCCGTTCACATTTAATACAACTTTCACACAGTGATGTAGTTTAAGTCAGCTCGGTTCCAAACAGGATAACTATTGCGGCATAAGTTCCAGACTGGCTTATTATTGCGACATGGATTTCACAGGCCAGGTCACATATATTAACAGTGTATTTTGCTTTCTGTTGTTTTTTTTCTATTCATTTTGACTCCCAAGCACATCAAATGGTAAAGTCTATGTTTCTGAGGTGAAGGTGAGAAATGCTGCCAGGAAGATCTATGACGCAGCTAAGAAGCAGGGGAAAACAGCAGGACTTGTTGCCACCAAGTAAGCCCAAAATCTATTTAATCCCTTCTCCAGTGGGACTTGATTTTGTTTCTTTTGGCGGTATTTAAGCCCAAAGACTTCCACAAAAAACTGAAACAAGCCACATTTCATTTACTTTTTAGCACGCATGATGTTAGGTTAACAGGTTCAAAGGAGATATCTTAGTGTCTCAGACTGACAATGTTTACCTTTGCATCAAAGTCTGTTATCAGTTACAATATTAACTCAAACATTTCCTGTCTAATTCTTCAAAGACAAAATTATCTGAGCTATGCTAACCACATTCCCTTTATACTTTAGCTCTGTACTTTACTTTATGTCAGCATCTCTCTTATCTGTTTGTTTTTGTGTTTGAGATATTAACTGAGACATTAAAGTTTGTCTTCTCGATTCATCTTACATTTTTGATGGATGTTTCTTGGTTTACTAATTCTTTCCTTACGATGTACACTCTTAAAAATAACATCTCTTAAATGTCAGGCTGTATGGTCCCATAAATAAACTTTAACATGCCTACATTTCTATTGCACAAACGTTTCTTTGTAATGGAAAAAAGTTTTGCAGACAATTAAAAGTAAAAAAAAAAAGTTTTTTGGGGGAACCAAAAATAGTTTTTGAATTGCATCACTGTAAAGAACTCTTTATTTTTAAGAATGTATACAAAATTTATATTCTTTGTAAAGAACTAACATCTCTTCTATTGCATTTTGAAGGGAACGAGAGATCGAGAAGTTTCGTGTGGCAGTCAACGTTCCTCCTGGGGCTCGCGTGTCCTTCTCGCTGTCTTACGAGGAGCTGTTGTCACGACGACTTGGACGCTATGAGCTCAGTTTGGGTCTGAGGCCCGGACAGCTGGTACAGAACCTCTCTTTGGATGTCAGCATAACAGAGAGGACGGGCATCAGCTTTATCAAAGCTCTGCCACTGAGAACCAGCCGACTGCTCACCAACAATGTTCAAGGTGCCACAAAAGAAACTATCTACCTCTTTAAAGTTCTACGCTTTGATATTCGTTTCACTATCGTAAATGCAAGTGAGTGCACACGTTACTCCTTATGATTTTCTAGCAGATGCAGAACCTCCCCCTTCTACTCAGGTCAAGCAGGATCCTTACTGTGCACATGTGCGCTACATTCCCAGCATGCAGCAACAGAGGACCACCTCCCCCAAAGGTCTCAATGCAGACTTCATCATTCAGTATGATGTGGAACTCAAAGACCCCATGGGTGACATCCAGGTCTTCCCCCTTGTCTTCACTGGCAGTCATTCACCTGATTGGTGGTCTAGCATCTAGCATTGTAATGTTGTCACTGTTACTCTTTCCAGGTGGATGATGGCTACTTTGTTCATTACTTTGCACCTCGAGGACTTCCAGTGGTTCCTAAAGACGTCATTTTTGTCATTGACATCAGCGGCTCTATGATCGGCACAAAAATCAAACAGGTAGCATCTCAACCACCTTAATCATTTTAACTCTGAGCTGTTCATCTGTATTTTGTCATGAAAGGCAATTTGTAGCCCTCCCGCAAGGCTATTTTATTTTGAATTATGAGTAAAATATGGTACACACAGTCAATTTTCAATAGTACCAACTAGCCAGAATTTTTAAAATGATGTCTTTTTTTAAAAAGTTGATAAGTTGCTACAAGGACTATAACTCGTCCTCGACCCCGAGGACAATGAGACAAACAAACCCAGTTCCTGTTGCTGTGAAGGTCATCGCACCACTGATCTACTGGCTGTCCTTCAATGTGATACCCAGCCGATGCACGACCAACGACCACCGGCTGAACCAGTTTGATCCGCTTACCCGCCTCCTATCCCTACGTATCTATATATATATATCTATATAAATATAAATATATATTAATTTCTCCCAAGGGTTTTTGTCCTTATAGGAGTTTTTCCCAATGGGTTTTCTCCTAGGGGGTTTTTTCGTCCCAGGGAGAGTAAGCCAACTTTGGCTTTACTTAGCACTTTACTGTATACGTTGCATTATTAAAGGAATAGTCTACTCATTTTCAATATTAAAATATGTTATTACCTTAACTAAGAATTGTTGATGCATCCCTCTATCATCTGTGCGCGCAAGTTTGGTGGTACAAAATAAAACGTAGCGCTTTTCTAAGCGGATTTAAAAGAGGAACTATATTTTATGGCGTAATAGCACTTTTGGATGTACTTCGACTCGCCTGAATAGTCCGCTCCCCTTCTCACTCTCATAATGGGAGAGGGAGGGTGTTACTGCGCCGAGTCGAAGTACTCCCAAAAGCGCCACCACGCCACAAAACACAGCTCCCCCCCCAAATCCGCCCAGAAAAGCGCTACGTTTTATTTTGTACCACCAAACTTGCTCGTATAAACACTCGTCTTAAATAGGAAAATTGTTGATGTGTTAGGTCACTCCTAACTTTATCTCTAAATGGTACCATTGAATGAATGGGGCTAAGCTAAATGCTATCGAAGCGTCGCAGCGCGCTCCAGCGCTTACGTGCACGCACACAGATGATAGAGGGATGTATCAACAATTCTTAGTTAAGATAATAACATATTTTAATATTGAAAATGAGTAGACTATTCCTTTAATACGCTCGCTTGTACGGTTTAACCTTAGCCGCTATATTCTACTTCTTATATTATCTATTGATTTTCTGTGTTCTCCTCTACATCTACTCATGTAAAGCTGCTTTGCAACAATTAACAATTGTGAAAAGCGCTATATAAATAAAATTGAATTGAACTGCTACTACAAGTCTTAAGACTTGTTGAAATGGCACTCGATGATGTGTATTTTTTATTGTATTTTACTTCAGACTAAGGCAGCTATGACCATCATACTGAGTGACCTGCGTGAGGGTGATTACTTCAATCTCATCACGTTCTCAGACAAGGTCCACACCTGGAAGAAAGGCCGCACTGTCCGGGCCACGCGGCAGAATGTGCGAGACGCCAAGGAATTTGTCAAGATGATAATAGCAGATGGCTGTAGGTTCTCCTCGATCTCATAAAATGAAATGATAAAGACCAGTTTTGATTTATTGATTTGTTGATTTATGCTTGTGGTTGCTGGTTAACCTGGTGTTGACGTGACGTTTAAATTTTGATTAGAAGACTGGTTGGGATACCAGCATCCACAACATATACTGGTGACCGGAGTCATGACATTTTGTTTTGTTTCCTTAATCCACATCAGGGACGAACATCAACGCAGCTCTGCTGTCTGCGGCCCAACTACTAAATCCAACCTCATCTTCACCCACTGATCGAGTGCCCTCATCCAACCGCATTCCCATGATCATCTTCCTGACGGATGGAGAAGCTACTATTGGGGTGACCGAACCAGATGTCATTCTGCATAATGCACAGAATGCTTTGGGTGTAACTTCTTTGTTTGGCCTGGCCTTTGGAGACGACGCTGATTTTCCTCTTTTGAGAAGGCTGGCACTGGAGAACCGTAGTGTGGCTCGGATGGTAGGTGCCTAGTACTAAATATACACAATAATAAGGCTTGAAATGGCTCAAAGAAATAATATATAAATGTACATTGACTATTTTTGTCCCACTTTATGGTCCAATTCTCTCCAACTACTGCTTATTAATACTAAAGAAGTTGTTAATTTTAAGTATTGGTAGAAATGGGGAGGGTTAAGGATGTAGAAAAGGTTTTGCAAAATCAGTCATTAATATGTGCTATTAAGTATTAATAAACAGCCAACATCTCATTAATATTAATGCTAATATTCAACCAGTTAATTGTAAACTAAACCCATGTTAAATCCACTATCATATTATAGTATACAAAGTATTTAGTTACATCAGAAGTAACTGTAATTAGATTACAAGAAAAATAAGAGTAATCCCTTACTTTACTTTTTCAAGGGAAAAGTAATTAAATTACAGTAACTAATTACTTAGTAACTAGTTACATCCAACACTGATCTCAGATTGCTTGAGGGTGAGTACATCATGGGGTAATTTTGATATTTTGTAGTGTCCTTTCAAATGAAGTATTTTTATTTTAAATTATGTATTCTGCTCAACTGGTACTGCAACACGCAAGCACATGTATAACTCTAAATACACTGTAAGTCATTTCGACTAAAGATTAATATTATTTTTTAGGTATACGAGGATGATGACGCAGCTGTCCAGCTGAAAGGTTTCTATGATGAAGTTGCCAGCCCTCTCCTGTCAGATATCCAGCTGTCCTATCTGGATGATCAAGCCTACGACATCACTCGTTCCCTCTTCCCCAACTACTTCCAGGGCTCCGAACTGGTGGTCACAGGACGACTTAAGCCAGGTGTACAGGATCTCAAGGTTACATTGACAGCGAGCGACTCAAAGCAGAAGGTGAAAGTGGAGACTGAGCTACCGCTGGCCCAAGTTGTTGTAAATGCCACGGGACAGTCTCTCGGCTGTGCAGAGGCGCTGGATGGTATTCCCAGCTTTGTGCAACGTCTGTGGGCTTATTTCACCATCAAGGAATTGCTGCTAGCCAAAATGAACACCACTGATTTGGTCATACAGCGTATTCTTGTGGATAAAGCCACCAATCTCTCTCTGCAGTATAATTTTGTAACACCTGTCACTTCTTTGGTTGTAATAAAGCCTGATATTGATGAACCAGAACCGACTAGTTCCTCTGTAACGACTACTACTGGTAAAACAGCAGATGGAACCGTAGGGGGTTCTGCGAATGTGACAAATCAGGTATCACATTCTACAACAGAGACCAAAAAATCCAACTCTTCTTTGGCTACAAAACCAAGCTACCCAAACAAACCCACAGTCTCCAAATCTGGGCGACAACATCCGCCACCCTCAGGGCTGCATACCACTGGTCGACCACCCAACACCTCACTTTCCCATCCATCATTGAGGAAGACCACTACAGTACACCCTAAAACCACCACTACCCCACCTGCAAGCAAACCGTCCTCATCTCCTCCTAGCACCATTAAAACCACAGCAACCTCAGCCCTGGCCAAGACATCAGAGCCAAACCTGAAAAGCTCCAAGACTCCAGCCAGTACAGCGAAAACCACTTCTTCCTCTCAGCCGGTCAAAACCACAACGCTAGCCACCTTAGTTAAAACTGCACCTTCTGTGGTAAAAGACTCACTATTAACTGACATTAAGAACTCTAGTATCTCAGGACTCACAACAATTCAGGACAGCCTACAGCCTCCGAGTGCATCTACCACAGATGCAAATTCAGATGTTGAGCTGGAAGTAGCAACGCTGCTGGCCCCAACTTTTATGCCCATGCCAGGAATGACAGATGCACCGAAGTTATGGGAAGCATCTCGTGTCCTGGGTGAGTTTTTTCTGGTGAACTGACAAACATACAGTACAGTATAAGAGGCTGCCATTAATGTTTGGATAACACTTAAATCTCTTCTGATTTAAAATAATGTACTATTACCTCCAAGAAACATATTAAGAGTTTGGTTCCAAAACACGATAAACGTCTTTTTTTTATAGTTACAACCAAAATCAGTAGTGTATCAGATCAGTATTAAAAAGTAAATTCTTCATTTTACGCAAAATTCGATATCCGCCGTGTTATTCTGTTATCTTTTCTCCCTTTTGTCCCAAAACGTAATAAATGCCAGTCCTCCTTCTCTGCAGAATGCAATAAATCCGCTCAACCAATCACAATGCACCATTCCACGCATTGTAAACAATAATGGCGGCGCTTTGAATACACACAGAATCCTAGTTTTGCTCATCTACTTTGTACTTTATGACCAACAAACAAACAAAATAATTTTGATGGCATTGATAAACCTTTTCTGTGGCGGGAAAAAACGTAAGCCATCAAAATCGAATAATTTACAAGAGAGGCACTAGGGCGAAGGAAAAATGATGGCTGTTGCTTGTCACATGCTAAAATGCTAACACATTGACCCCAGGGGATCTTATGAAAAACTTTCCATTATTTTACTCGAAGTCAACGAAAATCAAGCAGGACCAAAAATTTTTACAGCTTATCGCTGTAAAAAGAAGTTTGGCGACGTCCTAAAGATGACAGCAGCAATGACAG
Source organism: Misgurnus anguillicaudatus (assembly GCF_027580225.2). Lineage (NCBI taxonomy): Eukaryota > Metazoa > Chordata > Actinopteri > Cypriniformes > Cobitidae > Misgurnus > Misgurnus anguillicaudatus. Next base: position 19,226,919 of record NC_073349.2, read on the forward strand.
TGTTGTTAATATGACAAAGTAAGTGTTTTGATTATTATTAAATCCGTGTATGCCACTAGTCAACTAAATGAATATAACATGGCCAAGATGAATGCACATTTATATATTGATTCAATAGATTTATAGCATTTTGAAAAAATAACTTGGATTTATTGCATTTTGTGGAAAAATTAATCAGTTTTTTTAATAAATCTTTGAAAAATCAAATTATGGATTTGAATTTTTTATGTTATTATAACATAAAGATGCTATGTGAAAGTTTGTTACAGAAAATAGTGGTTTTCATCTTGTCACTTTCTTGGTATAGAAAACACATTTTTTCCCAAATTAGTCAAAACGGATTTTTTGCGTTTTGGAACCAAACTCTTCATATATACATTGCCACTTCGAAGTATAAGGGGCTTTCCTTGGCATTAATGTTTGGATAATACTCTTACGTCTCCTTAGGTTAAAAGGAGGTGGATGTGATATAAGTAAACCTCTACCAACATCTGTGATATTTGGAATGACTTATCACGAGAGGAAAAACTAAGTTTAAGTTGCATATTATTGGTTAATGGAAATGCCATCATTTCGCAATATTTTTTTGTTGACATTTCGAAAACAATTGCAGTTTTGTGCAAATTTGTAATGGAAACGCAGCTACTGTCTCATTTACTTTGCCACTAAATGTTCCTGGGTTCCTACACCTGATATATTGAGACACATGATTGATTCAAAGTTGAATTAATCGTACGAATTCTATGAATCCTATGAATTTAATTCATAGTAACATGAATTAATGTATATAAAACTTTGAAGTTAGGTAAGTTGTTTTGGATTGAAGCATCTGCCAAATGCATACATATGAATGTAACATCTGTTGTGTGTCCTTTACATTAGATGTCTCCTCCACCATCCATATTCAACAGAAAGGTAAGACTAAATACTTCACTTTAGTATTTGTCAGTGGTGGCCGGTGACTTATTTTTTTCGAGGGCGCTTGATGCGAAGTTTGTCACAACATGTATGTAGCCCATCATGTGTGTGATTTGTAATTGCTAAATATGTGTTCGGCGCGTCGTGTAAACCTATGTGCACCACGTGTCTTATCAAAATAAGTGCCTGCTGCAGATGTGTCTAGGGGGTTGATGATAAAAGAGACGCTCGCGTTTGCCAGATATTCGTATAATCTCATGCGTAATCAGAGTTTACTGTTAAAGGGGAGTGTCTTGCGTGTGCAGCAGGCACTTATTTTGACAGAACACGTAATTCACATGGTTCACATGATGCAACAAACACATATTTTGAAAACACGAGAAAGACACATGACACTCCGAACACTTATTTAGAATTTGTGTCCCTCAGAAGAGCAGTCAACAGCCGCCACTGGAATTTGTACTGGGTTTGAGTATATGGCATTTCATTTGTCTCTTTTGCTGCTCTTACACAGATATTGATCTTGTTAAAGGTAAGAAATGCTTTTGATCTGCTTTGAGTCAGGTTTTGCATGGTCAAAGCTGACTCATTATGATATTTTGCAGATTTCAATGCAGCACATGACTACGACTATGACTACAACATCCATTATGATTCATGTAAGTTGAAAACACTTTTGAATCTGTGCTTAATCTTAAACTACTTAAACTACTTTCAATATACTGTATTATTTTGTAAGACACTATTGGTTCATTTTCTTTACAGATTCTGATGCAGAAGAATCTGGTAAGCATATAATTAATACCGTACATGTGAAAAACCTTCTCTAATGTAGTGTAGCTTGTCGACTTTTGCATTATGTATAGCAGAAGGAGCTCATCAAAAAATAATGTGTGTTGATCATTTCAGCAGACCTGGAGAACTCACCAAGTTTAAGCTCGGTTAGAGTATTTTCCTCATCAGGTATGATGCTAGTACCACATTAAAATACCCTTCTTTCTTTTTTATCTTTACCAACCTATAAACTTTGCTTGTTGAAAGCAGGTAATGATCTTGAAACACTAAATGAAGTGGTACACCAGTTGCACATCATAAAACGTAAGCAGTGCATATTTTTTCTGCACCCATGTTAACAGTGTGTGTCCACTGGCATGGAGCGAGCGAAGCGTAGCAACGATTTTCAGTTAATTCATATAGAAGTTGAGCTTCACAGTCACATGGTGCATTGTGGGACAGACAGCAGAGCAGGCCTGAAAGCGGCCGAGAGTGTCAAAAAAAGTTGGGCGCTTCTCGACTTTATCAAATTTCAAGCGAACAAAAAACGGCAGCCAAACACTGTGAAAAGTATGCAAGATTTTGACGTGTTTCTGACTATTTGCACAATGGCTCTACACCTCTGCTTACAAATGTGGTGTGCAACCAGACATAGTCTCATAGAAATGATTCATTTTGCTTTAATTTTATGCACCTCTTGAAGTGGATGGAGACCCACACTTTGTTGTTCAGCTTCCAAAAATGCACCAGAACTTGTGTTTTACTATTGATGGAAGGGCTGATGATGTACTACGCCTTCTGGAAGACCCAGTTAAAGGTATTTCGTAGGGTTGCATAACGATTAATCGTGATTAATCTATTGCAGAATAAAGGTGCAATGTACTGTGGTGTGTGTACTGTGAATAATAATTTTGTATAACTTTTTTTTTTGTATGTGTGCATATTTATATATACATAATTATTATTCACAGTTCACACAAATATATGATGTAAACAAAACCTTTATTCTGCAATAGATTAATCGCGATTAATCGTTATGCAACCGTTTTGCCATGTACAATTTTATCTTGAAAAAAATACTATTATTTAGATCCCATTGTTTTAACATAACTTGTGTACTTTACTGTTTCTTTATATTATTTTGTGCTCTAGGCATTACTGTGGATGGGCATCTGATGCTGGCTCCCTCCAAGGAGGGGATGGAGAACCGAACTCGTACGTTCTTCGACAGGATTGTCATCACTGCTGCCAATGTTGGCTTCATTGTCACATTAACAGTAGATGCAGTAATTGTAGAGATAAAAGGGGAGGGACTTGAGATGCTGCCCACCAATCAGGAAGGATCTTTAGAACGACAGGGCTTGAGAATCAAGGTTGATGTGCACCATAGCTGTTGGATTGATCTTGGGACAGATGTGAAGTTTCTTGTTCTCTTTCATCGCTACAACCACCCCAAATACTTTCAGAAGGAACACCTGGGCTTCTATATTGCTGACGGCAAAGGGCTTTCTCACCTCAGCCATGGGCTTCTGGGTATGCAACATTTTTTTTTGTTCAGTCATTCAGTGAGGTTTACTGGTTTTAATTTTAACTTACAATTTAAGTTTAGTTTTTTTTGTATTTTTATATATATTTGTATAAATATATTGGTAACTAACATGAATGCTGTAGAAGTATTGTTTATTGTTAATTCATGTTAGCTAATGCATTATCTAATGATAAAGGGTTAGTCCACTTTCTTAAAAAAAATATAGATAATTTACTCACCACCATGTCATCCAAAATGTTGATGGCTTTCTTTGTTCAGTCCAGAAGAAATTATGTTTTTTGAGGAAAACATTCCAGGATTTTTCTCATTTTAAAATGACAATCGTTTCGCTAGATAAGACCCTTATGCCTCGTTTGGATAGTTTAGAGTCCTTGAAACTGCAATTTTAAATTACATTAAAACTGTTAAGTGTTGGGGTCCATTAAAATGAGAAAAATCCTGGAATGTTTTCCTCAAAAACATAATTTCTTCTCGACTGAACAAAGAAAGACATCAACATTTTGAATGACATGGTGGCGAGTACATTATCAGGATTTTTTTTTAAGAAAAATGACTAATCCTTTAACAAATACAACGCTTACTGTATGTTGTATAAATGAAACACTGCAGTTGTATTGTAAGAGCCTAACTTCCATAATCTTAACATTTCCCCCTTCTGGGCCAGTTTCTACATAGCCATATAGAGGTGATACGGGTCACAGACCAGACGGGTTTCCATCATGCGCAAACAAATACGAACAGTTCAATGGCTATTGGATTGTTAAAGAAAGGAGACGAGCATTTTCCTGTCACCCTACAAGACAAGAATCTGAAGGATTCATCCAGAAAACGACACTCAACTCGATGTTGGGTCGTGCCAAAGGTAGATGTAGAGAGACTTCTGGGCCATTCCTATCAGAGTTACATTGTGGACCACCAATAGATTATTCCTCACATGTCATGATTATTCAGAATTGCAGTACTGTTTGGAAAGGCAGTAAATTTGACATAATGCATATTCATTATATGATTTTATCAAAACAGCATTCTTATCATAATAAGATAATTTTAATTATTTCATAATGACCAAATACTATTGCTTCTGTTTAGTTTGCAAAAATGTGTATATATAGTGCTGTGCAAAAGTCTTGGGCCACCATGCCAGAATTAGATTTGTTGTTTTTGCAATGTTATAGTGATCATATATAGTTGTTTCTCAGTGTCTTTAATAGAATATTACCAGAAAATACAGGAAATGTGTATATAGTATTAAAAACTGTATAAAAAACGCTCAAGATGTGTTTCGTGCCAAGAGGTCACACTAAACACTGACGATGCCTAAAGAAGACATTTAGTCCTGATTTATTTTCTTTTTTTATTTACATATTTCCTGTATTTTCTGTTTGTATTCTAATAAAGAGACTGAGAAATAATTATATACGATCACAATACAATTGCAAAAACAACAAGTCTGGTGGTGGTGGCCTAAGACTTCTGCACAGTACTGTATATACTTCTATTTTAAATAATACAAAATCACATTTAATATATTTAAAATAATACAACAGAATTTTTTTAACTAAAGATATGTATTGATTATAAAATACTGTACATTAGTAATTCATATTGCCCCCCCCCCCATTTTTTCCAATAATAATTTTAAACCAAGAAAAGATTGCGTTTCATTTTATTCATATTTATTTTTGTTGCACAAGACTGCTCAAACACGAGATGAAATTCACAACTGAAAGTCGTCGAGTTTGTGTCAGTTTTTGTTTTTTTTCTTGAAATGTTTAGTTATCATTTTAACAATGAAAATGAAAGACAAAACCAAAATAAATACAGTACAAAAGAACAGTAAACAGTTAATCCAAACATAATATGCTGGAGAGGTGCAAAAGATACTCCAAACAATGCTTCATTCTATTGGATTCCAGTTATCGTTAATTCGCTAATTTTGTGCACAAAGAAAGTTGAAGGTCTGTATTTCAATCTATAAGGCCATACGTGACTTTGGCCCAATGATAATCAAGAATGGAATGTTATGGTCTCCTATTTGTTTTCCGTTCAAAAAATAAAAAGAGGAAAAACTACTGTCACAGGCCTTTTCTGAATATGGAAAACAATGCGATGCGTGTATATTTTACATTAAAAGCAGTACAGCAACATGATCAGGTCCATTACACCACTGTCCTCTAACTATTCATGGAAATAGAAAACAGAAGTAAGCATGATTAAGACATCATATACAGTAGTTATCAGTGATGGTGAAAATGACTAATCTGAGGTCAATACTTTAAAAGTTTGTGTCGTGGTTTTTAACAGCCAAGTGTAAATGCACTGAAAAGGATGTGGGTTTTTGTTGCATGGCACAAAAAGTTATTTAAAGTTCACAGGTGTTGTGTTAATAACAAATAATAAAGTTATGTGTTAAGTGTTCTCATAAGAACAGCAAAGCATACAAAAGCCAGAATACCAAAGGACCAGATACTTACTAAGATAATTCACATTTTCAGAAACGTTTGCCTCCATGGGAATGAAAATCACTTCCACGCTCTTTTCAAGCAACTTTTGCGATCATTTTCATCATTCAAAACAAACTAGGAACTTGTTTACAGAAGAAAGAAGAATGTAGCACAAGCTCATAAGGAAGTGTGTGGTTTTCAAGTTATCACAAAGACCATAATGTTAGTTACAAGTTAATGGCTTACAATTCACTTCTATACTGCATATTATACACCTCATTCAATTGAATTGAAATCCAAAAAATATCCACCAATAAAATAGAGAAATAAATAACTATAAAGAGCAGTGAGTGGTAGTTAGATCTACTGAAATGATGCACACATACGGGACTGTCAATTCCATACAGAACATTGATGAATCTTCAATTTGTCTGTTTAAATATTATTAATATCATAAAACATCTTTTGCCGAGTGTCAAATTGTTGTTAGTGTTTAATGACTTCATATTTGTGTCACTTTCCTAAGTAAAGAAAAGCTGCTGTATGTGACTAGGAATGCTGAACAGTCTGAGCTTTATCCCTACCAAACATCTTAATAAGCTCAAGTATGTTTTACTAAAGCAGAAGCGAAATCATTTTTTCTTTCCGTCAATATTCACAGTTTTTCACATGTGTGGGCTTCAGTCAAGGACAGAATTCCGAACAAAAAGACACGTGTTTCACTTCAACAGGATGTTTGCGCTAAACGATGCATACTGCGTTCGTACGAATCTAAAATAGCATGGCGATATGAGCCCACTTTGTAGTGCAGATAGGTGAGTTATGGAATGTGCGCTATAGAGCATTGTGTCTGTGTGCTGAACGGTGTGAATCTGAACAGAAACACAGGGGCGGGGCGGAGACAAAGAGCATTTTGGGAAAGACCAGGAGAGTTGAAAGAGATTTACAACATTGTTATAATTTCTATCATTTTCTCCAAACCCAGCCCATGTAAATCAAATTCAGCGAGACCTATCTCCCCTTCAGCTCCTTGGGATCATTCTTTACTGTTCGTCTTCCCCGAAGACGTCGTTTTGTTTACGTTTCATGTTCTCAAAGTCGAAGTCACTTCCTGTCATGCGCTTGTAGATGTCTTTGATGTTGTTACAGGTTGTCTCGAAGTGGGTGGTGGCATCGTAAGACCGTGATGCGAATATCTGTGAAAGCAACATCGAATGGTTTTCAAAGCTTTTAGCATGACCGAATGATGCTTGAAAATAATTGCTGTAAATGAAGCTCACCTGACTCTCTGTACCATCATCGATAGGTTCATACAAATCACTTATGGCCACAAACCTGACAAAATAATAAAAAACAAAACTCTTTTTAAAAATAGTATAACATTACTTAAAGGGACACTCCACTTTTTTTAAAATATGCTAATTTTCCAACTCCCCTAGAGTTAAACATTTGATTTTTACAGTTTTTGAATCCATTCAGCTGATCTCCGGGTCTGGCAGTAGCACTTTTAGCATAGCTTAGCATAATCCATTGACTCTGATTAGACCATTAGCATCCCGCTAAAAAAAAAACCCAAAGAGTTTCAATACTCTGTCCATTCAAAACTTGACTCTTCTGTAATCACACTGCGTACCAAGACCAACGGAAAATCAAAAGTTGCAATTATCTAGGAAGATATGGCTAGGAACTATACTCTCATTCTGGTGTAATAATCAAGGACACAGGCGTAGTGATATTACGCAGCGCCTAGAAATAGTCCCCTGCTATTGAAAGTAACCAAGGGGTCTATTTTCGGGTAGTGCGTAATATCACTATGCCTGCTGCTGCATGTTACAGCAGCAAAGTCCTTGATTATACAAAACTCTTTGGTTATTTTTTAGCGCGATGCTAATGGTCTAATCAGATTCAATGGATTATGCTAAGCTATGCTAAAAGTGGTACCGCCAGACCCGGAGATCAGCTGAATGGATTCCAAAACAATATAAATCAAATGTTTAACTCTAAGGGAACTGGAAAATGAGCATATTTTTCAAAAAAAGTGGAGTGTCCCTTTAAATGCCAAATATCCAATTTTGAAGATTTAGACACGTTTGCCGATTATTGTCATTATTTTGGATGTTACACAACAATAGTAAAGTTTTAAATAAAAATTTTTTTTAAACCAGTCTATATTATCTTATATTTTACCTCTACTTTACTACATTCTCTCAACAAACTTCATGAGGTGCCTAGTATAAATATTACACAAATTCCCATACTATAAGTTGTTTTTTCATTATTATCTGGTCCAACAGATATCCTCAGTATAGCAGACATAATAATATTCTTCACTTAGCATGAAAAGGCAAAGAAAACGTTTTGAAAACTGACTTTTGGTCAATAGGCTCAAGAAGTTCCAGAGCAGGTTCGATTTCCGCTTCAGGATCCGAGGTTTCCACAGTAGTGCTTGCAATGGCAATGTATTTCCCCTGAGCCGCCACGTTATGAGCGTAGGAGATCATGCACACGTAGATATCTATGTGCAAACAAATACACATTAACTAGTTTGAAATCATAGCAATTTGCACCATGCAGCTCAACTCAACTGCATGAAATGGAAGTAGCACCCTCTAGTGGTGCCAATGCACATGCATCTAAATTAATTTTAGGAGACACTCTTATCTAAACCAGCTTGCTTTGCATTTGCTGTGTGCTCCTAAAAATCAAACTCAGGAATTACACAGGAAAAGTGACACAGAGGTATGCGAATGCATGCATTCACGTAGTACAAATACATATATAAAGTTTGTCACTCCTGAAGGTATTCCCAGTCCAACTTTTTTAAATGTATTCGGCTGTTTTATTTTTTTATATATTAAAAAAAGTAAAATGTGTTCGTTACTAACCTGATTTGCGGTTCACCTGGTTCTGAGGGATGATGATCTGGCAGGAGTTAGCATCATTAGTGTTTTTTATGGGATGGTTGAGGATGCAGATGACCCGGATCACCTGGCCTACTTTGTGCACACGTTCCGGGATGTAGCTGGGGTCACAGATGAGCTGTTTGCAGCGTGCAATCTATTATAAAAATCAGTAAATCTTATTTATAAACCCACAGATGACACTGTCACAATGCATTGTCGAGATTTAAAAACCAAACTGCATGTAAACCAAATTTTAATACAAATTTTGCCAGAATTTATTAATACATGTACAAATCCTTGTCTGAAGAGTTTACCTCTCCTTCAGATTTCACCCCCACCACGTGGCCATCCTCAATAACAATCTCATCCACTGGTTTGTTCAACATGTAGGTTCCACCATAAATTGCACTTAACCTGAACATTTACAAAGGAGAAAGCCTCACAATTACACTTAATACATAATTCCTTCTTAATGTGGTAGAAAAACAAATATTGACATTAAATGACTGACCTAGCAAATCCCTGGGGCAGCTCTCCCAATCCGTACAATGGGTAGAGGTAAGGGCTCTTCCCGTAGCGAGCCAGAGATTCACTGTAGAGTTTGATCCGATTGATGGTCTCCAGACACGGCTGCTCAAGGTAACTGGAAAGAATGAAAAAACATGTCAAATATACCAATGTAATGGTAAAATACATTTATAATCAATATAAAAGAATCAAGGGTTTATACCATTACCTGTAAAATTAGTCATTTACTAAGAAATACGTACAATGAAATATTAAGGTGTCATACCATGCCAGAATCTATGTATTGGATTGTGGGTGGTTTGTAAGTAAAAAGCAGGTTTCTGCACTCCGACTGTATGCAAAATTGGTGCTACAGTTCAGTGAATCCACCCCTCTCAGGTTATATAACATGAGTGACACTTACTCATCTGTCCTGTAGAGGGCCAGGGCATGTCCTGTAAAATCTACGACATCCTGTCCCAGGTCAAACTTCTTGTACACTTCTCCCATCGTTGTTTGTTTGGGATCAACACCCTCGAACGTCTTGGGGTCATTCTCGTCAAAGTTGGCTACGAAAACTAGGAACTTCCGGAAACGTCTTTTCTCAAACATTCCCATTAGATCTAAACAACACAAGATGACAACACCATGTATTTTCATTTGATCAATTATACATTTTGTATGCGTGTAGAATACTAAACATTAATAAAATGCTTTTACTTACTTGATGCTAGAGCCTCTGTCTCAGTTGAGGGCACTTTGTAGATTTTTCCGCCTTTGTACACAAAGCTTCCCTCAACCACTTTGAAGTCTAGATATCTCGTCACTTCAGTGTATAGAAGCATCTTCACTAATTGGCCTTAGGAAAAAAATAACAATGATAAAATGATGGTGAATCTGCACCATTATGGGGCATGCTATACAAAACTACTATTTTTTTTATTGCTTGTTCCCTTCCCAAATCTCGAAACATGTTTCAAAAAACATGCAATACTGCAACACGCTGTCAGTATTTCTATGTACAATGCACTGGCTGATACAGCCGTCATCTTGGATTTATACTGATGCACATTTTTGTTATTGATATGCATTCGGACATAAAGTGTACAACGATAGGTGGGTAACTGATATAAGGTTAGTCATTTATCAGGCAACCCACTTCATCTTATGTAAGTGTACATGATTTTAATAGGGCTGTCAAAAGATTAATCGCGATTAACTGCATACAAAATAAAAGTTTGTGTTGGTGTTATATATTTGTGTGTTTACTGTGTGTAATTATTATGTATATGTAAATACACACATACAAGTATAAATTTAAGAATTTTTTTATAAATAAATAAATAAATAAATATATATATAATTGTTTCTTAAGTATATACATGCATGTGTATGTATTTATGTATACAAGATAATTACATACAGTGCACACACATATATTATGCAAAAACAAACCTTTATTTTGTATGCGTTTAATCGCGATTAATCTTTTGACAGCCCTAGATTTTTTTTCTAAAATACATTTATTATGTGTCAAATATTTGTAATAAGCAGTGTTCGGGAAAGTTACTTTAAAAAGTAATGCATTACAATATTATGTTACTCTCTCAAAAAGTTACTTTTTATGGAAAGTAATACTTGCATTACTTTTAAGTTACTTATGCGGTACTTTTTCTTACTTGGCTGAGGTTTGATCTCTTTCAGGCCTTGCAGGTGTTTTTATGACTTCATTCTTTATTCAGAAATTGCATATTTCTATCGGAAAGATTTCAAGCTCCGTTTCTGACTTAAACTGTTCCTGCTCAGGCGCGCACGCATAAAGTGCGTTATTATACGTGACTACATTCAATTTAATTTAGTATGTTTTTTTTATTCTAATTAATTAAACTGAGTAACTTGCATTACTTTTTTTAAAAAAGTAACTCAAATATTAATGTGTACATTTATAAAGTAATGCGTTACTTTACTCGTTACTACAGAAAAGTAATATTGTTACGTAATGCATGTTACTTGTAATGCGTTACCCACAACACTGGTAATAAGGACAAATATATATTTAATACATTTTATTGTTATTATATTTTTATTATTTTTACCATTGGCCATTAGGAATTTAGGAATAAGGTCAACATTCCAGTCTCTTCCCCGTCCCATTGACTCTGGTGGGCTGTCTGAAATCCCAAATCTCTTATAGAGCTGAAAGAAAAAAGCCATAAAATGTGAAATAAAAAACTTCCTGTATAGGACTTATAAAAATGGTAAATTTGTAGAAAACATTTACAAAAAGTGTGCTATGTAAACATGATGACAGAGTAGTGGAAGTGAGCCCTCACCTCCTCCAACGGTGTGATGGAGGAACTTTCACCTCCATAATAAGGATTTCTGTCCATATGCAGAACTTTCTTCCCGTTCACGGACATGATCCCAGAAAGTATGCATTCTGTTCAAATAAAACATTTGATTGAAATATTTTGATGTATTTCTTTATTCATCTGTTAGCATGTCTATGACTTCCGCGTTGAACACTGGGATGCGAGACACCCCACCCATCCGCAGCCCGGATCAGCTGCACTATCCTCCATAAAGGAAAAAGCCTTAAAGAAACCATTTTGCATGTTTATTATTTGTTTTAGTGATTATGTTATTTTGCATGGTTTTATCCAACGTCAAATTCCCAGGTTTGTTCAAACGGACCGTCTAGAAATAATGACATGACAATAAAGACCGAAGCAATAAAGCTGTTGCTCACTAAACCCAGCCCACAATGGACTAAATTTAAATAAAAGGCAAAGTATGAACTAACATCAGTTCAGCTGAACAAAATACATCCTTATTGTATTGTACAAAGAGCATAAATATCTGCAATAAACAGCTGAGACCGAGACTTTCCATATTACGACGCATGAGCAAATGGGATACCTGATGCCACTCCTTAGACACTGGAATCAGTCATTATTTTTTAATAACCGCTTTCATGTCAGTACAACGATGCACTCTCAATGGCTTTAAAAATGCAAGCAGATCACAAAATATGCATTTGGGATGAATTGCTTTAGTACACGGGCAGAAATTGCGAGAAACGCTGGCTCACTACACACACATACAGGACTGGTCCAGAGGATGCGTCAGCAATAGGCCCTCGGGTTCATCTAACGCATCTGTTTGTACAGTCTGATTTATGAGAGCACGATAAGCATTCGAGCATCCATCTCGTTCATCTCTGTCAGAGATCGGTTGCTATGCACATCATCAATGACTTTAACGCCATACTTACTGTGAGTCCAGTGCCCAATACGATAACATCATATTCCTCATCCATGTTGTATTACAGTGGATCTCCCGTCTTCAGTCAAATTTCCTCTGCAAAAAAATCTCCAAAACGGCGTTGATGCAGCAAAATATAAATGCGGAGTCTTTAAACAATTTGTTGTCTCGGTGAAATAAAACGACGTTATTGCGAACAGCTATCGCTGGATTAATTTGATAAGTATCTCAATTGATCACTGACTGAGGTCGGTCCGCCCGGCGAGAAGAACCAAAGATGGCCCTGACCACCGTACCACTTGCTCCAGCGGCGTTGATACGTTCGCGAAAGAATATAGTCCCCCTCACAAAACACAAATGGATGTTGACATTAGCCACATAAGAATGTTAGCAATGAATTATAAATCAGACATAAATACAGTTTATAAAAATTGCAGTGAATATTTAGAGCCCAGCTAGTCTAATTCATTTAATTTGGGATCGTCTGATGGTACTTTCACTTCCCAAAACCAGAGCTAAATGAAACTAGGCGCTGTCACAGTAGCCGATATTCCTCCGCCGACAACATTGCCTAAGCTTCTCATATATGCGTATTCAAGTGGTAATAATCAATATAAGGTCTTTTCCTTGGGTTTATCAAAGAAAATACAGTCATTGTTATATTCTAAGAGTATGTTATATTATATTTTTATGGTTAGAAGTTTTATAAATTACACTGATGACAGAGGCATCATATAAATATATTTAGGTTTAAGAAAGTAGGCTTATAGGGTTAAACCAAAGCACTCCAAATGTTTAGAGAAAAACGTTAATTCTGCATAGAAAAAGATATGGAGTGGCACATTATTACTACAAATCCCAAAGGTTTTTATGAAGCCCTGGTGCAATCTGATATCATATATAATGCATAAAAAATAAAAGAAAAAAGCAGGAATAAACAGACAAGAGGCTGTGAATTTCCAAAGTGTACCACTTTTCATTAATTCATCCTCGGATGAATTTATATTCTATTAGACTTCAAATTCTGATATTCTTTATAGTGCCAACTGCCAACGAAAAGCTATATCATTTTCCTTGTTTAAAAACGACCCTTCCGCACCTTTATTTAGAAAGCAAAAACAACTCAAACGTAGTTTATTTAAACGTTTGATACACGTTTCTGTGACGCTCCCTACTCAGATAGATGTTTACGAACAAAAACTGTCCAAACTGCGCATATCGATCGACATTTGACGTCACATCGATTCGCTCTCGCGGTACTTTGGCTGCGTAGCGCTGCGTGCACTAGGCGTTTCACAGTCGGAAGGCTGCATCCTCCGGAGGTCACACATGCAGGCTGCATACGTAATTAACCCTGGTTTATTTCAGTTAACCGAGTAATAAGTTCATAAGCATATTACAACAATTTACGATTAACTAAGAATAATAGTCAACTTTATAATTAGTAAATATTCAGAAATAAAACTGTTTGCCAATGCGCCCTCTGGAGGATGCAACCTTCCGTTTGAGAACGGCCATGGAGTCAGCAGGGAATCACATGATAAAAAAACCTCACATGATCATCGACGCGCTGCTATTCACGTGACTCTTTAAAGCAGGATGACGGAAGTTGGTATCGAAATGCGGTGTAGGAGTATGTCAGCAATGGCCTTCGCTTCAGTTTTATTATTTATAATCTCATTTCACAGCTGTAATGCTCAAGTGCCACTGCTCATGTGGACCAGTGAGGGGTACAGTCTTTTAAATTAAGTTTTCGCGTCATTTTAAATACACGTCTATATACCCTTCATTGATTCAACAAACATTGTGTTCACGCATCTAAATTATCTAAAGCTTACTTGTTACATTTCTTAGCCTTGGAAATTCCTTCAGAAATAGATACTAGTTTGGTAAAAGTCGTGCATAGTTCTTTAATACATAGTTCAAGTCCATATGATCTTTGCAATCTGACTGTGTGTTTAATGTATGCCAAATTGACTTTTTGATTGACAGGTACAGTTTACTACATCTGACCCAGCCACCAGCTGGCCATGCAGTGTCTATTGAGCATTTAGTGTCTTATTTAAAATCTGCCTTGACCACTGCCCCACACAATGTTTTACTCTTTCTACAGGATAAGGTGAGAAGCATTAGTATATTGAAGTATAAATGCATCATACAGTTTAATACATGCAGTATCAGTACTGTGTTGACCCACTTGGGTTATTAGTACAGCAGCTTCCCCTCAGACATTGGTATTTTTACCCTCATTGTTCCAGGATTTGTCAGTATAGTGTGACACTGATCCACAATCTTACTTCCCCATTAATTTTCCCTGGACATACCAGTATTTCATCACCCCTGCGCAATTGCAATCATCTATGTACAAAAATCAGTGGCGGCTGGTGACTTCTTTTTTTCAAGGGTGCACAATGCAAAGTTTGTCATGTATGTAGCCCATCGTGTGTGGTTCGTCATTTCAAAATATGTGTTCGGCGTGTCGAGTGAACCTATGTGCATCACGTGTTTTGTCAAAATAAGTGCCTGCTGCAGATGTGTCTAAAGGGTTTATGACGCGTGATGCACATGGTTCACATAACACTTCTAACACACATTTTGAATTTGCGCCCCTCGGAAGAGCAGTCACCAGCCGCCACTGACTGAAATAATGCCAATATTTTTGTTTTGTTGCAAAAGAACAAACTAGAGATATGAGGGACAGAAATGTCAAGTTATGGGATTCTGTGTAGTTACCCACAGTTGCCAGATATTTGTAGTTTATTGCCTTAGAGGTGATTGTTGAGGGTAAAACTAATATGTAATATGTATTAAGAAGATAGCAACGCAAAGGTTATTGGTTTGAACCCAGAGAACAAACATACAGAGAAATTAAATATAGATTGAATGCACCAATATTTTACTATGTTTTTACCTCAACTTAGACGAATTAATACATACCTATCTTTTATCAATGCGTGCACTTAATCTTTGTACAGCGCATCACGAATGTGTTAGCAATTAGCCTAGCCCCATTCATTCCTATGCCTCCAAACAGGGATGAATTTAGAAGCCACCAAACACTTCCATGTTTTCCCTATTTAAAGACTCTTACATGAGTAGTTACACGAGTAAGTATGGTGGCACAAAATAAAACGTGGCCATTTTTTTTTAAGCGGATAAAAATGAGTTTGCAGCGCTTCGACATCGGCGCGCAGTAACATCATCATTCCTCACTACTCTCCGTTTTTGCTCAAACTTCCGTCAATATTACTACACCTGAGGTTGAAGTGCTGTAAACTTAGTGCTCTTCCGCCATACAATATAGTTCTCATTTTTTCCGCTTAAAATATCGCCACGTTTTATTTTGTGCCACCATACTTACTCGTGTAACTACTCATGTAACAGTCTTTAAAGGACAAGTTCGGTATTTTACACTTAAGGCCCCGTTTTCAGATTGTGTATGATGAAATAGAACGGTTTTGACTGAAATTTCGACATATGCGGCTGCTCCGAGAATTTTCGGGATGGTCAGGGGTGTTCACTGATATGCTCACACAAAAATCGCCGCAAAAGACGCCTTCCAACAGGTGTTTTATCATTCGTTGTAAACTTGTGGATCTATTTTTACAAACGCCTCACACCCGTATATTCTTCCGTTGAGAGCTTAAATAATAGACACTCCAGCCCAGTTGGTGGCGATAATCCGCCTTTGCCAATTGCAAGAATACAAACAAAGTTCCGGGCGCGGAGTAATCTAATGCAACCGCACATCTAATGCAAGTCAATGGAGTTGGCAAAAACTACGATAAAACCTGTTGGAATCCGTATTTTGCAGCGATTTTTGTGTGAGCATATCAGTGAACACCCCTGACCACTCGGTGAGTTTCACGTCTTTGTAAACGAAAGTTTAATGCATTTTAGGAAGCATTGTTCCAGTGCACCTATATACCCATTGTAGAGGTGGGAAGTGAAACAACAAACACCCGAAAATTCTCGGGGCAGCCGCATATGTCGAAATTTCAGTCAAAACCGTTCTATTTCATCATAAACAATCTGAAAACAGGGCTTTAAGTGTAAAATACTGAACTTGTCCTCTAAATAGGGAAAACATGGACTTGTTTGGTGGCTTCTTCTAAATTTATCCCTGTTTGAATCCTAAGGAATGAATGGGGCTAGGCTAAATGCTAACACATTCACGACACGCTGTACAAAGATTAAGTGTACTCATTAAAAAAAGATAGATATGTATTAATTTGTCTAAGTTGAGGTAAGAACATAGTAAAATATTGAAAAACTGTGGTGTTTTCCTTTAAACAATAAACCCCCTGAAAATCATGTTTATTGGACAAATTCTTAAAATTAATCATGCATATATGACAAAAATCTAAATACATTTATTCAATCTAACAAATAAAATTCCTGTGTATTCTTTCCCCCTCTTTATAGCTTAGCATAGATGACTTCACCGTTAATGGTGGTGTGTTTGGGAACAAGCAAGATAGTGCCTTTTTTAACATAGAGGTGAGTCTGGCATGGTGGCTGACGATTTTTGCACAGTACTGTATATGTGGATTATAAACACAATTTAAAAAAAATTTCCTTAAAAGGCAGCACTTCATGCATCATCCAATCCCCTGGTGTTGCCTTCTCTTGAATGGTCAACATCAGATTCAGTAGCAGAACTCTTTGAGCGGGAGCTGAGCATCCCGGTGGTCCACATCAACCCGAGCACTCTGGAGGAAATCCAGCTAAACCCATCACAACCTTCACTTCTGGCTCTCCACCTTCCATACAATACTGGGTAAGATAGTGTTAAAGGTCTGCATGCTTTTAAATTAATCATTGAACAGGAAGTTAACTTCCCTTTGATCTGTTTTGCAATATTTCCAACTTCAGTGTTCACTCAAAGGATTTGCTCCTCAAAAATGGTGAGTTTTATTGTTTTTAATCAATATTCTGAGTCTTTTGAATCAGATTTGTATTCGTTTATCGTTTAATCTTTCTATGCTTGTTAGATAAAATCATAGGAGAGGTCCTCACCATGTTTAAATCTCGTGGCGTACCTTACACGGCTGTATACACCGGGTTGAAGCCCTCAACGGTAAGTCATCATAATGCCAAAGTAGTATGTACTTCACAGAGTCGGTTCTCCCTAAAAAGCAGTTTACATGTCCTGCTTATTTACGTTCATCTTCTGTAGGTCATTCAGGAGACCCCAGTAATGGCAGAAAGTTCTGTGGGACGATCTTTACTTCAGGCACCGCCACCGCCATCTGTGAAACCTCCAGTTATATTCAACAACACAGAGGGAAAGCCATGTATCCTGCTTTGGGCCGACATCCTCAAAATTAAGAACACAGGGGATTGGATTGATCTGGGCCCACAGACCTTTGGTGGTTCTGTCGACTTGTCTGGTTCGGTATGCAATGACACCCATTCAAGGTCAGAATAGAGCAAGCAAGGACATCTCATTCAAAATTATTGGTTAATACGTGGAATATATGAGGAGCTCAGATGCAAAGATGCTAAATGCAACCTTTGTCAAAAATGAGTTAAAGGAACAGTATGTAAGAAATTTATATCAATTAATTATAAAATGGCCCTGATATGTCACTAGACATTAAGAAATCATTTTCATTTCAAATACTTATATCAATGACAACAGTGGTCTGGCCAGGATATTGTCATTTAAAAAGTGGAGTTGCAGCCCTCAACTGGTGTTTATGTTGTCATTTTGTGTATTGGCCACCAGTTGTGTGATTGCAGTACCGGTTTTAGCCACAAGTTTTGTGATTGCAATACCAGTTTTGGCCACAATCCTACATACTGTTCCTTTAATGATAAATCCATCAGATACTTTCTCTTCAAAACAGCTTAATCCCAGCCACAAATAATTTGGAAATACCGATTTGCTGATAAAATCCAATTAGAGTTTGATAAAAAATGCTAATTTACAAAAAAACATGTCGGATGCACTGGGTTTTGCATTTTCTTATACTTTATATAATTTTTCATTTAATTAAAAGCATCACTTAAAATGCATTATCCTTATTTTTCAGTCTCGTCCTAAATTACAAAAATGTTTCTGGGTTTCAAAAACTCAGCATGAAGTAAGTATATTGTATTTTAACACACATTTGGTTCACTTTTAGTGATACACATGCTTTGTGCATTTGAAGAATAAGATCGTCACTGAAAATTAACTTGATCTTTAATGCCTCTCCAAACTTCCAGCTTTTCCATGCGCAACATCTTTTTTCCTGTGTCTGCTCGTAAGTGGAGCATCTTGGAGCAGGTGGTGCTAGATTTTGATGACAAGAAAGAGGTCTTTAATGGTAGCGGTATCTATTCTCCTGCTGAATATTCCTTCCATTGCCAGACCATAAGCAGCACTGAGAGCCCCCTGCTGGTTCCTACTGAAAGCAATAAGTGGATGCTGTCTTTTACTGATTTTCAGGTATTGCACACAAAAAATGTTTTAGTGCATATCGATTAATGCATTTTCCTGTCATTCAGAGAATTTTAAGTCACTTGTTCACTATTGAAGACAACAGATAACCACTCCCACATTAAAGGAGTAACATTAAAAAGCTAATGTTAAACAGAACTTATTTATTGCCCTGACAAGTTTTATGATACGAACTTCACATCAGTAGAGTGAATAACATAAAAAAATCCTGTAATAGCAATTAAATGAATCTGATGTCATTTTTTTCAACAGATTCAAGGTTTCGGTGTTACGGGTGGGGATTTCTCATATGCTAGTGATTGTGCAGGTTTCTTTACTCCGGGGATTTGGATGGGTCTACTTACCTCTCTGCTTATGGTTCTGATCCTCACCTACGGCCTGCACATGATCATGCAGCTTCGCACCATGGACCGCTTTGATGATCCAAAAGGCCCAGCTATTTCAGTGCCTCTGTCTGAATGATTTGAGCTAGAAATTTGTTTGATTTGTATAAATGTTAATAATTCCAGCCTGTTCTGTTAGATTTCATGGATGTAGGATACATATTTGAATGTTTTAAAAGTGCATTTTAAGGTAAATGTTTATTTCAGTTGCTTGTTCAAAGTGGTAAGCCAGTACCACTTCTCACTCGCTTTTCATGTGCATGTGCCTTCAAAAGGTTTGGAATAGAGTAGGCTAGTTTTAAAACGATGTATGCATGTGCCTGTCAAACCAGCAAAAGTGAAAATACATTTTTGACTTGTTGCCAACCAACAGGCACTGTAATTTTTAGGACTACTATTATTTATCTCATTGTCTTTTAAATGTAATGGTTTACACTCTGCTGGAATTGTGTATTTGTAAATTTGAGATTTGCCAATATTTAAATATTAATGTACTCGACAGATGGATGCAATGAAGCTCTTTCTAGTTTAAAGGAAAACTGTGTTTTTGGAAATAAATGGATCAGGAATTAGAATCTAAAGTTATTTATTACGACCATTTTTCAGGGTTCTCACGGGTCCTTGAAAGTTTGTGAATCTGGGGGGAAAAATTCAAGGCCCTGGGAAGTTTTTGAAAATATACATACATAGATACATGTCGTTGAAAGTGCTTGAATCTATTTTATGCAAGAAGTTGTCTGGAAAAAAAATCCATATTATTCCCTGTGTAGTGTAGGATAATATCATAAAAATTATTGACTTTTTAAGTAAACGTGCTAAACTGTTCGCTTTAAGTGCTTATATCTTCTGTATGCAAATGTTGATTCATACCAAAATGCTTTTTAGTTGTGTTTGACACACAGAAACATCTCGGGTTACGTATGTAACTGTTGTTCCCTGAGAAGGGAACGAGACGCAGCACAAGTTCCCTCGAAAGGGAACTGTAACAATGTATCTTTAACTGTAACACAATGTAACATTGCTCTCACTTGAAATGTGTCCCCGCATTTAGTCCTTGAATTTGAGGGTATTGGACCTGAAAAGTCCTTGAATTTGAAGTTAACTAAGGTGTGGGAACCCTGAATATTATGTTATTAGTTTAGGACTACAATAAGGTGCCAAATTGTTTTAAAAGGGGTCATAGGGTGAAAATCTGACTTTTCATGTTTAAATGCTATAATTGGGTCCCCAGTGCTTCTATCAACCTAGAAAATGTGATAAAGATTAACCCAGTAACTTGGTTTGTGTAAGCCATTTTCTGCAAGCATGTGAAAAATCATGCCATTTAGATTTCGCCTGTTTTGTGAGGTAGGTAGCAAGGCGAATTACAATAATACCGCCCCTTTTATCTGCACTATCCAACCACAGCACTGCCATTTAGTGCAAAGAGAAAAAGAGAAAGAAAAAATACTTGACAGCACAATTGAGTTACAATTATAAAAAACACCATCATTGTGATCATTGTTTGCATTTCATCAGCTCATTTGCATTTTAAAGGGCACACACAAAAACGGCACACTTTTGCTCAGGCCTACAAATTTGCAATTTTAACATGCTATAATAAATTATATGTGGAGTATTTTAAGCTTCACATACACACTCTGGGGGCACTAAAGA
Organism: Misgurnus anguillicaudatus; assembly: GCF_027580225.2. Lineage (NCBI taxonomy): Eukaryota > Metazoa > Chordata > Actinopteri > Cypriniformes > Cobitidae > Misgurnus > Misgurnus anguillicaudatus. Next base: position 19,247,765 of record NC_073349.2, read on the forward strand.
TTTCTTTTACATCTTAAAAAATCTCATATGACCCCTTTAATGAACGCGTATACATGTTTGTCAAAATTTTTTATTGTAAATGAAGTACTTAAAAACCTGTTGTAAAATTTGTTATAACAATTAAATTTAAAAATACAAACATTTGTGTATGGGCTAAATTACACAAAAACTTTTAAATTTGCTTTTGATATGTTTTCTTTAAATTTGTGTTATGTTTTTTTTTTATAAAGCAATGAAAATATTTTCACTCTACAGATTATGTAATATTTTATATACAAACTCACTACCTGCTTAATTGGAATTAAGACAACTTCAAGGTGCATTTTTTTCATAAATAACTATTTCATCTGTCAATAAATACATTTATCACAACTATGTGTAATTCAACCTAACAGTTCTGGTGTAAAATACTTTGTGAAGTCAGAGATAAATTTCAAAAAAAGAAAAATGTAAAACTACACATTTTGCAGTGCAACTAATAATTATAATAGTCATTATAACCAAAATAAATGCAATTCAAAAGAACACTGAGATTATTCTACAAGTCCATTTATGAAATAATTTCAGTAAAAAGATAAGGATAAGCATATCTTTATTTTATATTTCATCAACCAGTAAAAGTACACACATTTAATCCTGTATTTGACCTCACTTAGCAAGGTTATCTAGCTATTTCCTATTGCACAGTGATTCTGAAACACAGCAGTGATTATGAAAGTTGTTGCCCAATCGAGACTCAAGGCAGCCAAGCATTAAATTTAGCCTGTGCCGCATTTCATTTTCATCTGATCTGGCACAGGGAAGCATAAGCAACAGTAGTATTAGATGCAAAAAAGTGAATTATGCGAATGAATGAAATGTTGTGTCCTAATATGTGTTATAATGTAATAAATGTACAAGTACAATAGCAGTACTATTAAAACCATTACAAAACACATCAGGCAGTCAGTTTAACTGCTAAGCAAACAAAACATTCAACATTATAAGTAGAAAATATAACAATGTAACTGAAACTTCAGCAACTTTCGCATAAATCATTAAAAGAAAACAACTTGGTCTATTTTATGTCAGGAACCCATGCAGTATTGAGAGGAGCATTAAAGACTTTACTGATCAAATTTAAAAGGGTTTTCTGAGACTTCCTGTAACACAATATTAATAACAATATGCTAATCAAAACCTGTTTTATTTTTGCTTTTAAGAATAATGAACTGTCAGTTTACCTGATTGATATCAATTATGTCACTGTATAATTTGTACCATTAAAAAAACACTTGAACCTGTTTCTAAAATAGACCATTTTAATAGTGCAGTTTTTATTAAGTGTTTTTTAAGAAATAAGCATTTCCAAACAATTCTAAACAAAAAAAAAAAAACATTCACATTTGTACAAGAAATATAAATAATTTAAACCGCTTATTTGGCCTTACATAGTAAAAACTAGAACACAAATTTAACAACTTAAATTTAACAAGTTTTCTCCATCGTTTCATCTCTTGATTAGATCTAAGCCTTATATCAAAGCTATGTTGCATCAGGATACAATGCTCCAATCTAATAAAAAGGCACTTTAAGAGTCTGTGCATTTACTACATAGTGTCCATATGAAAAGATCACAAATGAAAGTCATGTGTATATTTGGTTTTGTTCATATAATCTCAGGTCTTATAGAAACTGAAATTAAGATATATTTTTTGAAACCAGACATTAAAAAAAACATACAAAATAAGTGCTGTTTTAAAGCACAACCATTTTGACTGGGTTCTGTTTGGGATGAAGGGTGATCAAATCATTCAAGTGCATCATCATTAGTTCAGAATTACACGTAATAAATAAAAAACCTTCATAATGTAGATGTAAAAGCTGACATTTGTGTGGAGAGAACTTTCGCAGTGTATAAAGACAGAATGCAGAAAACAAAAGTTGGCATTTGCTATTGGGTGAAGTGATTTAAAGCCAGGCTTCGACACACAACAGTGGGTCTTTAGATGATCTAGTGAAGATTCAGAAATGTTCTTGTGTGAAACCTTTTGAGGCATCTTCACCTTCCAGCTAACATTTCTCCTTGGGAACTTCATTGCAATTATTAGATCTGTAAAAGAAAATGATCAAGTAACCGATTTTAAAAATTGACTTTGAATAATTCATTTCATTTACATGCTCGAGGCAGCATGAGGAATCAGGCAAGTTTAGTATTCTGAAAAATAAACAAAACTGTAAAATAGACGCTTTACTTAAAGGGACATTCCATGAAAATCAGACTTTTTCCATGTTTAAGTGCTATAATCGGGTCCCCAGTGCTTCTACCAACCCAGAAAACATGAAAAATAGCAACCCTGTAACTTTGTTTTGGTAAGGCTCTCTCTGCAAGCATGTGAATAAATAGGTCATGCGGATTTCGCTCCCCCCATGACGTAGGTAAGGGCTCCAATTATAATGATACCGCCCCTTCAACTGCGCTATCCAACCATGAACGGCCTCACGAGTGCGATAGACAGAGAGAAAGAATGACTGACAGCACGACGCGTTTGTATTCCATCAAACACAAACAGGAGCCTACAATCTTATAACTTGTAGTTTTAATAATCTTTCTAAAGATTGAATTAACGTTCTAAAGGATTAACGTTACCTTAGTGCAAGAGAGAGAAAGCGAGTGAGCGAACGAACGAGAGAGAGAGAGCAACGCGACGGTTCGCTTTCAAGTAACGCCTGTTTCACACATACTCCGTATGCAGTGCGTTTGCGGTGCGTAATTTTTTACGTAGCCATGTTAATAGGTTAGAGCTTTCACACAGCATACGTATGCGGTCCGTCCTGTCCGTTGCAGATGCGGTGCGGTGCAGCAGTGCTGCCATCGTTTCGGCAGCGAGTCTATTTTTGCTGTATGGCACGCAAGCTGCACGCGCTGATTTAAAGTGATAGCGCATGTTTTGTGGTCAGAATGAACACGGATTTACACAAAAATGCAGTAATTTCACTCTAAATGGATGTAAATAAAGTTTTTTTCTGTAATCCTATTTGTTTAATCCCAGTAAGCAATTAAGTAAGTAACTTACCACGAGTTAAAAAATGATATGTATAACATCTTGTTAAATATTCTACCGTGTTTATTGCATATACATAAAGTATGCTATTAATTTTACCATTGTTTAATTATACTAACATAGTCTTTTAGTTTTTATTTGTAAAACAACAGTAACCAAATTTATATTGTCTTATAACAATATCCATAACCATGGAATTTTTAGTTAAACTAAGGTAATACAAATCATAATCAATCTGACAAAAACCGTTTTGTCAACCGTTAAAATTATGGTTAATTTTTCTAAGGAGAACTATACAAAACTAGATATGCAATTCCCAAGGAATTACCAGTGCATGAAAATGCAAAAAAAGTTGATTGACAGAAATGTTAAAGAAATTTAGTCTAGCAGTTTACCTGGCTGTTGACATGTTTTAGTGTGAAGCTAGCATGATTTAAAAAAGTTACCATGATGAAATATGAAGATAGCATGAGTTAACATGATTTAGCATGAAGCTAGCAGGATTTAGCATGAAGCTAGCATGATTTAGCATGACATTAGTATGATTTACCATGAAGTTAACATGATTTATCATGAAGCTAGCATGATTTAACATGACGTTAGCATAATTTACCATGAAGCTAGCATGAATAATCATGAAGCTAGCATGATTAAGCATGAAGCTAACATGATTTAGCATGAAGCTAACATGATGTTAACATGATTAGCATGACTAGCATTGAAGCTAGCATGATGCTAGCATGATTAGCATGACGCTAGCATGATGCTAACATGATTAGCATGAAGCTACCATGATGCTAGCATGATTAGCATGAAGCTAACATGATGTTAGCATGATTAGCATGATGCTAGCATGATTAGCATGAAGCTAGCATGATTAGCATGAAGCTAGCATGATTAACATGAAGCTAGCATGATTAACATGAAGCTAGCATGATGCTAGCATGATTAGCATGAAGCTAGCATGATGTTAACATGATTAGCATGATGTTAGCATGATGCTAGCATGATAAGCATGAAGCTAGCAGGATGCTAGCATGATTAGCATGAAGCTAGCATGATGTTAGCATGATTAGCATGATGCTAGCATGATTAGCATGAAGCTAGCATGATGCTAGCATGATTAGCATGAAGCTAGCATGATGCTAGCATGATTAGCATGAAGCTAGCATGATGCTAGCATGATTAGCATGAAACTAGCATGATGCTAGCATGATTAGCATGATGCTAGCATGATTAGCATGATGCTAGCATGATTAGCATGAAGCTAGCATGATGCTAGCATGATTAGCATGAAGCTAGCATGATGCTAGCATGATTAGCATGAAGCTAGCATGATGCTAGCATGATTAGCATGAAGCTAGCATGATGCTAGCATGATTAGCATGAAGCTAGCATGATGCTAGCATGATTAGCATGAAGCTAGCATGATGCTAGCATGATTAGCATGAAGCTAGCATGATGTTAACATGATTAGCATGATGGTAGCATGATGCTAGCATTATAAGCATGAAGCTAGCATGATGCTAGCATAATTAGCATGAAGTTAACATGATGCTAGCATGATTAGCATGAAGCTAGCATGATGCTAGCATGATTAGCATGAAGCTAGCATGATGCTAGCATGATTAGCATGAAGCTAGCTTGATGCTAGCATGATTAGCATGAAGCTAACATGATGTTAGCACAAAGCTAGCATGATGCTAGCATGATTAGCACGAAGCTAGCATGATACTAGCATGATTAGCATGAAGCTAGCATGATGCTAGCATGATTAGCATGAAGCTAACATTATGCTAATATGATTAGCATGAAGCTGGCATGATTTAGCATGAAGCTGGCATGATTTAGCATGAAGCTAACAAGATTTAACATTAAGCTAACATGATTTAGCATTAAATTAGCAAGATTTATTATGAAATTAGCATAAAGCTAGCATGAAACTAGCATGAAGCTAGTATGACTTAGCATGAAGCTAGCATGAAGCTAATATGACCCAAAGACCCAACCCCCATGTCTCTATGATGTTCGGATCCAGAGATATAAGGCTTTGTTTATTATGTTGCTAGGCTGCTCATATGTGGTTGCTAGGGGCGTGGCTTAATACCTCAATAAGGATGGTGAGAGACTGATTGGATGTCTGAGTAAAATGAGCCCACCCCCATGACTATGTGACACATTGCTGCAAAGATATCCATTTGTGCATTTTATAAAGGCAGTCTATGGTAAATGTTGCTAGGGTGCCAAAAATGGTTGCTAGGGGCGTGGCTTAATATCTCAAGAAGGATCCTAAGGGACTGATTTGATGCCTGAGTAAAATGAGCCCACCCCCATTTATATATGAATCTGCGTTGCAAAGATATCCCATCTGGTAGGTTTTTATTTACTTCTATGGGCATGATTCCTGCACCATTATAATTCTATGGGGAAATTTGGGGGCCTCTTACACCCCAGGGGTACAACTTACACCCCATTGTGAGGTATGTTCTTACAGAGCCTGCGAGCCTCTTCAAATGTGGCAAGTCACAAGTTTCTGTGAAATTCTAGGTCTGAGCTACGAATCGTCAAAGTTTGTCTCCATGTTAAGTCAATAGGATTTTTCGGCTGCTTTTTCGCCCCTGGGGCGAAGACCGTACCTCCGATCGCTTATAAAAGTCATAGCACAGTATTCCCGAATAGTCCGCACGTTTGAGAGTTTGAATGAAGTTTCTAAGTTAAACGGTTCGAGCCGTATTAATTGCGGAAATTTGGTTGGAAGAATAATAATAATAACTAGATAGAAAAGTTTGAAGACAAACTTTATGTTGGCTTGACAAAACCTGGCCTGAACGTTTAAAAAAGTTTTGGAGAAACTTAAAACAAGTTTAGTTTAGTAGTCTAACTTTCCGTAAACATGATTTAACAAAAACTTAGCATGTTAACATGATTTAGCACTAAGTTAACATGATGTTAACATGAATAAGCATGAGTAAACATGATGCTAACATGAATTAGCATGAAGCTAGCATGATGCTAACATGAATTAGCATGAAGCTAGCATGATGCTAACATGAATTAGCATGAAGCTAGCATGATGCTAACATGAATTAGCATGAAGCTAGCGTGATGCTAACATGAATTAGCATGAAGCTAGCGTGATGCTAACATGAATTAGCATGAAGCTAGCATGATGCTAACATGAATTAGCATGAAGCTAGCATGATGCTAACATGAATTAGCATGAAGCTAGCATGATGCTAACATGAATTAGCATGATGCTAACATGAATTAGCATGAAGCTAGCATGATGCTAACATGAATTAGCATGAAGCTAGCATGATGCTAACATGAATTAGCATGAAGCTAGCATGATGCTAACATGAATTAGCATGAAGCTAGCATGATGCTAACATGAATTAGCATGAAGCTAGCATGATGCTAACATGAATTAGCATGAAGTTAGCATGATGCTAACATGAATTAGCATGAAGCTAGCATGATGTTAACATGAATTAGCATGAAGCTAGCATGATGCTAACATGAATTAGCATGAAGCTAGCATGATGCTAAAATGTATTAGCATGAAGCTAGAATGATGCTTACATGAATTAGCATGAAGCTAACATGATGCTAACATGAATTAGCATGAAGCTAGCATGATGCTAACATGAATTAGCATGATGCTAACATGAATTAGCATGAAGCTAACATGATGCTAACATGAATTAGCATGAAGCTAGCATGATGCTAACATGAATTAGCATGAAGCTAGCATGATGCTAACATGAATTAGCATGAAGCTAGCATGATGCTAACATGAATTAGCATGAAGCTAGCATGATGTTAACATGAATTAGCATGAAGCTAGCATGATGCTAACATGAATTAGCATGAAGCTAGCATGATGCTAAAATGTATTAGCATGAAGCTAGAATGATGCTAACATGAATTAGCACGAAGCTAGCATGATGCTAATATGAATTAGCATGAAGCTAGCATGATGCTAACATGATTTAGCATGAAGTTAGCAAGATTTATTATGAAATTAGCATAAAGCTAGCAAGAAACTAGCATGAAGCTAGTATGACTTAGCATGAAGCTAGCATAAGGCTAACATGACCAAAAGACCCAACGACCATGTCTCTATGATTTTCGGATCCAGAGATATAAGGCTTTGTTTATTATGTTGCTAGGGTGCTCGTATTTGGTTGCTAGGGGCGTGGCTTAATACCTCAATAAGAATCCTCAGAGACTGATTGGATGCCTGAGTAAAATGAGCCCACCCCCATATCTCTATGACACTCTAAAGTGAAGATATTCAATCTGGGACGCTTTTATTCCCTTATATGGGCATGTTTCCTGCCCCATTATAAGTCAATGGGGAAATTTGGGTGCCTCTTACACCCCAGGGGTGAAACTTACACCCCAATGTGATGTATGTTCTTACAGAGCCTGCCAGCCTCTTCAACTGTGATAACCCACAAGTTTCTACAAATTTCTCGCTTGCAGCTATGACCCGTCAAAGTTTGTCGCAATGTTAAGTCAATGGAAAATTTGGGGTCTTTGAGCGCCCCGTTTAGGAAATCGGTAGGTCCCATCAGTTAGAAAAGTCATAGCAACAATCTACGTACCAGTCTTAAAAGTTTTGTAAAGTTTTGTGGGTGTAGCTTGAAAGCTCTAGGAGGAGTTACTGTGAGAAAAAGTTTGTACCAGAAGAATAATAATAACTAGATAGGTACATTTCCTGAAGAAAATGTGAGTGGTGCTTGCCGTGGCAAAATTCTGGGGACCATATATGATTATACTCCAAGCCAAAAGTAAAACGATCCAACTCCCGTGTCTCTACGATGTTCTGATGCGGAGATATAAGGCTGTGTTTATCTGGTTGCTAGGGTACTGTATTTGGTTGCTAGGGAAAAAATTGGCATCCACAAGTGATAACCCTCCGAGTCACGAGTCAAACAGTCCAACCCCCGTGTCTCTACGATGTTCTGAAGCGGAGATATAAGGCTTTGTTTACTCTGTTGCTAGGGTACTGTATTTGGTTGCTAGGGAAAAAATTGCCATCCACTAGTGATTACCCTCCGAGTCACCAGATAAACGGTCCAACCCCCGTGTCTCTACGATGTTCTGATGCGGAGATATAAGGCTTTGTTTACTCTGTTGCTAGGGTACTGTATTTGGTTGCTAGGGAAAAAATTGGCATCCCATAATGATTACACTCCGAGTCACGAGTCAAACGGTCCAACCCCCGTGTCTCTACGATGTTCTGATGCGGAGATATAAGGCTTTGTTTACTCTGTTGCTAGGGTACTGTATTTGGTTGCTAGGGAAAAAATTGGCATCCCATAATGATTACACACTGAGTCACTAGTCAAACGGTCCAACCCCCGTGTCTCTACGATGTTCTGATGAGGAGATATAAGGCTTTGTTTACTCTGTTGCTAGGGTACTGTATTTGGTTGCTAGGGAAAAAATTGCCATCCCATAATGATTACACACTGAGTCACTAGTCAAACGGTCCAACCCCCGTGTCTCTACGATGTTCTGATGCAAAGATATAAGGCTTTGTTTACTCTGTTGCTAGGGTACTGTATTTGGTTGCTAGGGAAAAAATTGGCATCCCATAATGATTACACACTGAGTCACTAGTCAAACGGTCCAACCCCCGTGTCTCTACGATGTTCTGATGCAGAGATATAAGGCTTTGTTTACTCTGTTGCTAGGGTACTGTATTTGGTTGCTAGGGAAAAAATTGGCATCCCATAATGATTACACTCCGAGTCACAAGTCAAACGGTCCAACCCCCGTGTCTCTACGATGTTCTGATGCGGAGATATAAGGCTTTGTTTACTCTGTTGCTAGGGTACTGCATTTGGTTGCTAGGGAAAAAATTGGCATCCCATAATGATTACACTCTGAGTCACGAGTCAAACGGTCCAACCCCCGTGTCTCTATGATGTTCTGATGCAGAGATATAACTGTTTGAATTTTATGTTGCTAGGGTGCTCAAAAGTGGTTGCTAGGGGCGTGGCTTAAAAGCTTTGGGAATATCCTGATAGACTGATTGGATGTCTGAGTAAAATGAGCCCACCCCCTTGTCTTTACGACATTGTAAAGCAAAGATATCCCATCTGGAACTTTTTTATTCCCTTATATGGGCAAGTTTCCTGCCCCATTATAAGTCAATGGGATAATTCGGGTGCCTCTTACACCCCAGGGGTACAACTTACACCCCATTGTGATCCATGTTCTTACAGAGTCTACCACCCTCTTCAAATAATGTAACCCACATGTTTTTACAAAATCCTCGCTCGTACCTATGACCCGTCAAAGTTTTTGCAATGTTAAGTCTATGGGATTTTCCCCCATTGACTTTTCATTGGGGCACTTTTGGGCGCCTCTTACACCCCAGGGGTACAAGTTACACCCCAATGTGATGTATGTTTTTACAGAGTTTACCACCCTCTTCAAATGTTGTAACCCACATGTTTCTACAAAATCCTCGAGCGGAGCTATGACTCGTCAAAGTTGGGCGCAATGTTAAGTCAATGGGATTTTTCGGGTGGTTTTTCGCCCCCCTTTTGGAAATCCTGCACCCGATCGCTTATAAAAGTCATAGCACACCTCTCCTCAATAAGCCGGTCGATTTGAGCCCACTTTCATGGGTCTACGACAAACCGTGCGGGACGAGTTAGGTGCCGAAAAAACGTGCAGATGTAAGAATAAAATATAATAATAATATCCCTGAGGAATAGTAATAGTGATGCCTTGCATAAATGCAAGCACCACTAATAATAATAATAATAATAATAATAAGCTTAGATCGAAGAACAGTATGTTGGCTTTGTCAAGCCAACATAATAATAATAATAATAACTAGAAATGCAATTCCCAAGGAATTACCAGTGCATGAAAATGCAAAAAAGTTGATTGACAGAAATGTAAAAGAAATTTAGTCTAGTAGTTTACCTGGCTGTTGACATGTTTTAGTGTGAAGCTAGCATGATTTAAAAAAGTTATCATGATAAAATATGAAGCTAGCATGAGTTAACATGATTTAGCATGAAGCTAGCATAATTTAGCATGAAGCTAGCATGATTTAACATGAAGCTAGCATGATTTAACATGACGTTAACATGATTTAGCATGAAGGTAACATGATTTATCATGAAGCTAGCATGATTTGCCATGAAGCTAGCATGATTTAACATTTTAACATGAAGCTAACATGATTTAACATTAAGCTAGCATGATTTAGCATGAAATAAGCACGATTAAACATGAAGCTAGCATGATTTAACATGATGTTAACATGATTTAACATGATTAAGCATGATTTAGCATGAAGTTAGCATGATTTACCATGAAGCTAACATGATTTAGCATGAAGCTAGCATGATTTAGCATGATGTTAGCATGATTTAGCATGAAGTTAGCATGATTTAGCATGAAGCTAGCATGATGTTAGCATGGTTTAGCATGAAGCTAGCATGATTTAGCATGAAGTTAGTAAGATTTAGCATGAAGTTAACATGATATTAGCATGATTAGCATGAAGCTAGCATGATGTTAGCATGATTAACATGATGTTAGCATGATGCTAGCATGATTAGCATGAAGCTAGCATGATTAGCATGAAGCTAGCATGATTAGCATGAAGCTAGCATGATGTAAGCATGATTAGCATGAAGCTAACATGATGTTAGCATGATTAGCATGAAGCTAGCATGATTGACATGAAGCTAACATGATGCTAGCATGATTGGCATGAAGCTAGAATGATGCTAGCATGATTAGCATGAAGCTAGCATGATGCTAGCATGATTAGCATGAAGCTAGCATGATGCGAGCATGATTAGCATGATGCTAGCATGATTAGCATGAAGCTAGCATGATGCTAGCATGATTAGCATGAAGCTAGCATGATGCTAGCATGATTAGCATGAAGCTAGCATGATGCTAGCATGATTAGCATGAAGCTAGCATGATGCTAGCATGATAAGCATGAAGCTAGCATGATTAGCATGAAGCTAGCATGATGCTAGCATGATTAGCATGAAGCTAGCATGAAGCTGGCATGATTAGCATGAAGCTAGCATGATGCTAGCATGATTAGCATGAAGCTAGCATGATGCTAGCATGATTAACATGAAGCTAGCATGATGCTAACATGATTAGCATGAAGCTAGCATGATGTTAGCATGATTAGCATGAAGCAAGCATGATGTTAGTATGATTAGCATGAAGCTAGCATAATTTGCATACAGGTAGCATGATGCTAGCATGATTAACATGATGTTAGCATGATTAGCATGAAGCTAGCATGATTAGCATGAAGCTAGCATGATGTTAGTATGATTAGCATGATGCTAGCATGATTACCATGAAGTTAGCATGAATTTAGCATGAAATTAGCATGATCCTAGCATGATGCTAGCATGATTAGCATGAAGCTAGCATGATTTAGCGTGAAGCTAACAAGATTTAACATGAAGCTAGCATGATTTAGCATTAAGTTAGCTAGATTTATTATGAAATTAGCATAAAGCTAGCATGAAACTAGCACAAAGCTAGTATGACTTAGCATGAAGCTAGCATGAAGCTAATATGACCCAAAGACCCAACCCCCATGTCTCTATGATGTTCGGATCCAGAGATATAAGGCTTTGTTTATTATGTTGCTAGGCTGCTCATATTTGGTTGCTAGGGGCGTGGCTTAATACCTCAATAAAGATGGTGAGAGACTGATTGGTTGCCTGAGTAAAATGAGCCCACCCCCATGTCTCTGTGACACTGTGCTGCAAAGATATCCATCTGGGCATTTTATAATGGCAGTCTATGGGAAATGTTGCTAGGGTGCCCAAAATGGTTGCTAGGGGCGTGGCTTAATAGCTCAATAAGGATCCTAAGGGACTGATTGGATGCCTGAGTAAAATGAGCCCACCCTCATGTCTCTATGACACTGCGCTGCAAAGATATCCCATCTGGGACGTTTTTATTTCCTTATATGGGCATGATTCCTGCCCCATTATAAGTCTATGGGGAAATTTGGGGGCCTCTTACACCCCAGGGGTACAACTTACACCCCATTGTGAGGTATGTTCTTACAGAGCCTGCCAGCCTCTTCAAATGTGGCAAGTCACAAGTTTCTGTGAGATCCTAGGTCTGAGCTACGACTCGTCAAAGTTTGTCTCCATGTTAAGTCTATGGGTTTTTTCGGCTGCTTTTTCGCCCCTGGGGCGAAGACCGTACCCCCGACCGCTTATAAAAGTCATAGCACACTATTCCCGAATAGTCCGCACGTTTGAGAGTTGGAATGAAGTTTCTAAGTTAAGCGGTTCGAGCCGTATTAATTGCGGAAATTTGGTTGGAATAATAATAATAATAATAATAATAACTAGATAGGTACATTTCCTGAAGAAAATGTGAAGTGGTGCTTGCCGTGGCAAATTTCTGGGGACAGTATATGATTATACTTCCAGTTACAAGTAAAACGATCCAAACCCCGTGTCTCTACGATGTTCTGATGCGCAGATATAAGGCTTTTTTTATTCGGTTGCTAGGGTACTGTATTTGGTTGCTAGGGAAAAATTTGACATCCAATAGTGATTACACTCCGGGTCACAAGTCAAACGGTCCAACCCCCATGTCTCTACGATGTTCTGATGCGGAGATATAAGGCTTTGCTTATTCGGTTGCTAGGGTAGTGTATTTGGTTGCTAGGGAGGAAATTGCCATCCACTAGTGATTACACTCCGAGTCACAAGTCAAATGGTCAAACCCCCATGTCTCTACGATGTTCTGAAGGGGAGATATAAGGGCTTTGTTTATTTGGTTGCTAGGGTACAGTATTTGGTTGCTAGGGAAAATTTTACATCTCCAATAGTGATTACACTCCGGGTCACGAGTCAAACGGTCCAACCCCCATGTCTCTACGATGTTCTGATGCGGAGATATAAGGCTTTGTTTACTCTGTTGCTAGGGTACTGTATTTGGTTGCTAGTGAAAAAAATGGCATCCCATAATGATTACACTCTGATTCACGAGTCAAACGGTCCAACCCCTGTGTCTCTACGATGTTCTGATGCGGAGATATAAGGCTTTGTTTACTCTGTTGCTAGGGTACTGTATTTGGTTGCTAGGGAAAAAATTGGCATCCCATACTGATTACACTCTGAGTCACGAGTCAAACGGTCCAACCCCCGTGTCTCTACGATGTTCTGATGCGGAGATATAAGGCTTTGTTTACTCTGTTGCTAGGGTACTGTATTTGGTTGCTAGGGAAAAAATGGGCATCCCATAATGATTACACTCTGAGTCACGAGTCAAACGGTCCAACCCCCGTGTCTCTACGATGTTCTGATGCAGAGATATAAGGCTTTGTTTACTCTGTTGCTAGGGTACTGTATTTGGTTGCTAGGGAAAAAATGGGCATCCCATAATGATTACACTCTGAGTCACGAGTCAAACGGTCCAACCCCCGTGTCTTTACGATGTTCTGATGCGGAGATATAAGGCTTTGTTTACTCTGTTGCTAGGGTACTGTATTTGGTTGCTAGGGAAAAAATTGGCATCCCATAATGATTACACTCTGAGTCACGAGTCAAACGGTCCAACCCCCGTGTCTTTACGATGTTCTGATGCAGAGATATAAGGCTTTGTTTACTCTGTTGCTAGGGTACTGTATTTGGTTGCTAGGGAAAAAAATTGGCATCCCATAATGATTACACTCTGAGTCACGAGTCAAACGGTCCAACCCGCGTGTCTCTACGATGTTCGGATGCCGAGATATAACTGTTTGAATTTTATGTTGCTAGGGTGCTCAAAAATGGTTGCTAGGGGCGTGGCTTAATACCTATGTAAGGATCCTGAGAGACTGATTGGATGCCTGAGTAAAATGAGCCCACCCCCATGTCTCTATGACACTGTGGTGCAAAGATATCCATCTGGGCATTTTATAATGGCAGTCTATGGGAGATGTTGCTAGGGTGCCCAAAATTGTTGCTAGGGGCGTGGCTTAATAGCTCTGAAATGATCCTGAGGGACTGATTGGATGCCCGAGTGAAATGAGCCCACCCACTTATCTCTACGACACTGTAAAGCAAAGATATCCCATCTGGAACTGTTTTACTCCCTTATAAGGGCATGTTTCCTGCCCCATTATAAGTCAATGGGAATTTTCGGGTGCCTCTTACACCCCAGGGGTACAACTTACACCCCAATGTCATGTATGTTCTTACATAGCCTACCACCCTCTTCAAATTTAGTAACCCACATGTCTCTACAAAATCCTCACTCGTACCTATGACCAGTCAAAGTTTTTGCAATGTTAAGTCTATGGGATTTTGCCCCATTGACTTTTCATTGGGCATTTTTGGGCACCTCTTACACCCCAGGGGTACAACTTACACCCCATTGTGATCCATGTTCTTACAGAGCCTACCACCCTCTTCAAATGTTGTAACCCACATGTTTCTATAAAATCCTCGAGCGGAGCTATGACTCGTCAAAGTTTGGCGCAATGTTAAGTCAATGGGATTTTTCGGGTGGTTTTTCGCCCCCCTTTCAGAAATCCTGCACCCGATCCCTTATAAAAGTCATAGCACACCTCTCCTCAATAATCCGGTCGATTTGAGCCCTCTCTCGTGGGACTACGTCAAACCGTGCGGGACGAGTTACGCGCCGAAAAAGTGTCCAGAAAAAGAAGAATAATTATAAATAACTAGATAGGTACATTTCCTGAAGAAAATGTGAAGTGGTGCTTGCCGTGGCAAATTTCGGGGGACAGTATATGATTATACTTCCAGTCACGAGTAAAACGATCCAAACCCCGTGTCTCTACGATGTTCTGATGACCAGATATAAGGCTTTGTTTATTCAGTTGCTAGGGTGCTGTATTTGGTTGCTATGGAAAATTTGACATCCAAAAGTGATTACACTCTGGGTCACGAGTCAAACGGTCCAACCCCCATGTCTCTACGATGTTCTGATGCTGAGATATAAGGCTTTGTTTATTCGGTTGCTAGGGTAGTGTATTTGGTTGCTAGGGAGAAAATTGCCATCCACTAGTGATTACACTCCGAGTCACAAGTCTAATGGTCCAACCCCCATGTCTCTACGATGTTCTGATGGGGAGATATAAGGCTTTGTTTATTTGGTTGCTAGGGTACTGTATTTGGTTGCTAGGGAAAAATTTGACATCCAATAGTGATTACACTCTGATTCACGAGTCAAACGGTCCAACCCCCGTGTCTCTACGATGTTCTGATGCAGAGATATAAGGCTTTGTTTACTCTGTTGCTAGGGTACTGTATTTGGTTGCTAGGGAAAAAAATGGCATCCCATAATGATTACACGCCGAGTCACGAGTCAAACGGTCCAACCCCCATGTCTCTACGATGTTCTGATGCGGAGATATAAGGCTTTGTTTACTCTGTTGCTAGGGTACTGTATTTGGTTGCTAGGGAAAAAAATTGGCATCCCATAATGATTACACTCTGAGTCACGAGTCAAACGGTCCAACCCCCGTGTCTCTACGATGTTCTGATGCGGAGATATAAGGCTCTGTTTACTCTGTTGCTAGGGTACTGTATTTGGTTGCTAGGGAAAAATTGGCATCCCATAATGATTACACGCCAAGTCACGAGTCAAACGGTCCAACCCCCGTGTCTCTACGATGTTAGGGTGCGGAGATATAAGGCTTTGTTTACTCTGTTGCTCGGGTACTGTATTTGGTTGCTAGGGAAAAAATGGCATCCCATAATGATAACACTCCGAGTCACGAGTCAAACGGTCCAACCCCCGTGTCTCTACGATGTTCTGATGCGGAGATATAAGGCTTTGTTTACTCTGTTGCTAGGGTACTGTATTTGGTTGCTAGGGAAAAAATTGGCATCCCATAATGATTACACTCCGAGTCACGAGTCAAACGGTCCAACCCCCGTGTCTCTACGATGTTCTGATGTGGAGATATAAGGCTGTGTTTATACTGTTGCTAGGGTACTGTATTTGGTTGCTAGAGAAAAAAATAGCATCCCATAATGATTACACTCTGAGTCACGAGTCAAACGGTCCAACCCCCGTGTCTCTACGATGTTCTGGTGCGGAGATATAAGCCTTTGTTTACTCTGTTGCTAGGGTACTGTATTTGGTTGCTAGGGAAAAAATTGGCATCCCATAATGATTACACTCCGAGTCACGAGTCAAACGGTCCAACCCCCGTGTCTCTACGATGTTCTGATGCGGAGATATAAGGCTTTGTTTACTCTGTTGCTAGGGTACTGTATTTGGTTGCTAGGGAAAAAATTGGCATCCCATAATGATTACACTCTGAGTCACTAGTCAAACGGTCCAACCCCCGTGTCTCTACGATGTTCTGATGCGGAGATATAAGGCTTTATTTACTCTGTTGCTAGGGTACTGTATTTGGTTGCTAGGGAAAAAAATGACATCCCATAATGATTACACGCCGAGTCATGAGTCAAACGGTCCAACCCCCGTGTCTCTACGATCTTCTGATGCGGAGATATAACTGTTTGAATTTTATGTTGCTAGGGTGCTCAAAAGTGGTTGCTAGGGGCGTGGCTTAATACCTATGTAAGGATCCTGAGAGACTGATTGGATGCCTGAGTAAAATGAGCCCACCCCCATGTCTCTATGACAGTGTGATGCAAAGATATCCATCTGGGCATTTTATAATGGCAGTCAATGGGAGATGTTGCTAGGGTGCCCAAAATTGTTGCTAGGGGCGTGGCTTAATAGCTCTGGGATGATCCTGAGAGACTGATTGGATGCCCGAGTGAAATGAGCCCACCCACTTATCTCTACGACACTGTAAAGCAAAGATATCCCATCTGGAACTGTTTTATTCCCTTATATGGGCATGTTTCCTGCCCCATTATAAGTCAATGGGCAATTTCGGGTGCCTCTTACACCCCAGGGGTACAACTTACACCCCATTGTGATGTATGTTCTTACAGAGTCTACCACCCTCTTCAAATGTTGTAACCCACGTGTTTCTACAAAATCCTCGAGTGGAGCTATGACTGGTCAAAGTTGGGCGCAATGTTAAGTCAATGGGATTTTTCGGGTGGTTTTTCGCCCCCCTTTCGAAAATCCTGCACCCGATCCCTTAAAAAAGATATAGCACACCATTCCTCAATAAACCGGTCAATTTGGGCCCTCTTTTATGGGTCTACGACAAACCGTGTGGGACGAGTTACGCGCCGAAATTTGTGCGACATAAGAATAAAGATATAAAAATAATAATAATATCCCTGAGGAATAGTAATAGTGATGCCTTGCATAAATGCAAGCACCACTAATAAGTATGACGAATAGTAATAGTGATGCCTTGCATAAATGCAAGCACCACTAATAATAATAATAAAAAGCCCAGTAACAACAGTACAGCGCATTTTCAATGCACTGTAATAAAAAGCCCAGTAACAACAGTACAGCGCATTTTCAATGCACTGTAATGATCTGTTTGATAGACGGGGAAGCGCACCTGTCAATCAGCGCTATTATAACAGAGCGAGGCGAGAGACGAACGTGCTCAGTAATATGGAATAATGTGTTGATTGTAAGAATACATTTGCTTTAAATATAATGTTTGTCATACAACGTTTTGGAAGATAATAATGATTTTTTTCAATTGTTATTGAGCTTATTTAGACGTGTTGCAGTTATAACAGCGTGTTTTACCTCAAAGTTTGTTTCAGTAATATTGCTGTTTTTCCGGTAATAATAATACAATTTGCATGTCAATCTTGCTTCCTTGTCTGTTTATTCATGTCATTATGCTGTTATTTTAATTATTTGAGAATATTTCTTGTCATATGAGCTTCATTGCCGTTATATAAATACTCTCGTCTATGCAAATATATAAATAGTATAGGAAATGTAGCCTATAATGTAACCATGCCTGTCACCTATATTTTCTCTTCAAAAGTTATAATGCTAATTTATATTTATGATATATGTGGAGATAAATAGACCTTTCATGTGTCCTGACCATTACATTAGAGATTTTTAAATATCCTAGTCTATCAAATAATATCTAAAGTATATTGTTTTGTGAAGAAAAAAAAACACAGCAGGCTATTATATAGTTTATTGATGAGGCGCTTTTCAACAGAAAGTGATTATTTGATACGCAGAAGCAGCGGTTAGCAACGCACTGCAAACGGAGTATGTGTGAAAGCACAACGGATGCTTGACGGACCGCACCGCATACGTACTGCAACACGCACCGCAAACGCACTGCACACGGAGTATGCGTGAAGCAGGCGTAAGTTATGTTGTTTAATATGTTTCTCTGAAGTTTATATAAATGAACACGAGAATTAATGCACTGCACGAGACAGAGTGAGTGAACAACGCGTATTCACAATCATACACAATAAGTAAATATGTTGTTTAATGTTTCTCTGAAGTTTCAAATGAATGAGGAGTTACAAAATAGATGAGAGACTGACAGAAACGCGAATGTGTTCAATATGTGTGCACAATAAACTTAAACATGTAATTTGATCTGTTTCTCTAAAGTTTAAGCATTAAACGTGTTGTTTTATTACAGATCATTTAAATGTGCTTGTGTAGTCTGGTCAAAAAGCAAACTTCTGAGTGTTTGTGGACGTGTATTTTATTGTAACATGCTGAAACTCATTATGCCTGTTTAAAACAAGGGCAACATGAGACCTTAAGTCTTTATTTTTATTCCACAATGTACCCCATCTACTGATAAACATGTATTTAGTATGCATAAAACAGATAATTGACTTTTTAAACTTGTTCATATTTATAATGCTTAACATCGCTCACAAACTTCTTTCGTGAGAGAATCTCCCTCGATGTTCTGTCAGCTCTACAGCGGGAGCGCTTGAGACTCCGCCCACCTGAGCAGCTCGTTTGGATTTAAAGGGATACACACAAAAACGGTGCATTTTTGCTCAGCCCCATAAATTGCCTATTTTAACATGCCACAATAAATTACCTATATGGTATTTTGAGCTAAAACTTCACATATGTACTCTGGGGACATCAAAGATTTATTTAATATCTTAAAAACATCTTCTGGAATGTCCCCTTTAAAGGGACACTCCACTTCTTCTGAAAATATGCTCATTTTCCAGCTTCACTAGAGTTCAACATTCTTACCGTTTTGGAATCCATTCAGCTGATTTCCGAGTCTGGTGCTAGCAATTTTAGCATAGCTTAGCATAATCCATTGAATCTGATTAGACCATTAGCATCGCGCAAAAAAATAATCAAAGTTTCAATTTTTTTATATAAAACTTGACTCTTCTGTAGTTACATTGTGTACAAAAACCGACAAAAACGAAAAGTTGTAATTTTCTAGTCCGACATGGCTAGGAACTATACTCTCATTCTGGCATAATAATCAAGGACTTAACATGGCTGCAGCAGGCGTAGTGATATTACGCACTGCCTTAAAATAGTCCCCTTGATTATTTTCAATAGCAGTGGACTATTTTCGGGCACTACTTAATATCACTATGCCTGCTGTAGTGTACATGTGCATGCATTAGGTCAAACCCATTTATATCTTTTTCTGCATTTGTGGCAGACTTTATTTGCCAAATTCCATACAAATGCTCTCTGTGGCAGTAATACCTGTGTGTGTTTGTGTGAGCAAGTGTTTTTTGCATTGCATTTGTGCACAAGTACCAGGCCTTCATTTCTGTGTCAAAATTTTCAGATTTATGCTGGATCTATTGATTTTTTTTTTGACAAATGGAAAAAAATTCAAATTTTTTGCATTTCCCATTCACTTTCAGTTGGTGTCATATTGACCCCAAGGGACAGATTAATAAAAAAATGTTTACATACCTTTAGAACAACTGAATCAGGACCAGTTTTTGGTGTATGTAAAGATAGATTATTTAGGAAAAGTCACATAGTTTTATATCTCTGAGATGAAGGGAACCTTTTTTTTAACTAATGAAATGTCGTTTGGGGTCATATAGACCCCAAGGACCGTTTGAGGGTTAATAACAAATCATGAAGAAAGTTGCATAGTTGCCCATTTCTTACCATACAAGTAAGGGAAGTAAGGATGTTACAAATCTTCCTCTCCACTTCCAGTCGGCACCTTTTCACGTTTTGAGCTGCAACCCAGAATTTCGGTGATGGTCAAAATGTGCGTGACTAAATATCTTGATATGCTTAACCTCAGCCCAACTACGCACTCGCAAAACCTCCACAGACCAACACAGAAAAGCCTCCACCACCAAAACAAAGCAGCACACAGTTTTGAATATAGTCTATTAACATACGTGATTGCAAAAATTCATAAATGTCCAAAAGACATTGACACGGGAACTTCACACTTATCTATGTGGCAGAGTTCAGCCAGTGTTTGTATTTTGGCCCATGAAGCATCCACACTAACTTTAATTTTATAACATTAATGACTAATATTAAATACATACACGTGACAATATAGTATTTAGTACTGCATTTATTTAAATCTTTCACGTCAGATTTTTGTTTTGCTAATCGCCTGTACTTAAATAGGAATTGTATAGTAGTAATATTTGTCATCTAAATTAAGTAGCTGTAAATAATAAAGGGATCTACATTTCGCATAGAAATTTTACCCAAACCTTCCACCTCAACCTTTAAAAAGGAAAACACCACCGTTTTTCCATATTTTACTATGTTCTTACCTCAACTTAGATGAATTAATACATACCTAGCTTTTTTCAATGTGTGCATTTTTAATTTTTGTACAGCACTTCGTGAATGTGTTAGCATTTAGCCTAGCCCCATTCACTCCTATGGCTCCAAACAAAAGTTTTATTTTGTGCCAACCATACTTACTCGTGTAACTACTCATGTAACAGTCTTTAAATAGGGAAAACATTGAAGTGTTTGGTGGCTTCTAAATTCATCCTTGTTTGGAGCCATAGGATTGAATGGGGCCAGGCTAAATACCAACACATTCACGAGGCACCGTATAACGATTAAAAGTCCACACATTGAAAAAAAATAGGTATGTATTAATTTGTCTAAGTTGAGGTAAAAACATAGTAAAATATAGAAAAACGGTGGTGTTTTCCTTTTACATACAACGGTAACACTTTAGTATAGGGACCAATTCTCACTTTTAACTAGTGTCTTATTAGCTTACATATTAGCTCTTTATTAGTGCTTATAAAGGACATAATAATGCCTTGTTCTGCATGACCATATTTCACATCCCTTAACCCAATCCAAGACCTAAACCTAACGTCTACAACAACTACCTTATTAGCTATTAATTGCAAGTAAATTGGAAGTTTCATGAGGCAAAAGTCATAATTAATAATTAATAAGTGTTCCCCATACTAAAGTGTTACCCATACAACTTTTTTTGCTATTAGTTATTATTACTGTAGTACTGCCTAACACAGTGTGCTATGCAGATGTTACAAGACACCAGTGACATGCAATAATAGTTGCACTGAAAGTGCTGTGAAATAAAAATCACAGCCAATCAGGAAAATGTGTGATGTAGTTCTCTCAATCTTGTGGATTGTATAACAACATACTACACAGTTGATCAGGTTTAGGGTTTCATATACTGGTGTGGGACTGAATTTGATGTATAGATGGAAAAAATAGAAACTAAACCAAGGACAAACTGTAGTGTTTCTTGTCCCCTAGCTGTTATGGATGGATAGGACAAAAACACTGATAAAACGTGAGAGATTCCCTCTATTGCTTGTCACTTTATCATGCCTAGTTAAGACAGTATAAGAGGTCAATAAAATGTTGAAGGGTTTAAGGGTGTTAAAATGAGTCTTAAACCCACAGCACCAAACAACAACAAAGCAGACAAGCATTTGATGTGAACCAACTGAAAGTGATGCATCAAACTTACTTTTTCTTTTTGAAGCAGCAGCAGTACAATACCACACACAGAACCAGAGCACCAGCCACAGCCAGAACCACAAGCACCACAAGTCCTAAACAAGAAGGAAATATATATTAGTTACATATTATAAAAAAAACCCACAATCATTAAAACACATATTAAACAACTACAGATGGTTTTAGGATTAACTACTGTGACTAAAGGGCTCACATATACAGTTGGCCGTTTGCCATTACAGAAACGTAAAAAGTATTTTGATATTGGATAGTGGTCTAGTTAATGTATTAAGCACTATATAAACATATATAAATGTGTGTTATAATAAAAAAATGTGGTACTTACCTTTATTAAAATGAGGAGGAGGAGGAGTTTCATCTAAAAATAATAATTATATAATAATTACAATGAGTATTTATAATAATTAATCAACAGAAAATGACTAAAGCATATTAAGTGAACCATTTAATATAAAGTGAAGACATGACTTGCCATATTCCATTACTAAAAAATATAGCATTATAATCCCCCGCCTTGTTCATACATTTTAAAAGTGCAATGGGTAAATTTTATGAGGATCTAATGACAAAAAACAACATAATACATACACATAACTGTGTTTGTAGCAGTGTATAAAGAACAATTATGTTTTTAATACCTTTCAATGAGTTACATGGAAGTCACAATTTTGTGCCGCAATAGGACATGTTTGTCCTATGACCACTACTGTGGCTTCTCTATGCATTTTCAAAGAAAGGGGTGAGTGGTGAACGGAGCCGTTAGTTGCAATTCGCAACCTCACCACTAGATGCCGCTAAAATCTACACACTGCACCTTTAAACAGACCCAGAACCTACAGGTGATCGAATCAGCTCTTTATTAAATAGTAAAGAGAAACATTTAACTTTGACATTAACACAGCACTAAACACTTGAAAGAAGTAGAATTTATTGCTGAAAAGAAGAAAAAGGAATGTAACCATACAACATTATCTCATTTATCTCATCAGTGGCCCTTCGCATTGTGTAGTTTTAAAAAAATGGTCTTGTGGTGAAAAGGAATCCTGCTCTAACTTTCTAACATCAGCACAAAAAATAGTGATGCAAATGTAAGCTGTAAAGATGTAAAGGTCACAGTTATGATTGGCTAAAACCTTTTCACAGGAAGTATGCACAATTTTATAGATGGAACCATACAGATGCAGAAGAAATATCAGAAATACAACACACCGAGAGAAAGGGTGCAACATGCACTACTTGAACTTAAAGTCACATATACCACGTGAGCAGACAGAGCATTAGAATAAAACTGAGTATTTACAGGAAAAATAAAGATTTTTTTAACCAAGCCACGAAAAAGGTCAGCTAGCAGATTATTTCAAGATTGACACAACAACCCCAAAATTATTGTGGCTACTTCTTGTCCAAACATCTTTTTCTTACGTTGAACAGAAAAGATTAAACATATTGCTCAGCATATTGATTTGTCTTTTTTATACATCCACGAAAAAAAGGTTTAAAACAAAAAGCAGCACAAGCAGGGCCAGTAGTTACCTTCGCATTTGAGCTTCAGATCTGTCCACTTTGTGTCCATACAGGTAACAAACTTGGAGGCTTCCAAATCAGCTGCTTTATATCCAGACTTACATTCAAATTCTACTCTGTATCCATCAGGGAATTTTTTTGAGTCTAATTTT
The DNA here is from genome assembly GCF_027580225.2 of Misgurnus anguillicaudatus. Taxonomy (NCBI): domain Eukaryota; kingdom Metazoa; phylum Chordata; class Actinopteri; order Cypriniformes; family Cobitidae; genus Misgurnus; species Misgurnus anguillicaudatus. The sequence continues at coordinate 19,271,367 of NC_073349.2, forward strand.
GTTGCTGTGTTGACATTCTCTCCAAACACAGGCGGTCCACAAAACCCTACATTGTAAATAAAGAAATATACAGTGTAAGCCGAATTTGGAGGCTGTATGTAACTATTTTACCTCATCATGAGGAATCATAAGGTGGATAATGAATCCCATCAGTCAATTTTAGGCCACCATTTCATCAGTTTACATTCAACCAGATGTAAACAAAGACCAACTTGTCTAACAGGAACAAACGGGTTGTTAAATAAGGGGCTGTTTACATGCCACTGTTTTCAACTAAAAACATATGAGTTTTTGAGTTCTGGGCGTTCATTACACAACACCTGCTTTTTGGGCTTTCACGCCAATAGGGCTGCAAGATGCATGTCTCAATACACATATTGCAATGGTTTACAATAGCTAAATCATTTTACAAAAAGTTATGTAGAGTCAAAGTTATGAGAAAAGAGAGAGAAAGCATAATCACGGTCTTACAAGAATGAAAACTGAAAACTTAGAAACTTCCCATGGTTTTATCAGAGATTACCAGTAGCATCAGTAGGTTGTCAAAGTACAGCTGTCACTTACACAAAGATGATATTTGTCATTGAATATTTATCCACAGCACATGTTATGGCAGTAGTTACCTTTGCATTCGAGCTCCAGATTTGTCCACTTGGTGTCGACACATGTAACTAACTTAGAGGCCTTCGAATCAATGGCTTCATATCCAGATTTACATTCAAATGTTACGTCGGTCCCATCAAGGAATCTATTAGTGGAGTCATGAGGCTTGGATATTGTGACATGCCCTCCAAATGTAGGAGGTCCACAATAGGCTTCTTTGAGGAGATAAACACAAAAACGCAGTAAGACTCCAGTAAAAGATTCACTATGATTCTAGTCATAGCTATCATTATTACTCATTAAAGGAATAGTCTACTCATTTACAATATTAAAATATGTTATTACCTTAACTAAGAATTGTTGATACATCCCTCTATCATCTGTGTGCGTCCATGTAAAGGCCCGGGTATACTTTTTTTCCGCGTCCGCGTACGGCTCGCGCGCGCACGCGTCCGCGCAGCTTTCCGAGTATAGTCCCCGCGACTACACGCGGATGGCCGCGTTCGACACTATACGCAATTCAAATGATTTCTTATTCAAATTATTAGTCTAACAGGCTGTCAGGGCATCACTGATTTGTCGAAATTTACATTACATTAAAACATTAGGATAGTTGAAGAAAAGTAACTTATCCACCATTTCAAACAGAGTTTAGAACAAACAATAAGACAACAAAGAACAGGAACCAAACAAACTGCTCCAGGGCTTTCTGTTCTTGGAAGAAGTAAATGTTAAAGAAGAAAAACGATAGTGTGTGTGCAAATGCTGTCTATTTCCTTTGTATAATTGTTTATAGTGGAGTGCCCTGTCTAAATATGTTCACGCGCATGCGCTGTCGTACGCGGACTGTACGCGCACTGTCCGCGCGGTCTCAAATTTTGGGCTGCACGCGGACGGTCCGCGCGGGCGGCCGCGGACCCTCTTGATGACGAAAATGACGTCATGCGGACGGCGCGCATATGCGGACGTCCCTAGTATACTTTCGGCTTAAGCGCTGGAGCGCGCTGCGACGCTTTGATAGCATTTAGCTTAGCCCCATTCATTCAACGGCACCAAACAGAGACAAAGCCAGAAGCGACCAAACACACCAACGTTTTTCCTATTTAAGACGAGTAGTTATACGAGCAAGTTTGGTGGTACAAAATAAAACGTAGCGCTTTTCTAAGCGGATTTAAAAGAGGAACTATATTTTATGGCGTAATAGCACTTTTGGGAGTACTTTGACTCGGCGCAGTAACACCCTCCCTCTCCCATTATGAGAGGGAGAATGGGAGCGGACTTTTCAGGCGAGTCGAAGTCCTCCCAAAAGTGCTACCACGCCACACAATACAGTTCCTCTTTTAAATCCGCCTAGAAAAGCGCCACGTTTTATTTTGTACCGCCAAACTTGCTCGTATAACTACTCGTCTTAAATAGGAAAAACGTTGATGTGTTTGGTCACTTCTAACTTTATCTCTGATTGGTACCATTGAATGAATGGGGCTAAGCTAAATGCTATCGAAGTGTCGCAGCGCGCTCCAGTGCTTACGTGCACGCACACAGATGATAGAGGGATGTATCAACAATTCTTAGTTAAGGTAATAATATATTTTAATATTGAAAATGAGTAGACTATTCCTTTAAGTTTCACAATATCACAACTAGACCAAAATCTAAGTGGCAACAGCATCAAAGAATTTCAGTAACCATTTCTGAGTTATAGAGAGACACAGATTAATAGAAGAGAATAAATAAGGTAAAACATACGAGTAGTAGGTAGGACCGGTAAAAATGCACCAAAGCAGAGAGATTTCAAGAGGCAGAGTATGAACAATTTAAGTTTAAACAATGTCACACTAAATAACCCCAGAGGTACACTCTTAAAGAAAAAAAAGGTATCTAAAAAGGTTCTTTGTCAAGCTGTGTGGTTCCATATAGAACTTTTAACTAGGGCTGCAAAACGATTAATCGCGACTAACTGTTGCAGAAGTTTTTGCTAACGTCATCATATATGTTTGTGTACTGTGTATAATAATTTTGTGCATATAAATACACACACACACACACACACACACACACACACACACACACATGCATGCATAATTTAAAAAAATATATAGTTATAGATTAAATATTTATATATAATATAAATTACATATAAATATAAAAACGTATATACACATATGTAAATATTTCTAAAATATATACATGTGTGTGTATTTATACATACAAAATCATTATACACAGTTCACATACATAACATGATGTAAACAAAAACTTCACAAAATAAAAAAAATGTTTCCCTAAAAGTCAGGTTATTTAAAAAAAGGATTACGTAAAAGAGAGCCAAGAATCTTTTTGAAGTACCATTTACACATTAATGAGTTTATCTTAACAACTTTACCTAAACACATTTTGACTTGTTCCACATTTTAGACAGAGGCGGACACTACTTAAGTATTTTAAGTAAATTTTCCAAGCATCTGTGCATTGTCAGAGTGTTTGTCTTGGGAAAAAAATTACTTTACTAAAAATTTTCACTACATTCTAAAGCATAGAATCATACTGTGTATTCCTTTTATATTGCATATTGAAATTGATTTAATACCTAGTAATTACATAAAAATTGTGTACTTTGGTACTTTTACTCAAGAAAAGTAAAAGTACTTTTTACTTAAGTAAAAGTAAAAAAAAAACTAGATGTTTAATGTACTTAAATATTAAATATAAACCAAAAACTTGAAATTATGAAATATAGTGGAGTAAAAATGATGATATATGCTTTGGAATGTATGTTTTCCAAAGAAAAACACTGATAAAATACAAATACTTAAAATGTACTTCTATGTAGAAAGTAAAAATACTTAAGTATTGTCCACCTCTGATTTTAGATCAGTGGATCATGTCATGCATTTATATTATTCAAGTTTTAGTAAGTTAGTATTGTTGTGCTATAGGAATATATGACCATGTTTCACCTGTTCTCTGACCCCATATAGTTGCACATTCAACGAAAAACCTGCAAAGGTTTTAGCCAATCATAACTGTAGGCCTATGTAACAATGACCTGAAGCTTTAGAAAACAAGAATGTGTACGTTTGTGTCAATCCTGATTCTGAATCTAAACTTATATTGATCTACAACCACAAACAATGCAGCAGCATATTATTAGACAGATCCAACCGTAAAAATACACCAATAAACCATCAATGACACAACAAACTAAAGTCAGCACAGTCCCAAACACTTCCATGCAATGTAACTGTTGTCAGCTTCTAGCAAATAAAAACAACCCAGTGAAGTCAATCCAATAATGAAATAATGGCAAATAATGTTGCACCAGAAGCCATCTTATATAACATCAGCAGATGGAGCATTAGAATATAACTGGGTACAATGTTGTTTATAATTGTGACATCTTTCAGTAGCTCATGGACTGCAAAAAGCTTTTTGAATTGGTATGAGTTGGTGCGGTTGTGATGTGATCTAAAGAGGATCTCCGTTTGACCAGTTAACTAAATGAGCACCAATGAGCAGCAATTACATAAAAATATGGGCTGATGTCATGCACTGAAATATTTACTAATGTGAAGTCATTCTTGCAGCTTGGTGTCAATAAAAGCTTTTTTGGAGTTCTGAAACTTTTATGTTTTTTAATATAAATCTTTTTATACTAAATACATATCTTGTACTCTATGTCAAAATATCAAAGACCATTTGATTTCTCAATGCAGAACCTTAAGGATATCTTCACAGCAAGCGCCTCAGAAATGCATAAATCCCGAAATAAACTTTAGCTCTCTCTTACTAGATTTTAACGTTGCTTGAACTTTAATATTGCGTCAGTAGGTCTGTATCACTACAAATTATGCATTGTTACCAAATAGCCAGTAATAAACTTATCTGTCATTTAATAACCCTGACAATATTCCAAGCATATGATTTTTTTTATTTGAACCACAAAAGTACAAGTTCAGCTTATTGTCCTGACTGCTCTTTTCCCTACATCTACTTTTGTGTTTCACAGAGAAAACACATGATTGCAACAACTCAAAGCATATGTAAGGAAAGTAGTTAAACGCAGGAGTTCTACATTAGCCAATTTTGAAGAGATAAACACAAAAATGTGTTTAAAAAACTAGACATTTTACTTATTTCATTATTAGATATTTCTCTACATGCGGCATGCCAAGTTCAACAGTTTTCATGTATAGATTACAATTGTTTTACCGTCAGAGCAACACTAAGAAGAACTAGGTGGTGTGCAGTTATCCAATAGACCCCTTCACAGTCACGTCACAGGCGGTTCCCACTGCGCATGTCGGGGTCAGAAAAGCCATTACAGCAGATTGAGTTGCGTATTATTCGGTTTTGTCAAAAATGCCTACTTACGTCGTGGGCTGTGAAAATCACACCGGGTCTTCCGTTAAGTTCATGCAGAATCACAAAAACAAAAAATACAACATCTGCGGCTGCAAGCAATTAACGTGCAGACTGGGATAATGCAAAGATCAAAGAGGCTTGTGTTTGTAGTGCTCACTTCATTTGAGGTAAGTCATCATTTTTCAGCCCTGTTAGATTAAATTATAAAGCCTGGATGGTATGAACAGTTTGACCCCATGCTGCGCGCGCACCTGATAGTCATTCAATGTTTACAAACTTTGAAGGGGTCTATAATAAAGGCAGTCTATATTTTAATCTTACCAATGCACTGAGGTGGTTCAGGGATCCATCCCTTTTCTGTACACACAATATGACTGTCTCCTTTCATTTCATAGCCCTCATTGCATTTGTAATCTATAAAGTTATTCATTGTGTAGGGGGGTGATTTTCCAGCGTACCGATATCCGTTTTTGACATCAGGCTTTTCACATGATACAGCTAGATAAAACAAAAAATTGTTAATAAATGCTACATGTTATTAATTATACATAGATTAATATACATATGACTTTTAACTTTCCAATTGCATTTTAACCACAACTTACAGATACATTTTGGTGCTTCTGGAATAAAAGATCCATTTTGAGAACAATGCAATGTTGAACTTCCAATAAGAGTAAGCCCATCATTACATCTGTAGGACACTGCCATTCCATATTCATATTGTGTATCAGGTGGATCATCAATCCTGCCATTGACTATGATTGGTGGTGAAAGACATATCACCGCTAAAAAGCAAGAAACAGAACAACATCCTGTTGAATAATGAATGTCTTCATCGTGCAACTTTTTGCATGCAACTCACTGTGCATAGCAAAAAACACATTGTGATATTAAAAAATGTCTTTGTATACTAATCAAGAAAGGTGATGGATAGATGTGTGCTCATCATGTACTAAATGACATTCAAATCTTAGAAATAGCAAACCTTCACATTCAGGCGCTCTACCATCCCATCCATCAGATCGACACGTTCTTTGACTTATTCTAGAAGTCAACTCAAATCTAAAAGAAATGAATCCCCATTACCAAATGTTAAAATATACAGCACAAACTACATTTGTAAGTTTGTATATAAAAAAAAGAAATAACCGCACAAAGAAACAGACCTTATGTGCAACTTACCCTTCATTACAAACACCAGTAATTGTGTCACCAAATAAAATTCCTTGTGGTATTTCATATCTCCCATTTGGGAAATCTGGAGGACTTCCACATGATTTTCCTAAAATATATAAAATTTAATGATTTAGATTTCATTAGAATAATGAACAAACTAAAACAAAACACTAAAAAAAAATGATTGTTTTAGATGCATGTAGGGCAATTCATGTTAAACAAAGTTAAAGATAGTACTTTACTTGTGCATTCGAGGGCAAGTTCTGTCCATTTGATTCCCTGACAGGTAATGTATCTAGAGGCTCTCGGGTTAACTGATACATATCCAGGCATACACTCATATTTTACTTGGGCTCCATCTGAGAAACTTGTGGTCAAAATGTATTCTTCTAATAATTTCATATTGTCCTTTGGAGCAGGCTGTGTACATTGCGCTGTGGAAACACAAATCATATGCTTTAGAGCAGGTGGTTACTGTCCTAAAGTAAGACAGATCAGCGTTTCAACCTTGCTATTTAATTTTAAGGGGATCCTAAATAGTTTTATTACCTTGTACAATTATGCTTAATTAGGGCTGGAACCACATTTTGATCTCCTATTCTCATGTAAAAAGACTTTTAGACATTTTTCAAAATGCTGATGCAAGTTAACAGGTGAATAGGTTTTGTTGGATTATGGTGACATCACAGTTGGTATATGGCAATGTTTGTTTATAAATAGCAATTATGAATACTATTTAACGGCTCAATTCGATCCGATATCTTGATGCATCGCGATGGGTCACGATGCTTGAATTCTCCATTTTTAAAATTACTGCACAGGTAAGTTTGTCTAACTCACACTTTTAATGTTGTGGCTCTTTGTTGTCTTGTCAAAGGCCCGCATTAAAACTCTGCTCCAGAGGTGTGCGCTTCATTAATACGGCACGTATTGCTTTGATACGCAATGTGTCATTTTTAACATGTCGATCAGTGGCGGCTCATGACTGCTCTTCCAAGGATGCGCTAATTCAAAATAAGTGTTCGGATTGTCACGTGTGTGGTTCCCTTTTTCAAAATATGTGTCATGCGTGTGGAGAGATCATGTGTGCATCACGTGTTTTGTCAAAATAAGTGCCTGCTGCACACGCGTCAAAACCGTTTATAATAAAAGAGACGCTCACATTCCCTAAATACACGCAAGACGCTCACTTAACAGTAAACTCTGATTACGCATGAGATTGTGCGAGTATCTGGCACACGCGAGCGTCTCCTTTCAAGTTCGAGTTCAAGTTCAAGGCAGCAGGCACTCATTTTGGCATGACACGTGATGCACACAGGACCTCTCAAAGCGCAGAACACATATCTTGAAAAAAAGAACCACACATGACAAGCTACATACATGTTGTGACGAACTTCGCATCATGCGCTTCAAAATAAGAAGTCACCAGCCGCCACTGTTGTCGATTGAGTGCTTTATATGCCAAAGAACTTTCAACAGTGGTCCAAGTTCAAAAATATAACATGCGCTTCCTTACACAGCCTCCTGGGCGCACACTTACCTAACACAGCTTTTTAATAATTAATGCTGTAAGTCACATTGGAACTGCAATGCATTGGGGAAAAACTATTATAATCATCAATAGCCGTCATATGTTTGACTTAGGGCTGCGTAATTTACAGAAATAATTGAGAATATCACAATGGAATACTATAACTGAATGACTTTAGATGGACACTCTTTTTCTAATTATGCTAATTTTCCAGCTCCCCTAGAGTTAAACATTTAATTTTTACCATTTTGGAATCCATTCAGCAGGGTAGGGTTGCACCAGTCATTCGTAAGTTCTTACTTAAACTGGGACGTAAAGTCCAAACTAGAGGCTTAGTAACTACTAGCTAGTTAATAACTAACTCTTTACTTAATTCGGTTGCACCACTTGTTCTTAAGGCAGAACGTAGCTAGTAGGTCGTAAGCTCTCCATAAAGTAATGCGTTGTCGCATAGAATGACGTTTATTTTTCTTAACCAAATCACAAGCCTTCTAATGGGCAAACAGGAAATAGTCTGAACAGTACGTAATTTCAAACTCATTCTTGTCTCGCTTTAACTGAAAGTTAAAAAAGACGTTAAAGCATATGTTATCGAACTCAAAACATTACACTTTTAATTGAAAATATATATCCCACACATGGAAGAGAAAATAAACAGGAAGAAATTTTAAATCTTATTTTAATTGATGGATACACAGAAAATTAAACAGTTCTTTAAAACTCGTTGACGAATTTGCGGCTCTTCATAATTAATACGAGCTCATCGATGTTATATAATCTGGATGACATCTTATTCCAAACGTTATTCATGGACAGAGGCTTCCGTAAATATTTAGTTACAACGTATTGTTATGTTTAAACTAAGTTTAATGGTGCAACGCGAAAACATTTAGTAGTGCGTAAGTTGTAACTTAGTGCCCATTTACGTCGTAACTAAGCTACATTGTAACTTACGCACAGCTGGTGCAACCGGCCCCTGATCTCCGGGTTTGGCGCTACCACTTTTAGCATAACTTAGCATAATCCATTGAATTTGATTAGACCATTAGCATTGCGCTAAAATATAACCAAAGAGTTTCGATATTTTTCCTATTTAAAACTTAACTCTTTTGTAGTTACATTGTGTACTAATTTTTGGATTAAAAGTTGCTATTTTCTCAGAAGATTTGATTAGGAACTATACTCTCATTCTGGCGTAATAATCAAGGACTTTGCTGCTGTAACTACTGCAGCAGGCGTAGTGATATTACGCACTGCCCAAAAATGGTCGCCTTGATTACTTTCAATAGCAGGGGACTAAGTTTAGGTGCTGCGTAATATCACTATGAAAACTCTTTGGTTATTTTTTAGCGCAATGCTAATGGTCTAATCAGATTCAATGGATTGTGCTAACTAGGCACGATTAATCTTATTTTTTTAATCGAAATCGCGATTTGAATGGATGCGATTTTTGAATCGCAAGAGCTGCGATTATTTCGATTCAGAACGATCAAATATGACAATCATCTAGTACGCAGTTTTTGACAGTTCGCTTCATGCGCATTTTACATTTGATGCAGTTTAAACCAATTAGAGGGCATTAACACTGAGGTGCTGACTGAACGTCAAATAACGCCATTTGGAAAACATGAGCGTGAGCAGCACTTCAACTCCCCAACAAAGTGTACAGCCATATGATTTCCGCGATGCGGAAAACACGGACGGAATCGCGATATCCAAGCATACAAATGGAATTAACTGCACAGCGTGGAATGTCATGGAAGTTGGCAGATTTTAGATTCAGTCATTTTTAAAACCCATTATAACTCGTTTATTGGCAAATGAAAGGAAAGAAATGCGCGAAAACATTTCCCTTTTGTGTAATATTGGACTTAAAGAAGGGTATATCTGTTTCTCGTCATGCATCGCAAACAATGACAAGCAGGGCTGGACTGGGACAAAAAATTGGCCCTGGCATTTTGGCCCAGACCGGCCCACTACATAGGATCACAAATCTTTGTGCAAACTTGACTATAACTCCATATAATGATTAAGTAGAAAAGTATAAGAGCTGACACGTGACATTACAAAAATGTAAGCGCTGTAAAAGGCTTTGCAGGTTTTAAAAATAATAGTATAAGCCAGTGAGTGCACAATGTTGTGCACCTTATGATAACACTGAGACAAGATAAATGTTACAATGACAAGCCACAAGCCCCATTACAGTGTGTGCAGAAAATTGTGATCACTTTTTTTCTGAACACCTTTTACCAATTCCAAACCAAAGTAATTTTAATAACAAACATTAATTTTGTATATATATTTGGTAACACTTTATTATAATGTTCATGAATTAACATTAGTTAACTACATTAGTTAACATGAACTAATGATGAACTGCACTTGTGCAGCATTTATTAATCTTTATTAATGTTATTTTCAACAATTACTAATACTTTATTAAAATTTGGTTAACGTTAGTTAATGCACCGTGAACTAACATGAACAAACAATGAACAGCTTTATTTCTATTAACTAACATTAACAAAGATGAATAAATACTGTAACAAATGTATTGCTCATGGTTTGTTCATGTTAGTTAATACATTAACTAATTTTAAATCATGAACATTATTATAAAGTGTTACCATATTTTCCTTTCATCCTATTTTATGCCCTTGCTGCCCGAATCAGGATTTCTTGTATAATGGTCATACCTCAATTTTGCAATTTCCATGCATGGCATCTTTCTTATGGACATAAATAATGAATGTCCAGTGTGTGTTAAACATTTTTGGTCCATTTTAAATGTAAAAGAAAATGTGCCTAATAATTCTGCACACTTGAATATAAGGTGCTTTTTTCTCCAGTCAGCCATCATTAACAATAATGTATTACTTATAAATGCTTTATTTACAAAATTAATGGTAGTTATTAAAATTTATTTGGTTTAGAATTAGTAAAATATGTTTGATAAAAACTGTGATCAAAAGTTTGATGTAATAATTCTGCCCACACTGTATTTTATTGCAGTGTAATCACTGTCATGTTGCAAACAGCCATTGATCTATCACTTGTGTTTTTGACTGTGTTTTATTAAGATGATATCTAACAACAGTTTTTTAAAAGCAGTTCTGCTTACCGCATGTCAACTCGCTTCTCAGTCGTCTCTTATTTTGACAGACGCACACTGACGCTGCATGCTTCATAAAATGCCCTAAAAGTTGTTATTGGGCTAGCCAAATGTCAAATCAAAAAGAACCAATGGGCTGCTGATTAGGTGTCTCCTGGGCCGGTTTGTCCGAAAAAAAAAAAACATCTTACGCTAACTTTTTTGGAAAATGCAGTACATTGCCACCGCACCTTTTAGCGCCATTAATGAATTACATTAAAACAAAGAAAGAAAGCAACGGGCTGCGTTGCGCGATGAACGAGTGTTATGGGCTGGTCAGACAAAAATAGTGCGAGATGTATGATACGTCTGTATGATACTCGTGCTCTGTTTCTTGTGTGTGTCAGATCATCGCTCTCTGTTTCCATCTGACACAAGAAACAGAAGGGGAGGGGTGGAGCTTGTTAAGAGATGATTGGGCCAGCCCAGTGTCAGTATGGAAAATGAACCAATGGGCCGCTTTCCATGCTTTATGAGGCCGGTCGTTGGCCAATTAAAAAAATATATATATCATATTATATTCACCGGCCCCCAAGGACGTCGGCCCACCGGGCATTTGCCCGGTATGCCAGATTACCAAGTCCAGCCCTGATGACAAGCGCCTCATCAGAGCATAAGCAGGTTTCATTAAAGCCGGTGTTGTGTCGAACTCAATTCCCCCTATGTTTCCCTTTAGTGTAGTGCTTTTATAGCGTTTATCATCACGTTACATTTAGAAAGATTAAAGATTTGAATTGGTTATACTAAAAAGGCATAATATCATGTATTTTATAATACAATTTATTAAATATCTCATACATTTGACAGTTTTCTATTAGGGTATTTCTTTTAAAATATAGCCTGTCTTTTTCTTTTTTTTCCTTTACTGGTTGTTTTAAAAATGTAATGTTTGCATACATAATTAAATAAATATTATACATATAATATGATTCACACTGTAAAAATAATTGACTTACCATTAAGAACAATACAGATACATTACAGAAATGCACACATATACATCTCAGTAGCCATTAAAACTTTAAATATATAAATAATAAAACCTATAACGTGATAAAAACGCCACAAAAACACTACACTGAAGGGAAAAATAGGGGGAACACAGGGGGAACAGACCTCGACACAACACCGGAACACAGCAGACGAAACAGGTACATTATACTTTCTTGCACGCGCACATCTGCACCGCTTTAAAAGTATATTTACAGGCACGAGGGTTCATGAAGCACGCACACAGCGAGCAGTCAGCACACGCGTGATCACTAAACTAAGTTTTTTTTTCTTGTCTATAAGTGAACATAAACAGCTGGATATTTATCAGTATATTGAAGCAGAGCAGTTTTAAAGCTGTCTTGGGTCTTAAAGTGACAGTTCTGTGTCAGAAATGTTAATTACACACCAAAAATGTAAATCACTCCTTACTCTTAACTGAACAAACTTCTGCAGCTCCACATTTAAAATCGTACAGTGAGGACTGTGCAGTGTTTTATTTGTATTTTTGCTAATGTTAAATCATACATTCTAATAACTAATATATTTACATTTATTACAGATGCCTGAAAAGTAAAACAAGATGAGTATAGTCTTATGATTAAAAGAAAAAACTAAACATTTGCTTGTCAGAAGCATTGTTGTACTTGTAGTGACAGACAAAATACATTGGCCTATAGCCCTATATGTTATTTTAAATAAAACCTTCAATAAATTGTTGTTAAATTGTATTCTTTTAATGTTCTTAAATTAAAAAAAGTGTATCTGCAGAAGAGCAAAGTCCTGCAGACACCTTAGTACAATGTTTAAGAGGTTTTAAATAAACAGTAGAACAGCATCTTTCTTTGGTGCTGTTAAAACCACCACAACAAACCTGGATTTAGCTCTTTTATTATATACTAATAAATCGCACTTCAAATCGTGAATCGCAATTTGGATCAGAAAAATCACAATTAGATTTTTTTCTCCAAACCGTGCAGCCCTATGCTAAGCTATGCAAAAAATGCTACAACCAGACTTTGAGATCAGCTGAATGGATTCCAAAACGGTAAAAATCAAATGTGTAACTCTAGGGGAGCTGGAAAATTAGCATATTTAAATAGAGTGTCCCTTTAAATATGGAAAATTAACATATTAAAACGGAGTGTCCCTTTAAGACTTCAAAAAGCTATATTTAACTTTATTTAATCAAACGCATGAACATGCATCGGTCGTTATTGAAAGCTAGTTTGTAAAGTTTTAAATATTATTATTTTTCTTAAAAAATCGCATTGATTGCCCTCAGAAGGCCTTTATTATCCCCCTGGAGTCGTGTGGATTACTTCTGTGAAGGGCAGTTGGACTTTTTTGGAGTTTAAGTCAGTCTGTTTGTCTCAAAGATGATAGTCATAAAAATCTTGGATGGCTTAAGGGTGAATAAATCAAGAGGTAATTTTCCTTTTTGGCTGAACTATCCTTTCAAGAACAACGTAGGCGTTAAAAAGGTTTCAGGAAATGCAGCCTTGATCTGCCCCATCAGTAATATAACTTAGGCATGCATTTCATAATCGTAAGCAGCTATAAAGCCTAAAGAGAAATCAAACATGTTTCCAGGCATGTTGACACAAATAAGATTAATGCTAATTCTGGGTGGCATGCTGTGACCCTGACCAGAATCATAATGTGCCTTAATCTTGTTTTGCTATGTATTATCTTCCTTGGATAATATCGTTCTTCACAGACTTTTCAGAAGGATTTTATTTTAAGAAACATTAAAATAACTAGTTACTATAGCCTCTGTTTATATAACTAGTACAGTAGCATATGTGGATTTTCAAACTGTTCAATGTTAGCTGTCTTAAAGGAATAGTCTACCCTTTTGCCATATTAAACTATGTTATTACCTCAACCTAGACGAATTAATACATACCTATCTTTTTTCAATGCGTGCACTGTACAGCGCATTGTGAATGTGTTAGCATTTAGCCTAGCCCCATTCATTCCTATGGTACAAAAAAAGTTTTATTTTGTGGCACCATACTTACTGGTATAACTCCTCATGTAACAGTCTTTAAAGAGTAACTAAACCCTAAACCAACTTTTTTAGTTAATGATCTGTAAGAATGATGCTTTATTAGTGCTGTTCATTGATTTTAGTAACTTTTTTGACATTTGGATATAAAGTGTTTCAATTCGCTCCTTGCACATATCAGCTTGACGTCATATCCGCAACGGGTAAATACGGCTCACCCTTTTCCGGTTTGGCGAAATATGGCGGCGTAAACAGCGTAAAATGAGTCTTAAAAAGGATAGTTTTTTTCCAGAGGCAACAGAAAAAATATCGTGAACATTGTTGGGTTCCCACATGCACGTCATCGTCTAAATTCAACGGCGTTTTAAGCTACCACGGATTTCCTAGCGATGTTGAACTCAGAAAGCGGTGGCTGATGAATATAGAAATGGTCTATAGCGAGTTAAGGTCTTTTGCCTTTGTAGGGCAGAACAGAGGCTTGAACAGCTTGAGCAGTTTTTGGAAGTTGAGCAGTGAGCACATAAAAAGCGATAAAGAAGGTCAAAATGTAACATGACCATGTTAAGCACAACACACAATTTGAACTCGAACCTTTTGGAACTGCTGAACTCGGAACTCTGACATAAATTACAAGTGCAACCCTACATTTACACAATGAGGTTTTTCGTGCTTCTTCATGGATCTGAAACAGAACGCCTGTAACGTTACAGCGACTTCACTTGTGGCTATGTCTTTGTTTGACACTAATGCCAATCACATATTAACACAATGCGAAGTTAGGCACGTACAAGTAACGTTACAGGACACAACGATAGACATTTTCCGCCTAACACTAGAAAGCAGTACTACATTACAACACGCATATTCTGTCAGACCGGGATTGTTTATTAGCCCAGCAAGCTAACGTAAGCCATAAAGTCTGAGAGATACAAGTTAGGCTTAAGTTACCTTCATATCCGTGGATGTATGAAGCGACATACATTTTAAAGCCCTCCTCTAATTTGCTGGTAGGTGATTTGGAGGAGGACTTGCAAAGGCGATGTACGTCCGTTATCGAAAGTTTCGGCAACTTTTGCAAACATCTAGGCTGAATCCAAACCGCCTACTTCCATACTGTGTAGTACGCAAAGTAGCGCTTTTTACATACTATATAGTATGGAAGTAGGCGGTTTGGGATTCAGCCATAGTGTAGAACAGCACCATGTTTAGACCAGAAAAGACCGAGCCGCATTTCCGGTAAGGAAGTAGTTACGTGCAAAGAGCCCATACTGCAATAGATGGTGTAAAAACGTCTGAGTGCTGCCCTCTTCAGGTTGAACGGTGGCTACTGCAGTTGAATTTTCCTATTGGATGTTGAGTCCAAAAAATGACTTGTGACGTAAGCAGATTCAAGCTCACCACGCCCTTGTTACGATCCCACCACACACTTGGTACGAGCTTAGTTCGTCCCCTCTATCTCCGTTGGGATCTGCCCACTTTTCTTGCATTTTTCAAATATTGCCAGTGGGCGGAGTCAGGCTCTCTGACCAGGGGTTCAGTTACGCTTTAAATAGGGAAAACACGGAAGTGTTTGCTGTCTTCCCTGTTTGGTACCATAGGAATGAATGGGTCTGGGCTGGATGCTGGCGCGTTCACGGCGTGCTGTGCGGTGCACGCATTGAAGAAGATGGATATGTATTAATTCGTCTAAGTTGAGGTAATACCATAGTTTAATATGGCAAAAGGGTAGGTAGACTATTCCTTTAACGTCATGCTTTGAAAAAAAAATGTACACCAAATATTCTGACTTATTATTTGAATGAAAGCTCACAAACACAAACAGATCGGTATAACTTAAAGGGACACCATGAAACTTTTGGCCACTAGGGGGTGCTAGACACGTATTTTTCACTTCTAGCGCCCCTAGAGCCCACAAGCGACGCAGCACTGTCGCAAAGGAAAGGAACTGGCCAACCTTAAAACTAAACTAAAAACTAAACATTTAAAATGCTAAACGATCAACATTTTGAGACAACAGGGAGAAACGCAGTCATGTTACAACTTTCTGATGAGGAACTCGTCGTGGCAGAAGCCATTTCTCAATCTGAAGGTTGCAGCCTCCGGATGTCGTATTTCTAATACGTCATCAAGACTGTCTTATTTCACAATATTAACAATTACAAAGTTGACTATTATACTTAGTTAATCGTAAATTGTTGCAGTATGCTTATGACTTGCGAATGTAGTGCTCAGTTTACCTTAATAACCCAGGCTTGATGACGTGTGCAGCCTGCATATTTGACCTCCGGAGGCTGCAGCCTTCCAATTCAGAAACGACCAGACGTATTTCCTTGCCTTTTTCCAAACAAATATTGTTGCATCCTCTCTCTCTCCCTCGCCACCAGGATTTTCCGCAATGGCGCTCGTTATTCCTCTTTTTTGTGTGAAAATCGCTCCAAATCCAAGTAAACCGATGCGTTTAGGTCTGCCGCTTTGTAATACGTCACGCGAGTGACAGCGGAACGCAGCAAATGAGGAAGAGAGAAGAGAGAAACGCTCGGATCTGATTGGTGAATGAATAGGGTTTGGTTTTACACTGTGAGCAAGTTTGAGTGCTATAGCATCCTGGATTGTAATGTAAATATCATAGACACAGTAAAAAGAAAGGTAAATACGTGAACACAGCATCTGAATACAGGGAACTATATGCAATATAATCGCCGTAATTTATAAAGAACATCGCATTTATGTATGAATCAACAGTTTATATAAAAAATTGCCTTAAAGGGGAATCGAACCCGGGTCGCCCGTGTCATAGGTCCGTGACACTAAAGACTGTGCCACAGAGTCACATAATAGAGACTGCTCTCTACACTCCTTAAGTAGCCTCCAGCAAAATTCACGTTAAAAACAAATTGTGTGGAGGAAGTGACGTATGCCGTAAAGCAGTCGAATTTTGTAGTTTTTTTTGTGCTCTGGTTACTACCACAAACCCTAAGTTTTAAAATACGAGTAAAAGTGATACAGACCCCGTCAGGCTATGGTAGACATGTCATTCAACCTATTTAAAGTCGATGTACTATCACAAGGGTCTTGAAAATGTATTATGAAGGTTGAAAAATTACATGGTATCACTTTAACGTTACTCACCACTGACATGTACACTCTTCGCAAGAAACAGGAAAAGCGCAACAATGTGATACCACACCTTACATCCCATGCTGTGAATTTTAGGTCGAAAAAAGTCCAATGTAGAAACTAAACAAAAGACAGACAATGTAACATAATAAGGAAATGCGCTTTTAAAAGTAAAATTACAAAGAAAAAACGTGTTTTCTGTTAGCCTGTTAGCAGCTAGCACCCAAACGTGCAATAATTATATAAATTTGTGATATAAGCATCCACATGATTTGACATAATACTTCAAATAAATGCAGTGCATTGTCATACTTTTATCTATTTTAGTTTTATTGTTTCCCCTTGTAAATCTGTATATTAATATATTGGCGAACAAGCTAAAAGACTTTCCGCTTGGACAGTAACAAAGGGCGTGTATGTCTATGGTTTCTTTGTTACTTATGCTGCGTTCCAGGCAGGTTTTTAAACCCGTGAGTTACGACTTCAAAACCACGACTCACGACCCTATGCGTTCCAGGCAGCCTGTAACTCGTGTTTTTACAACCTTCTACTGGTGAAAGTGCACTGGAACGGCAGTCAAACCCGTGACTTTCCACCCGTGAACTCGTACTAGATCGATGTACTCCCAGTTCAGAGTCGTGAGTCGTGGTTTTGAAGTCGTGAGTTACGGGTTGCCTGGAACGCAGCATTCGACCTTACTACTAATAGTAATCCAATGCTGGATTCTACATAATGTTCTTTATTTACATTTACTGGTTGTTTACACTACATGCTAAGAAAGGTTAAAACAGTCTTACCTTCGGGCAACACGTTTTTCTGTTTCGTTACACCAATTCATTCGAGTATGAACATATAAGACTTTATATGTAGACAGAGGACGTCAACCGATCCCTATAAAAAATAAACACGACATTTCCGTCAATACCACCTATTACCTGTTAACTGGGCGTGGTTCGACTTCATCCGTCGCCACGCAGAGTGTCAGGCATATGATATCAAAGTACCGCGAGAGCTACGTGACATCACACTGCTCCGAATGATTTCTTAAATCGCTATCGCGGTAACTTCAAGTCATATTTCGATCGGTCTGCGCAGCCACTTAATCGTAAAGTCGAACGCATGAAGGTATGTGTTGATGATGAATAATGAGATAATTCCTGGCTTGAAAAAGGAAAGGGTTTGGTTGTGTTTATACTACCAAAAAGGGGCCCAGGACGTCCTCTAAACGGCACCTGCGAACGTCCTCCTGACGTTGTGGTGTAGGGTTCTTTTGACTCCTGCGAACATAGATATCATATAGCGACTAGATGCCCTATTGGCCGCTGGGGACTGAGAAATACGGCCGCCATCTTAAACCGGTCGTAGTTTCGTTGCGTGGCAGCAGATAAGACGCCAGAGCACTGTGGAGCATTTTTCTGTTCTAATCTGCAGACCATCGCAAATAGAGCCCGGGGGATTACTTTTCACAAGTAAGTTTTAACATAACTCTACTATTGGTCGTATTTTGTGAATAGAATATTACCAGACAATTGAGAAAGGTCAAAGATGATTGATAATATTACTGTACTGAAATCAGGTAGCCAGCTAACCTTCGCTAGGCTATATTTACAGCACCAGCCGGTGTTCACCCTGCAGGGTGAGGTGGGGTAAAGTAAAGTAATAATTACAAGAGTTTTTTCGATTGTGAGTATTGTGTAATGCGCTATATAAGTGTGTATTATTATTATTATTATTATTATTATTATTATAAGGTGCTGTGAGCTGCGTGATCCGCCGAGCTAGTAGGCCAAATTTGTTTTTGCATATTTATAACACTAAACCTAAAAATCATGACAAGCTATATATCACCGAAAAGCTCTCAGAATGTAGTTTTAATATTTCAAAACCTTTTTGCATTAATAATAATGCGGTGACAGTAATTTTACTTTGCGAGTATACAAGAGTATGCAGCAAAATATAGTGGCAGTTGTTGGTAAAACCAAAAGTGTGACACAAACCTTTTGGGTCACAACTACTTGAAATTTGGGTCACAACTACTTGAGGCATATTGCTTCATGTTTACATTATTTATTGTGTGAAACAGTTACATTTTTATCATCTTATTTATAAAATTAATATGTTATTGCATTATTTTATATATTAAAATAAAGCTAATATTTAATATTTTCACCTTCTAACACATCTGTGAAAAACCCTAAATTGTCTTCTTTAAAACAAGACCAAGATTAGGCTTCTAGCCCAAAAAAAGCCCAGAGAAATATTCATTTAAAGATGTACATCACATTGTCACCCCCCACTCAAATGAGATTTGCGGCACATAAGGGGTTATACGCCGAACCATGTGTCCAGTATCATAGCTCCATGAATGATCTTTGCAGAAAAAAAAAACGTGTGAAAATCAGCTCGGTATTCACTGAGATATGATTAATAAAATGCGCTGATAGCTCATTCCACCTGTCATACAGATTACACTGAGTGAAGCGGGTGACCAATCTAAGATGGCGGCCCCATGGCTCGAGGGGTCTACCTATATGATGTCTATGGCATAAACCATCTAAATCAAGTCACACCACAACAAAATGAGCAGTCGCACAAATGCTCCCAAATATAATTTAAGGGCGCACAGATTAAATTTCGGTCGCATATGCGACCAAAATAGTCGCAATTTCGAGCCCTGAATGTGATATCATTTGTTTTCAACAGATCCAAGGTTTCGGTGTTGCGGGTGGGTATTTCTCCTAGTGATTGTGCAGGTTTCTTTACTCCGGGGATTTGGATGGGTCTACTTACCTCTCTGCTCATGGTTCTGATCCTCACCTACGGCCTGGACATGATCATGCAGCTTCGCACCATGGACCGCTTTGATGATCCAAAAGGCCCAGCTATTTCAGTGCCTCTGTCTGAGTGATTTGAGCTAGCCATTTATTTGATTTGTATAAATGTTAATAATTCCAGCCTGTTCTGTTGGTAATCAGGATTTCATGGATGTAGGATACATATTTGAATGTTTTTTTTTAAAAGTGCATTTTAAGGTAAATGTTTATTTTAGTTGCTTGTTGATAAGCCAGTACAGTACTTCTCACTCGCTTTTCATGTGCATGTTCAGTTCCAAAATCTTTGGAATACAGTAGGCTAGTGTAAAACGTGTATGCATGTGCCTGTCAAACCAGCAAAAGTGAAAATACACTTTTGACTTGTCGCACGGCAGGACCAACAGGCACTTTTTATTTTATTTTTAGGATTACTATTATTTATCTCATTGTCTTTTAAATTTAATGGTTTACGCTCTGCTGGAATTGCGTATTTGTAAATTTGAGATTTGCCAATATTTAAAAACCATGTACTTCAAGGACGCAATGTATGCAAGTGAATTCTAGTTAAAAGGAAATTGTGTTTATGGAAATAAATGGATCAGGAATTAGAATCAAGTTATTTATTACGACCATTTTGTTTTTTAAATAATTGGTCATTAAAATGTGCTCCCTCAATACTATTATTAGTAGGACTACAATAAGGTGCCAAATTGTTTTTGAAGGGGTTATAGCGTGAAAATCTGACTTTTTCCATGTTTAAATGCTACAATTGGGTCCCCAGTGCTTTTATCAACCTAGAAAATGTGATAAAGATTAACTCAGTAACTTTGTGTAAGCCATTTTCTGCAAGCATGTGAAAAATTGAAGGTAGTTCAGATTTCACCTGTTTTGTGAGGTAGCAAGGTGAATTACAATAATACCGCCCCCTTTAGCTGCACTAAAGCACTGCCATTAAGTGCAGAGAGGGTGAAAGAAAAAATACTTGACAGCACAAATGAGTTTCAATTACAACAAATCACCATCATTGTGATCATTGTTTGCATTTCATCAGCTCATTTGCATTTTAAAGGACACACCCAAAAATGGCACACTTGGCCTACAAATTTACAATTTTAACATGTTATAATAGATTATATGTGGAGTATTTTGAGCTAAAACTTCACATAAGCACACCAAATATTTCGTTTACATCTTAAAAAATCTCATAATATGACCCCTTTAATGAACGTGTATACATGTTCATGTCAAAAAATTGAATTGTAAATGATATACTTAAAAACCTGTTGTAAAATTATTACCTTGCTGTCCTCCTCAAATTTGTTTTAACAAATTTTAAAATACATTTGTGTATGGGCTAAATTACACTAAAGCAATTAAATTTGCTTTTGACATGTTGTGTTCTTTAGATTTGTGTTATGTTTTTTTTATAAAGCTATGAAAATATTTTCACTCTACAGATTATGTAATATTGTATATAAACTTACTACCTGCTAATTTGAAATTAAGACAACTTTAAGGTGCATTTTTTCATAAATAACTATTTAATCTGTGTCAATAAATACATTTATCACAACTCTGTGTGATTCAACTAAACAGTTCTGGTGTAAAATGCTTTATGAAGAAGTCAGAGATAAATTAAAAAAAAAAGTAAATATATTTAAAAAAATTACACATTTAGAGAACTTTAGTGTGACTAATAATTATAATTGTCATTATAACAAAACAAATCCAATTCAAAGAACATTGAGATTATTCTACAAGTCCATTTATGAAATAATTTCAGTACAAAGATAAGGAAATAATGTCTTTATTTTATATGCCATTATCCAGTGAAAGTACACACATTTGATCCTGTATTTGATCTCGGTTAGCAAGGTTATCTAGTTATTTCCTATTGCACAGTGATTCTGAAACACAGCAATGATTATGAAAGTTATTACCCAATCAAGACTCAAGGCAGCCAAGCGTTAAATTTTGCCTGTGCCGCCTTTTTATTTTCATCTGATCTGACCCAGAGGAGCATAAGCAACAGTAGTATTAGATGCAAAAAAGTGACGCGATTGAATGAAATGTATGTTGTGTCCTATTACAATGTAATACGTTTACAATTGCAATAGCAGTACACTGGTATAAAAACCATTACAAAGCACAAGCAGTCAGT
The DNA here is from genome assembly GCF_027580225.2 of Misgurnus anguillicaudatus. Taxonomy (NCBI): domain Eukaryota; kingdom Metazoa; phylum Chordata; class Actinopteri; order Cypriniformes; family Cobitidae; genus Misgurnus; species Misgurnus anguillicaudatus. The sequence continues at coordinate 19,293,285 of NC_073349.2, forward strand.
TCAATTGTTAGGCAAACAAACATTCAACATTTGAAGTAGAAAATATAACAATTTAAAGCTTCAGCAACTTTCGCATAATTCATTAAAAGAAAACAACTTGGTCTACTTTATGTCAGGAACCCATGCAGTATTGAGAGGAGCATTAAAGACTTTACTGATCAAATTTAAAAGGGTTTTCTGAGACTTCCTGTAACACAATATTAATAACATCATGCTAAACAAAACCGGTTTTATTTTTGCTTTGAATAATAATAAAGAACTGCCAGTTTACCTGATTGTTATCAATTATAACGAAAATGAAAATCTGGAGTTTATAAACATACCATTAAAAAAACCATCTACACACTTGAACCCGTTTCTAAAATAGACCATTTTAATACTGCAGTTTTATCAAGTGTTTTAATACTTATTTCTTAACAATTATAAACAAAACAATCCATTCACATTTGTACAAAATTATAAATAATTTAAACTGATTATTTGGCTTAACATATTAAATTCAATAACTATAACACAAATTCAACAAGTTTTCACCATCGTTTCATCTCTTGATTAGATCAGATAGATCTAAGCCTTATTTCAAGGATACAATGCTCCAATCTAATTAAAAAGGCACTTTGAGGTAAAACTCACTCCAATTTAAAATTTGCACAGCAAATCACATTCTGTATGGGGCCCTGCATTTACTCCAGTTATAGTGTCCATATAAAAGATCACAAATGAAAGGTTTTGTTAATATAATTTCAGGTTATAGAAACTGAAATTAAGATATATTTTTTGAAACCAGACATATTAAGACAAAATAAGTGCCGTTTTAAAGAACAACCATTCTGTTTGGGATGAAGGGTGATCAAATCATTAAAGTGCATCGCAGCAACAATCAGGAGTTCAAAATAAAACTACATAATTAATAAAAACCTTCATAAATGTAAATTAAAGATGACGTTTGTGTGGAGAGAGCTTTCTCAGTGTATAAAGACAGAATGCAGAAACAAAAGTTGGCATTTGCTATTGAGAAGTGATTTAAAACAGGCTTTTACACACAACATTGGGTCTTCAGATGTTCTAGTGAAGATTCAGAAACATTCTTGTGTGAAACACTTTGAGGCATCTTCACCTTCCAACTAAAATTTCTCCTTGGGAACTTGAACTTCATCACTGTTATTAGATCTGTAAAAGAAAATGATCAAGTAACCGATTTAAAAAATTGACTTTAATTAATTAATTTAATTTACAGGCTCGAGGCAGAATGAGGAATCAGGCAAGTTTAGTATTCTGAAAAATAAACAAAACTGTAAAATAGACGCTTTACTTAAAAGGGACACTCCACTCCTTTTTTTGAAAATATCCCCATTTTCCAGCTTCCCTAGTTAAACATTTGATTCTTAGCGTTTTGGAATCCATTCAGCTGATCTCCGGGTCTGGCGCTAGCACTTTTAGCATAGCTTAGCATAATCCATTGAATCTGATTAGACCATTAGCATTACGCTAAAAATAACCAAAGAGTTTTGATATTTTTCCTATTGTGCTAAGCTACGCTAAAAGTGGTACCACCAGAACCGTAGATCGGCTGAATGGACTCCAAAACGATAAGAATCAAATGTCCAACTCTAGGGGAGCTGGAAAATAAGCACATTTTCAAAAAAATGGAATACCCCTTTAAGAAGCATGTTTTTAGTCCTTCCAGAAAATATCAAACTCAGACTAGAAACTAAAAGATTGGCACTAAACATTAAACCATGCACGGTTACACCTATGGTAAGGGGTCTTCTGCTGTGTGTATACAAGCGGCAGTCCCCAAAAATAGAAACAAAGCTCTCAACTTTAATAAAGCATGTAAAGGAAGTAGCAGAGCCACTCCCAAACCTAAAGTTTCATCAGCATAAATCCCAACATCATCACTGATCACTTCATTGTCATAGAAATGGGTTCACACCTTAGACTTTGTTGGCACTCAAGTTTGATTCAGGGCGCACTCATATTAGGGCTAACCCAACCAAAGCGTACTTTGACCGATCCCAGCACGGGCATGCTTTCCTCATTAGGGTGCATTAGGGTCCTCATTTAACAGGAAGTTAAAGCTTTCTGTTAACACTAGAACCCATCTTAATGTTAATCTTAATGAAAACCCCCTCAGTAAGCTGGATAGAAGCGGTCAAACGTGAAAATGTTTTATTAAAATACCACATGTAAACGTGTCTTTCTTGTCCACTTGTGATCCGATATTAATACCAGGTATAAACAGCCTTACAGATTGCAATGTTGCTTGCAGTTTAGCTCTCAAACATGATGACCATATATATAAAAAGAGAAACAGACTTAAAATATTTTCCCACATATCTTTGGGACTTTATGCAATAGCCCTTGTGAAACACATATGTCAGCATATAAGCAAAACAGAAAGGCAGTGTCACCACAAACATGGGATCAGTCTACTAATGAAATCTCTAGACCTCTTAATAACAAATCATGAAGATAGTAGCACAGTTGCCCATTTCTTACCATACAAGTAAGGGAAGTAAGGGTGTTAAAAATCTTCCACTTCCAGACGGCACCATGTCATGTTTTGAGCTGCAACCCAGAATTTCGATGATGGTCAAAATGTGCGTGACTAAATATCTTGATATGCTTAACCTCAGCCCAACTACGCACTCGCAAAACCTCACCCCCACAGACCAACACAGAAAAGCCTCCACCACCAAAACAAAGCAGCACACAGTTTTGAACATAGTCTATTAAAGTGCCCATCTTATGACTGCTTTTCCACAAGTTAAATAGGTGTATGAGTTCCATAAAACATGTTTAAAAAGTTGTTTGCTTGAAATAGCTTGTAGGAAAAGATTGTTACCCATCTCTAGTAGCCTCTGTTTCATGCATTTCAGTTGCAAACAGACAAATCAAGCAAAAAAGTATCACTAGTAAGTACACTCCAGGAGAAGAAACTCATGACACATAATGATTCCAGAGTAAATTGTGATGTAGCAGTCTCAACAATACACTCGTTTTCCCTGGACAATGCTAACATATTCCCATTATAAAACATTTTCAAACGCATTATTTTCGCAAATGACAGAAATTTAGACCCGGCAGGGGATGTATACTGCTTGTGGGCTCCGTGCTAATTGCTAGAAGCTGGCGGGAGGTCCGCACCATAAAGTTATAAGAGACTCGGGGGTACGTTAGCCTCGTCAGAAAAGCCGGGTTGGTAATAAGGCCTGGTCTCGGTTAGTTTGGCAAAACACTTTTAGTTTGGCAAAGCACTATTACTTAGTTCTTGTAGAATTGTAAAATAAAGCCGTTAAATATTTTTTTTTAACTTTCGAAACCACGCTGCAAACTATCTAGCCTGCAAAAAAAATCTATATATAGCCTGTCTACAAACAATATTATTCACATTACTATACATTTAAAAGGTATAATTTACGGGATTAGCATCAATGTATGGTCTCTGTTTTGAGATACAGATGCTCTATAGCATCATAAATGTAGTATTTTGTGACAGAAGATGACAACATGCAAAATATAACGTGACTTTTTACCTTTTGTGTTGATATAACGATCGCGAATCGAATCAAGTCTGTTTCAGATGTGTGAATAATCCATGAAAGTTCAATAAAATCCAATGAACATTTTTGTCCACAAATGCATATAATCCGTGAAATATAGATATACAGTCTGTTGTTTACATCAGATTTCGCATGAACGTCTTATCGCCTACAATCTGAGGACTATTTGCGTCATAACACACTGTATATGAGATTACATTTTAGGTTTAAATAAACACGCGTTAAAACTTTGTTTTTAAAAGTAGGCGGGAGTATAATCCATATTATAAAACGGTCAGTTCTGGTTCTTGATTCTGATTGGTTGAAACGCATTCTAAGCCGTGATAAAATACACCGGTAACCTCACGGTTCAGACCACATTACATAAGTATCACTGCGCCACTGTTGCTGCATACTGATTTATGAAAATAAACACCACAGTCTTTATTCATATTTTTAATTTGTCTACAGTTGCACAATTAATGGCGATATCCAGATAAATGTCAATTAATATTGTTGAGTCATCTCGTCGATAAAGAGAAAACGTCTGAGGATTTTATAACTCAAGTTCATACGTCCGCTATTATCCACTGGGGGGCGATCTTGCCCAACTTAAACACTGAGGCATTCACTGAAAACACAGTGTAGTACTGTTCATGGCTGTGAATTTGATCTCTTCTAAAGTTCTTCACAAAAATGGAATTATCTCCGCTTTTAATACAAAAATTTGAGAGGTGATAAGAGAACAAATAAAGGTAGGATGAAATGTTTTTTGTTTGTATTTGTTTGAAAGCGGATGGTCTGTTCTTTCATTTGATATTTTATGTCTTTCTGCAAGGCATTAAACTAAAACTGGGTGGCAACATAAAAAAAAAGCTGACGGGGAAAGAGTTCAGCATGCTTCCAGGCATATTTGATCATCACTTCAACAGTTGCATCTAATTTATACATTAATATAAATGTTAATGTATAAATTAGATGAATGGTGATTTATAACATAAACACCACAGTCTTAAATCATATTTTCATTGTGTCTTTGCTGCGTCTGTGTTGGTTGGGAACTGCGCTCTGTTTCAGTCACACTTGATTCTGAGGAACTACTTTGTTTGGCGGAAGAGTAATATTTGTACTAATATAATTACAACTTTTTTGGGATTTATTTTATAAAATCCCGCTAACGTTATGCATATGAAGTAACCGTTTTATAAATGCACTAAACCCCTCGAAGCGTTGGGTTACCAGTGCATTTTATAACAGCATAGGGGGTTTAGGCACTCCGCTTCGCGTCGTGCCTAACAACGCCCCTTAGCTGTTATAAAATGCACTGGTAACCCACTGCTTCTCGGGGTTTATTGCTTTAATATCCAAGTAGCGCTGTTTCAGTGAGACATGATAACAGCATAGGGTATTAGCGAAGTGACTGCTCTGTGCTCTCTAGCTACCTGGTGGGTGGAGACCTGCGAGTGGGGTGGTGGGCAGGAAAATTCAAACGGAATGTGACGAAACGTCTAGTTACGTCACAACGGCGCTGAGTTTGAACTCGTGCAATCTGAGACTCAAGGCAGAGGACATTCAGAAACCTGTATCTCACTCAAAACAGCATGGATGGATTTTTTCCAAGTTTGTATGCGTGTGGGAGCATCAGAGACACAAAATAACACCCCAAAACCCAGAAAAAGTGAGTTTTTCATAATATGGGCACTTTAACATACGTGATTGCAAAAATTCATAAATGTCCAAAAGACATTGACACGGGAACTGCACACTTATCTATGTGGCAGAGTTCAGCCAGTGTTTGTATTTTGGCCCCTGAAGCATCCACACTAACTTTAATTTTATAACATTAATGACTAATATTAAATACATAGACGTGACAATATAGTATTTAGTACTACATTTATTTAAATCTTTCACGTTAGATTTTTGTTTAGCTAATCTCCGTACTTACTTAGGAATGACTGTTTACTGTACATTTGCATAGTCTGAATTGTATAGTAGTAATATTTGTCATCTAAATTAAGTAACTGTAAATAATTTCTACATTTCCCATGGAAATTTTACCCAAACCTTCCACCTCAACCTTTAAAAGGAAAACACCACCGTTTTTCAATATTTTACTATGTTTTTACCTCAACATACCTATCTTTTTTCAATGCGTGCACTTTTAATTTTTGTACAGCACTTTGTGAATGTGTTAGCATTTAGCCTAGCCCCATTCATTTCTTAGGATCCAAACAAAGATGAATTGAGAAGCCACCAAACACGTCTATGTTTTTCCTATTTAAAGACTGTTACATGAGTAGTACACAAGTAAGTATGGTGGCACAAAATAAGTAAAAGACAGGTATGTATTAATTTGTCTTTGTTGTGGTAAGAACATAGTAAAATATAGAAAAACTGGTGTTTTCCTTTTACATACAACTTTTTAACTATTAGTTATTATTACTGTAGTACTGCCTAACACAGTGTGCTATGCAGATGTTACAAGACACCAGTGACAAGCAATATTAGTTGCATTAAAAGTGCTGTGAAATAAAATCACAGCCAATCAGGAAAATGTGTGGCATAGTTCTCTCAATCTTGTTGATTGTATAACAACATAATACACAATTGATCAGTTTTAGGGTTTAATATACTGGTGTGGGACTGAATTTGATGTATAGACGGGAAAAATAGAAACTAAACCAAGGACAAACTATATTGTCCCCTAGCTGTTATGGCTGGATAGGACAGAAACACTGATAAAACGAGAGAGATTACCTATATTGCTTGTCACTTTCATGCCTGGTTAAGACAGTTTAAGAGGATAATAAGATGTTGAGGAGTTCAAGAGTGTCAAAATGAGTCAGCCCCAAAAAAAATGAAAAAACAAACAACAAAGCAGACAAGCAGTTGGTGTGGACCAACTGAGACAAAGTGATGCATTAAACTTACTATTTCTTTTTGAAGAAGAAAGATGCCACAGCTACAAGCACAGCCACAAGCACAGCCACAAGCCCAAGCACACCCAGACTCCAACCAAGTGCTAAACAAAAAGGAAATATATTTTAGTTACATATTTCAAATAAAACACCAAAATCATTTAAGAGATGGTTCCCAAAAATGAAAATTCTGTTATCATTTACTCACTCTTATGTTATTACAAACCCCCATAAATGTCTTTCTTCTTATAAGCAGAAAGGAAGATATTTTGAGAAATGTTTGTAACCAAACCGCTCGTGGACCCCATTAACTTACATTGTAGGAAAAAATAATACTATGGAAGTAAATGGGGTTCATGAACCATTTGGTTACACACATTTCTCAAAATATCTTCCCTTGTGTTCATCAGAACAAATAATTGCGGGTTTGTAAAAACATGAGAGTGAGTAAATAATGACAGAATTTACATTTTTGGGTGAACTATCCCTTTAAAACACAAACAACTACATAGGATGGTTTTGCATTAGAAATACAACTGTGACTAAAGGGCTCACACATAACGGTGGCCGTTTGCCATTACAAAAGGGGAAAAATATTTTAATATTAGATAACACTGTATATACATATATTTATATAATGATATATGTTATAATAAAATAATGTGATACTTACTTCCTTATTGCAACCAGAATCAGGAGCTTCAGGAGCTTAAATAAACAAAACATAAAATGATTAAAACATATTAACTGAACCATTTATTATAAAGGGAAGACATGGCTCGCCATATTCCATCCATTACTAAAAATTAGGGATGCACGATATATCGGCCGACATATCATTATAGGATGATAACTGCTTATTTTTAATATTATCGGTTATCGGTCTGATAGCAAAATTAGGCCGATAAATGAAAGCCGATAAATTATGGATTATTTTGTTTTGTTGAACCACTTCACTTGCTCATTGCTGGCCATGTGGAGTTTTGATTGGTGCTTTCTGTGACATAGCACGAAGATGACACATGTTGCGGGCTTAAGAAGAGTATGCTAGTCTAGCGCAAAGACAAGATGTCCGCGGTCTGGGAGTTTTTCATTGTGAAATTAATATGAATATTTATCGGCCTATATATATATCGTTTATTGGCCCACAAATATAAAGAGTTATCGGTATCTGCCTAAATTTCCATATCGGTGCATCCCTACTAAAGATATAGCATTATAATCCCCAACCCTGTTTATACATTATAAACAGAACCAGAATCGACAGATGATCGAATCAGCTCTTTATTGAATAGTACAGTTAAACATTTAACTTTGACATTAACACAGCACTAAAATTACGCAAGAATAAAACAAGTACCGGTAGATAAGTGAAACTAACACTTGAAACATGAAGAAAAAATAATCTAACCATCCAATTTCATCTAATTTCTAGGGCAATAGGCTTTATGCCCAGCTGCACTACTTCCTGAACTTCAGCCAGCTCCTTTCCTGTCTGCCATTATGGGACAAACTGATTAATCTAGGTGTGCCTGACCTCAGTCACAACAACAATAATCAGACACACCTGGATTAATCAGTTTGTCCAATAATGGCAGACAGGAAACAAGGAGCTGGCTGAAGTTCAGGAAGTAGTGCAGCTGGGCATAAAGCCTATTAAGACTGGAAATACTATGTGTACAATTAGTATTTACATAACCAGATCAATCACTTATGGCACACACTGTGTACAGCTGCCGGCTACACTCTTTTAAACGTCACAGACGTTGATTTAAACTTATTTTATCAAACACACCTTAACTGATCTAATCAATTTAACAATACAAGTTGAAACAGAGAAACACTACACTGAAAAAAAACGATTCATTGAATTTAATACATTTTTTTAAGGTAAGTGGTTGCAATCAATTTATTTAAGCTACATTTAAACAAAAGTTTTATATTTTATTTTACTTTTCCAATCTTTTAAATTCAATGAATCATTTTTTTCAGTGTACTGTAACCACAAAAGTATAGTTACTTTACACAAATTTAGGGTAAACTGAGCTCTTTTTATGTTTTTAAATTTTAGTCTAGTATTGTTATTACAAATTTCTACATCACAACAAGCTGCACTAAAAATACTGGCAGATGATTCTGATTATTTGTTATAATGTTAAAGTCCAATGTGGTGAAAATCAAGTTTTTATTAGGTATGCACCAAATAATTGGCAACCAAAATTATTCTGCTGAAAATAGCAAAAAATCTTTCTCGTGTTTGGCCGAACAAGTGAAAAGAACACATACATTTTACAGAACAATAAGATCTTTGATGACGCAACCAAGTAGCAGCAAGCGCAGAAAGACGCGCAAATAGAGCAAACATGTTGGTGAAAGCATTTAAAAGTGTCAGAGAAAGACGCAAAAACATACAGCACTACAAGTTTCCTTTATCATTTAAAAATCAAGACATCCTGAAAACCATGCAGCGTATGAGAAAGATCCTGGGTATTTGTCAGTTATGATTGACTAAAACCTTTGCACAGGAAAGATGAACAAAACAGATGGAACTATACAGATGCAGAACAAATATCAGAAATACAACACACCAAGAGACAGGGTACAGCATGCACTACTTGAACTTAAAGTCACATATACCACGAGAGCGGACAGAGCAAAAAAGGTCAGCCAGAAGATTATTTCAAGATTGACACAACAACCCCAAATTATTGTTGCTACTTCTTGTGCAAACATATTTTTCTTATGTTGAACAGATAAGTACAAGGTTAAGCATTTTGCTGAGCATATTGATTTGTCTTTTTCTACTAAAAAGGTTTGGAACAAAAACCAGCACAAGCTGGGGCAGTAGTTACCTTCGCATCTGAGGTTCAGATCTGTCCATTTTGTGTCCATACAGGTAATAAACTTGGAGGCTTTCAAATCAGCTGGTTTATATCCAGATTTGCATTCAAATTTTACTCTGAATCCATCAGAGAATTTTTTAGCATCTAAATTTGTTACTGTGTTGACATTCTCTCCAAACACAGTACTGTAAACTGAATTTGGAGGCTGTCTGCAACTACACTCTCAGAAGTAAAGGTAAAAAAGTTCTCACTGGGACAGTACCCTTTAAAAAGGTACACCTTTGTACCCAAAAAGTGCATATTAGTACTTCAAAAGGTACATACTGGTAGTTCAAAGATACATATTTGTACCTAAATAGTACATATTAGGACCTTTTTTAAAGGGCACTTCCTCAGTGACAGCTTTGTTACTTAATTTTTGACAGTGTATTTTACCTCATCATGAGGAATCATAAGGTGGATAATGAATCCCACTAGTCAATTTTAGGCCACCATTTCATCAGTTTACATGCAAACAGATGTAAACAAAGACCAACTTGTCTAACAGGATAAAGGGGTTGTTAAAAATCTAAGGGGCTGTTTACATGCCACTGTTTTCAACTAAAAACATATGAGTTTTTGAGTTCTGGATGTTCATTACACAACAGCTACGTTTTGGCCGTTTACACCACTAGTCAATTTTCTAAAAAAAAAAAAAAAACGCACCACCGTGTCATCCAAAATGTGGATGTCTTTCTTTGTTTAGCCGAGAAGAAATTATGTTTTTTGAGAAAAACATTCCAAGATTTTTTCTCATTTTAATGGACTTTAATGGACCCCAACACTTAACAGTTTTAATGCAGTTTAAAATTGCAGTTTCAAAGGACTCCCAACGATCCCAAACGAGACACAAGGGTCCAATCCACGGAAACGACTGTCATTTTTGGCAAGAAAAACAAAAAACATGCACCTCCAAAACACAACTTCCCGTCTATCTCCAGTCTGGTGACGCGCCACGGAGGTCACGGATGAGGTATGCGAAACTACGCCCCAGTGTTTACAAGTGTGAAGAAAAAGGACTGTTCCGACGTTGTATGTGGAATGATACTAATTAATGTCTTTGTGTCAGTTTATTGTTTAAAATGGTCCGCAAATGTGCGTTTCATATATGTAACACGTGACCTTTCAACGGCATTACGCAATTATGTGAGGTCGCGCTGGCGTGTCACACGAACGGAGGAAGTTGAGAAGTTGTGGTTTAAAAGTGCATATTTTCTATTTTTCTTGTCAAAAATGACAATCGTTTCGCCAGACAAGACCCCTATGCCTCGTCTGGGATCATCCAGAGTCCCCCGAAACTGCAATTCCAAACTGCACCAAAACTTAAGTATTGGGGTCCATTAAAGTCCATTAAAATGAGTATTTCTTAGCTCACAATGACCAGCTCTTAAATGTTATAAACTTGACAAAATGGGTTAAGTCCTCCAAAAATTGGGTCGAAGGAGAGGTAACATCGGTAGCATCAGTGCCATGCCAGTGAAAAGCTTGTGCTAATTACTTAAGAAGGACAATCACTGTCTTACAAGAATGAAAACTGAGAACTTAGAATTACCAGTAGCATCAGTAGCTTGTCAAAGTACAGCTGTCTGTACCAAATATAGTCACTTACACAAAGATGATCTTTGTCATTGAATTATTATCCACAGCACATGTTATGGCAGTAGTTACCTTTGCATTTGAGCTCCAGATTTGTCCACTTGGTGTCGACACAGGTAACTTTCTTAGAGGCTTTCGAATCAATGGCTTCATATCCAGATTTACATTCAAATGTTACGTTGGTCCCATCAAGGAATTTATTAGTGGAGTCATCAGGCTTTGATACTGTGACATGGCTTTCAAATGTAGGAGGTCCACAAAACGCTTCTTTGTGGAGATAAACACAAAAACGCAGTAAGACTCCAGTAAAAGATTCACTATGACTCTAGTCATAGCTATCATAATTACTCATTTAGTTTCACAGTATCACAGCTAGACCAAAATCTATGCGGCAACAGCGGCAAAGAATTTCAGTAACCATTTCTGAATTATAGAGAGACACAGATTAATGGAAGAGAATAAATAAGGTAAATTAATGTAAAACATACGAGTAGTAGGTAGAACCGGTAAAAATGCACCACAGCAGAGAGATTTCAAGAGGCAGAGTATGAACACATTCAAGTTTAAACAATGTCACACTAAATAACCCCAGAGGTACACTCTTAAAGAAAATGGTTCCTAAAAGGGTTCTGTATCAAGCTGTGTGGTTCCATATAGAACTTTTAACTAGGGCTGCATAACGATTAATTGCAACTAATTGTACAGGCCAAAAGTTTGGACACAATTGACTAAAATGTTAAAATGCTAAAATGTTAACTATGATTTTAAAAATCTTTTAATCTGAAGGTGTATTAAATGCATGAAATTAAATTTGTAGAAAAAACTATACCTGTGCCAAACAGATTAATTTCTGTTATTGGAAAACTAAAATTTTATTTTAAAATATTATTTTTTAAATAGATGACTTGCACTGAATATTAAAGAAAATCTGTCAATAAGAGCCCAGATTAAATGTGAAGTCCTTCAATATTCTTTAAAATTCAGCCTAAAGTAAAACTTCAAGAAGCTTCTTGATAAAATGACACGAGTATGGTTTTGCAATTTCTAGTTAAAGAGTGACTGCACTTCAGATGATAAAATATAACAGGCTTTTGATTTATTTTGGATGCTTTCAGTCACCAACATAATTCCCACAGTTGCATTTGTGTTATGCCATAGTTTGGACGAGTTTATTATTATTCTGTTATGTCGAAAAATATATAAATAAAGAACGAGTGAGTGTGTCCAAACTTTTGGCCTGTACTGTATAAATTTATAGATTAAATATTTATATATAAATTAAATTACAAATTGAAAAATGGATATACACATATGTTAATATTTCTAAAATATATACATGTGTGTTTATTTATACATACAAAATTATTATACACAGTTCATCCACATAACATGATGTAAACCAAAAATTTTATTCTGCAAATGATTAATCGCGATTAATCGTTATGCAGCCCTACTTTTAACATAGAACCTTTTTGTTGCACAAAAGGTTCTTTACAATGTAACAGGTCATTATCGTTATTTTAATTATAAAGGTACTACATGCTATAAAATAAGAAATGCTTCTTTTAAGAACTGACTTTGACTGAAAGGTTCTTTAAGGACCCAAAAGTGGTTCTTTAAAGGCATCACTGCAAAGGAATCCTTTTAGTACCTATATTTTTTAGAGTGTACTGTTACTTTTAGGGATGCACCGATACTGGTATCAGCCTCGTTACCACATTTTCTAAAGTACTCGTACTCATTAAAAGTCCCTCGATATGTTCGAGCGGCGTGTAAGGGGTTAATGCCTTGTGTTGTCCAAAGAGGCAGAGTTTACAACAAACTGGAAAACAACTCCCTTGTTTTTTTGTTAAATTATAAATTTAAATTACTTTTTTTATTAAGTACTTGGTATCTGAATCGGCAAGTACTGAAATGCAGGTACTCGTATTCCAAAAAAGTGGTATCGGTTCATCCCTAGATACTTTTGCATCCACAGAACATCACATTCACAAAATAGATATTTCCCTAAAAGTCAGGTTATAAAAAAAAGAGAGAGAGAGAGCAAAAAATCTTTCTGAAGTACCATTTACACATTAATGAGTTTATCTAAACAACTTTACCTACACAGATTTTGTCTTGTTCCACATTTTAGACAGAGGCGGACACTACTTGAGTATTTTAAGTAAATTTTTCAAGCATCGGTACTTTATCAGAGTGTTTGTCTTGGGAAAAAATGTACTTTACTAAAAAATGTTCACTACATTCTAAAGCATAAAATCATACTGTGTATTCCTTTTACATTGCATATTAAAAATGATTTAATACCTAATTACATAAAAAATGTGTACTTTTATTTTTCTTGAGTAAAAGTAAAAATATAAGTAAAAATACTAGATGTTTAATGTACTTAAATATTAAATATAAACCAAAAACTTGAAATTATGAAATGTATTGGAGTAATTATTATGATAATATGCTTTGGAATGTATGTTTTCCAAAGAAAAACACTGATTAAATAAGAATACTTAACAATGTACTTATGTAGAAAGTAAAAATACTGAAGTATTGTCCACTTCTGATTTTAGATCAGTGGATCATGTCATGCATTTATATTATTCAAGTTTTAGTAAGTTAGTATTGTTTTGCTATCAGAATATATGACCATGTTTCATCTGTTCTCTGACCCCATATAGTTGCACATTCAATGAAAAACCTGCCAAGGTTTTAGCCAATCATAACTGCAGGCCTATGTAACAATGACCTAACGCTTTAGAAAACAAGTATGTTTGTGTCAATCCTGATTCTGAATCTAAACTTACATTGATTTACAACCACAAACAACGCAGCAGCCTATTAGACAGATCCAACCGTAAAGATACACCACTAAACCATCAATGACACAACACACTAAAGTCAGCACAGTCCCAAACACTTCCATGCAATGTAACCGTTGTCAACTTCTAGCAAATAAAAACAACCCAGTGAAGTCAATCCAATAATAAAATAATGGCAAATAATGTTGCACCAGAAGCCACGCATCTTATATAACATCAGCAGATGGAGCATTAGAATATAACTGGGTACAATGTTGTTTATAATTGTGACATCTTTCAATAGCGCATGTGATCTAAAGAGGATCTCCGGTTAACCGAATGAGGACCAATGGGTGAGCAGCAATTACGTAAAAATATGGGCTGATGTCATGCACCGAAATATTCACTAATGTGAATTCATTCTGGCAGCTTGGTTTCAATAAAAGCTTTTTTGGAGTTCTGAAACTTTTGTGTATTTTTAATATAAATATTTTTCTACTACATACATACATACTTCTTGTACTGTATGTCAAAATATCAAGGACCATTTGATTTCTCAATGCAGAACCTTAAGGATATCTTCACAGCAAGCGCCTCAGAAATGCCTAAATCCCGAAATAAACTTTAGCTCTCTCTTACTAGATCTTAACGTTGCTTGAACTTCAATATTGGGTCAGTAGGTATCACTACATAGTAAATAATGCAATGTAACCAAATAGCCAGTAATAAACTTATTTGTCATTTAATAACCCTCACAATATTCCAAGCATATGATTTTTTTATTATATGAACACAAAAGTACAAGTTAAGCCCTGACTGTTCTTTTCCGTACATCTACTTTTGTGTTTCACAGAGAAAAACGAAAGATTGTAACACTTTAAAACATATGTAAGGAAAGTAGTTACCTTTGCATGTGAGCTCCAGTTTTGTCCACTTGGTGTCCTCACAAGTAACTTGCTTAGAAGCAGTCTCATCAGTTGGTTTATATCCAGACTGACATTCAAATGTTATGGTGGTTCCACTAAGGAATTTATTTTTCGAATCATTTGGTTTGGATATGGTGACATGTCCCTCAAACGCAGGAGTTGTACAATAGGCTATTTTGAAAAGATAAACAAAAATGTGTTAAGAAAACTAGACATTTTACTTATTTAGACATTTCTCTACATGAGACATGACAAGTTCTAAAGTTTTCTTGTTTAGATAACAATTGTTTTACCGTCAGAGCAACACTAAGAAGAACAAGGTGGTGTGCAGTTATCCAATAATAAAGGCAGTCTATATTTTAATCTTACCAATGCACTGAGGTGGTTCAGGGATCCATCCCTTTTCTGTACACACAATATGACTGTCTCCTTTCATTTCATAGCCCACATTGCATTTGAAATCTATAAAGTTATTCATTGTGTAGGGGGGTGATTTTCCAGCGTACCGATATCCGTGTAGGACATTAGGCGCTTCACATGATACAGAGATGAAGAAAACAATTGTTAATAAACAGATTCACTTTAACCCCCATGTAATTAAATATTCTCACATTTATACATTTAAAAAAAATAAAAGAAGACTGGCACTTAGCTCAGACATAAAAAAATTACAAAATTTTTTTTTTTTAAATTGTCTATACATGTTATTAATTATACATAGATTAATGTACATATGATTTTTAACTTTCCAATTGCATTTTAACCACAACTTACAGATACATTTTGGTGCTTGTGGAATAAAAGATCCATTTTGAGAACAATGCAATGTTGCACTTCCAATAAGAGTAAGCCCATCATTACATCTGTAGGACACTGCCATTCCATATTCATATTGTGTATCAGGTGGATCATCAATCCTGCCATTGACTATGATTGGTGGTGAAAGACATATCACCGCTACAAAGCAAGAAACAGAACAACATCCTGTTGAATAATGAATGTCTTCAGCATGCAACTTTTTGCATGCAACTCACTGTGCATAGCAAAAAAAACATTGTGATACAAAAAAAACGTCTTTGTATACTAATCAAGAAAGGTGATGGATAGATGTGTGCTCATCATGTACTAAATGACATTCAAATCTTAGAAATAGCAAACCTTCACATTCAGGCGCTCTACCATCCCATCCATCAGATCGACACAGTCTTTGACTTATTCTAGAAGCCAACACATATCTAAAAGAAATGAATCCCCATTACTAAATGTTAAAATATACAGCACATACTACATTTGTAAGTTTGTATGTAAAAAAAGAAATAACCGCACAAAGAAACAGACCTTATGTGCAACTTACCCTTCATTACAAACACCAATAACAGTGTCACCAAATAAAATTCCATTTATGTTATATCTGCCATTTGGGAAATCTGGAGGACTTCCACATGATTTTCCTAAAATTGATAAAATTGAATGATTTAGATTTCATTAGAATAATGAACAAACTAAAATAAAACATAAAAAAACAATGAGTGTTTTAGATAAATATATATATATACATGCGTGTAGGGAAATACATGTAAAACAAAGTTAAAGATAGTACTTTACTTGTGCATTCGAGGGCAAGGTCTGTCGTCCATTGATTTCCCTGACAGGTAATGGTTCTAGAGGCTCTCGAGTCAACTGGTTTATATCCAGGCATACACTCAAATTTTACTAGGGCTGCATTTGGGAAACTTGAAGTCAAAAGGTATTCATCTAATAATTTCATATTGTCCTTTGGAGCAGGCTGTGTACATTGCGCTGTTGAAACACAAATCATATGCTTTAGAGCAGGTGGTTACTGTCCTAAAGTAAGACAGATCAGCATTTCAACCTTGTTTTTTAATTTTAAGGGGATCCTGAACAGTTTTATTACCTTGGCTTGTACAATTATGCTTAATTAGGGCTGGAACTACATTTTGATCTCCTATCTTCATGTAAATGGACTTTTAGACATTTTTCAAAATGCTGATGCAAGTTAACAGGTGAATAGGTATTGTTGGATTATGGTGACATCATAGTTGGCATATGGCAAAGGTTGTTTATAAATGGCAGGGGTGTGAATCGTCACTGGTCTAAGTAACGATTCAAATATGAATACCATTTAACGGCTCGATTTGATCCGATATCTTGATGCATCGCGATGGGCCACGATGCTTGAATTCTCAATTTTTAATATTACTGCACAAGTAAGTTTGTCTAACTCACACCTTTAAAGTTGTGTCTCTTTGTTGTCTTTCTGGTCAAAGCCCCGCATTAAAACACTGCTCCAGATGTGTGCGCTTAATTAATACGGCACGTATTGCTTTGATACGCAATGTGTCATTTTTAACGTGTCAATTGAGCGCTTTACATGCCAAAGAACTTTTCAACAGTGGTCCAAGTTCAAAAATATAACATGCGCTTCCTTACACAGCCTCCTGGGCGCACACTTACCTAACACAGCTTTTTAATAATCAATGCCGTAAGTCACATTGGAACGGCAATGCATTGAGGAAAAACTATTATAATCATCAGCCCTCATAAATAGCCATCATATGTTTGACTTAGGGCTGCGTAATATACAGAAATATTTGAGAATATCACAAATGTTCATGTCGCAATGGAATACTTTAAATGAATGAATTTAAAGGGACACTCTACTTTTTTTGAAAATATGCTTCTTTTCCAGCTTCCCTAGAGTTAAACATTTATTTTTTACTATTTTGGAATTCATTCAGCTGATCTCCGGGTCTGGCGGGACCACTTTTAGCATAGCTTAGCATAATCCATTGAATCTGATTAGACCATTAGCATCGCGCAAAAAAACAAAATATATTTTTCCTATTTAAAACTTGATCATTAAAATTAAAAGTTGTGATTTTCTAGGCAGATATGGCTAGGAACTGAAGAGCTTTGTTGCAAAACGAGATAACTCCATTTTTAATATTTTTGTCAAAACATGTTTATTATTGTTATCATGTTATTATTTTGCTTTATGGTGTTACTTAGCTGTATTTTTTAAGTTACGAAGGTTTAAACAAAACAAACCAACTGCAGTTGAATTGATATTAATTGGAATGCACAACCAAAAAATGAGATTTCTGAAAAAATCTCGTTTTATCTCGTTTTGCAACGAAACTCTTCAACTATACTATCAGGGCGCACTCCCACTATCCAAACCAAACCGCGCTCGGGCGCGTTTGACCCCCAAAGCCTGGTTTGTTTGACTAGTGTGATCGCTCTGTTCGGCGCCCGGGCGCGGATTTGTTAATCGCGCCGAGGCCGGGTTGCAGAGGTGGGCCGGAGCGCGGTTCACTTGGGCTCAGGCGCGGAAGGCTGTGGTGTGGGCATCTTAATGACGAAAGCGCGACCGGATAAAAAGTACAGTGTGAGTGGGTGCACCATGGGGGAGTAGGGAGGGTGACAATCGCGCTGGGGCATGGTTTGGTTTGGATAATGTGAGTGCGCCCTCATTCTGGCGTAAAAATCTCTTTGGTTATTTTTTAGCACTATGCTAATGATCTAGTCAGATTCAATGGATTATGCTAAGCTATGCTAAAAATGCTACCGCCAGACCCGGAGATCAGCTGAATGGATTCCAAAATGGTAAAAATCAAATTTTAACTCTAGAAGAGCTGGAAAATGTGCATATTTTCAAAAAACTGGAGTGTCCCTTTAATACTCCAAAAAGCTATATTTAATCAAAGTTTTATTTCCAATGTCATGTTGGGAACACACTCTCACGAACATGCATCGGTTGTTATCGGAAGCTAGTTTGTAAAGTTTTAATATTGATTAATATTTTTCTTCAAAATCGCATTGATTGCCCTCAAAAGCCTTTATTATCCCCTTGGAGCCGTGTGGATTACTTCTGTGAAGGGCGGTTGGACTTTTTTGGACTTTAAATCAGTCTGTTTGTCTCAAAGATGATAGTCGTAAAAATCTCGGATGGCTTAAGGGTGAATAAATCAAGTGGTAATCTTCATTTTTGGCTGAACTATCCTTTCAAGAACAACGTAGGCGTTAAGGCGGTTTCAGGAAATGCAGCCTTGATCTGCCCAGTCAGTAATATAACTTAGGCATGCATTTCGTAATCGTAAGCAGCTATAAAGCCTAAAGAGAAATCATACATGTTTCCGGGCATGTTTACACAAATAAGATTAAGGCTAATTCTGGGTGGCATGCTGTGACCCTGACCAGAATCATGATGTGCCTTAATCTTGTTTTGCTATGTATTATCTTCCTTTGATAATATTGTACTTCACAGACTTTCAAAAGGATTTGATTTTAAGAAACCTTAAAATAACTAGTTACTATAGCATACAATAGCCTCTGTTTATATAACTAGTACAGTAGCCTATGTGGATTTTCAAACTGTTCAATGTTAGCTGTCTTAACGTCATGCTTATGACAGCAAGTCAATGGGTGATTTACAAAAACGTTTGAAAAAAATGACACCAAATATTCTGACTTATTATTTAAATGAAAGCTCACAAACAGATCGGTATATTACTCACCACTGACATGTACACTCTTCGCAAGAAACAGGAAAAGCGCAACAATGTGATACCACACCTTACATCCCATCCTGTGAATTTTAGGTCGAAAAAAGGCCAATGTAGAAACTATATAAAAGACAGACAATGTAACAGAATAAGGAAATGCGCTTTAAAAAAAGTAAAATTACAAAGAAAAAACATGTTTTCTGTTAGCCTGTTAGCAGCTAGCACCCAAACGTGCAATAATTATATATAAATTAGTGTTATTATAAACATCCACATGATTTGACATAATACTTCAAATAAATGCAGTGAATCATTGTCATACTTTTATCCATTTTAGTGTTATTGTTTCTCTTTGTAAATCTGTATCTTTATATGTTAGCGAGCAAGCTAAAAGACGTTCCGCATGTAACAGTAACAAAGGGCATGTATGTCTATGGTTTCCTTGTTACTTAGACCTAATAATCATTTACTATTAATAATCCAATGCTGGATTCTACATAATGTTCTTTATTTACATTTATACTGGTTATTTACACTACATGCTAAGAAAGGTTAAAACAGTCTTACCTCCGGGCAACACGTTTCTCTGTTTCGTTACACCAATTCATTCGAGTATGAACATATAATATATGTAATATATGACTTTATATATATGTAGACAGAGGACATCAACCGACCTCTATAAAAAATAAACACGACTTTCCGTCAATACCACCTACTGGCTGTTATCTGGGCGGGATTCGACTTCATCCGGGGGCACGCAGAGTGTCAGGGATATCAAAGTATCGCGAGAGCTACGTGAGATCAGACTGCTCCGAATTATTTCTTTAGTCGCTATCGCGGTAACTTGAAGTCATATTTTGTTCGGTCTGCGCAGCCGCTTTATCATAAAGTCGAACGCATGAAGGTTTGCCTTGGTGATGAATAATGAGATCATTCCTGACTTGAAAAAGGAAAGGGTTTGGTTGTGTTTATACTACCAAGGGCCCCAGGACGTCCTCTAATAAACGGCACCTGCGAACGTCCTCCTGACGTTGTCGTGTAGGGTTCTTTTGACTCCTGCGAACGTCTGCAAAGACTCTGGACGTTCAAAATGACGTTTTGGGGACTTTATGGACTAGGGCAGTGGTTTTCAAACTGGGGGCCGGGGCCCCCAGGGGGGCCGCGAGAGGGTGCCAGGGGGGCCCCAGTTTTATGAAATTTTATGAAATACATTAATTTATCATGAATTCTGTGTAATTAAACCTACAAAAATAAGGCTACTAACCAAAAGCACTACTTTTTTGTATAGTTTAATGTTTTTTTATTAAAATGTTGAGTTTTAGAACAGTTTTTTGTCACAAATTTTCTTTGGGGGGCCGCGAAGGGATGCACCCTACACAAGGGGGGCCGCACGGTGAAAAAGTTTGGGAACCACTGGACTAGGGGACGTCCTGGGGACCTTTTTAGTTAATTAAATAACATGCTAAGGACTGATGTTACACGCTGTTATAAACAAAGAGGTCCGCAACGTCCGGGGGATGTCCCCTGTTTGCTAATCATTTCCTGTTACGTTAAGTAAGACGTTTTCAGATCTTTCAGAAACTCCACTTTTGTCAGGGATGTTTAGTTTTTTATTTTTAAGTCAACCTGTAGTAGATGGTGTACATCATCAACCAAATCGATTAAGAATTCACTTGTATTATTTTGGCAACATAAAGAGCTCATCGAGAGCTTTTATTTGATATATACAATACTATGCAAAAGTCTTAGGCCACCATTACCGTTGCTTTAGCAAAGTTTTAATGTCCATCCATATTTATTTTTCACTTTTTTTTAAAGATACAAACAGAAAATGCAGGAAATGTGTACACAAAATTAAAAATAAAACAATTTTCAGAACCAAATGTCTTCTTCAGGCATCAGTCAGTATTTAGTTTTACATCTAGTGTCACGAAAAACATCTTTAGCTTTTTTGAGGAGACTGAAGTCATGAAGTCATTCGATTAGAATGAGAAATTAGGATTTAATTTCATTTAGGTTTAAGAGATCCTGCTGTTTCCTGCTATTGCTTAAATGGGAGGGAAGTTTACCCTAAATACGTGACACTTCAGCTTTTACTTTTATACAGTTTTTAATTCTATATACACATTTCCTGTATTTTCTGGTTGTATTCTAATAAAGAGACTGAGAAATAAATAATTATATGTGATCACTATACAATTGCAAAAACAACAAATCTAATGGGGTCGCCTAAGACTTTTGCACAGTAGCTTATATCTCAATTTCCCCCAAAAGTCATTACGTCCTGGTTCTCACCCCTCAATTTACTCTTAAACTAATCTAAATGTATTGAAAATACTACTGTATACAACAACAATCAAATGGAAAAATATTCCTGCAGAATCTCAAAAACAAAAAATACAACATCTGTGGCTGCAAGCAATTAAACGTGCAGACGCGGACAATGCAAAGATCAAAGAGGCTTGTGTTTGTAGTGCTCACTTCATTTCAGGTAAGTCATCATTTTTCAGCCCTGTTAGATTAAACTAGAAAGCCTAAATGGTATGAACAGTTTGACCCCATGCTGCGCGCGCACCTATAGATCTTGAAGGGGTCTATACCTCATAATATGCACATATCTTCAAGAAAAACAACTCTTTAAATGGTTTTGAGTGTTTATGATTGTGTGAAAAACATAAGAGTGATGGGAAAAAGGAAGATAGAAAAAGTAAGAGTGTGAACGTCTTTCTTGTCACACTCTGCAACCATTCTGTAAGCTTTTTGTCTTTATTATTTCACTGCCACACCAGCAAACAGCATTTATACCCAACTCCCAAATAGATGTAAAGTTGAAAGAAAAAGTATATGAACCCTTTGGGCTTACTTGGATTTCTTCATAAATTGGTCATAAAATGTGTTCTGATCTTCATCTAAGTCACAACAGAGAAACACAGTCTGCTTAAACTAATACCGCACAAACATTATACGTTTTCATGTTTTTATTCAACACAACATGTAAACCAGGGGTCGGCAAGTAACTTTGGCCGCGGGCCAATATTTTTTTTAGCCAGTAGATGGCGGGCCAACTGTTATTGGCACACTTACGTCTTATTTTGAATTAGCCTAGTATAGGCTATCTGATCTTTTGTCAAGAAACATTGTCTTTATTTCCTATTTAAAAGACGAAAGACGGCATTAAAAATTGCTAAAAACATGGTAATGGGTCTGTTTATCATTCGTTCGATCGTTTTTTTTTCAAATTAAGAACAAAAATGAAAAAAAAAATAACCACCACGGGTTTTCTGATTGTGTGCTCAGATAAAAAAATTAATTACTGCATTAGACATTTTTTTTATTTAACTCCTTTATAGGCATAATATATCAATAAAATCATTTTAAACAGATCAAGTACTATAGTGGTAATATTACAGGAATTTATGCTCTCATGAAATACTCTTACAGTCCGACTTATGAACTATTCCTTTTTTTATTAATATTTATCCGGGACACACACATACACACCTAAGGTTTAAGGAGGTCTCCGCTGGACTGTTTTTTGTCCAGCTCCGACAAGGTTCTATTCATACATTCATTTGTGTTCACCCGCTTTATTTCCCGACCTGACGGGTCCGCAAAACTTAACGTCACGTTTCGTTTCCAGAATCTCACATTCAAATGTCTCTAACGAAAAGAGACAGATAATTTTAAATGTTATACAAAAATTGTGTTCGTGCCAATAAAAATATTATTTTAACATTGTATTCATTGTATTTATAATGAAATATAAATAATAAATTAAATAGGACAAACATCCTCCTTTGCCAAATTTATAACGTTTTAAACGGAGGTAAAGATCAAAGAACTATGCGTTAGGAAAATTAATAATGGCTTTATTTTAATAGACATGTAAAACCATATTTTGGCGGATTACTTTTATTTTTTTAACGAATTTACCTGCCCATTTAGTCTTAATAATTAACGGTAAACGAACTAGACTTGCTGTTTTCGAAGGCAGGTCGAACCTTAGGTCGGGCTCGAGCCCCAAGTTCAAGTAGCAGAAAACAACAGTATTCCTTTCAAATCTACTTTAAAACTGTGTTAGTTAAAATATTATTGCAGTAAAAGAGTTTATTTTTATCATATTTTGTAAAGTAGATTTCTAAAAGCCAGCAATTACTTTTCAGTAATTTGCAATGTGGAGTTTAACGTCTTCACGCGTGATGAATTGACATGATTTACGAAGTAAATTTGCAAATGATTCATGAAGTCATACCTCTGCAATTATTTGATCGATTGTGTTTTAGAAGTATGCTCAAACTCTAATGACAGTTATGATCGCGGATGCGCTGGTAGAGAAAGAGAACGAGAAAAAGCGGCCTGTTAAGATAGCTATTATACGCATTTTTTCAGGACATTCTTGCTATTTGTCAGTGTGTTATACGCGAATAAATAATAATGAAAAAAGTTCAAAAGTCGGACTGTAAGCGAATGAGACTTACAGGAAAGCATGGTTGCTATTCAAACCCTTATTAAAACCCTTATTAAAATGTAATCTGTTTGTACCTGATCTGTTTAAATTTATTTCATTGGTATATGTCTGCTAAGGTGTTCAATTAAAATTTGTTGGAACCCGTTTTCATTCATTTTTTTATTTTTGATCTGAGCGCACATTCAGAAAACGAGTCGTTTGATTTTAGTTCAGGAAATAAATAATAGAAAAACAAGTCGTGTTTCATTATTTTTTTTGGTTTTTATTTGAAAAAACGAATGAAGGAATGATACACGAGGCCATTTTTTTAAACTGTTATTTTAAAATAAAAAAGTCTGATTAAAAAAAATTAAAAAAAGGATTTCAAATTAATCCGGCGGGCCAGAAAATATTGCTGGCGGGCCACTTTTGGCCCGCGGGCCGCCAGTTGCCGACCCCTGATGTAAACATTCATAGTGCAGGGTGGAAAAAGTATGTGAAACCCTTGGTTAATGACTTCTCCAAAAGCTGCCCTATCCAATAAAAAACACACACCAGTTATGAGTTTGCTGTTCTGAAGAAGCATTGTCTGATGTGAACCATGCCTCGCACAAAAGAGCTCTCAGAAGACCTAAGATCAAGAATTGTTGACTTACAAAAAGCTGGAAAGGGCTACAAAAGTATATCTAAAAGCCTTGATGTTCATGTGTCCACTGTAAGACAGATTGTCTACAAATGGAGAAAGTTCAGCACTGTTGCTACACTTCCTAGATGTGGTCGTCCTGTAAAGATGACTGCAAGAGCACAGCGCAGAATGCTCAATGAGGTGAAGAACATTCCTAGAGTGTCAGCTAAAGACTTACAGAAATCTCTGGCACATGCTAACATTTTTGTGTTGCTTCAACAGAAGAAAATACGCCTTCTGGAGTGGCTCAGTCAGAGTCCTGACCTCAACCCGATTCAGATGCTGTGGCATGACCTCAAGAGAGCGATTCACACCAGACATCCCAAGAATATTGCTGAACTTGAAACACTTTTGTTGTGCAGGTCTGATCTGCAACTACAGGAAACGTTTGGTTGAGGTTATTGCTGCCAAAGGAGGGTCAACCAGTTATTAAACCCAAAGGTTCACATACTTTTTCCACCCTGCACTATGAATGTTTACATGTTGTGTTCAATAACAACATGAAAACATAATGCTTGTGCGGTATTAGTTTAAGAAGACTGTGTTTCTCTATTGTTGTGACTTAGATGAAGATCAGAACACATTTTATGACCAATTTACGAAGAAATTCAAGTAAGCCCAAAGGGTTCACATACTTTTTCTTTCAACTGTATATCATTCCTAGTAATAGACGTTTCCTTCAAAAGCCAATTTTTGTTACTAAATCTTTTGAAATACCAGCTCAAGGGAGTCAGATAAGAGTCACATCTGCACAGGCCCCATTCGCACATTCTTTAACCTTAAAGAAAGAAGACAAAGCATAAACACAGAAGATATATTCATGAACTCAGAAGACAGATCCTGAGACAATAATAAAGGTAAATTATTTTTCAGAACCAGACCATGGTGTATTTTAATATTTATTTAAGGGTTTTGGCAGATGTTGTTGACGAACTTCAGCTTTAATACACACGTTTCTGATCTTTAATCATAAGTGGAATTATTCTAAAAAAAGTTGTGGGCACCATGACAAGTTGTTTTCAAACAAAACAGGATGTAAGGTTGCACGTGTTGTGGCTTTCTGATGCCATTTGGTTATATCTTCATCTTAACTTTCCTATTCACTAGTTCCTCAAATAAAGTTTTTTACAATAAATGTTTAGAATGAAAAGAAAGTAAGCGGTATTAATGCAAAAATGCAATAGTTTTTAATTATTTTTTCTTAAATATTGTGACATGTTACAGTATGAATATGTGTCACATAGGTATAAACTAAAAAGATTAGACTGCAGGTGTAATGGTTTGAAGGGATGAACCCAAACGCAGACAACAAGGGGTTAACTCAGGATATTTATTAATTAACAAAACAGGAAAATAAAACCCACGAGGGGGCAAACAATATAAACAGGATCCAAAAACAGAGGGTGAGAACACTAACAGGACTAGACTTAAACTACACTAAAACACTCGACAAGATAACACTAAACACTAAACTTGACAAAACACTAAATATAACAAAACACTTGACTAGACTAGACTTCTTGACAGGGTACTCACAGGTATTAGGAACAATGCACAAGCACAGGACAAAGAATACAAGAGGATTAAATAGGGTAACAAATCAAGAGGGGAACAGGTGATATAAATCAAACAATAATGGGATAATTAAAGAGGAAACAAGGGGGCGGGAACAAGAGACGAGACTGAGAGCACATGGCTAGGAATAAACAAAGCCAGTGCTCTCACACAAAACATGGGTCTGTCATGGTTCTGCCACAAGACTAGATTAAACAAAGGACAAAATGGCAGAACCATGACAGAATCCCCCCCTTAAGGAGCGGCTTCCAGACGCTCCCCAGGGAAACACTAAACACGAGACATGACAGACTGACAGATAGACAGACACCAAGAAAACATGACAAACATACACAGGGGCAGACAAGATAACATTACAAGAGGGTTAGGGTGACACAATAAAAACAACAAACAAGGGAGGGGGGGCGGAGGCAAAACAGGGTTAACAAAAGGAAGTCCAGGTAGGGTGGAGCTGGGTGGGCAAGGGGTCTTGGGTTCAGGGGTAGTAGAGGGCTTGGGACGAGGAGTCCGGGCAGGCTTGGAGGGGAGCTTGGTGGTAACAGGCTTGGATGGAGATGCAGGCTGGGAAAGGGGAACAAAAGGAGGCAAGGCAGGGTTCCAGGGTGTGGTAGGGGTAGACAAGGGAGCCGACGGGGGTGAGCCAGGACTCACTGGGTAGGGGAGAGAGTTCAGGGAAGACATGGAGACAGTAGCAGGGGACCAGGCAGACAAACAGGACGATGGAGCACGGGAGGAAGCAACTGAAGGAGCCGGTGAGACAGGGGGCGCTGTGGCTGGCAGCGGTGACGAGACAGGGACGGTGACAAGGGGCGCAGTGGCCGGCAGCGGAGACGAGACAGGGACGGTGACAGGGGGCGCTGCGTCCGACAGCGGAGACGAGACAGTGACAGGGGGCGCTGCATCCGGCAGCGGAGACGAGACAGGGTCCGTGACAGGGGGCGCTGCGTCCGGCAGCGGAGACGAGACAGGGTCCGTGACAGGGGGCGCTGCGTCCGGCAGCGGAGACGAGACAGGGTCCGTGACAGGGGGCGCTGCGTCCGGCAGCGGAGACAAGACAGGGTCCGTGACAGGGGGCGCTGCGTCCGGCAGCGGAGACAAGACAGGGTCCGTGACAGGGGGCGCTGTGGGTGGCTGCGCAGACGACAGGGGGCGCTGTGGGTGGCTGCGCAGACGGCAGGGGCTGCAGCGGTGGCTGCGCAGACGGCAGGGGCTGCAGCGGTGGCTGCGCAGACGGCAGGGGCTGCAGCGGTGGCTGCGCAGACGGCAGGGGCTGCAGCGGTGGCTGCGCAGACGGCAGGGGCTGCAGCGGTGGCTGCGCAGACGGCAGGGGCTGCAGCGGTGGCTGCGCAGACGGCAGGGGCTGCAGCGGTGGCTGCGCAGACGGCAGGGGCTGCAGCGGTGGCTGCGCAGACGGCAGGGGCTGCAGCGGTGGCTGCGCAGACGGCAGTGGCTGCGCAGACGGCAGGGGCTGCAGCGGTGGCTGCGCAGACGGCAGGGGCTGCAGCGGTGGCTGCGCAGACTGAGGCTGAGGGTCCACAACACCTCTCCTCCTTCTCTTCTTGCGCGGACGTGGCGCAGATGATGTGGCAGGTGAGGTGAGGACAGTGGTGGGAGCAGCAGGCTCCGAAGAGGACCCCTCGGACGGCGACTCCCACGAAACCCTCCTCTCACGCTTACCACGAAGGTCAGGGGGCTGGACAGAGCTGGCAGGAACTGGAGTGGTGATCGCTGGGTCCTCCAGCGCCAGAACTCCCACGGTGAGACCCTCCGGGATGGCAGACAAAGGGATGGGACCAGCGGTTCTGGCTGGCTCCCTCCTAGAATTGACCCCGGGTCCAAACAGGAGAGGATCGTACCAGGTGGGACCTGGTTCAAGTACCACAGAAAAGCTGCGTCCTCTCCTCGCACAGCGCCGGTACATCCAGTCTGCTGGGTTCTTAAATGGCTTGTGCATTCTGTAATGGTTTGAAGGGATGAACCCAAACGCAGACAACAAGGGGTTAACTCAGGATATTTATTAATTAACAAAACAGGAAAATAAAACCCACGAGGGGGCAAACAATATAAACAGGATCCAAAAACAGAGGGCGAGAACACTAACAGGACTAGACTTAAACTACACTAAAACACTAGACAAGATAACACTAAACACTAAACTTGACAAAACACTAAATATAACAAAACACTTGACTAGACTAGACTTCTTGACAGGGTACTCACAGGTATTAGGAACAATGCACAAGCACAGGACAAAGAATACAAGAGGATTAAATAGGGTAACAAATCAAGAGGGGAACAGGTGATATAAATCAAACAATAATGGGATAATTAAAGAGGAAACAAGGGGGCGGGAACAAGAGACGAGACTGAGAGCACATGGCTAGGAATAAACAAAGCCAGTGCTCTCACACAAAACATGGGTCTGTCATGGTTCTGCCACAAGACTAGATTAAACAAAGGACAAAATGGCAGAACCATGACAGCAGGGGTGTTAAACTGCACTCCTGAGTCACTTATTCTAATGTGAAACAATATTAGTCAAGTCATAATAGCACATTTTTTTATAGTTATCCATCTTCAAGGTTGTAGTATGTGCTTTTTGGAGCTTCACTATGTTGAGCCTCATATCACATGTACACCCAGTATGTTGTTATCACAAGAATAATAAATTCCAATAGGCTGATCATGGTCTGGTATCACCTTGAAGGGATTTATTTCTGATAACAACTGCCTGGCAGTACAGTGTCCCGCTTTGAACTGTTATCAGTTTTAAGTGGTTATTATAATGTGGAAATAACAAACTCGCAATGTCAAAACTGGCCAATCAGAATCAAGCATTCCAGCGCTATATAGAATGATTTGTTTGTGTTTAAGTAAAGAAAGAAAATCACAGTACATCTGGGATGGCACAAGGATGAGTAAATTATGAGAGAATGTTCATGTTTGGAGCAAATATTTCTTAACAGCTGAATTTATAGGATAACACCACAGTAACACCAGCAACTTTGACTGGTTTATGTGAATATCCCCACAAAGATAGGAATAGCGGTAAAGTGTCAGCATTTTTAGGTCCCCATGAGGAAACAAGCCTATAAATCAAACAGAATGATGTTTCTTGAAATTCTGAAATAGCAGAAAGCTTTCTGTGTCGGTTGGGAAAGA
Source organism: Misgurnus anguillicaudatus (assembly GCF_027580225.2). Taxonomy (NCBI): domain Eukaryota; kingdom Metazoa; phylum Chordata; class Actinopteri; order Cypriniformes; family Cobitidae; genus Misgurnus; species Misgurnus anguillicaudatus. The sequence goes on from NC_073349.2 coordinate 19,322,348, forward strand.
GAATAGACTAGAATATAGTTTGTACAGTATAAAAACCGTTATGCCTATGGAATATCCCCCTTAAAACAGAATGTGTATCACAGGTTATATGTTACATATAGCCTAACCTATATCCCAGGTTATGATTTTACCCCAAAACTGGCTTCCAGCCGTTTCTGTGAATCAGGCCTACTCTAAAGTGCTACCAAAATCTTTGGTCAGCAATGTTTACATTACAGTAACATATCTAAATACAGCTCATTTTTAAAAAAATGTGCAGCCTACCTTTGTATTTCTTTGTTGGGTAGTCCGCATTTGCAGTTGGTTAATAATGGACCAGCTAATTAAAAGATATATTAAAGAGATCTCACTTGTTTTTCCGTACTTAATAGGCTTTATGGCCAGCTGCACTACTTCCTGAACTTCAGCCAGCTCCTTGTTTCCTGTCTGCCATTATTGGACAAACTGATTAATCCAGGTATGCCTGACCTCAGTAGTCACAACAACAATAATCAGACACACCTGAATTAATCAGTTTGTCCAATAATGACAGACAGGAAACAAGGAGCTGGCTGAAGTTCAGGAAGTAGTGCAGCTGGGCATTGTCAAATAGTCTGAAAAGAAAACAAAAATTTGATGGACTGCACATGATGGACTGCCAACCTACAGATGAAGTAAACTCTGAGACAGTAACCCTGTTGGAAAAACCAACATACCAGCAAAACAAGCATATGTTGTGTTTTGGTGCTGGTTTGCGTGTGACCACCAGCATAGACCAGCATAATTCCCATGGAGATGCTCCCTGCTGGTTTAGCTGGTGGTCATCAGCATACAAGCATCCCATGCTGTTCATACCAGCAAGACCACCAGCTAAACCAGCACCAAACCAGCATGAACCAGTAAGGGAATGATGCTGGTCTATGCTGTTTTTTTTCAGCAGGGAATACAGGTAGGTAGATATTCTCCAGAACTACCAGAACATGATGTATATTAGTGTCAAATGCACTGGTCTACGATAGCATAACTTTTCTGTTTCAGATTGAGGTTTCGGTTTCTTTACAAAGGTAAAATGTAGGCTAACTACCGCTAACTATAACAACAGAATCTGTTTCAGGCACTGTACGGTATGTAGTCTATGAGACTTTTCGCAGTTCCAAAATTACCTTATCAGAAAAGGTCCATTAGATGGCACTAGTGACGCAGAAATGGTAAACTCCATAGTAAAGTGCACATTATTCTGAAAAAAATATTATTATATATTATATATAGAAAAATTATATTATATACGAATATATAAGATATATTAAAAAATTTATTATTTTATATTCATTCAAAGTAAGCACTGTTTTAAGATATTGTTGTATGTAATTGAAATGAATATGTTATGAATATTTTAATTTAAGTAAGCAAATTAATACTACTGTTAATAAAGGTCATGGGAATAAATTGTACCCTTTTAATAATTTTTACATTACCTTATACCACGGTATTGTTGAATGCTTTATTCTGATTGGTTGAGAAATGTTCCATGGGTGTTGATTATTTTTCTGTAAACCGCACACCTAACCTGTCAAATGTCTTAAAATAACCACCAGGGCAATGTTTGTGGTAACCGTGGTATGATTAATTAAATCCGGTCCTGAATTTTTTGAAAATAATACATTGGGTGTAGCCTCTTAACTATATAATTCACATATAGAAATACGTCTGTATACTTGACGGCATCTTTAAAAAGAGATTTACAGAGTACAAAAGAAACAATGTAAATAAAGACAGATAAACAGGAAAAAAAACATTTTCTACATAGGAATACATTAAATACGTCAGTTGCTGTAGAACGGACAGGATCTTAATGTTTTTTGTATACATGCACGTGTTGGTGTTGTGTGCACCACAACAAGTTGTTTAAAATGAAACAGGATGTAAGGTTGAACATATTGTGGCTTTCAGTGGCATTTTGGACCGTTTATACACTAACTTTCCGGTTCAAACTATTGCTCCTCAAGTATAGTCTGATATTTGTTTAGAGTTACAAAAGAAATGATATAGTTTTCATGCAAAACGTTTCTGTTTTTTAGTAAAACATAAACAATGTGATGATGATGATGATATGTAACAAAGTGATGCTTCTATAGTGTGAATGACCTTATGTGTGCCTGTAATTTCTTTTAACACCTGAAGTCTAACACCTGTAAAATAGCACTGTAAAAATGCTGTAATTATGCACTGTAAAAAAATTCTGTAGAAATTACAATGTTATTGCAGCTGGGTTGCCGGTAATCCACCGTAGATTAAAATCTATGTTATTTACTGGCAAGAGTTTGTTCAAAGTTAAATTATAAATATAGCTGCAAGCAGCAATTGCGGGGTCAAGCACCTTCAGCGCAATGAGCACCCAAAGCACAGCAAAAACCACACGACGCAGCAAATGCGCAAAGCGCAGAAAGCGCGCACTACAGAGCCCGAACCCGAAGCAAAGCAAATGCTGAGCAGAACCACTGCAGTGCGGAGCAACAACAGAAAAGATTTCAAAAATATAACACTTGTGGAAAACCAGACAGGTCGAGAAGAACGTGTTAAAGGGAACACAAAAGGAAATCTCAATAAGTGAAAGTAAGAGCTGGGTTTCGAACCCATGACCTCATGTTCCTAAAGCACAGCACTAACCACATGCGCCACTGAGTAAATGATTAAACCACTGAGTTGGTGTGTCCAAGCTATAGAATACAGCTTTACAGCTATAAACATTAATATCCAGCAATTACCAAAAGTGTAGAAATGACAACAGAGAGCACAAATAACTGAAATACAATGTATAGTATGAAAATCACATACTAAGTGAGAAAAAAAGTTAAGACAAAAAACCACTGCACATGGGATTTGAACCCATGAACTCAGGTTCTCAAAGCACAGCACTAACCGCACGTGCCACTGAGGAATCATGGGTTGAAAGGCTGTGGAAAAGAGGCTTCAAAACTGCAAACATTGACATGCCAATCACTGAAAGGGCAAAAATAACACAACAAAGCAAAAATAAACAGAAATACAAAGTGTAGGGCAATCAGATAACTTAAATGGCACTGAATTTGTGAAGAACATTTTGTACAATAATGAACAACATGGGCAAATTTTGTCAGATTCTTTTTAATATGACAAAGGGACCGCATGACAGGCACGGTCCGCTTTACAGAGGTATTTCTCAAAAATTTGACACTCAGCAGAAAAATCTGTTCAGTCACATCTGTGCGGATTGCTCCAAACATTATACAAGCAGAACCTGGCATAAAATAAACAAAATTTGTAAAAAGAGTAGCGAAAAAATCATTTACCATATGCCTTACAATAACACATGAACAGAATGATGGAAAATGACAAACAAGGTATTGTTGCGATCGGCAAAAACCAGTAAATAAAATTTCATAAAGAAAATGTATATCAGACAAAGTATTCTGAAGATATAAGCAGTTCTATAAGAACTGTTATAGTTTATAACCCCTAGGTGGCGCTGTACTCTGACTTCCCAGGTACCTTTAGGACATCATGCCGAAGCTCCCTGACTATTTTTGCATGAATATGTCCAATAGTTCAAAAGATATAACAATTTATGATCAATTTCAAAATGGCAGACAGGTGGTGTGGTCAAACCCGACATAATACATATCGACAGATTCGGCATGAGGTAAGGAATCCGTAAACACCAACATCATAATTTTCAGACAAACAATTCAGTAGTTATGGGCAAAAAAAGCAATTTTTCATATCTCATGACCCATAGGTGGCGCTGTCACCAAATTTTGCATGAACCCCAAGTTCATGGTCCACATGAAGTGTACCAAATTTCATTTCAATTGATCAAAGAATGACCGAGATACAGCTTCAGAACCATTTTTGCGTCAACCTTGTTAAGTTTGCGCATTTATTACTTTTGAACAAAGATAAATATCAAAATTCTGTTCGGTCATTTCTGTGCAGCTCACTCCAAAGTTCACCTGTGCCAAATTTCATAACAATTTAACCAAATTTGAAGGAGGAGTAGCGAATAAACGGAATACTGTACATTTCAAAATGGCCGCTACTGTAATGGGTGGAGTTTTCATGTAAGGTATTAAAAACAACAAGCATGAGGAGAGCAATCACGTGTACTAAGTAGAATTTTCATGGATCAAGCGGATCAGCAGTTATAACCATTTGAACATTGAATTTTTGCACTGCTGGTGGCGCTATAGAGTTAGTACTAGAGACCCCATTTTTGGTCACGTGACTTTTTAAGACCACCACTACAACTGTGCCAAATTTCATCATTTTCCTATGTACGGTTCATAGGGCTGCCATAGACGCCTATGGCTAAGAAGAAGAAGAAACAGCAGAATAATAATAATACTGACAATTCCAATAGGTGTCTCAGCACCTTCGGTGCTTGACCCCTAACAAGTCTTTATCTTTACAGAATAAAACTATACAATTACAGCCTCATGCAAAGCATTCTGGAAACCAGAAATCATCATCAACCTTTTTCTGTTTTTTGCTTCAGATTTTGTTTCCCAGAATGTTTTGCTTGATGCTGAGTCCCAATTCGCATACTATCCGTCCTAAATAGTATTCGAAACTAGAATTAGTACGTCCCAAATCGTAGTATGTTGAAATGAGTATCCCAAAGATACACGGATGGTCTACTATTTCCAGTTAGAATTCGAAATGCAGATCAATGCACACTCTAACGGCTAATATTGCCCACAACCCATTGCGTGCGGGAGGGAGGAGTTTAACCACACCGACCCTCTTGCTTATTTATAGTAATACTGTGGCTGTACAAAGGTTAACTTTATTAGTCCAACGAAAGAAACATGCCGTGTGTCTCAATCAGCTCCCTTGTTCAGTAGTCAGGGCACTGATCAGGGAGTCGGCCATTTTAAGGGCTGTCTCAATCGCAAAATCCGTTCAGTGCACTGGAACGTTCGTTCCCTAAAAATTCCCACAATGCAACGCAAAAACCAGTGAGCATCGATGATCCCTATGTTCCCTAACCGGAAATCACGTGACCTTTTCTGAAGCTCGCCAACCGAACATCACGTGATCCAACTCAATAAACTTTATGAAATGTTACAGAACTTTTATAAAGACAAACGTTTGTTTTAGTTGTAAATATAAACACACATTGCTACACAGTAAGGGACCACAATCTACCCAATATTTAAAAGAATAATATTTATTTAAAATTGTAAATATATTTATTACATATAAAATGTAATTATATGCCTCCAATTTTATACACAGATATGTAAGAGAAGAATGACAGCATTTTTCACAATGTACTGTTTTTAAAATTAAGTCAGAAAGATGTTGGTTTTGCCGGTTGTTGATGAGTAACAGCTGTGAGTGATTACAACGCGCTTAAGCAGCCGTGACAGAAAAATAAGTGAACATCGTCCCAATGTGAAGTGAGCTAGGGTCCTGACTAGTGCCCGAACCTGTGTACACGATATACTGATTCACGACCTCGGGAGCTAGGGAACGAATTGAGACACACGGATGGTTACTAAACTTTTACTATAGAAAAAGCATGGTTCATTTTCATCTGGGTATTTTTAAGTTATATACATACGTATAAAATTAAGTACAAAATACGTTAAACGATAGTTATACTATAAACTTTAAATATTTTGACTTTAAAATAAGTAGCTATTGTTACAAACTTTGACATGAACGTCAGAACCAGCCGCCTCACAAACGTCCTGCGTTTGGTTCTAATGACGCTCTGCTTCACTCCTCAACTTGGTACAACACATTGTAAAATGTATTGTGAAAAAAAAACGATGACAAAAAACGATGGGAATAGTAAATAAAATTATATTGGACATAAGTTATAAGAATGAATGAAATATTGTTAACAGTCGTGGTGTGCTTAACTAGGCCAGTGATTCCCAAACTTTTGTTTGAGTGCTGCCCCCCTTGTGTACGTTGCATTCCTTCGCGACCCCCCAAAGAAAATTTGTGACAAAAAACTGTTCTAAACTCAACATTTTAATAAAAAAAAAAAAAAACATTAAATTATACAAAAAAGTAGTGTTTTTGGTTAGTAGCCTTATTTTTTTAGGTTTAATTACACAGAATTCATGATTAATTCATAAAATGTCATAAAACTGGGGCCCCCCTGGCACCATCTTGCGGCCCCCAGTTTGAAAACCACCGAACTAGGCAACTAGTGCATACTCTTTTGCTACACACTTAAAAGTATGTACGTTTTCCTCACAAAACCAGTACATACTTTTAGGTTGTAGTATAAGTAGGCGAATTGGGACTCAGCAAAAGACTTTAAGCTTAATGTTCATTTAACTTTGAATAAATTTTTGCCAGTAAACAACATAAATCTAAATCCAGGGCAAGTTACCGGCAACCCAGCTGCAACAACACTGCAATTTCCACGGATTTTTTTTTACAGTGTGCAGCTGGTTGCCAGTAACTTACTGTAGAAGATAAAGACGGAAAATGTTTCATGTTCATTTAACTTTGAACAAACTGTTGCCAGTAAATAACATAAATGTAAAATCTACAGTAAGTTACTGGCAGCCAGTTGGCAGTAATACCCAGTAATACTGTAATTTCTACAGAAACTGTTTACAGTTTATGTACATGCAGTACATACAGAGACAACCATAAGGAAGCAGATCATGGTTCTGGGTCAGATGTTTTTATGGTGTTTGTCCTGAACCCTGAGCCTTCTGGATCTTGATTTTGCGCAGATGTGCACTACACATACGGCAGTGATCATAACTGAACAGAGAACCCAACGAAGACACTCATACCACAGTGGCAAACCAGACCATAAAATAACATGGGTCAGTTGTCATAGGTTAACCCACGGTTGCCTATAGTGCTATAAATTATTTATAACCATATATTGTGTTATAAAGACAGCTGTGATGTCAAATTTTATCAAGTGAATTGTTCAATTAAAAATGTTCTTACCATAAAAAACAGCTTTCCGTCAAGCAGGTTTGATTAACAAACATTGTTTGATTTTGACTTCCGGAGTAAGAGGCTGTTGTGGAGCTCCAGTGTTTCTCTTGGATAGTCGTTGAGGGTGATGTTGTGCTTCTAATACACTCATAACTGCTGAGAACTAATTGGTAAAGAGAGTATACAAATAGGCAATATATACACAATATGCATAGTAAGAATTATTTTGTATTCGCCAATGGGTATATTTACTCACTCTTTGATGTGATGAGATACATACAGCCGATGTTTGCAGGCTGCAGATTTTGCACAGAAATCCATTCACTGTTCTGATTGCTGACATCATTATAAGCAGAGCAGAAAAACTGATCGTTTTCAGTGCTGTCTAAACAGTGGAACTGGAAATCAGGAGTTTGATCCAGGACAATGTTGTTGGGATGTCCTACTCTGTACCAGGTGTACTGCACATCCGTTCCTCTCTTACTCCTACAACGAAACGTAACAGGTTGTCCCCAACATGTCATCTCGAGGGAACTGAGAGGCCACACGTCTGGTTTCATTACAGCTTCTGAAATGAAATTGTTTGGATGCTTTGATTCATTTTCAGTTTATGGCCAGATCTCATTTTATTTTATTTTAATCTTTATGTGATGAAAACAAAGGCTTACCTTTTCTTACAGTAACTTGAATCCTGAACATTATATCAGCATAGATTTTGTCAATACCGACCCAATGGATTCCAGTATCATCCAGCTGTAAATCTTTAACAAGAACAATCAATCCTCTAGAAACGGCATCAACGATCTGAGCCCGATTTCTGTAGTTAGGCAGAATAAATCCATCTGTGTCCATCAGCACCTCACATGAGGCTCTTGAGTCTCCAACACACCAGTACTTCTTATTAAATCTAAACTGGTTTGTTTTGTATGTGCAGACAATAGTGAATGTGCTTCCAATTGTGGTGTCAATCATTGTTTTATCACACTGAAGCTGCACACTTACTAAAATTATACAAATAAAGACAATCATTTATTGTTTTGTTTTTTTCAAGAATCATTCAAGTTATTTGACCTATAACCATTACCATCATACATACTTAACTAGCAGAACAAATAACATGTACATTTTAAAAGTAACAATGTTGATTAAAACAAGGAAAATAGAAACATTTGAATCACGTTTTTATAGACAGTAATACATTTGTTTAAAAAAAGACTTACCCTGAGCTAGCAGCAATACAAACAGACCCTTCATATTTATTGAATGTTCAAGTACTGCGAGTTGATGCACCTGCACACTTAAAAAAAATTTAACAGGATGTCGAGCAGCGATGGACAAACTGTGGTTTTTACATGGGTTGTCACACCACACTGACATAAGTTGATTATAAGTCATTAATCTTTCAAACCAAAATTTGAAAGTGCATCCTTTTTTCAAGTAAAACTCAAGTAAAAGCTTTAACTTGGATTATTAGTGGCATTTTATTTTTTAGTTTAACTTAATTAAAAATGAGTATTTAAAGGTCACGTTCTTTCTGATCCAATTGTTTAAACCATATAGTGTGTAATGTTGCTATAATAGCATAAATAATACCTGTAAAATGATAAAACTCAAAGTTCACTGCCAGGCAATATATATTCTCTTTAACAGAATCCGCCTTTCAAAGCCTACAGCGAACGGTCGGTTTGGACTACAGCCCTCTACTTCCTGCTTTAATTACGTTTTTTTTACTAAACTCCGTCCGCCCACAGGAATACGTCAGTCACCAGTTAAAGGAATAGTCCATTTTCTTAAAATAAAAATCCAGATAATTTACTCACCACCATGTCATCCAAAATGTTGATGTCTTTCTTTGTTCAGTCCAGAAGAAATTATGTTTTTGGAGGAAAACATTGCAGGATTTTTCTCATTTTAGTGGACTTTAATGAACACCAAAACTTAACACTTAACTCAACATGTAACAGTTTTTTTCAACGGAGTATCAAAGGACTCTAAACGATCCCAAACGAGACATAAGGGTCAAATCTAACGAAACGATTGTCATTTTTGACAAGAAAAATAAAAAACATGCACTTTTAAACTACGACTTCTCATATTCCTCCGGTCCTGAAAGCGTCAGTGTGACCTCACGCAATACGTCATGACGTCAAGAGGTCACAGAGGACGAACGCGAAACTCCGCCCCAGTGTTTACAAGTGTGTTGAAAGAGGACCGCTCCGACGTTGTTGTGGAATGATACTAATTAATGTCTTTGTGTCAGTTTATTGTTTACCATGGTCCGCAAATGTGCATTTTATATATGTAACACGTGACCTCCCTATACGTCACTACGCATTTACGTTAGGTCGCGCTGGACCGGACCTAGACGAAAAGTTGTGGTTTGGGGGTGCATATTTTTTGTTTTTCTTGTCAAGAGTGACGGTCGTTTCGCTGGGTGGGACCCTTGTGCCTCGTTTGGGATCGTTTGTGGTCCTTTAAAACTCCGTTGAAAAAAATGGTGTCCATTAAAGTGCATTAAAATGAGAAAAATCCTGCAATGGTTTCCTTGAAAAACATAATTTCTTCTCGACTGAACAGAGAAAGACATCAACATTTTGGATGACATGGTGGTGAGTAAATTATCTGGATTTTTCTTTTAAGAAAATTGACTATTCCTTTAAGCTAACAGGCTTGTTTGACTTTATGCGGTGCCGCAAGAACCGACAGCCGGATGACGTCAAAGTACCGCGGGAGCGAGACGAAATTTGACTTCGTCTGATTTCTCTAATCGTTCTCGCGTTATTTTGACCACCCGGCTGTCAGTTCTTACGGCGCCGCATGAAGTTGAACATGCCTAACGGCAACTTAAGCTGCTGTCGAATCACAACACACTAAACAAGCTACACAATCAGAACTCGATACGTTTTTCTTAAGGAGGGACTTCATAGAACAAGGAAGACATCACCCCGTTTTGAGGACAGTGAAAACAACGCTATTGAGATAAGTAAATTGTGTGGAAAAATACCGCGTTTCTTTATGTGAAACATGAACACATGTTATATTGCGCACTGTAAACACAATTAAAGCTTCAAAAACACAAAAACAGGACCTTTAAATCAAGATCAATTAATATCCTTTGGGTAAGATTGAAAAAACCTGTTGCAAGTATAAACAGTGGTACAATGCATTAAGTTTAATTAATTAACTATAAAGCATTGAAGTGTGTGTGTTAAAGCAGCTCTTCTGAACTGAAATCATTACAGAAATGCATCAATATTTTAATTATGAATAATTTGAAACTGGCATGAAGCCGTAATATAGATTTTTCCAGATTTTTCCAACTTGCAAAGGAGAGTCAGTTTCCTATCAGCAACTGAAGTAAAGTTTACTGGACGCAAATAAAAAAGTTTACTGGACGCTTTTACTTTTGGCCACTAGATGGCATCACATGAAAGACTTTGAAACAATTCAACTGAACATGCTGGTTACAGGTGCACAGTAACACCAGACAATTTATTTGTCCGACTTGTGCCTAATACATTGATTTGACTTACAAATGTAATATGTTAAATGTCAGCCTTGAATTCGTTTCATAACATATTTACATAGAAGCCAGCCTTTGATGCTTCTGCTCTCTGGTCTGCTAACTTATACCACTCACACAACTACTTATTGTGTTATAAAACTGCAAAATAAATAAATAAATATGAAATAAATAATAAAGATAAGAATTTTTTTTTAGGATAACCTATGTCACACCGCAGACCGATGTTTTCACTGCTACTTCAAAATGTTTATTGCAAGCGTCTTGTTACCCACATGGCTAGATTTTATCATGCTAGTTCTTTCTCAATGTTGTGAATGTCATCAAACAGGCTTGGCATGACTTGCACCCTCACTATTTTTTTCCAGACACAAACGCACACCCACTCACAAAAGCTTCCTGTGTGGCTCTCGAACCTTAAGCTTCAAAGTATTGGACAGAAGAAAAACAACAAGAGACGAGAGAGGCAATGCCACATGTAGAGACAGAATGACACACAACAATGTATGCAAGAATCAGAGAGAGAAAGAGAGAGAGACCAACGTGAGAGGTTGAGGGAGGAAAGGGCCACAGTGATATTTTACATCTGACCACAGAAGCTGTCAACTGTTGCTGTCACTGCTTCCGTGACGACAGATCACACAGTTCCTCAACTAAAGCACACAGCAAAGACCACAGCGACAAGAGAGACAGAGAGAGAGAGAGAAACCGAAACATGGGCACTTTTCAGAAGCCCACCGATTACTGCTCTTCTCTGACATGACAGACGTTTCCTCGGCACAAATCATGCCATGGACCCCCAGGCCGAGATTCTGAGGGGCTTATTGGCCCATATCACCAGCAAGGAAGCAGAAGAAGAGGGGTCAGAGAACGGCTTCGCTGGAGAGTTTTCGGTAAGTTCTTGACCGGTTTTTCCTCATTGTTGTTCCATTACAAACAAACTCTTATGTTTAGCATGTGACTCATTCCAAGAGGCCAATACTGAGTGCTTAGTGGAAAAGTTGTACGCTGCATACTGCATATTTTTTTCCATCTATGTATTGTTCGGGTGTGCATGTGAAAATTTGTGGTAAAAGTTGTGATAAAGGCATAAAATAATCCACAATATGTCGGACTCACGTTGCAATGGCTTCTTAGTTTGGACTTCCTCTTCCACAAAGCCTCACTTTGAGCTTATATAACGACAATAGTTATAATTTATTAACTTTTATTAGTATTTGTTTAATGATACATTGTATAATGTCAAGTGTAATCTTGCTTAGATTTGTCTCCACAAGAACATGTGTGCTGTTTCCTATACAGTACATTGAATAATCCTACAAATCAGTAATTCCATGGGAACAATTTTGGATCCTGAAAGGAAGTTGCTTGTGATTGGCTTCCTGCTGCATGCATAGTTTACACTTAAATTGAATTACAAATCCATGCAGTTTTATTTAGAGTATTCAAACATCGCACAAAGTGTACATTAAGTACCCAAAACGTGTGCTCGCACAGGCAATAAGGTCAGCCAATCACATTTGCATTAACTAAATATTCGTGAGCACTATGTATTAGACAGTTAGTGAATGTAAGGGCCTGAGGCTTCTTCTTTTGGGTCATACTGAAAGTATTTCAGATTTCTGTTTTATTATCTATCAAACAGGTCTGCTGCCATGCACACAAGCTTGTGGTATGAACCACAACCAAGTGTCTGAGTTATTTGTGTCTCTTGCTAATAGGGTCCTTATACTAACTCTGAACAGGAAGAGAAACTTTATTTTATTCAAGACGTAAGAGCAAAACCGGTCCTCAGTGTTGGGCCACAGTGCATGCTAGCACAACATAAACATAAATGAAATATGTATAGGTTAAATCTCACTATGGAGACGAGCAAAATTCCTGTCATAAACATATAAAGGTTTCACACCCTGTTATGGCTTGTTCCTCATGTGCAGCCCAGACTGTTTCAGCTCAGAGATCCCATGGCTGTTACTCAGCTTACTATATTTGCTCTGTGTTTGATTTTTACAGTAAAACTGCGTCTTGCAAGGTAAAAAAAAGATGCGGTTGGAAAGTCTCATGGTCAAGGTGCATGTACTCGTAGATCAAAGACAAACCATGGAGAGAAACAGCCCATCTCACACGCAACTCTTGTCTCAACGTGACTTTTGACACATGTATCAACTTTTGACAAATTTTAGCCACAAGCCTAAAAACTTGTAGGCTGTAGGAAGATATATGAAATGTTTGAAATACTAAAAATTCTTAATTATTTAGTTTTGTCTGTCAAAACAGCATTAATATCAACATTTAAGCTCAAAATTTCCAGAAGTAGAACCTTTCTTCAACGAAAGAAAAAAGCAAACGTGTGGTTTGATCAACCGTCGCGTCAATATAAACTAGGAAGTGAAAACTAAATACAAAGGTTTCAGCACATATTAATACAATCTTATACCAACATTTTTATGTAACACATTCAGAAACTCAAGAGGCAGTCTACTAAGTATCGTGCCGAGAGGACCTACCCGACCGTAGCGGCGGACAAACAGGACAATGTGAAGAAAAACAGATATAAGGATATTGTACCATGTAAGTACGACTGTACTGTATGCTTTACTATTCTTACAATTCAGATTCACTTTTTTTATTTATTTACCACCACCAGTTAATGACCATGGACCACAAAACCAATCTTAAGGGTTTGATTTTTTAAATTGAGATTTCATTAATGTATGGTTTGTAAGGATAGGCCAATAGTTGAAAATCTGGAATCCGAGGGTGCGAAAATGTAAAATATTGTAACAATCACTTTAAAGTTGTCCAAATGAAGTCATTAGCAACAGCATCCACTCACAACGTTTTGACGCAATGGGGCGTTTTCCGGACAGGGTTTAGATTAATCCAGGTCTTGGTTATATTAGGACATTTAAGTCGTTTTTACAAATTAAGAGTTTCGTTGCAAAATGAGATAACTCAGTTTTTAAGATTTGTGTCAAAACATGTTTATTATTATGTTATTATGTTATTATTTTGTTTTATGGTGCTACTTAGCTGTATTTTTTAAGTTATGAAGGTTTAAATGAAAACAAACCAACTGCAGTTGAATTTACATTAATTGGAATGCACAACCAAAAAACGAGATTTCTGAAAAATAAAAAAAATGGAGTTATCTCGTTTTGCAACGAAACTCTTCAAATATACCTTACAAAAAACATTATTGGTGTGCATCTTGAGACAAAACAATATCACTGATATATACTGATAGGATACATCGGTGCAAGTTGTTTTTAAACAAAGGCAGCTCAAAAATGGACTTGGATAAGCCCTGTCCGCCCCTATATGTTTACGGTATTATCTTCATGGAACATGATCATTACATATTATCCTAATGATTTTTGGCAAAAATATAAAAAATGTTGGTCTCGTATATGAATATTTCACTTTTGCTACAAATATACACATACTAATACTGGCTTTGTGGTCCAGGGTCACAAATATAATATAATGTTTAATATATAAGGATAAGGGTTAACACTATACTGCATTTTGTTAAAATATCAGCTTAATAAAAAGTATATTAATACAAGAGATTGTGAGGATCCGTCTACAGAGTAAGTCTGTGTGTGTGATGAACACATTGACTGCTTTATGTTTTCACAGTTGATCATAGCAGAGTAAAGCTTTCACTCATTGCATCCAAACATGATTCAGACTACATCAATGCAAGTTTCATTAGGGTAAGTAATTTATGGAAAGTGACATAAACTGACATATTTAATAATAATCATTACCAGTCTAAAACATATGGACACACACACACATTTTAAAACAAATACAAAACACATTGTGCATCTGGCATGTTTTCTTGTAAATAAGCATTTTTATCACACTCAGTCTGCCAACTGGGATTAAACAGATTCGAAGTGAAACCATTTTATGAACGTATAATACATGCTGAGAGAATTAGGTTAATATCATTAATATCATTTTTTGATGGAGGTGGTGTATAGCGCCTTTTGCATCTGAGCTCCTCCTCATACAGTATACTTTTTCATTGAATATCAAACATGTGGTCAATTAATATGATACGTAACAGTAGCCTCTTTCACACACTAATTTCGGTAGATTATCCTATATTTACCAGTAAATACAAAAATGTGCTGTTCACACACGCAGTGACGTTCCGACTTCTTACCAGTATGACATCATTCACACATCAGTATCAAAATACCGGTAAACTTGGAGAGAAAGCAGAAGTTACCTGTGGTGCGCGGTGAGCTCACTGTTGTATTTGAAAACAATGACGGGTTATGACTTCATATCCACAGTCCGTATTTTGTTGTTTTTACATTTGTGGCAACGCTGACGGTCACGATGTTGCTTGTTGTGACCAAAACCTGGGTGATTCTCACGAAATCCAGATTAAGAAGGTGTCCAGCATCACAATTTTTAAAAAGCCCTTGAAGCCTTTTTTTGTACATATAAGATTAAGGTCTGAACTTACTATAACCATTATTTTTAGAGGATTTCCTATAGAATTATTTACATTTTTTAGATTATCATTATCAAAAATTATCATTACCACAACATGATATTACATTAAATATATGCATTTACAAACTCATGTTTCGGTAATGAGAACTAAAAAGTTGTCTATGTACTATGACAAATAAAAATTCAACTTTTATCTGAAGAGAAAATAAGAACTGCTTACCCGGTAGCCATCTTGAGTGTCACAGTCAATTTTTTTTTTATGTTAGTTCCTTGAGGACTTAAACAATGATTGAAAATTGTTGCGGAGGATGAGAAAATTGGTCTTGGACACATTTATATTCCTTATTATTGTCTTTACATTTATCAATGATCACCAAAACCACGTTTCTTTACTGTAAAAGTTTATAGTATAACATGCACTGAAGTTTTAAATTTTTTAGATTTTTTAATTATAAATATTTCCATGTCCCAAAGCCAGTCATGGACACGTTGCGGTAATGAAAATGTTCCCCTTAAATGTGGAAAAAACTACAAAATTGGTTTGTATGATGTAATTTGAAATCACGTACAAAATAGTAAAACATTTTATCAAAATGTTTAATGACATCTCATAAGTCTAATTTCGCGAGAATCACCCACCTGCGTCTTAAACAACAGTACTGTTTGCACATTAGGCTTCACAGAGGGGGTGCTAAGGATGTCGTCAATTCGGCAAATAGACGGTAAGCTGTTTTAAACAACTTTGGTGAAGAAATGTGGACGTTAACTTTAGGTGCGCTCGACTTTTTTAAGCAGCGTGTGTGTGTGGAAACGTCCGTAAACAGTGTGGGGGTAAACGCATCATCTGTATCAAAACGTTATGATTGGCCTGAAGCTGTCAGTGTGGTCTGACGTCGTCCGTTCAAAATGCCGGTAATCTATAAACTTTAATCTTACTGGTAAATTGGCAGCACTGATTTACCAGAAAGGTTCTGTTCACAGATGACCTGTTAACTGCAATTTACCAGTAAATTACCAGTAAAGACTGTATGTGTGAAAGGGACTATAGAGAAATTATAGCAACATTGATTCTTAAGTGCACCCCAGACCTACAAAATTAAAGCTGGACTATTACAAGAAAAGCTATATTAACAGAATAATAATTCCCAAACTTTAATTTGTATTATTTTATGTAAATAAAAAATGAGCATGCAGGTACTTTTGACTGGTATACCGTACACAAAATCCAACATCACTTTTAAACAAGATCTGATCTGTGATATTTAAATGTATAATGATATTATTGTTCACTGTTAAATACAGGGGGTTATGGGCACTAGGGCATATATTGCCACACAAGGTCCACTTCCAAATACAGTGCTCGACTTCTGGAGAATGCTGTGGGAATACAATGTACAGGTAAGCGTTTGTGTCTATTAGTACATGAAAAAATCCACTTTTGGTTTTAAACACTTTGGCTAAATTTCACATGGGGTTACAATAGATGTGGATATGCTCGAAACTGTTGAAATCTGTCATGTCTCAACAACGTTCTCGCTGTTTCTGCAGGTTGTCGTTATGGCTTGCAGAGAGTTCGAAATGGGCCGGGTAAGTCGTAACAGAGTATAAAAAGCATGTACCGTTTCTTAAAAGTAAACATTTTAATAACCACATCCTTCTCAGAGCTGTCAAAAAAATTCACAGAGCACCAGTATCACATTTGGTTCATCTCTAACTTCTTTTTTTTTAATCTTGAGCTCACACCCTTTCACAACTTAGCTCTGGTTAAAGTGTTGTCATGTCCTTTCAGCATATAATCATTTAGATCACAGATAGATTTAAAGGGAGTGGTTGAAGATGAACACTGCTTTTCCTCTTTCTTTCAGAAAAAATGCGAGCGCTACTGGCCGGAGTCAAAGGAGAACGCGTTTGTGTGTGAACCCTTTACCATACACATTGTAAGACACACTTCCTCCCTGACTCACACCACACTTCCTGTCCTTGTGTTTGTACTTGGTTATGTCTGATCTAGCCTCCTGCTCACAGTCTTATACGTTACAAACCAATAAATTATCAGTGAGATTATAAAAAACCTTCTCCACGATATGTTACATTAGAGTAATGCATTAGTATGTTGGTTTTTCCAAACTGTATATAAAAAATATGTACAGTCTAAAATATTGTACTTTCGATCAGCACGTTTGATGTTTACGCATGTGGCAGACACTTTTATACAAAGTGTATACTTTTACTTTATCATTCTGTGTTCCTTGAACCTTTATTGCAAAAGTTCATATCTGCATTTAGATATTTTACTAACTGAAACTATCACTCGCACATTTAGTCTGATAAGCAAACACGTCATGCACATGTTTAATCTCATCTAGGAGTCTGAGGAGAATAAGGGCGAATATGTGACAAGGACGCTTAAAGTGACATATAAACAAGTAAGTAAAACCTTGGTCTTAAAATAATTTGTTTTACGAATGTTTAAGGTCATTCAGCTTACCAATACACAAACAGATGTGTAAAAAGTCATCAATTTTTCAGACATCCCGGACAATGAAGCAGCTGCACTACGTGAACTGGCCAGATCACGGAGTACCCGACTCAATACCCCCAATACTGCAGCTGGTGCAAGAAATGCGCATTTACCAAGATCACGATGACCTTCCCATCTGCATTCATTGCAGGTGAATTCTTTAATATGGTTTGTTGTGACGGACATCTGTGATGTTTGCATTTGAGGCCAAGATCAGAGATTGTGGCCATGATTTAAAGATATAATAGCGGGGGGCCATTCAGATTCTGTAACCATAAAAGCAAATGTTTAATGCAGTCTGTTAAAGAGAAAGTACCTTTATTCTCATTTGTGGCCCCCTTCCCCCAACCACCGCTCTTTTGTCACAGGAAATATGTAGGTGGTTGACCAACAACAAACAAATACCCAAATTCTCATCATGTTTGCTGCTGACATACTGTAGTACTATATTGTTTGAATGCTACTGTAGATATCAGATTTAAAACTGTACACGTCAAGATTAGCTGAGCAGTCGCTGATACTTTCCATAATGAAATGTTAAATCTCAGATTGGCTGTTCGCCAGCCATTTGCTTTGATTATGAAGGGGTTTTACATTAATACATTTTACACTTACTTGGCAAGTAAGTTTCACCAAGCCTTAAGTCATTCATTAGAAATTTAAGCCAGGTTTGCTTGTACAATGCATGCTGCTTTTAATAATAATACAGCATTATTTTCACTATGCTTATCTTTTGTGACTTTGGGGATTTGCAGCGCCGGGTGTGGAAGAACGGGTGCATTATGTGCGATTGACTATACCTGGAATCTACTGAAGAGACAGGTATGAAGCAACTTCAAAAACATCCTATTGAAACTAAGCCTTACTTTACATGCAGGGTGTTGATTTTCTTTGCTCTTGTTTAGGCGATACCAGAGGATTTCAGCATCTTCGACATTGTAAAAGAAATGCGTACACAGCGTCCATCCGTGGTACAGACCAAGGTATGCATTGAACACTTTATACGCCTCCTTTGTAACTATGTGTATGTATATACCATCTTTATTTATCTTATGTGTCTATATGTAAGTACATACTGTCAGCAGATCATGTTTATATTACAAAATTACTCCAACCCTGCCCCTTTTGAGATACCGTCCTGCAGATTTAAGCTCCAACCCCAATTAAACGAGTTGCTTGATCATTAAAGACAGGTGTGTTGGAGCTGAAGTCTCCAGGACTTCAGGGTTGGAGACACCTGATATAGACTATATACTGTAAGCTTACATGTTTACACTACATACCGTACTTTATATGTTTTTACTGTGCATTCACACTTAGATATGCACACACTTGCACCATCACACTTGAGTTATTTATAATTCTGTACTTTTGTGGTTTCGTCCTCATTTTCATGCAAGAATTTCATTGTTTAGTATAACAAGGTGTTTCCCGTACATATGATATGACAAAATCTTAAATCTATGCAGTCATGCTATTATGAGTACTTTCAGTTTTCACAACTCCCCTTACGAAAAGTAACCATGTTTTTTGTGGTATAAGTGTAGTGAACATGTTTTTGGTGTATTGATAAATATGAGCAAAACCAGTTTTTTTGTTTTGGTTTAACTGTAGTAAAACTATGGTTAATTTTCATAAAGGTCTGGTTAAAATCTGATATTAAATGTGTTCTGGTGAAAAATGTGATATTAACCATCCAGTCAAATTTGAATGGCTAAAAAAAGCCAAATAAATAAAATAAGTTATCAAAATCTTGGAAAAAGAGGCAGTCTTAAATGCTGGGGGTGTGTCCACTGTCGGCACTGAAACCATGCCACTCGCAGGCAAGCTGCCGTTGGAGATATTTAATATTAAAGGAAAACATTACAGTTTTTCAATATTTTACTTAATTATATTTACGGATTTAAAAGAGGAACTATATTTATGGCGTAATAGCACTTTTGGGAGTACTTCGACTCGCCTGAAAAGTCCGCTCCCCTTCTCACTCTCATAATGGGAGAGGGAGGGTGTTACTGCGCCGAGTCGAAGTACTCCCAAAAGTGCTATTACGCCATAAAATATAGTTCCTCTTTTAAATCCGCTTAGAAAAGCGCTACGTTTTATTTTGTACCACCAAACTTGCTCGTATAACTACTCGTCTTAAATAGGAAAAACGTTGATGTGTTTGGTCACTTCTAACTTTATCTCTAAATGGTACCATTGAATGAATGGGGCTAAGCTAAATGCTGTCGGGGCGTCGCGGCGCGCTCCAGCGCTTGCGTGCACGCGCACGGATGATGGAGGGATGTGTCGGCGGTTCTTGGTTGGGGTAATAACATATTTTGATGTTGAAAATGAGTAGACTATTCCTTTAAGGAAACGTTTCAAACATTCTGGAAGGAGTCTAATGAGTGGAATCAGGTGTTTCATATCAGGAGACATCTAAAACATTCTGGGAGGGGGGGCCCGAGGACTGGAGTTGAGAACCACTGCTCTAGTGCATCATCCAGCCACCACTTTAGCCCCACCCAAATAATCGTAAACACAGAAATGTGGAAAAAATATTTAACTGTGTAACTCCACAAATTAGTACTACATAATTCTTTGTAATGTGTTTCAGCAATACATTTCTAATTTCTCATTTACAATGTGTTTAGAAACAGTTTTCTGAAATGACTTTACACAGTCTTTAATGGGTACTGTAGGCTAGACATTACTATAACGTCTTGTAGTTTATTTCTTTATCCTTCTCTCTCTCTCCCCTAGGAACAATATGAGCTCGTTTACAGAACCATTAAACTGCTGTTTGAGAGATATTTGGAAGCAATGGGTGAATCAGAAAGCGAGGTTAGATGTGACCTTATTATTACTCATCACGTATATTTAATTAAGCAAGCATTTTCAATAATGTATGGTTACATGCAGAGCATTAGTTTCACTCTTGCTCTTGGTTTTATTGAATCATTCAATAACATTTTTCATCAAACAGGTTCCAGCCTCCCCCTCACCTGTTTCCATATCAAGTGAAAGTGAACTCTCAGATATCAGTGATGCTGAATCAGACACCGGGACAGATCTCAGAGCGCTGATTGAACACAGGTAGCAGAAAAACGCTCTTTTAAAGCTATATCAGATTTTTTAAGTGTGTCGTTTGTGTGCCATTTTAAAGTTTTTAACACTTTCTCTATGGTTCAATGGTCAGACAGATAGTCCCACCCCAAATTTATGCAATTGGATGATAAAATTGATGCGGAAATGAACCGGAAGCCAGTGTAATGAACATAAAATGGGAGTGACATGATCAAATTTGCGGTATCCTTTAAGGAATTTAGCAGCAGCATTTTGAACTAGTTGAAGACGTGTTTCTAATTTCTTTGAGATGCCACAATAGAGAGAATTACAATAGTTTAGGCGAGATGTAATGAAAGCATGTATGGCGATCTCCAACGTTTTCTCTGATAGAAATGGTTTGACCTTAGAAAGAAGACGTAGCTGAGAGAAGCTAGCGCCTACCACACCATTGACCTGTTTGTCCATTTTTAGGTTGCTATCGAGAAACACACCCAAATTTTTAACACATGATGAAGTATTTTTTAGAGAGACTATACAGATCAACATTATCATATCATAACATATCATACTGTTAGTTGCCATTTGCCAATGTTCCAAAATTACACATTTACCTTTAAAGTGTAGTAAAAAAGTAGCCTGACGTTGCCATACTCAATTCTAGTCAGAATTTGAGTCTGATACCGCTCCATTGAGCTATAATTATGAGGCGTGTCTCAACCGAAAAATGCCTCTGCACTCAATTGGATAGACCTACGACCAATCAGAGCAACCGAGTGTGTAACGTATGTTGAAATTACGTCTTTGCAGCCTGACCGAACTGCTAGTTATTTCGCTATGACACAACATTGTGATTATACTGAGTTAGCGAATGTACATCAACACCTATTATGTTTACAACATTTCGTTTATATCACAACATGAAGTATTTACTAAGTCATAGAGTAAGACTATCTCTTACCATTTGTACGTTAGGTGAACTTCATCCACGACGATACCCATTACGTTTGCTTGAAAATATTGGAGCCTAACATGTCCCTCCACTTACAGCAACCACGATTCCGGGCTTCCGAAAAGAAGCTGGCAACGACCGCTAATTATATCCATCTCGTGCACGCTGAGTTGCATCGCCGTGATAACGTTAGCCTTTTCAGTTGCGACCAACTTTTGACGAATAGGACATCAACAAATGCCCTGCTCGCGTTTCTCTGTTCCTCTTTTAAAATCAATGCTCTGTCGATATATTTTAGAACAGACTCAATGTCAGAATCCACACATCTGAACTCTACAGCGGCAGCCATTCAACACACGCGCTCTTTGGTGACGTGGTTCATTACGTTACTGTTGATTATCTGTCCATCATCGTATAAAGCCCGCCCTGACAATTTGATTGGTTCGACCAGCATTTGTTCTAAAATAGTAGCTCCTCAACGGAGAAACCCCAGACCCATCTTCCCGTTTACAAAATCTTGTGGGCGGGGTTAAGATGGGCTGGCACCCAGGCTAGTAAAAAAGTATTTCAGCATAATAAAATTACATACTTAGGGGCCAACACACCAAGCGCGTTTATTGCAGTTACGGTACATTCACACGGGGCGTAAGCGTTAAGGCTTAATGGAAGGGTTGTCTTAAGTGTGGCCAACAGCCAATCACAGTGGCCGCAACCTATGCTTCCTGAATTGTAGATCTGTCGGCACCGCGTCAGTGCCGTTGCTCGCTGCAGAAGTTGAACATTTCTCAACTTTTCAAGCGGCAACGCGTGCTTCAGCCAATCAGATCGCCTTATGCAAATAACCTAGGCATAGCCAGCCAATTACGTTTATGGAAGACTGGAGCATGTGTTGCGGCCACTGTGATTGGCTGTTGGCCACGGTTCAGACAAACCTTCCGTTAAGCGGTAACGCTTACGCCCCATGTGAATGTACCATTGCAGCCGCCTTTTTTGATGATATTCTATGGGCCGGGAGCATTTGCGTGCTGTTTATGCGTGCCGAACCCCTTGCAGTTTTTGCCACCGCACGCATCTTTGAAAGAGCGCCGGAGCAGAAAAGCAGCCAACGTCATTCGAGTCTTTCCATTGTCCAATCGAATGATGGGAGAGGCGGGCCTTACATTGTGGTGAGGGAAGTTTACAGTTGCTTTGAAGAACTGGGCCATTTCTCAATGTCAACGATACTTCCTTGACAGGACTAGTCCTTACAAGTCACTCTCTTCAGAGGCTAGGCGAGGCTCCTCTTTCGAATTCGAAGAACACGTAAATGGAACAGGCTAGCAAGTTCACGTCATTGCGTCATTACGTCAATGAAAATGTGTGCTTTCGTCCCTGCGCGCATAGGATTGTGGGTGATTTCAGCGCGCGAAGAGCGCGAAGGATACACATATGCATCCTTTCCTTTATATGGGATATTTCTTGAACGAAAGACTCAAGGGCTCGTTAAAGTTGTGCGTAGGTCCTACCATAGATATGTATATAAAGGCTAGATGGCTCAAGGCGGAGTCCCTAACGGCATCACCTGGCGGCCATCTTACGACAGGGTGCTCGCTCACTCGTAGCATTGAGTTTAATGGTGCAGGTACTTTTAAATGACCATAACTTGCTCAATTTTCTACCGATTTTCAAACGGTTTGGGTTTTTACAAACGTTATTAACGTGGCTATAATTCTGGATGCTTTAACATGTTTCATGAATTTATTTTTTATTTTTAGTATAGGTATGCAGTGTCATAGGTACATCTTTGACGTTTATAACAAACCAAACCGTTTGAAAATTGGTAAAAAATTAAGCAATTTATGGTCATTTAAAAGAACCTGCATCATTAAAACTCAATGCTACGAGTGAACGAGCGCCCTGTCGTAAGATGGTTGCCAAAATGCGGACGTTGCACTCAATTGGCCAGCAGCGCGGACGAGCCATCTAGCCTTTATATACATATCTATGGGTCCTATGGCATAGCCGCGACGGCGTAGGTTCCGCGTCGGTTTTCATTTATACTTTTGCGTTGTCGTCCGCGTCGACGTGCAAACACACGCGCAGACCGCTGGGGGGCAGTAGCCACGCGTGTAACCACAGTAGCAGCACGACCGTCAAAGTAGAAGAAGCTTGGCAAGTTAACCCACAAACGAAGAAGAAACAGTAACTTGTTGTGTATGATTTGAGAAGACCAGCAATGATTGAAGTAAATAAACAGCGACTTTTGTTGCAGTTTGAGAAACGGCTCTGGACTCCACTCGCTCACTCTATCTTGCGTGTTTGTGCACCTCTCACCCTCAAACAAGGTCAGAGCAAGCATCCTCTTTTTAAGGTTTCTGCTAATGTGACAGTTAACAGCAAAAGAGCGCTCAGGCTTTAATATTTGATTGACAAGACAGCTGACTCGGCAATATAAAAGCCGCGTCGCACTGCTCTTTTTTTTAAAAAAGGCAGTGCGTCGCGCCTTGCGTTTCCAAGTATTTAAAGCGCGTTTGGTGTGATTAGCCCCTTACTGTACAATAACTCAACTACTCTTTACAAGTTTTGTGGCTAATACAACAGCATTGTGTGTTTGTGGTCAACAATTCCCAAATCTGTCGCACCTTTTGCTTTTCAAATAGGAGTTATGGGGCAAATGCTCTATTGGATGACTGCGATCACATTACAGATGACCTCAACTCTTGGCCACAGTCTCAAGCACCAGCATTCTGCCAAAAAGACATTTCCACCACCCTAAATACTCCAGCAGACATGCTTAACTTAATAAGTGAACAGACAAAGACTAAAGAAAGTCAGAGGCCATTTATAACACAAACTCCTCAAATGGACTTTACGTCTATATGTGGATCTGAAGGAACTGAGCCATCCACAAGTTTAAAAACTAATTTCACAGAAGCTGCATGTTCGAATTACTCAGTCAGTCTGTTACAAGAGCTTAGACCAAATCTGACAGAGTGGACTGAGGACCAAGATTTCAGTTTTGTTACAAAAGACCCCAACCCGGTTACATTTGGCAACCTCTGCCTCACTGTTGAAGATCCTTATTTTGATCCCGAGTCTACACCAACTACAAACAGTCCCCCTGTTGTGAAGACTACACCTGCAATCTGGATTGAGAACACTTGTTTCACAACATCTAGTTCAGAGTTTCATCTTCAGGCTTTAGAAGTGCCGGTAGATGGTTACAGTGATAAAGGTATGAGAACACAATTCAACTTTAGGTTTCTGTTTCACTGTTTTCTTAGAAATTACTAAGATATACAGTATGACATATTATTTACTTTTAGGAATTAGGCGTGTGCTTTTATTCAGACATTTTTTTCAGTATTTCATGTGAATTCATGTGGATTTCCTACACGGCAAAAAGAAATGGTCAAAAAATGGTCCCAAGCTGTCAATGGGGCAGTAGTCTTTAAAAAGGTCCTAAAATGTACCATTTATGTACAGATATGTATACATTTGGTACCAATATGAATACTTTTTGAAAGTGTACCACCCCATTGACAGCTTGGGACCGTTTCTTTTTGACAGAGTTGAGATCAAACGCGTTGTTAGAGCTACATAACGCTTTTTTACGATTTTCATTTTCTATTCAGGTGCACTTACACCTATATCAGATGAAGAGACGCCGCCTCCTTTGCCTGAGAGAACACCAGAGTCTTTTATACTGGCAGATGAAACTAAAGGTTAGTCCAAATCTTCAAAGTGCCAGCTATGTGACTGATACACGGTTAACTGTATTTTTGTTTTAATGTGAACACAATATTAATTTGTCTATAATCTGTTTGTGAAGTCTACACTATAGCAGTCATTGTAGTTAAATCATATTATTTATGCAACCACAAACCAATCAGAAAAGTATTTTAGAGACCAATGTAATAATATTGATTTAAAGGGGATATTATTTTTCAATATGTAAAATAAATCTTTGGTGCCCCCAGAGTACATATGTGAAGTTTTAGCTCAAAATATCATATAGATAATTTATTATTGCATGTTAAAATTTCCACTTTGTAGGTGTGAGCAAAAATGTGCCGTTTTTGGGTGTGTCCCTTTAAATGTAAATGAGTTGATCTCTGCAATAAATTGCAGTGCTGTGGTTGGATAGTCCAGATTAAGGGGTGGTATTATTCCCTTCTGACATCACAAAGGGAGCCAAATTTCAATGACCGTTTTTTTCACATGCTTGCAGAGAATGGTTTACCAAAATTAAGTTACTAGGTTGATCTTTTTCACATTTTTTTAGGTTGATAGAAGCACTGGGGACCCAATTGTAGCACTTAAACATGCAAAAAGTCCTCTTTAAGATATATGACCCAGTCTGTGAAAACCCCAGTTAAAGTAATTTTTTGTAATTTTCTGTTTTTAACATAAAATCATCCTACAAAATGTAAAGAACATTCTGTGAAAATATAACCTTGTTATCTTTAATATTGACTGATAAGGTCATGTCAAAGATAAATAATGTGAAATCAATGACGAAAATCAATCTTTGATGCTCCTGATCTCATTATTAGATTATGAGACTGAATTTCACAGACATTTAACTAATTTAAGACATGCTAACAGCACACGTTTTCTGTTCCAAGATGTCACCAAAGCCAGTGATGATCAGTTGACATTGGAAATCCCATCCAGCTCAGACTGCGTCAGTGGTAAGCATTTCATGGCCATGACAACCTGCTCATATGTTGTAGATAAAGAGGTGTGTAAGTGTTTATATCAAAGACTGTAAATATTCCCGGTTTTCCACATAGGCAGCCCTCCCTCACCTGCGCCCCCGCTGCCTGAGAGAACTCCAGAGTCTTTTGAATTGGCCACAGATGAGGGTACGACATTGCTAGGCATCAGTGAAATGTCAAAGTGTAGTTGTTTCTCGTCTAATTACGTTGTTTTCTCAAATAGATTTGGTACAAAACATGACACAGGAAAAGCCACAGGAAGTTGTAATGAGAGTTGGGAAGTCTTCAGAATGGTCCGGAAAATCGAATGAACTTCAGGAAGGCATCAGTCGAACCTGGTCCAGAAGCAAGGTGATCTATTCATGCATAAACTAATAAATTAATAATAATAAATAATACATGTGATAATAACTAAATTAGATAGCATTCGGTTTAGGGTCACTTAAAATGATTCACATGATTTAAAAAAGAGTTTGATTTTAAAGGGACACTCCACTTTTTTTGAAAATAGGCTCATTTTTTAGCTACTCTAGAATTAAACATTTGATTTTTACCGTTTTGGAATCCTTTCAGCCAAACTGGGGCTACCACTTTTAGCATAGCTTAGCATAATCCATTGAATCTGATTAGACCATTAGCATCGGGCTCAAAAATGACCAAAGAGTTTTTATATTTTTCCTACGCAGTGATATTACGCAGTGCCCGAAAATAGTCCCGTGCTGAAAGTTACGAAAAGGACTATTTTCGGATGCTACGTAATATTATTGCAACTGCTGCAGCCATGGTATGGCAGCAAAGTCATTGATTATTACGCCAGAATGAGAGTATAGTTCCTAGCCATATCAACCTAGAAAATCGCAACTTTTAATGGTCTTAGTACATGATGTAACTACAGAAGAGTCAAGTTTTAAATAAGAAAAATGTTGAAACCCTTGGGTCATTTTTGTGGGCACGATGCTGGTGGTCTTGTCGGATCCAATGGATTGTGCTGGACTATGCTAGAAGTGGTACCGCCAGACCCTTTAAGGCTTTAATGTTTGAAATTACTGTGTAGACTAAATATAATTGTGCCAACAAATTAATTTATTTTATTACAAAACAAAAATGAAATTAAAAAAGTTTAATTACGGATTACTTGGACCAAATAATGATGAAATCAGACAATAAGAGCCCAGAATAAATGGGAACTTCAATATTGTTTAAAAAGCACCTCAGAGTAAGTTCTCAAGAAGCTTTTTGATAAAATGACAAGAGTACATTTCTGTAAATTCTAGGCCAATGAAAGATACTAAAATATAACACGATTTCATTTATTTTGGATGTTTTTAGTCACAACAAAATTCCCATCAGTTTTAATAAACTTACTATCATTTTAAAATGTGGAAAAAATGTAATTCAAATCTTTTGGTAGTGTATCTATCTATCTAATAATGTTATATATTTAATATTAGGTGTCTTTGACCGCTGTATACTTAAAATAAAGCATTTTATACATTATATTTATTGTGTACATGCTTGTTGTCCAGAGTGGCTTTAGGGTTAGAGATAGTTGTGTAGTTACACGTACAGTACATACTTGAAATGTAAGTACAATTTGTATAAACAGTTGTTACACTGTAAATTTTTTCTAATGTAAGTATACACAGTTGTTAAAGACACTTAATATAGTGTATGACACACTACTAATAAAAACAAGAAGTAAGACTTTTTTTCCTCTTTTTCAGAGCTTAAAACTTAGAATGTCACTTCCTGGTAAGTCAGTTAAATATATCCATGTCTATACAGTACACACACAAATAAACCAACCAATGGAGATAATGCATCACATTCACACGACATATAAAAGCAAGTTACTCATTTTGGTGAAAAAAGAAATAATTGTCATAAACATTTTGTTCCAGCACCACCATCTGCTCAGTTTAGTCCTATTCCAATCACAAGCCACAGTCCTCCTCCTCTACTGTACACATGTTCACAGGGTAAGACTTACTTCTTATTGTCATCTCAATAAAACAGAAACATGTGTTTTAGTGGTTTATTGCTTAAAAGCAATTGAAGCTAAGTGCTTATAATCTTCCTCCTATATTATTTTAACCAAAACTGAGTTAAACTGCTAAGTAAGACACATGAGGAAGCTGGAGTTTTTTTTTTAATCAATTTCCTTCCGGTGCATTAATATAAACTACAGTAACGCTACTTCTCTTTTCTAACTACAGGAACCTGCATCACGTCACACCCAATCGCCACGTGATCCGGTCACTTTTAACCTAGTGTCAAATAAAGGTATTAGCCTATAATAACAAAAAATTAAATTAAATAACCTCTCAGTGAACTCACTATGCACATGCTCGTTTGTGTTTGCTTTTTTTAAGAATCTGTGACTCCACCGCTTCCTGAAAGAACCCCAGAGTCTTTCATTTTTCCCACGGAGGAAGGTAAAGTATGCTGTCATCACAGTCAGTTTACATGGTACACAAAACCTGTGCGTCTTCAATTTTTCAAAGCAAAGCTAAGAAAGGTTCGTTTCCCTTTAAAGTGCCGGCCAATAGCGCCTCCTGTCTGTCAAACGACGCCCCGCATCAAAGACAGAGAGTGGGCACATCATCTGAATGGTCAGGCAGCTCTCATTCCAAACCACTTGTAGATCATTCTTGGAGCAGAAGCAAGGTTAATCCCCTCAAACTTTACTATATTAAAGATATCAAAGTTATATTTTCAAAGAATGTTCATTATGTAGGATGATTTTATGTAAATTTACTTCAGCTGGGTTTCATTTCTCAACAGAGTGTCAGAACGAAAGGTTCAAAACAAGGTAGGTTGCTGTTTCCATTGTGTACTCCCACACCTTGATCTCATACACTACTCTGTCATTATAGCATCCACTTGTAAGAAAGGACAAGATTATCACATACTGAATTTTAGAATGCAATCTTGCCCTCAAAAAAATGTAATGCAGTGTATTGGTTGAGGTAAATGGACTGCTCTATTATTGGACCTGTGTGTGTACAGCTGTGTTTGATGTTACAGAGCCTTTATCTGTGGCCCCATGTACTCCACAACTGTCTGTTACCATGGGGACCGGAGGGCAAAGTGAGTGACAGCTTCAATCTCTTGACACTGATTGATATCAGTTTAGGAAACTGCATAACCACATTTTTGAAACTTGGTTTCATAATATTTAAACTATTGTGCAGATACGGCAGAGCAGCAGGTGGCGCACGGTAGCCAGCAAGCCGCAGCTGGGCCAGCAGATAACCAGATGAACAGAGGGGAAGAGAAAACTTCACTGGTCAGCAAGGCCAGGACTAAGGTTCAACTCTAAAGTCTATGTATTTAATACATGCATCAACTGGAAAAGACATAATGATGAATATAAAACATATTTCTGTATTTTTCTTATCTTGCAGAGCATTAAGTTTTTAAAAGGAAAACAGAAGAGTATGTATAATTAGCAAACATTCTTTTAAACACAGCAAATTTTTGTTAAATTGTATTGAAAAAAGGTAATTGAATATGATGTAACTGGGATTTGCAGCAAAATCAGCCCCGCCTTCAGTCCCGCCTTCAGCTCCGCCTCAGTCTGCACCTCCACCATATGGTGCTACGGCTGGATTCCTATTTTGTAAGCATTTAGGTCCCCTTGTCATTTTTTGTCTTAAAATTAGACGTGATATTATTTTAACGGGATATTCCACTTTTTTTGAAAATTTGCTCATTTTCCAGCTACCCTAGATTTTGAACATTTAATTTTTACTGTTTTGGAATCCATTGAGCCGATCTCCGGGTCTGGCGGTACTACTTTTAGCATCGCTTAGCATAATCCATTGAATCTGATTAGAGCATTAGCATCACAATAAAAACTAGCTAAAGGGTTTTGATGTTTTTACTATTTGAAACTTGACTCTTCTGTAGTTGCATCGGGTATTGGGACTGACGGAAAGTTGAAAGTTGCAATTTTCTTTTATAGTTTTTAGGAACTATACTCTCATTCTGGCGTAATAATCAAGGACTTTGCTGCTGTAACATGGCTGCAGGAGGTGCATGATGTTACGCAGCAGCCGAAAATAGTCCCCCTTAGTAACTTTCAATGACAGGGGACTATTTTTGGGCATTGCGTAAAATCATTGCGCCTCCTGCAGCCATGTTACGGCTGCAAAGTCCTTGATTATTACGCCAAATTAAGAGTATAGTTCCTAGCCATATCGGCCTAGAAAATCGCAAGTTTAAATTTTCTGTCGGTCTTAGTACACAATGTAACTTGCAGAGGAGTTAAGTTTTAAATGGGAGAAATATCGAAACTCTTTGGTTATTTTTAGTGTGATGCTAATGGTCTAATCAGATTCAATTGATTGTGCTAAGCTATGCTAAAAGTGCTAGCACCAGACCCGCAGATAGGCTGAATGGATTCCAAAACGGTAAAAATCAAATGTTTAAGTCTAGGGGAGCTGGAAAATGAGCATATTTCAAAAAAGTGGAATGTACCTTTAAATGACAGATACGAATTATTTATATTTTTGAGCATCTAATAACATATGCAGAAAATATTTGTAACCTATTTCGCTTTCTAAACATATTTAGACTAACATTGCTAAAAATACATCAATTTAGCCAGATTGGCTTTCACTTTCCTTAATAAATATATCTTTAATATTTAATATATTTATTAAATGTTCTTAATTAATGTAAATTTGGCATAGTCTTTTGTAATGTAAGTAAATTCATCTGTTTTGGCTATTTCTAACTTAATCAACCTGATATAAGAGAACTGATAAATGATTAGGTGTAAATATTCGTTAAACTGATTATCTGTCAGTTTCTCAATCTTATAGTAAAACTGATTGTTACTGGCAGTTAAGCTGCCACGAGAATGTTTACTATTTGACCTAGTACGACACTGAAAACTAAATTCTTCTTACTTCACAGCTTTTGGATTGCGTTTTGGAAAGCCGAAGGGTCCGCGGAAAAGGCCGGAAACATGGGTCTAATTCAAATGAAGAAGCAGTGTTACAGTACAAAATTGACAGAATGAGAAAGATGGCCGTCTGTCAAAGATTCTTTTTAGTTTTCGAAAGGAAAACATAAGAGTTGGAAAATGAAAGAACAGTGGCTAAACAATTGACGGCACACAATAGGTGGACTTTTACAAAGATTGTGCCTGTGTCATAATAACCACTTGTAAAGGTACTATGAAGGGGAATGAGCTTTTTGTAATGGAGTACATGTATGTTGCACATACACCTGCATTTAGGATATCAATTAAAATGTATATACATAAATAACATTGTGGTAAATAAATAAAAGATAATAAAGGGTATGATGACGAGTATATTGAAAAAATGAACAGCTCAGATGCTTAGAAACCACCTAACTGTGTCTGATATGTTTTCTTGTAAATTATTATTTTTATCAAGCTTATATTTCACAGTAATTTCACTTTAATGCTAATCAAAAAGTTATTTGTTATTGAAATGCCTTATTTTAAAATGTCATTTTATTGGTATTTTACAAAGTTTTAAATACTTCCAAAAATCTGTACGCTGTTGATTATCCAACTCTTCTTCCGCAATGAAAAAAATTATTCTGTGCCTTAGTAAATTTAACTTAAAAGAAATTATTCAATTCTATTAAAAAATTTAAAAATAGCACCAAAATTTAAGTAATTCTAAATTAACAACTTATTGAGTAAAGTTCACTTCATTTTATCATGTAAAATCCACCCAAATATGTAAGAAATTTTGTGTTGAAACTACTTGAATTATTTAAGTAAATATAACGAACTAGGCATTGGACTACTTCCCAGCATGCTTTGCACACTGAAAAAAATTATTCATTCAATTTACTAATTTTTTTACATTTAAACAAAAGTTTTTTGTTTTACTTTACTAATCTTTTTGGTTTAAATGTAGCTTAAATAAATTGATTGCAACCACTTACCTTAAAAAAATTGAGTAAATTGAATGAATAATTTTTTTCAGTGGAGACTGCATTTGGAGAGTAAATTTTGAAATTAAACGCTATTTTTGTGTTTTTTAAAAAAAAAAGACTTGTTAGTGTTTAAGGTTAAATCTTTGAGATTTAGAAGTTTCTGTTTTGAGTTTTGTGGGTACCATCATTCAGAAGAGTGCTGCTTGTGTATAGACAAAAGGTGACACGATGAAAATCATGATGTAAGCAGTAACTGTGCTTATGCCAGTACTGAGACCTACTGAGTCTCTTCTTACTTGCTCAACATAATGAGGCACTTAAATGTGGAAAGTTAAGATAGAATAAGAGATTAAAAAACATTGGAATTAAACCATTAAATTGATCTGGTTGCACATAACTAATTTTAGTGTACTGAACATAAAAAATGTAGTAAATTCTAATCAAATATAGCTTAGCTACAATTATGAATATAATTAATCTGAAATTACTTATAATTTATCAATTGAGTGTACTTATATTTTATAAGTACACTCAACTTAAAAAATATATCTGGAGTTAGATAAATTCATTGTGTGCATCTTCTTGCCATAATAAAATTAAGTAAATTCAACATAACATTTTATCAGTGCATGCACTTAGAGGACTTTGCTGAAAAAGTGTAATGGAATCTGCCAACAATGCTGTATTTCTGAATGGTGTAAGGCCGGGATTAAGTAGATTTAAAAGTACTATGAACATATAATACTATATATGCTAATATATATTGTTGTTTTACAAGTTTTAATGTCCGTCCATATTTATTTTCAATCTACTTTATTAAGATACTAACAGAAAATACAGGAAATATGTATATATACAATTTCAGGACTAAATGTCTTCTTTAGGCATCGTCAGTGTTTAGTGTGACCTCTCTTGGCACTAAACACATCTTGAGCGCTTTTAAGCAAAATTAAGTAAAAAGACTAATTTCTTTAAAATTAGAAATGAGGATTTTAGGTTTAAGAGATCCTGCAGTTTCCCACTATTGCTCAAGTGGAAGGGGAGTTTACCCTAAAAACTTGACACATCAGTTGACATTTTTATACAGTTTTTAATACTACATACACATTTCCTGTATTTTCTGGATGTATTCTATCAAAGAGACTGAGAAACAATTATATATGATCTCTATAACATTGCAAAAACAACTAATCTAATTGTGGCTTGGTGGCCAAAGACTTTTGCACAGTACTGTATGTTAAGAAATGTCAGTGCAAGATGTTTTTAAATTAAGGCAGCTCAAACATGCATTTTAGGATAAACCCTGTCTGGGAAACTGCCCCATAATGTTGGACTTAGTGCATTTGGTGGCAAGTCTGTCTAAAAAAGAACAAAATGACAAAGGATTGTAAATAACTAAAGTTTATGGTCTGTGACTCGGTGTTAACGATGTCTGCCCATTTGCATATTTTCAATTTCGACTGCACTGAAAGAGTCTCTCTTGGTACACTCATAAAATGGTTTATTTAAAAAAATACAGAAAAGGTCTATGCATTCCATTGCATTTTTACACAATCGAAAAGATCCACATGACAGTTCTATTAAATGTAACTTCGCATTTACAAAACATTACTCTATTAGGTTCATAATTGACCATCTATTAGTCTTTAAAATTGAACAAAATCGAAAACTTTAATACAAATATCAAACAGAGCAAATGATGAATCAAACTCACACAGAGCATGCCTTGATCCCTAAGTGGATTATTCCTATATTACAAATAACAATCAAAAACCTGATCAACACAAAAAGATACTAGCTGCCAAAATTCAGAAGAAACATACAACACTAAGCTTCATGTTTAATTAAGTATACCATGAAATCCCATTGGAAAGGTATAAAAGTGTAATTGCGTATGACTGAGCAGAGAACATGGAGAATAAATGGGGGGCTTTAAGGGAAATTGATATATTACTGAAATGCCAAAACCAATAAGTACTTTTAATGATTCTGGCTATATGTTAGTTCAGTTATAAATTGTAAAACTAAACCGTTATCTGTAGACAGAGTATTACTCAACATAATAAAAAGGGATGGGGGCAGTTTTGACTATTATTATTATTTATTATATGATAATCCAATTGAAAAACTGTAAGAAAATAAATGACTTTTCTATTGCACCATTGACAAATCTTTCATCGCCAATTTATGTTTTTCTCCCAACCTTTTAATCCTTCAATTGCTTCTGGATTAGCGGAATTTGTTGAAAAATTCAATATTCATTAACTGGGATACAACAATACCCAATCTTTACTTATTGCCAGACTATGAAATACCATCACAATAATGCTTTTCAAAACTGGCATAGCATCCGTTATCACAATAGCAGACGATTATAAAGGCACTCATTTATACTGGATGCTTTTCATTATGTTAAACTCATAATCCAAGTAGACTGACTGGGGCTTGCTGGTGTGAAATTACATTCAAATCAGTCACTAGCTAATACAGAAGCAGAACCAACCCCTTCTGGACGAATGAATGAATGCTTGCTTTAAGAATTAATCCCATTCAAAAGAACGAAACAACCACATCAACATGTGCAAAAACATTACGGATACAAAACTACACTTCAAAGGTGAACCTAAATTGCACTCATTCAACTACCTCAAATAGCATAGTTAACCTATCATAAATTAGCATTGACAACTTTAGTTCAAATACACATAGGAAACAAGTGTTATGCAAAAGCACTCCTTCGGTTGTTAAACTCAATGGATATCAAACGCTTAAAAGGAGAACAGTTCTTGTACAAAGAAAACAAAACTTATTAAATATAAGAATTTATTCATACCTTTTCAATGTGTATTGTTGAGCTAATTCATATTTGCACCGTTTTTGACAGTATTATTGATTAAAATGGCCAACGCAACAAGATTAATCTTTTTAGACATTTAAAAATGTGACATTGACAAAGACATACAAAAAAAGTGAATGAATGTATTATCAGTAAAGTATAGCATAAAATGACTCTGAAACAGGATCACATATAAAACCATGCAAATTAAATCTTGTTTAAGTTACATAATTTAAAAACTCAGTTATGAAACTCACGTCAGAATTATATTTAACTCTCAATATAACAATAAACAAATGCATGTGTTGAATCACTATAATGTTTAAGCAAATGTAGTAAACAAGGAGATTTAAATGAAAAGGCATCACTAGCGCCCCTGAGTGCAGGTTTTTATATATTTTTTTCTTAATAAATTCTGCTAAAGTGTGACCCATACCCATATATAAATGACATATGTCTTGCTATTATTTTAAAATAAAAAAGCACAAAGCACAATGGATTTTAAATACAAAACAGACAGAAAACAAACAAACGTGATGAATGAATGAATGAATGAATGACCACGATATTAAAAGACTATTCTACACAAAAATAAATAATTAAAATAAACAAGAATCCTCTTGCAGAGGCCAAATCCTATTTCCTGCATACATGAGAGGTAATGCACAGGTTCCTCATAATAAATCACTGCTATTTATTCATAACTCCAAACACAGCCTGAAAATAATGATGAAGTTCCTTCAAGCAAAGCGGTATAATCAAAAACCAGAAGATGAACAGTGAAAAAGCAAATCTTTCTAGTTTCTAGTCTAGCTTAAATACTTCACATACTTCATAGTGAGAGGTTGGAAAAAATAAGACTATTTTTTTCTTTAAGATATGATTGCTGTTTTTCACTCGTGACAGGCACTTTTTTTGTAAAAACCAATTAGCGGATCAACGCGAAACACGACAGCCCAGGAAACAACATGAAAAGTCTCTGGAGAGATAAGTCATCTCAATCATATAATATATAAACAAATATAAAACAATACTGAGTAATCAGCAAAAATATATTTCAAATTAAATACTTTGGCTGAGAAAAACCTAAAAAGTACTCGCGGGGTCATTTCTGAACCGAAATTTAAAAAAGAAAAATATACAGTCTTCATCATTTTAGGAAAAGTTCGCATATTCCTTTTTTTTACACTGTGGAATGTCAGTCAAGTCTGTCGGGCTAAATCGAATTCCAACCCTCATCGCAAGGAAGGATTTGGAAGTCATTTTGGGAAACCTGTGGACCTGCACTGGGCGCTGGCGTCCCTGATGCTGAACGAGGAATCGGGCAAAGGCTCGGTGGGAGCCCGTGGAAGCATTGGCTCTGGTGTGGGAGGGGAAAGGGGAACGGGACTGACCTCCGAACAAGGAGCGTGGGCCGATTTAGTTGGCTGAGGAGGGACGGGCTGCAGCTCTCTAGGTGGCTTTGTTGGCCGCTGGAAAACCAGCTCGTCCATTTTCGCGACGCCACCTTGAGCGGTGTCAGCTTGTAGCTGAGAACAGGAGTTGACTTTGGTGTCAAGGTGAACGGGGGGAGAAGATGATTGGGAAGGAAAGGATGTGGAACACAGATCAGTGGCGTTAACCTCCTCCGACTTCACTTCTTCGGTGTGGTACTGCTTTAGGCGAATGTGCCACGCGAGGCTGCACACGGCCGAGACCGTTTTGAACTGGTGTATGACGTTACGTGGGATGAAGTAGATGTCATCATCGCAGAGCTGCATGCGAACGTAGCGGATGCCTTCTCTACGCAACTGGTTGAGTTTGGCATCGTCCACCCACTGCACACACTGTAGAGAGAATGGGAATTATGGGAATGCTGAGCTCCTGTTGACCTGCCTACATCAGGGTTTACCACAGATTTTTACCAATAACTTTTTGGTGATTTTTATCAAATAAAGACCAACAGTATGTTATTAGTAGTTGCTTTATAACTTCACAATTGACAGCACTACAAAAATAAAGCGCATTATTCATTACCGCACAAAGCAGAGACTTTAAAGTCCACAAGGCAATTCGTACCTGTGACACCGGTGGCTCATAGAGGTCAAGCTGAAGCCTTTGAACGACATCATTGAAGTCCTCGGCGTGAAAACAGACCACATCTTTGGTTACCCGTGGCTGGTCACTCCTACAGGAAAGCGCCGTATTAAACGTCATTTGATCTGCTGTTACACACAGACACAGCTTTTTGCGTAGCAGATGGTTACATCTACTCACCACTCGCCAAACTGCACCGCTTTCAGGACACCCACAGCCGCTGTACTCTGCCAGTCAAAGCTCTGGCCGACGTGATCAGCGTGGGCTCTCGTCCGATCCTCAAACAGGACCTCACGTGGTTCACTGGCTCTCGGTAAGTAATGCAAGTTCTTGATCTCATTCATAGATCTACAGATAAAAGAAAAGAGCTTAGCAAGATTAATCAGCTGGTGTTACTATGCTTCATACAAAGATAGCTTTATGTTTGGACAGAAAGCACACCTTCGCCTTTTGAATGGAGATTTGGGCATATCAGCCGTGGGAACCATTTGCTCTCCAGGCCTCACCCACATAATGGGACCATCATCACTTTGGGACCTGCAGTCAAGCTTTAGACTGGACAGAGTGCCCCATGGTAAAGTCATCTGCACAGACAAACAAAACGCAATGTAATCTTGTATTGACCAAGGTCTGTCTATATTTGCACATTAAAGAGACCAGGAATTGTCTTGAAAATATTGTACCAGGAAGTTAGGACGGGATTCACCTTTATAATAGCCAATAATGTTTGAGTTATATCACGGCCATGTACCATTTCCTTTTGCTAGCCTAGTTTTTATTCTAGATAGCATTTAACTGAATTTGTATACACAAGATGAGTTAGCAATACATTTTAAATAATAGACGTGGGTTATAAGCCACAAAACCCCCATTTCAATTTAAAGACATGCAACCAAATAGCATTGAAAATGTTAGAAACCCTCCTGGCAAATCGTGAAATGACTCAACACCATTTGCACTGTGAAACCCCGTCGGTATATGACCTTTTAAAAATTGTCTAACCTTTAGAAATGGAGATTCCTCAAGCATGTCCAAGAACTCTGGGAAATAATCGCCCACTTCCTCGTCTACTGCACCGACCAGACTGATCTGTCTCATGGGACCCGCTCTGTACGTCCCGGAGCAGTATGTTCGACTCACCTGCAACACATTAGCAGGTAAGATGGAGATCTCTATGTAAAGCCAGCCACATTTACACAGTCAGCAATTAAGTAGTAAAAATCTGACATTTTTTTCTTTTGCAACAATGTTGTCAAAAACAATCTACATTCACACCCATCTGCAAAAACGTCTAAGGGGCGGGACACGGCAAAGCTTTTTTAGGCAGCTAAAATCGCCCGGCAGACGCCGACTGATAGCTTTCTTTAGCTGAACGCTTTGGTTGCTGTGATACTTCTGCTTTGTTTATCAGTTGTTGTACGATGCGCCGGTTGGTTGTTGTGATATTTTTCCCGCCCCTACTCCACTGTGATTGGACAGCCGTGTAAGAACTGACATTGACGAGTTGAGCTGTTTACACACAGTTAAGTATTTCTCAATTCTCGGAGTTCAGCGCTGAGCACGGAAAAAACGCTGAGCGCTGGCTTTCAGTGCAGAAAAAAACCCCGCTGATAGCTTTTTTGAAAAACGCAGCGCTTATATTTGGAACAATTGAAAACATATGCTGCCGTAAAAGCTTTGGTGTGCACGCCCCTTTAATGCCCTGAATTATGTATGCCAGGCCAATAGTTGGTGATGTCACATTGTTTAAAAGGTTTTTAACAATAAGCCTTTCGTAGGCGTAAATGTGGGTTAAGATTTTGCCACATTGTAACTAAAGGGCGATTTATAGTCGTGCGTAGGCTATCCGTAGCCTGTGCGTAGCTCTGCGTAGCCTGACGCGCACCTCACAAAATTTCTAATAGCGCGTCAGATCTACGCGGACCGCAAGCGCTGTGATTGGTCCACCAGAACCCCTCCCGTCAGGTAAAAAATCCTGCGTCATAGGTATTTCCGTTTCAGACAGTGAAAACAAAGATGAGCCAAGTTGAGGAGTGATTTAACTCAAACTGCAACATAAGTCGCTGTTTATTTACTTCCATCATGGCTGGTCTTCTCAAATCATACACAACACGTTGCTATTTCTTCTTCGTTTGTGGGTTAACTTGGCAAGCTTCTTCTTCTCTGACGGTCGCGCTGCTACTGTGGTTACACGCGTGGATACTGCCTACCAGCGGTTTCCGCGTGTGTTTGCACGTCGACGCGGAGGACGACGCAAAAGTATAAATGAAAACCCCGTCGCGGCTACGACGTAGGACCTACGCACGACTATAAATCGCCCTTAAGGGTGGGCGATATGGGGAAAATACCATATCACGGTTGTTTTAGGACAAATCACGGCTTCACGGTTTTATCACAGTTCTCTTCATGTTAGTTTGTTAAAGACTACTGAGCCTTAATACAACCATAATAATGACCCCATTTAAAAATGCAGTCCTACAAGGTAACAAAATATGCTCTGACAGTGTGTGGACAGTACGCGTACAACAGTGCATGCGCAAGAAAATATTAAGACAGGACACTGCAAACAATTACACAAAGGAAATAGACAGCATTTGCACACACACTATCGTTTTCTCTTCTACTTTCACTTCTTCCAAGAACAGAAAGCTGTGGAACATTTTCTTCACCATAATGTTTATTTCATGTTATTTGTTTTCTTGATGTTTGTTTTAAATTTTGTTTGCAATGATGGATCGGCTATTTTTCTACACTTATTCTACATTTTTTAATGTACTACAAATGTTGCAAATCAGTGCTGCCCTGATGGCCTGGTAGAGTATTAATTTGAATAAGAAATAATTTGTATTGTGTGTGTCAAACAAAGCCATCCGCGTGTAGCCGCGGTGACATTGAAAGCTCTGCAGACGTGTGCACGCACGAGCCGAACGCGGAAAAAAGTATACTCGG
Organism: Misgurnus anguillicaudatus; assembly: GCF_027580225.2. NCBI lineage: Eukaryota > Metazoa > Chordata > Actinopteri > Cypriniformes > Cobitidae > Misgurnus > Misgurnus anguillicaudatus. The sequence continues at coordinate 19,362,290 of NC_073349.2, forward strand.
CCCTTGACTCATCTTCATGTGGCGCGCGCCTCAATTTGTTGCATACTTGCACTTGTTGCGTACTTCATGGTACGATTAGGCACGATACAACGATATTTCCGGAAAAGTGGATCGTGGAGACATTTTAATCATTCACGGGGGAAATATCATCATATTGCACACCCGTAATTGGAACCATAGAATTTTTTATTTCTGTCTGACATTTTTTCAATATTTAGTTATTTACATTCTAACTTGTGTACATTTCGGAACTTTGTAGGTATAAACTTTTTGTTTTCTAAATACAAAGTCAAATGGAATGTAAAAAGTTTGAAGCTTTAAGGATTAGTCCATTTTCTTAAAAAAAATCCAGATAATTTACTCACCACCATGTCATCCAAAATGTTGATGTCTTACTTTGTTCAGTCGAGAAGAAATTGTGTTTCTTGAGGAAAACATTCCAGGATTTTTCTTTAATAGAGCCCAATACTTAACAGTTTTAATGCAGTTTCAAAGGACTCTAAACGATTACAAATGAGGCATAAGGGTCTTATCTAGAGAAACGATTGTCATTTTTGACAAGAAAAAAAAAGAACTTTTAAACCACAACTTCTCTTCTTCCTCCGGCTGTGTAACGAGCCAGCGCGACCTCACGTAATTGCGTCATGACGTCAAAAGGTCACGTGTTACATATATGAAACACACAATTTGCTGACCATTTTAAACAATAAACTGACACAAAAGACGTTAATTGGTGTCATTCAACAAACAACAACGTCAGAATGGTATTCTTTCTCCACACTTGTAAACACTGGGACGTAGTTTTGATACGTCATCTGTGACCTCTTGACATGATGGCGTATTATGTGAGGTCGCGCTGGCAAGTCACAGGACCGGAGGAAGAAGAGAAGTTGTGTTTTAAAAGTGAATTTTTTTATTTTTCTTGCCAAAAATGACAATCGTTTTGCTAGATAAGACCCTTATGCTTCTTTGAGATCGTTTAGAGTCCTTTGAAATTGCAATTTTAAACTGCATTAAAACTGTTAAGTGTTGGGGTCCATTAAAATGAGAAAAATCCTGGAATGTTTTCCTCAAAAAAAATAAAAAATTAAACAATTTCTTCTCGACTGAACAAAGAAAGACATCAACATTTTAGATGACATGGTGGTGAGTAAATTATCTGGATTTTTTTTTTTTTTAGAAAATTGATTAATCCTTTAATATCAAAATCTGCTCCAAAAGCAAATGTAAATAAATTATGCATCTCCGTTTGTGGTTGTAGTACTGGTGAAGTAAATCTATACTTTGCTGAAAATGTAAATGACTTCACTGTTTTTAAGAATTTGCGGTTTTGTATTTAACACAGAAAGAAAAAGGCGTTGTAAAGCTTGTACTTCAAATATAATTTTTCAGGCCCCAAAACATCATTGTTGTGTGAACGGACAGCCAGAAAAGTTTGCATAAAAGTGCATAAAAAATAGAGATGCTCCGATACTCTTTTCTCTGCCCGATTCCGATACCTGAGCTCAGGGTATCGGCCGATACAGAGTTCTGATCCGATACCTGGCTGTGTATCTGTATATACAGCTGTATGTACTACTAACCCGTATGAATTGCTAGAAATATTTTACGTGTGCATCAGATTTATCCCTTAATAAAACATGAACAAATACACACAGTAAACTAGAGAATACATCTGACAGTAATGTTTATTTTGTCTTAAGTGAAAAACATAAAAAAAATGTTGTGTAAAAGGCCCCTTAAGAGTTTCATTTGCAATGTGTAACAGGGCATAAGAAGCCATACATTTAAACTCAAATAAAAGGTTATGGGCCTATTTACAAATGCTTCACCGATTTACATTTTGTTCAAAAACTAATGTAACTTTCCCAATTATTGCGTCTGTAAAAAGTATACTTTCAATGTCAACATTAGTTTCAATCAAAGATTGGTAGTGCATTATGTTAGCAACACAAATGTCATGGGTTCGATTCAAGTGACCACAAATACTGATAAAATGTATAACTGCACTGTTAGTCGCTTTAAGTAAAACCATCTACCAAATGCATAAATCTAAATGTTTATAGTCGAGTAGTACCACATGCAGATTTGGCATTATTTAAGACAGGTTGAACTGTCACCTTCCATAATACATATGCCAGGTATTAATGTAACCTGCATTAATGCAGTGCAAAAAGCAAACAAGCAAACACCTGACAGTGCAGTCTGATAAAAGTGCCTTTACATCAGTTAAGAGCATAAAGTACCAGCCTACCTGGGAGTGAAAATTAGCGATAGTGGTGGTCTCAATGTCCTTCTTGCCAAGGAGCTCCACTTTGACCGGCGTATTGGGAAAATTGAAGGCAAAGTAGTCCAAGAAATCCGGCATGTAGGCAGCTGCTCCGTGCACCACAGCGAGGGCATAACGCGCTGCTCCTTTAGGGTTTTCATCAAAAGCGAGATTCAAAAACTCCTGGGCAAACTTTTCAGTTTCCCCAGGCCCCAGTAAGGACAGTTCATCTGCGTAAGCGTGTAGTACCGAAGCCCCTCCGTTGGGCTGCTTCTCCTCATGTATGAGTCTACTGAAGGAGGAGTTGGTCTGTAGCCACGAGCTGCGTATGAAATGGTCATGGTGCGAGAGGAAGGGCTTCTCAATGCCTTTGGGAGTCTGGTACTCACCAAAGCCAGGGCTTGTGTGACATTGCTTTTCGTCTTTGAGGTACGCAAGCACCGCAGGGTCTTCAGAAGTCGGAGGGCCTCCTGTCAGTCCCGCACACACCGTCTGAACCTCTTTATTGTGCAAGCGCAACTTCTTGCCACGCTCGTCTTCACGATGACGCTTCTTCTTTTTCTTTTTCTTGAGGAGGTATTCCTCCAAGGTCTGCTTTTTGCCATTTTCAGGATAGGGCTCTAAAAAGAAATTGACAGCAGAACAGTTTCTCAAAATTGGTTCATTTTGGTACATACCCTTTATAAGGGCTTTAATGACAAAACTGGACAACATGTGGACAATATGTGGACAATATTTGCAGCAGCTGACATCATTTTCATATAATTTGTGACCCTACATAATAAATTCAGCTGAAGTAATTTTTTTGACATTCTGTAAAAATATAACCTTGATATATTTAATATTGACTTATATGTATTATGTAGTTACTGTGCAATTACAAGGTACCGCCACCTAACCCATATTAAGTATAATTATGTGCATTTTTGTCACGTGTCCATCACTTATATTAAACTGTGACTACTTTTTTTTTTAAGCAGTTTTATCAATTACACTCGCTGGCGTGTTATAGCACACATGCAATAAAAAAAACAAATATTGCTTACAGCAGATAAACGGTGCTTATCATGTATATGGGGGCGTTCACGCGAGCGTGCTCGCACACGGGTTAGCAGCAAAGGCTAACGACACTTTTCTCCGCTGACTTGTTGGAGCCCAGCCAGCAATGTGAAACTGTGATTTACGTAAAAATGATGTAAAATCGTACCTTTCTTTATCTTGCATTCGCCCACTTTAACGTTCGCCTCGGCGTTTTCCTTCTTGGGTTTAAGTTTCACGTCCTTCTCGATGTGTTTGGGTTTGTTATTGATGGGCTTGGCCTTCGCTACTTTAAGCGGCGTGAAAGTGAAGAGCGGAGAAGGCGGCAGGACCGCGGCCACCGATGTCCTCTGCGGGACGTGGGCTGTTGGTGTCACTTTACGCGGCGGCCAGCCGGGGGGCAACTCCTTCTTGGATCCGTTATGGTTTTGATGATGGCGATGTTGCACAGGTGCCTGCTCCTTGTTGCTGAAGTTGCGCGCTTGGCTGTTGTGTTGTTGGTGCGGTGGATGCGCTCGTTGTTGGGCATGTTGGGGAGCGTGTTGATGGTGATGTAGCTTAATTTTCTTCGCTTCCTTCTCCGATCTATCCCGCTTGCTGTCGGACGGCGAACACTCGCGCTTTTTCTTCTTTTTCTTCTCTTTGGTGGCTTTGTCGAAGCTGTCCCTGCTCTTCTCCTCTACTTTGACGCGCAGCACATCGACCTGTGCAGCCATTTTGCACGTATATTTAAAAGGCTTTAAAAGGGACTTTCTGCGCATGTTTACTGGGATCTGTAGTTCTTTACCTTGTAGCCAATCAGCGCTGACTCATTTGTAGTTCAACTCGTCGGGTCGCGCGTGCGCAATATCGGCAGCTTCGGGTAGTGATGTTTTTTTTAGGTCTATGGTTCAAGAGATGCGTGCGCGACTGCACGCGCCTCGCCCAGCAGCTGACGTAATGCTGTTGCTAGCTTCAGGCATTGGGCGGAGCCGTATTGTTGAGGAGGGCTTGCAAGAACAAACACGAATAGGTATTAATAATCTCAAATATTAACAGTGTTTAATAATATAATATTTTATAATTGTCTGCATAGTTTAAGTTCAGGTACCAACAAAAAGAGCTCGAATTTGAAACATCTCGTAATTAATTTACATTTTATTTTAACGATATGCTAAGATTATCATCATTCTATTATATTTTTTTTAGATAATGATTGGTCTATGTGCAAATACCACATTAATAAATACTGTAGTATAGTTTAGCAATTACTACACTTTGTTAAAGGGATAGTTTACTTTAAAATGAAAATTCTGTCATCATTTACTCATCCTCATGTTGTTCTAAACCTGTATGAATTTTTTTCTTTTTTTGATGAACACAAAAGAAGATATTTTGAGAAATGATGGTAAACACACAGCAGTAAGTGATCATAGACTTCCATAGTAGGAATAAAAAATATGATGGGATTTAATGGGTACTGTCAACTGTGTGCTTACCATCATTTATCAAAATATTTTCTTAGTCATTTATTACGATACTTCCAAAATATATTTTTTTCTACTATGGAAGTCAATAGTCACTTACTGCTGTGTGTTTACTATAATTTCTCAAAATATCTTCTTTTGTGTTCATTAGAAAAAATAAATTCATACAGGTTTAGAACAACATAAGGATGAGTAAATGATGACAGAATTTTCATTTTAGTAAACTATCCCTTTAATGTGTACTACAGTATTTACTATATAGTGAATTGACGTACGTTCTGACTACAGTATCTAATTTTACCTGTTTAATTTTAACTATTAAACTATATTAAACTACAAAATTTTCATATAATGTAGTATAATTAATATTTTGTTAGCGTATCCTGTAGTACTATTCTGTTTTATTAACTATAGCAAATTGAGAAACCGTCAAAATATTGTCGTACAGTCATGACCAAAAGACTTTATTTCAGAAAATTAGGTATTTCTCACAGAAAAGTTATGCAATTTCACATCTTTATAAAAAAAATCAGAGGGAAAAAGCTATTGACAACTTCACACAAGACTCTCTTTATTTTTCTCAAATTATTGGCACACTTTCAAAATTGTGGACAAAAAAGTTTGTTTTAAGCATGTAATGCTCCTTTAAACTCACCTGGTGTGTGCAATATAAAAATCACACCTGAAAGCAGAGAAAAAGGAGAGAAGTTGACTCAGTCTTTGCATTGTGTGTGCCACACTAACATGATGAACAGACAGAGGAGAACTGAGGACTTGAGAACCAAAATGTGGAAAAATATCAACAATCTCAAGGTTACAAGTCCATCTTCAGAGATCTAGTTCGTTTGTCCACAGTGCGTAACGGGATCAAGAAGTTTGCAACCCATGGCACTGTAGCTAATCTCCCTGGACGTGGACGGAGGAGAATAATGGATGAAAGGTTGCAATGCAGGATAATACGGATGGTGGATAAGTAGCCCCAAACAAATTCCAAAGAAATTCAAGCTGTCCTGTAGGCTCAGGGTGCATCAGTGTCAGGGCGACTTCCTGTCGACATTTGAATGAAATGATACGCTATGGGAGGAGACCCAGGACCCCGCTGCTGACACAGAGACATAAAAAAGACTAAAGTGTGCCAAAATCTACGTGAGTAAGAGGGGAAAACGTCTTGTGGACAGATGAGACCAAGATAGAGATTTTACTGTTCACCGAAAGAGGCCTACGAAGATAAAACACAGTACCTACAGTCAAATATGGTGGGTGGAGGTTCAATAATGTTTATTTTGCTGCCTATGGCACTGATCATGAAATCTGAGGATTACCAAAAGATTTTGGTTTGCAATGTAGGGCCCAGTTTCAGAAAGCTGGGTTTGCGTCTGAGATCGTTGGGTCCTCCAGCAGACCCCAAACACTTTTTAAAAGCACCCAGAAATGGATGCCAACAAAGCGCTGGAGAGTTCTGAAGTGGCCAGCAATGAGTCCAGATCTAAATCCCACAGTGTTGGGAAAAGGCGCCCTTCCAGTATGAAAGACCTGGAGCAGTTTGCAAAGGAAGAGTGGTCCAAAATTCCGGTTGAGAGGTGTAAGAAGCTTATTGTAGGAAGCAATTGATTGCAGTTATTTTTTCCAAAGGGTGTGCAACCAAGTATTAAGTTAAGGGTGCCCATGGTTTTGTCCAGCCTATTTTTGGAGTTTTGTGTTAAATTATGTAAAATTAGCTTTTTTTGTGTTGTTCCAATACACACAAAGGAAATAAACATGTGTATAGCAAAACATGTGTAATTGCAATACTTTTCTGTGAGAAATACTTATTTTTGCCAACACTTTTTTGCCATGACTGTATAATATAGTAGCTGTATGCTATCAAAATAAGAAGCATACAGTTACAAACATCTCTTCATGTACTATTTTGCACATGATTTCAAATGACATCATACAAACCAATTTTGTTGTTTTTTTCCACATTTAAGGGGGAAATTTTCATTACTGCGATGTGTCCATGACTTTATTGGGTTCTTTGACATGGAAATATTTATAATTAAAAAATCTAAAAAATAAAAAGCCTCAGTGCATGTTATAATATAAACATTTACAGTAAAGAAACATGTGGTATTTGGTGATCATTGGTAAGAGACAATAATAAGGAATATAAATGTGTCTAAGACAAATTTTCTCATCCTCCGCAACAATTTTTAATCATTTAGGCCTTCAAGGAACTAACATTTTCAAAACAAATTTGTTGGAAGGGACATAATTGACTGTGACACTCAAGATGGCTACCAAGCAGTTCTTATTTTTTCTCTCCAAATAAGAGTTGAAATTTTGTTTGTCATAGTACCTAGACAACTTTTTAGTTCTCATTACCGAAACATGAGTTTGTAAATGCATATATTTAATGTAATATGTTGCGGTAATGAGAATTTTTGATAATGATAATCTAAAAAAATTAAATAATTCTATAGGAAATATTTTTTAAATCCTTTAAAAATAATAGTTATAGTAAATTCAGACCATAATCTTATATGTGCAAAAAATGGCTTCAAGGGCTTTTTAAAAATTCTGATGCTGGACACCTTCCAAGTCTGGATTTCGTGAGAATCACCCTTTTAGGTTTTGAATTCAAACACTGCTCTTGCATACTTTATAGGTTCTTGCATGCTAGAAATGTTTCATTGATGAAAAAAATCCAAAAGCAGACCATTTATATCAGTAAATCTTTATTTATCAGTGCATGAACAGACCATCATGACCAGATTAATTTCTGTAACCACTCTCTCTATATATGCTCATACTCTCAATTACTTAAAAAAATAATGGAGCGATTTATAGATTTTATTTCTTTTCCCCCCTCACGAAAGCAGTTTTTTTTACAGGTGCTGTACATTGTTTTATAAACATTTACAACTAACACAATGTAGAGACCACAAGGCTTTTTGTGTAAGATAAAGCAATGCAAGGCCACGTATCATACATACAACCTCATGACATGAGATGCACTAGAGAAACAACCTACAAAAACAGCAGAGATTAATGATCAAGCAAGTATTCACATTTTTTCATCATGACAAAACATTGAATTAGTCATTGCAGTATATGTAATGTTTTACTGATGCCTACTCTGCATTTATGACCATGAGAGACTCAATGTTTGCTGTACTTTAAAAAAATACTGTTATGATACAAGATATCAGACACAGGAAGATCAATAGCATAACCATTGTATATTAAATGGATAGTTTAGGCCAAAATAAAAATTCTGTAATCAATTCTTCACCCCTATATTTTTTCTGTTGAAAACAAAATAAGATATTTTGATAAATGATGGTAAACGGTACCTATAGACTTCCATACTATAGCAAGAAAAACAAATACTATGGTACCATCAACTGTGTGCTTTCCATCATTTATCAAAATATCTTAATATCATGTAGGGTGTAGAAATGATGACAAAATGTACATTTTTGGGTGAACTATCTCTAAGTTTAAATGTGCCAATGCCATGAATAAAATCCACCATGTTTGATACGTTTCAGGACAATCTGGAAACATATCTAGACATGACAAAGAAAGCTACATTTCCCTTGTGTATACGACGAGCATCTGATAGGATGATCTGTAAGGTACAGATGTGTTAAGACACTTAATGAAAAAAAACTCCCCATGTTGAGGTGTCAAAATATATTTGATCAAAAAGTGAAATGTGCTTAAGAGAATAGGAAAATAATATATGTTCGATTGGATAGTATGAAAAAATATATCTGATTTTCTCCCATTTCAGCTTCACTCCAATAATCCTGAATTTACCCCAAATGTACACACCTTGCTAAATGGTCCACCGAGAATAACTGTAAAAGCTACAGCACTGTGAAAAAATACATACCTTTAAACTGTACTTGGTATGAAGCGTAAGATATTATCAGCAAGCTGGAACACCAAGAAGTGATCTGGCTCAGAATGGTTACAAATATCTATACATATACAGTATATGTTTATATTGTAATAATTTCAATAAATTACATATGCGTCTTCATAAAAACACACAGATAGTAAACAACATACTTAACCACAAGTGTCTGGTCTTTTAAAGATGGATATGTGTCGATCTTAAAAGAAAATGATCATTCAGTGCAAAACCGATTAATGCACACAAAGTGAACGTATGACTGGACTCCATCTTGTAGACAAAGAATCATGGGAAATTAAAAAGTTGTACAGACATGCAGCAAATGAAGAATTAATACAGAGTAACAGACTGTACACACCACATTTTTAAACCTTCACAGAAAAAAAACATCCTTCATTTCAAAGCCAACTTCATCACACCTAACAGGATTCACAGGGCGACATCACTGCAGTCCGATTGGCACAAAACAAAACCGATGGCTCTTATTTTGTAGGTGGGACGAGTGCACCATCTTAGACGAGCAAACAGTCTTTTCCGAACACTGAATTAAACAATGCATGTTAACAGTGTAGATGCTATTTGATAAGAATCATACAAAAATGAAAAATTACACTGATTCACAAGAATCTGCTTTGCCAATTCTGATAACCCTTAAACTCATTAGACTCCATGCACCGGAGGTTGAATCCTGGCAGAGCTTGGGACTTTCCAGGGTCCTGGGGTTATAGGGGCTTTCTTGCTGGAAGGATTCCCGTTGTGGGAAGTCTCTTGAGGAGCACTGCTAGAACCCCTAGGTCCGCTTTTCCCTTCGGATCTGCTCTCATTCGGTTCCCAATCTCTTCCTCTAGGGTCCTTTCTGCCAAGGGTACCGCTCTCGAAGACAGATCTCATTGGTTCAGCTATCTCATCCCTATGGTGTCTGACCTCAGACTTCGTCTCTCCCGTCTCCCTGTCATGCCTTTGCATAGTGTCTTCTTCCTTGTATCTCCTCTCTTTGATCATTCCAGAGTTAGGCTTCTGTCCACCAACCCCCTTTTGAGGCGCTTCCTGTCTGATCCCAGTGTCCTTCTTAGCTTTCCTGGGGCTGGGGGATCGATCCCTCTCCCTGTTCCCATAAGGGTTATCATACTTGTTCTCCATATCTGGAGTGTTTTTCTTCTCAGATTTTTTTGGACTGCGCGAGCGTTCCTTCTCATCCGAGCGTGGTCTTTCCAGTGTTCGGTAACTAGCGAAATTGTCGTTGTTGTCACGAGACATGCTTGAGTCATTTGTTTTATTTTGATGTATGGCATCTCTATAATGTGGTTGAAGCCCGTGAGAAGCAGCCATCGGGTCATAGAAGATCTCATATGGAGATGGGTTTATCTCGGGGCGAGAAACGGGGGATGGAGATGCTGGTATTGACGGCTCACTGGATGCAGAATAGCGTGGAGAGTTTGCAGATGAACCTGTCGTCATATCCTTAACATCTGAAACAAGACGAGGAATGGAAAGTTGTTAATATGGACAGTGCACAGCAAACAATTAAACTGTCACACTTTTCAAAGTTTTAGCCTTTTGGCCACTACTGATACGGACACTCATCAACAGTTGAACCGGCAATGAGAAAGTTAGACACAGAATTGTTAAGTTTTAATTTTCGCTCGAGATAAGAAAAGTCATGCCAGACGTGAGAGACGGCGAGATGTCAATAAGAAGGAAAGAATTAAATAATGCCTGTAGTTCTTGACAAAGCCTTCAATCTCTGAGGTAGATGTGTTTTTATGTTTAGGTGTAGAAAGACACGGCCAATCAACTAAGACTGTCAATCAAATAACTCTTCTTTACCCAGGATGCATCACTCTGGGGGAATGACAAGTGGGCATTAGATCAGACCACACAGCAAATATTTGTTGTAAAATATATGAAGAGCTCAGATGCAAAAGGCGCTAAATGTCACCTCTATCGAAAATGAGATGACAATGACCGAATGCTCTCGGCACATGGCATACATTTATCAAATACTTTTGCTTAATTCAGAAAAATTCGGTTAAACGGCATGCAGATTTTTCAGTAAAGTCCTCAAAGTGCACTGAAGAATAACTGATGAGGGTGAATGACATTGTATGTACGTTAGCGGTCTTCTCGGGTCCAAAGAAATGTACCCGACCCAAAATGACCCAAATCACTTTATACCCGAACCCGACGTGCATAAATCTTTTTTTTAAAAAGAAAGACCCGACCCGAGACAAACCCGAAAAAATTAGACCCGAATCCGACTCGAACTACTGGCAATTTTTTTTTTACCCGACTGGACCTGAATGTAAACGGCACTGACGTGTCGTGTGTGCATTCTGCAGACCCACACGCAGCAGTCAGAAACTCTGGTGGCCTCGCAACCAATTTGGCGAGCTGCTCCATTTGTTTTCATTTGTTATCTGACGACGACAACAAGGTAACCGCTAAAATGTACATTTAAAATTGACTGACATGTCTTTCTCAACTAGGGCTGTCACAATGATTAAATAATCGTCTCATCGCGATTGTTTGACCTCATTGCGATGATTTCAGATCACCGCGATGATTGCACAACTCTCTAAAAAACACAAGGGGGTGCTGCATCACCTGTATAAATGAGACAGTATCAGATTACTTTTAAATATGTGTTATGTGTATTAATATTTATTGCCAGGTAAACCTTGCAAAATATTTAATTTAAATAATCACAACAATGTGTGAATTATTTCATGAACAAACAAAAAATGTATGAGAATTAAATGCCAAAGCACTAAAACAGGCAATTAATCATCATAATCGTCACAATTTATTCGACAATTAACCGTCAGCCAAATTTCATAATCGTGACAGCCCTAGTCTCAACGAAAATTAACCTACCGCCAGCCACACAATGTCGCAAGCGCTCTTGGCAAACAGATAAGAGGTTTGAGAAGGACATTGACGCACACACGCAAAAGAGTTCAGGTCTTCTTAGGTCTGTTCGGCAAAAACACATTAATTGTAAATTACCCGATGCCGCTATTATTGTACCCGACCCGTGTCCGGGTGAAAGTTTTAGACCCAAACCCGATTGGGTCTCGGGTCGGACCTCGGGTTTTCGGATCTAAGTGGACCCATGAAGACCTCTACGCCCTTTCCCCCCGGTTAAAGGACATTTATGAAATATTTCAGGATATTGACCAAATTGTTTCAAAAAGGAAAATGTAGAGTGACTAGAAACTTTTTTTTAGTAGGATTTGCATGTGAAATGCAATGAAATGACTAAAGTGACATTTATGAAAATGCCATTTCAATCACTGAATAATAACCTTTGATCACCATTAAAGTGAAATGACTGAGCCTAAACATAAGAGTCTAATAAAAAAATGCTCATTTACAAGAAAACATGTCAGACGCACTGAGCTCTTCAACTGATATCAGTTTCCGTTTGATTCATGGAAACTTATATTTATATAGAAACTGTTACCATGGAAATTGACATTTCTTATTTTCTTTATTAGGTCTTTTAAAGGCAAAAGCAAAGAAGGAAATGCAGCATAGAGGAGGAAAGCAAAGTTTACCAAAGTTATTAGGGACAGACCAAGAAAAGCAGAGAAGCCTTTAGTGATGTTCTGGTTTCATGTGGAAGCACAGTGTGGTGGAGGAAGAGTTCAGACCTAAATGAGGAAGAGATAGTGAGAGAGACAGAATGAGAAGAGAAAGAGAGGTACATAGAAAAGTGACCAGACAGAAAGCAAGAGCGAAAGCAAGAGAGTCAATGTGTGAAAAGAAGAAAATGTGTCAAAACATGCACACACCCAAATCATTCAGTTAAAATCCCAGTAGTGTAGTGCATGGTATACCCACTTCTTCATTAGTTGGCATGGGGTATACCCACTTCTAAATATTAAAGGTCACATTCTTTCTGATCCCATTTTTCAAACATTAGTTAGTGTGTAATGTTGCTATAATAGCATAAAGAATATCTGTAAAATGATAAAGGTCAAAGTTCACTGCCAGGCGATATATATTTTCTTTTACAGAATTCGACTTTCAAAGCTCATAGCCAACGTCTGGTTTGGACTACAGCCCTCTACTTCCTGCTTTAATGACGTCAGTAGAACAGTTTTTTGATTAAACTCCGCCCACAGGAATACATCAGTCGTCAGCTAAGGTAACTGCTAACTGCTAAGCTGCTATCGAATCACAACACACTAAACAAACTACACAATCAGAACTCGATATGTATTTCTGAAGGAGGGACTTCATAGAACAAGGAAGACATCAGCCCGTTTTGAGGACAGTGAAAACAGCGCTATACAGATAAGTCAATTGTGTGAAAAATACTGCGTGACGTGAAACATGAACACATGTTATATTGTGCACTGGAAACACAATCAAAGTTAAAAACACAGAAAGAACGGGACCTTTAATTTCATGATGATCCTTACGCTAAGAAGTCAAGCAGCAACGGTTAAGTCACAACATTGGCACATTTTGTAGTTAACTAAATATGCAAGACTAGTTTTACATGTCACTGTTTATAACACAAGGTGGGTAACATTAGGAGGGCAGCTTAAAAAAAAAGTTGGGGCATAAATAAAGAGTACACCCACTTCTCCAGGGATGATTATACAACTGGCTGCGTCCGAAATCGCATACAGCATATGTGTCACGTAATACGTTATCACGTCAAAAGGTCACAGATGACGAATGCGAAACTATAGCCCCAGTGTTTACAAGTGTGAAGAAAGTGGATTGTTCTGACGTTGTTGTATGTGGAATGACAATAATTAATGTCTTAGTGTCAGAGTTTATTGTTTAAAATGGTCTGCAAATGTGCGTTTCACATATGATACACATGACCTTTCAACGTGCTTACGAAATTACGTGAGGTTGCGCTGGCGCGTCACACGGATAATGCAAGATGAGAAGTTGTGGTTTAAAGTGCATATTTTTAATTTTTCTTGCTAAAAATGACAATTGTTTCGCTAGATAAGACCCTCATGCCTCGTTTGAGATCGTTTAGAGTCCTTTGAAACCGCAATTTTAAACTGCATTAAAGTGTTGGGGTCCAATAAAGTCTATTAAAATGAGAAAAATCCTGGAATGTTTTACTAAAAAAACTTAATTTCTCCTCGACTGAACAAAGAAAGACATCAACATTTTGGATGACATAGGGGTGAGTAAATTATCTGGAATTTTTTTTTTAGGAGAAAATGGAGTAATCCTTTAAAATACATAAATATCTTACATTATATAATAAAATATGCAACCAAGTGTTTTAAAAGAAAATACAATCTACTTTACAGGCAAAACACAAAAAGACCTTTTATAGTTTTCGAATCATTGATGTCATCTATACACAAAATTACATAGAAACCACTTGATATAGATCAGAAGTGATATAGACGGTTTCATCGGACGCACGTGCGGTGACGCGATTACGGGTCTGGTTGGAACTTTACTTCCGGTTTCTGTTTGTTTAATGGACTAGTTGCTAAACTGAATTCTTGAACAAATACCTCATCGAAAATAACTAATGTTTTGCTTTCCAAGGTCATCCACGAAAGCCGCTTGTTTATGTTGTTACTGCTGAAACCGTCTATATATGAGAGATTTCTGGAAAAAGAACTAATATCCCGAAGATGTTGTAGCTCCCAAATAAATGTCCTATCCTAATTTCCCATACATTTGCTTTCAGTGTTAGTGATCAAAATCCACGCAATGATAACTTTGCGCTGAATGTCAACAAAAGTATTTGAAAACCAGTCCTAATGTAGCATAAAAGCCTATTGGAAATATCTTTAAAATAGAGATAAATGTAACTATCACAATAAATTTTAAACGGCTTTTGAAACGACTCTGTACAAAACCAACCAGTCTCAAGGACTTGATTCATCTTTCAAAGAGGAATCCGCAGGCTTCAGTGAACTGGTTTATAAAGCGGACAGAATTCAAATGTGCATTTCGGCACATACACAGACCTAAAGAAATAATATGATAGCTTTTCAGAGTTTTCTTTATCAGTAATGCAAGAGCAGAATCCTCTGATTGTTGTTTGTGACTATATTTAGGCAGTCAGGTAATATGTATACGTACTATGATCAGGCACCAGACCCAGTCCAGGTCTCAGAAGCAGCAAGACTTTACTTCCTCCAGCCTGGATGAGCTCAATAGCCCGTGTGTGTGTGATGCCCTGTGTGGGTTCACCATTGATCTCGACAATCTGATCTCCTACCTGTCAAGACAAACAAATACATTCAGTGATTTGTTTTTATTTTAGGATTTGCAATCAATTATTGTAAGAATTTAAGTATCTGAAACTGGGAATTCCAGTGTTAAAGGGGGCATGTCACTAAAAAATTTAAAATGTAAAATAAATCTTTGGTGTCCCCAGAGTACACATGTGACATTTTAGCTCAAAATACCATATAGATAATTTATTATAACATGTTAAAATTGCCACTTTGCAGGTGTGTGCAAAAATGTGCTGTTTTGGGTGTGTCCTTTAAAATGCAAATGAGCTAATGAAATTCAAACACTGATCACAATGATGGTGGTTTGTTGCATTTGAAATTCAATTGTGCTGTGAATTATTCTCTCTCTCTCTCTCTCTCTGCATTAAAGGTGCAGTGTGTAATTTTTAGAAGGATCTCTTGACAGAAATGCAAAATAATATACAAAACGATATTATCAGGGGTGTATAAAGACCTTTTATAATGAACCGTTATGTGTTTATTACCTTCGGAGACCTTTTTATCTACATACACTGAGGGTCCCCGTACATCAAAGTCGCCATTTTGTGCCACCATTTTTCTACAGAAGCCCTTAACGGACAAATTTTTTACTAAGTTGTCTCCGACGATGACATGTTTGTCCGGTGGCGGCTAACGTAGCTTCACTATGTGTTTCAAAAGCGAGGGGTGAGCAGTGGACTAAGTCGTTTGTTGCAATTCACAACCCACCACTAGATGGCACTAAAATTTACACACTGCACCTTTAAATGGCTGTACCAAGGTTGGATAGTGCAAATTAAGGGGAGGTATAATTATAATAAGATCTCCTTATGACATCATAAGGAGAGCCAAATTTCATTTACCTAATTTTTCTCATGCTTGCAGAGAATGGTTACCAAAGCGAAGTTACTGGGTTGATCTTTTTCACATTTTCTAGGTTAATAGAAGCACTGGGAACCCAATTACAGCACTTAAACATGAAAAACTTCAGATTTTCATCCCATGGCCCCTTTAATACATATAAACAAGTATTGAAAAAGAGCTCACATGTATCCTGCCATCTTTAAGAGCAGGACCGTCTTCAGCCAATCTGAGGATAAAGAGACCCATATTATATTCCTTCCCTCCCCGCAGACTGAATCCGAAACCTCTCTGTCCTCTTTCCAACTCCACCGGATAACAACCCTGAAACAGAGACTGGATAAGTTTCGTATACTTCAAACTCAAACTGTTCACACTACGTACAACAATCGCTAAACTATGCAAATATATTATCAACACATTCTTGTTTCACCAACACCACCACAAAATGTTACATAACATTTTTATTTGGAGTGAAAATGCAAGTTATTCTACCGCACCTATCAGTGCTAATGAAAAATGACACTCAATTCTGTCATTATCATTACATATGGCTTATTCTGCACAAATTGCAAATCTTCCAAGTGACAAACGTTCCCTCTGAAAGTTTTAGGATTTAATTTAACCTCCATCGAACGTGGGCTGCATAAGAATGATGCACTTACAAGAGTTGCATGATAATCACTGAACTCCATTACTGCGAGCTTAACACCAATCATTGCTTGTCGAACTGCTGCTGTCTCCTGTAAATCTCACCTGCTTCGGCCCTGAGGTGACAGTTCCCATCTCACCCTGAGGCAGGGATTTGTATTCGGCTCGGGCCATGTCCTTCCTGTCCTCTGTATCCGTGCCGTTCCTATATCATCACACAATAAAATGCTGCTTAAAGGCATAAATTCAATTTGTGGACAAAATTAAAGCACAATATAAAGAACAAGCTTGATTGCAAAGTTTCCAACAAAACTACTCCTAAAAGGATGCATGTGATCGCCAAGGATCGAGCAGTTACAATGTATAGTGTAACAATTTATACATTGTGCATTCACGGACATTTATGAATTTATGCTGTGAACATCGTATACTCTTCAGTATAATCGTTTAATCAATTTTAAAGGGACACTCCACTTTTTTTTGAAAATATGCTCATTTTCAAGCTCCCCTAGAGATAAACATTTGATTCTTACCGTTTTGGAATCCATTCAGCTGATCTCCGGGTCTGGCACTTTTAGCATAGCTTAGCATAATCCATTGAATCTGATTAGACCATTAGCATCGCACAAAAAATAACCAAAGAGTTTCAATATTTTTCCTATTTAGGGCTTGGCTCTTCTGTGGTTACATCGTGTACTTAGACCGACGGAAATTATATGTTGTGATTTGCGCAATGCTAATGGTCTAATCAGATTCAATGGATTGTGCTAAGCTATGCTAAAAGTGCTAGCGGCAGAACCGGAGATCAGCTGAATGGATTCCAAAACGGTAAGAATCAAATGTTTATCTCTAAGGGAGCTTGAAAATGAGCATATTTTGTCCCTTTAATAAATTCTCATTCAATCTATAGAGTATATAGCGCACAGGTGTGTTACATGATTGCTGGAATGGAGCTTGTACCTGTCATCTGGACTGACGGGTTGCTGTCCCATAGCTCTGTGCTGGGAGGCCGGGCTCTGCTTTGCTGAACTGGTGGCTGACGGAGGGCTGCTGTGTTCTGAAAAATAAATGGGATTATCAGCGTGGCGGACACACATTTTTAAACTCCATCCGCGCTTTTGGTTTCAAGCCTTCTGAAACGCTCGAGCAGCTTTACTGTCACAGCGAAAAAGAAATGGCCAATTTACTGCTTCCTTAAACCGGCTAAACTGTGCCCAAAAATAATGAAGAGAAAATTCCCAGAAGCTCACCCTCCTCGGGGACCACCGTGAGCGCAACGGCGTTCCCGGCGTCTTTGATGAGCTGGACGATGTCGTTGTGCGACAGCTCAATAATCGACTGGCCATTAACGGCGGAAATGCGGTCACCCACTTTGAGCCGTCCGCAGCGATCGGTGGGACTGCCGTCTATGATACGACCAATCTTATGGGGGATAACTGGAGGGATAGACAGAGAGATTAATTAACATGCATTTACATCACCTTAAACAAGTATATATATAGTATACATAGTAAAACGGTAAATCTAGTGGGAATAGACCATGTTATGGACATGACATTTAGATTCTTCTATTGTTACATTTAAGACATAAATTCACAAATAATTGATACAAATGAACAAATCAAATGGCTTTAAAGTTCACTTTACTAAGATATTGTTTTTATAATAGCTCTGTGATTATTATTGTAACAATTCACAGCTAAGTTCATCATTTGAACAGTATTTCACACGCCTCTGAGCAACAGAAAGAAAGACCTGGCGTAAATTCTCAACAATGTTACATGTCATGCACATCTGTAGTTAACATCTAATACAAACACAGTACAAGGTGTGCTGTCTGGAGCTGACAGCATAGCAGCCGAACTCAAACAGATTGAGGTAGCTGTGGGGAAAAGCTTTAAAAAAAACTACTGACCTCCTGGTGGAGGCTTGTTTTTAGATGTGAGGATGACGAATCCAAAGCCTTCGTTGTCTCTGCGCTGCAAGGTGACGTCGTAGGGTTGAGGGTGACCGTGGCTGGGCAATTCCATGTGAGGTGGTTTAGGTGAGCCGTTTACTAGCGCAGGGGCTTGTGGACCCTGAAGCTGTGCCACGTCATCTTCCTCTCTTTCACCTAAATCATAGTAAAGATTCAAATGAGCACAGATTTATGCCAAACAACATTACTGTGACAAAGGTGCAATAACTGTTGCTGAAACGCTGTCACACATCTATTTTCATAATATTAGTGCAAATTCTGTGTGTTTTACACTACATAGTCTCTTTTCTTAAAGGGCCATTTCCATGTAAGCTGGTAATGGATGTCTGATTTAATATGATAACTATCCTCTATCATATTAAATGACTAATGCTGCGTTTACACCAGCCGCGGTAGAGGCGGCAAGCGCTGATGATTTACATGTTAAGTCAATGCAAAGACGCGATTAGGCATCCTGCGACGCGGTAGGTGTGGCGCGGATGGCACACGGAAGTGATCGTTGCCACGGGAAACACGCGAGGTCAAAAATCTGAACTTTGACGGATTTCCGTGCCGTGTTAACCAATCAGGACCTTGCTGTAGTAGTGATGTGATTATAGGAAACGAGCGGAGTCTCAGCGGAGCCACAGAAGCCCATCCCATGATGCGAATTTCTGCGTGAATTTCTCGAATGACTAGAATTTCACGCGCGACTTTCACTCCAGAATGAAGCGAGTTAACTTAAATGTTCAAGCGTCCAACTACGCGCGAATAGCGCGTTTTTGCCGCCTCTACTGCGGCTGGTGTAAACGCACTGTAAGGGAAATGGTTTTAGATTAATCCAGAACTAGGCCTTAGTTATATTAGGGCATTCACGTAGTTTTTACAAACAATGACAATGATATCAGTCTCTCCAGGATTTAACTTTTTTGTGTTATTTTTTGTGATCAAAACAACTGATTTTGCGGGGGTAATTTCCAGAAATCAGTCCTTCTAGAAAAACAGTTTTTTTGTGATTGTCGCAGGCAAAAAGCATTTTATGATTAATTGATATAAATGTCTTACATACTGTTCCTTTAAATTTTTGCGATTAAATAACAAATAATGCAGGATCTCAAAATAACTCGACATTTAGTTGATTTTGCGCTCGTTCCGGAAAAACTGAAGAGACTGTAATATAAGATATATCAGTACAAAAAGGTTTTTAAATAAAAAAAAATTTAGTCTTGGACTAGGATAAGCCCTGTCCGGAAAACCGCCCCTTTATTTCCTATATTCTACAGTATAGTACAGTATATACTACTTCAGTAAATTACAATCTTTTTATAAGGACACAAATATTGCAATAATACCTTGTATTCTATTCTTTATGAATTTTTCTGTATTTCTTTTAGATGTAAAGCTGACTTTAAACAATGCAATCATAAATAAGCAAACTGCAACAATGTATAACACAACACATAGCAAACTAACTAAATCTCAGTGTGCTTTAGCGGCAATAAAACGAAACGAGTTGAAAAATGGCTACAAAGAATGAAGTTAAATTTCAATAGCTTCATAAATAAATCCTTTAATAGTTACTCTGTGCTTCGGAGCCATCGTTTTAACACAAAGAGTCTTGTGCTTTGACTGAAACTATCACCATTAAATTTTGATTTTGTGGTTATTATTTTATAGCTTCACTCGCTCTTTCACTCAGAATTAATGGTGCGAAACGTTATCCAGACATCATTCCTGGATATGAATGAAACCTCTGGAGGAAATACAATTGTGTGTTACAGGGTTCAAAACGTAAATACACAGACACAACCTCAGAATAAAGGGGTTTTAAAAACTGCGGTACAAACCTGGAAAAGTGAGCTTTCTGCGCACCGTCAGCATCACCTGGCCGTTGCGGGCAGCGTTGGTCATGAGCTCCAGGACTTGTTTATGAGATTTTCCTTTGACTGGAACGCCGTCGATACAGATGAGCTCATCACCGGCCCGCAACCGTCCGTCTTTTTCAGCGGCGCCCAGAGGTACGATGGCACCAATGTAGACCTGAAAACGCGATATGGTTACAAATAATATATATGACCTGCAACAGTCACTGCATCATAGGGTGCATATCACACATATAACTACAACATCCTTACTGACTAATCCTTATAATCTCCATTTTGTGATAGTATGATGACAAATAAGTTACATAAACTAGCATTACAAAGCACATAAAGACTCACTGGTTGATCCGGCCCTTCTCCTCCCAGCACTCTGAACCCAAATCCAGTCTCCTGGTTCCTCTTGATGAACACATCCAGGTCTCTAGTGTTAGGAGCTGAAGATCACAGAGAAAATTTTGTTTATTATTTGTACGCAAAATGCATCCAAAATGCACTAGTGAAAGCTGAACTCACGCTTGCTGTCCATCAGGGCTTTAGACTTGAGGTAGAGCTCAGACGGGTCCAGTTTTGGTGAGCTGGAGCGGATGACATGAGGTGGGAAGGGGAGGGACTGTGGGGCGGGCTCAGCCGGAGCTGGGGTTTCAGTGCTGATGGAGCTGGTGGGAATGTCCTGCTTTTGGGTTATGGGTATAGCAGGTGTTATCTTAAACAAACATAAGGACACACAGGCAGCAAACATTACACAAAGCTTTATAACACTTGGGGGTAACGTCAATATTTTATATAACTGTACATTCGGATAAAGAAAATGCTGGGTTGTTTCAATGGTTGGGTAAAATATGATATTTCTAGATTAATTTACACCAAAAGTTGAGTTGGTCAGTATTTTACCCAATCATTGGTTGAAAAACCCAAAATTTTTTACTCTGTACACCAGACATCAAGATTTTTAGTTCAAGTGAGATGGTGAAACATACTGTAGCCTTGCATCAATGCACACTCTTAATTTTCCTTTAAATTACTATGTAAAGTTACAGCAACATCCTACATAATATCCCTGATCTTTTCATGGTTCTGATATACCCGCCACATAGATATCTTCATTATTCTGCCTGCAGTCACATCATTGGTTATCACAGAGCTATTAAATAAAGATCAAAGCACGTCTTTATGACTCACATCTTTAAGCGGGACTGTGTGATATGAGCCAAATGTAATATGAATGTATGAAGATCAACATGAGAAACACTGTTGACTACAGTGATGTTTAGTGCGGATGTTCAGGTTTGCCTCCAGGTTATTCATCACGTCAAGATCTTAAAATAACATTATAGCTTTTGGCACTCGCTCCTTGAATAATGTACGCAACAGACCTTCATCTCTGGTAAACCAAGAAGGGAAGCCAGCGAGGCCGATAAATAATTCGCCCCGTTTCATCATCATTTCACAAAGCTTCATTAAATCACAATTCCCTAATGTGTGTGTCTGAATTTAATTCCAAAGATTGAGTAATTAAAGACATTAAGCTGAACTCACAGGTTTCAAAGACTTCACTGGAGATGTTTGACCTGCAGGAGAAAACAGAAATAGAGAAATTAGTTAATAAATAGGAATGCACAATATAATTATAAAAGTGCATTTAAAGATTAAATACTTTGATGATGAGTGCAGGGCGGATGTAAATATAAATTCATTCATGAAAAAGTAGTCAACAATTGACCTTCATTGTAGAAAAAACAAATACTATGGAAGTCAATGTTTACCTAAATGGGTGATTCTCGCGAAATTAGACTTATGAGGTGTCATGAAACATTTTGATAATAAAAGCAAATGCAAAGTAAGAGTATCACAAACATCTCTTCATGAATTATTTTGCACATGATTTCAAATGACATAATACAAACCAATTTTGTTGTTTTTTCCACATTTAAGCGGAAAATTTGTATTACCGCAACGTGTCCATGACTGGATTTGGGTTCTTTGACATGGAAATATTTATAATTAAACAATCTAAAAAATAAAAAGCTTCAGTGCATGTTATACTATAAACACTAACAGTAAAGAAACATGTGGTATTTGGTGATCATTGGTAAATGTAGAGACAATAGTAAGAAATATAAATGTGTCCAAGAAAAATTTTCTCATCCTCCGCAACAATTTTCAATCATTGTTTAAGCCCTCAATGAACTAACATTTTAAAAAAAATTGTTGGAAGGGACATAATTGACTGTGACACTCAAGATGGCTACCAGGTAAGCAGTTCTTATTTTTTCTCTCCAGATAAAAGTTTTGTTTGTCATAGTACCTAGACAACTTTTTAGTTCTTAGAATTTTTTAAATCCTCTAAAAATAATTGTTATAGTAAGTTCAGACCTTAATCTTATATGTGCAAAAAAAATCTAATGCTCGACACCTAAGTCTGGATTTCGTGAGAATCACCCAAATTTATCAAAATATCTTCTTTTATGTTCAATAGAATAAAGAAAGTCATGAGGGTGAGTAAATGATGACATAAGTTTAATTTTTGGTTGAACTATCCCTTTAAAGCAAAATCAGGAGGTTTGCAACTATTATTTGTTTCGATCCTAGTATTCTTAGTGAAATTTAAACTAAAATGTAAAACGAGCAAGTTTATATTTCACCCCAAAATGAAATACACATTATTTATTGTTGTTCAAAACCTGTAGTGTCTACCTGTTTTTTTTTTCTTTTTCTTTTGAAGAATCATCAAACAGGCACAATGACTATTTAGTGAACAAGATGTCAAGCTTCATTAAAATCTAAGCTTTTGAGGCGTTTTCTATTCTAGTCCTTTTTGGAGCAATACTTTCTTAAACCAATAGTGGCCACTAAGTGGCACTGTAATCCACATTCGGTTTAGTCGCACTGGAAAAATACAGTGTGTAAAACGAAGCAATGTTTATGTATCTGTGCGTGCGCTGCATGTACAATGATAAAACCTACATGTCAACCTCAAACAAATGCACGAAAGCCTATTATATTATAAATACAATGTCTTTGAAGAACATCCACACCTGCTTTAAGTGTTTGTAACTGCGTTTGCACAAGTCAAAGAAACGTGCATTACAATACAAACAGGTTTGACCTTTGTAACCGCAGTCTGGTGGGGCGCCGTGACAGCTGAAACTTCAACCTGATATTTCACCTGAGCTCCAGACTAGACGCAATATAGATCGGTGTGTCTCGCTGTTGTGCATGCTAATACTCCGGTTCAATTAAAAACGCTGTCGGGGGTTTCTCTACAAGTTCAGAGACTCTTATTTTATCTAAAACCATGAATTCAGATAAGTTATTTAAAAAGTTGTTGATATTATTGATAGTGTCTATACACCAAGTCAGCACAAACTACAGTTGTCATGAGAGATTTTGTATTTTATAAAAAAAAAAGAAGAGGCAGCTTAACATAATAAAAATGACACCACTTTATATGTATTACTACTTAATTAATATCAACATGTCGGTGAAGATTAGGAATATCTCAGCATGTAAGTATGAGGCGTTAATGATATTATAATTGTTTAGAGATGATGTCACTAAAATGCCGTTTCTCTTTTCTCGCGCACAAACACAACTTACCTCACATTTAGATCTCTTATTTTTCTGTTTCACACTTTGTATCATACTTTATATTTATACATTTTTATTTCACACAGTTTGTCCTCACACACCCTAGATAGCACCAGTAGCGTACCGTAAATCTTGTCCAAGTTTGTGTTCCGCCCATAAAGTGTGACGTCACGATTTTCATATATGAAATTAGGAAATTTCATATATATATGAAATTATATATATTTTGTGTATTTTATGTAATGTTTTATTTTAATTGTTCTATTTATTCTTTTTGTATATATTTTTGTATATACCCTTGGCACTTATGTAATGTTCGTATTGTTTAAAGGTGCAGTGTGTAATTTTTAGAAGGATCTCTTGACAGAAATGCAAAATGATATACAAAACTATATTATCAGGGGTGTATAAAGATCTTTCATAATGAACCGGTATGTGTTTATTACCTTAGAACGAGACCTTTTTATCTACATACACCGAGGGTCCCCTTACATGGAAGTCACCATTTTGTGCCGCCATTTTTCTACAGAAGCCCTTAACGGACAATTTTTTTTACATAGTTGTCTCCGACGATGACATGCTTGTCTGGTGGCGGCTACTGTAGCTTCTCTATGTGTTTCAAAAGCGAGGGGTGAGCAGTGGACTAAGCCATTGGTTGCAATTCGTGACCTCACCACTAGATGCCGCTAAAATTTACACACTGCACCTTTAAAGGTTTACTCCATTTTCTTAAAAAAAAATCACAATAATTTACTCACCCCTATGTCTTGTCCTTCTTTGTTCAGTCAAGAAGAACTTTAATTTCTTTAAGAAAAACATTCCATGATTTTTCTCAATTTTATAGACTTTATTGGACCCCAACACTTTAAATGCAGTTTAAAATTGCTCAAAACGATCCCAACCGAGACATAAGGTACTTATATAGCAAAACGATCATCATTTTCGGCAAGGAAAATAAAAAATATGTACTTTTAAACCACAACTTCTCGTCTTGCACTATCCATGTAACGCGCCAGTGCAACCTCACATAATGCGTCATGACGTCAAAGGTCACACGTGACATATGCGAAACTACCACCCCAGTGTTTACAACTGTGGAGAAAAGGACCGTTCTGTATGTTGTATGATATTAATTAATGTCCTTGTGTCAGTTTATTGTTTAAAATGGTCTACAAATGTGCGTTTCACATATGTAACACGTGACCTTTCCACGTCATGACACACTGCGTGAGGTCGCGCTGGCGAGTCACACATATAGTGCAAGACGAGAAGTTGTGGTTTAAAAGTACATATTTTTTATTTTTCTTGCCGAAAATGATGAAAAATCCTGGAATGTTTTCCTTACAAAACTTAATTTCTTCTTAACTGAACAAAGGAAGACATCAACATTTTGGATGATATGGGGATGAGTAAATTATCTGGATTTTTTAAGAAAGTGGAGTAATCCTTTAAGCAATAATAAAAAAATTGATCTCTTTTGGAGACTGTTTGGCAATTTCACCTTCTTTTAAATAACAATAGGCTGCACAGCTTCCTGACCTTCAGCCAGCTCCTTGTTTCCTGTCTGCCATTATTGGACAAACTGATTAATCCAGGTGTGTCTGATTATTGTTGTTGTGACTACTGAGGTCAGGCACACGTGGATTAATCAGTTTGTTTGTGACTACTGAGGTCAGGCACACCTGGATTAATCAGTTTGTCCAATAATGGCAGACAGGAAACAAGGAGCTGGCTGAAGTTCAGGAAGTAGTGCAGCTGGGCATAAAGCCTATTATTTTTCATGTTCTGTTTCGACATAAATCCAGTTCATCTTTTTGATTTATATCTTTTATAAAATGTCGGATCTGGGAGTCTTCGGC
Source organism: Misgurnus anguillicaudatus (assembly GCF_027580225.2). Lineage (NCBI taxonomy): Eukaryota > Metazoa > Chordata > Actinopteri > Cypriniformes > Cobitidae > Misgurnus > Misgurnus anguillicaudatus. Next base: position 19,387,981 of record NC_073349.2, read on the forward strand.
TACAGATGGTTAATAGCTCCGGAGATTTAAAAAGTGAACTAATCAATAAACACTCGACAGTGATGTAAATGGGAAGGAAGCGATTCTCGCATAAAACTTTATGCTGAAAACTTTCACAAAAAGCAATTGACCTTCCAAAAACCATTGTGACTTATTACTACCACTTCAGTATTTGAATCACCAAACAGTATTAGACTCCCTGTGCATACAAATCAATAATCTTACACCGTTTCACACACACACACTCACCTCCTCTAAGCACCAGCACGTTGACCTCACTGCCCATAGGCAGGTCTTTCAAGATGTCCACCACCTGCGCATGGCTGAGCGTTTGTACATTCTGCCTATTTATTTCCTTTATAACATCCCCTTTCAGCAGGCCTCGACACCACTGCGCATCCAGAATCATCTTAACCTTCTGACCCAGCGGACAATCCGCAATGGCGAAGCCGAATCCGCTCGGCCCCTTCACCAGAGGCACACTGACCAGCTCGGGCTGCAGCAGGGTGGTCTCCCCAGCATCCGGGTAACGTCCATTGGGCATTACTGCAGCTGGGTGTCTTCCCTCAGTGTTTAAGTAATGAAGGTCCTGCGGGGAGGGTGTGCCGTTTGAATGACCATCCATCCCTGGCATACCAACCATCATGTCTCCTGCGCCCTCCTCGCTGGAACTGGTGTCTGCTGGCAACGGGTACCCACGGCACAGCACCATGTCTACGTACTGATTCACGGGAATGGACTGGAACATCTGCACCACATCTGCGTGGGTCTTGCCCAGCACGCATGCGCCGTTTATGTCCACAATAACGTCACCTAAACAACGGAAGAAAAAAACATGCCTTTTTACAATGAATTTGCATTGTATAGCCAGTAAATCTAAATAAATTAAAAATGTTACTATTATAAATTTTTGTATTTTTCAAAGCTCATGCATATGCACATTTCAAACCAGTTAAGCTGTGTTCACACAAAAAAGCAATTACATCACTCACAAGTCTCTGTGATATTAATTGCTACCAGGTGTTTAGACTTGACCGCTTCATCTAAATGTACAGTACCACAGGCAATAGTCTCCCTGCTTAACGAGTTAATAATTCCTGTTAAACCCTTTAAGGAATGAATGCCGTCTTGGCGTTTTCTCGTGTTTATTAGTATGAAATGCAGTGATAAAGAGCCAGGGGCCACATAACCATTAGTTGAGCTAAACTCGATGATCTGCCCTGTTGGTTCAGTCTATCTAATGTTAAGTGTGTCTATTGATCTCTGCAGTGGGCGTTAGGGATTCCTGCATCCTTTTCTGCTCTGGACCAATCAATGGCATCCTTCCAGTCTTGCCTCACTGCATGGATTGTTAGCTCAGCAAGCAATACGATCAATGCGGAGCAGGGCTGCAGGTACACCACTGCTCCATCTGTAAACTGTATCTCATTTCTATCCAATACAGATGATCTGGTTAAGGCAATGGATATGCTTTCTCTTTAAAAAGCAACTGCGTGTCGTCCTGCTATTCATAATATTGGCACTTATTGCACATCCTGTCAGCGCCGCAGGAGTTAAAGAGTTTTTCATGCGAGGAAACAACATAAGAAATTCACAAGTAACAGCTGCTTACAGTAAGTAAACTGGGGTCAGCTTGTCAGTAGCCAATAGTAGTTGGCACACTGACTGACCACCCAAAGTCTGTACAAAAAAGGCACACGCTGGTTGAAATCATCAGCTGTAATCGGATTGGCTGCTTTAGACAAAAGTAAATCAGTAACATAAAATATTTTATAGCCTAGTGGTTAGAGAGTCGGGCTTGTAACCCGAGAGTTGCCGGTTTAGTCTCATGGCCGGCAGGTTGTGGTGCCCTTGAACCATGGGTTAAATGCAGAGGTCACATTTGCATGCTTGACAAGCTTGTCACGTTCACATTTATCTTTACTGGATTACGTAATAAAAATCTGCAACATGTGCAATTAAAACCTGTAATGAATTTGAAAATGTAGTGTCTTGCAATGTCAAACAGAGGTGAATGACCCATAAACAACCATGTATGACTGTTTAATGGCTTGTTGACAAAATGCACCGATTTGCATAAGGAAATTGGATGCTGATGAATTTACTAGCGTGCCTCTGTGTTGGCCAAAGCACACGTATAGCGCTGCAGTCAATTCAAGAATGAAATCTATATCTCGGTTAAATTACTTCACATTTCTATGTAAGATTGAGACTCCAGGGACTAAAGCACACAGGCAGTTGTTTCCTCACATTGTAATAGAGGGTAGCGAGTGTTAGTCTACGCTCTGCAATTATCACAAGATGTGACTCCGCAGGAACGCCGGTTCCCCTGATGCTCGCCCACAGATTCTCATTTATTCTACAACTATCCATGCAATCATGCTGCGTGTACCATTCACAAGATTATTTACAGGGGATCTGGCAACCCGGCAATGCGCCAAGCAATGAAGTCGGGCCAAGAACAGTGTCCCACAACGCACCACACGTCATACAATTTAAGACCGCAGTGACAAATGTGAATGAGCCGGGTTGTTAACGTGGTTAAAAGTACTTGGATCCAATTAATTAGCCGACTGCTTGAAGGATTGCTTATGAATATTCATAAAATAAAAAGCACAAGCTGGCTAAATGTGAATAGGTGCCAAGAGGAATTACCCGAAGCAATTTTGTTATCCTGCGCAGCCGGTCCATCTCTCAGGACGTTCTTCACTTGCAGGAATTCGTCTGGTCGATCTCCGCCGATGATGGTGAAGCCGAAGCCCTGCAGACTTTTCTTCAGCGTCGTCCGCAGAATGGCCCCTTGCAATTGAGATGGGTCCCGTGTAAATCCCCTCAAACCAGCTTCAACTAAGAGAGAGAATACAGAATGAGGCCGTTTTGAAATACACAGCCAAAAACCTCTCAAGTGTTTGATTTCAAAATCACGGGTGTTAATAAAGAATTGGCTCAGTTTTGTTGCTATAACAGCCTTGCACTCTCCCGGGAAGGCTTTCGACTAGCTGGAACGCAGCTGCAGGGATTTGTTCCCAGACAGGGGAGCATTAGTCAAGCAATGGTATTGGGCGATGCACCTGTTAGAGGCCCAAAACAAACAAGCCAAAATCTATAACAAACAAAGCATGAAGATGTTGACAACTTAAAGGCCAACTGTTTTAATTCTGGCACATGCATGCAGTTCCTTTTAGGTGCACCCATTTAATAATGGGTGCACCTAAAGGGGTGGAGGTGCACATACTTTTGAAAATGTAGTGCATGCATCTATTACGCAATAAGGAATTAGATTCAATTAAAAAGCTGACTTGAGTTTTGTATCATTTTGACTCAAAAATATTGAATAATTAAACAGAGAGAGAAAGAGAGAGAGAGAGAGAGAGAGAGAAAGAGAGAGAGAGAATTTGCATCTCCAGCATGTTTTTGGCCTGTGGGAGGAAACCGGAGTACCCAGGTTAACCTTGCTGACACAGGGAGAACATGCAAACTCCACACAGAAAAACCTCCTGACCTAGCCGGAGCTCAAAATGGGAACCTTCTTGATGTGAGGCAACAGTGCTACTCACTGAACCACTGTGCCGCCCGCCCTTGCCATTTCCTAGGGGGAATAGTGCGATGCTAATTAATGAATAGAATAAAAATACCTGGAGGACTTTGGAAATGTAAAAATATTCATAAAATAAAAGGCCACAGATTTCGTATTAAACGCGTTGTGTGAAACCCAACAGCACTGAATACTTACATGGGTGATTCTTGCGAAATTAGACTTATGAGGTGTCATGAAACATTTTGATAAAAAGTAAATGCAAATTAAGAGTATCAAAATAAGAAGCATACAGTTACAAACATCTCTTCATGTACTATTTTGCACATAATTTCAAATGACATTTTGCACATTTAAGAGGAAAATTTTCATTACCGCAACGTGTCCTTACCATGGGTTCTTTGACATGGAAATATATATAATACTTTATGATTTTGAGATTTTTCGACGGATTGAATGTCCAGGTTCATTTCCTTATACAGTATGCTTCACATATCTAAATGGCCAATGAAAAGTTGTGAAATCACGTTATCTGATTTTCAAGTATATCCATTTGGTGTCAAAGCTGTCAATCACGCCGCATATCTCCCACCCTGTGGATGCATCTTGCCGGTCTTGTGAAGTTTCATCGAACCTCAGCACTGGATAGCCGAATAAACAGACAATGACTTTACTTCATCGAGGTAAACGTTTCCCCCCTGACGCCAGACGCATGTCTACGAGTGACAAAATTACGGTAGGACTGTGCAAACAAAGTATCTGTCTAGCATTACCATGTCAGTGTATTGATTCATTGTCCCTTCATAGTTTGCAAGAGACATTTAATAAATGTATAATTAATATGAAATAAACCAAGCGTATTTAATAAACTAAGACGTAGGCTATTTAATAAACTGAGCGTATTCATCTGTCAATATGAAACGGGACTTGGCCATTCTAATTAATGATCGGAAGAACGCGTATCGACCACCATTACTGTAAAATATGCACGCATGTCCATTTAAACTCAATTGGTCAAATGTGGATTATATCATTACACTGGCAAGAATATGGTTACATGTAAAGATGCCGTATAAAGCATGACAACGCTACATTCAACTGCTTTTGTGTGTTTTATTCACTTCCTGAAAAGTAACTGTTTTGGACATACGTGAGTTTCATCGGGCAGCAACGCTATATTTAATGTAGTATCATGTTGCGGTAATGATAATTTTTTATAATGATAATCTAAAAAATGTAAATAATTCTATAGGATTTTTTTTTATCCTCTAAAAATAATGGTTATAGTTAAGTTTAGACCTTAATCTTATATGTGCAAAAAAAATTATTAAAATGTTGGACACCTTCTAAGTCTGGATTTCGTGAGAATTACCCGCATCAGCTACAATTTTGTTTTCTTACGACGGCAAACTATTCATATACACAAAGTTATAACAAACTTTCACAGAAACAATACTAACTAAAAAGTCATTTAGTGTACTTTACTTTTAATATGTAGATAATCCCCAGTTATCAATTTATTATTCCACACGAATTGGTGTCCTACCCAACATAATTCACTGAATTAGCATTAGATCAGTTTTGACCTTTTGCATTAATTGTTTTTTAAAGATGAAGATGTTTAACACGCCGATTCTGGATCAGCTTTAAATGGCAGCGCGTAGGCTAATTACAGCCGTTTATAACTCAAATAAAGCAGGAGTATGATTTATTCTTGGCTCATTTGAGAGTGCCAACAGCATCAGATGAAACCACATCAATCTCATTAGAAGAGTAGGAATGGATATCTCACAATGTGTCGTGGGAATACCATTTGCATAATAACCACATTGATGAGGTGGACTTGCCCGGGGAAAAGGGATTATGTTGAATGTAATAACCATGACACACATTTGAACCGTAGATCACGGCGTGCGTGTGGGAATGCCAGTTTGTTGTGCCATGATGGACGCAGGAAGGTGCACATGGAAGCATCCTTGCATACTAAACGTATACATCTTTCTATCATGCATGTAGTGCAATCGTTCAGTAAAACAACAGTGAAAAGGGTTGGGTTGATGTTTATGTTTGCTTTATTATGCATGTCATGCATCATTATCTTTCCTGAAGCAGATTGATGTCAGAATATAATTGAAGTATGTATGGGACACAACATAATGCATGATTTATATATATTTTTCCTAGGGATGCACCGATATGGAAATTTTGGCCGATACCGATAACTCTTTATATTTGGGGGTCGATAACCGATATATATATATTAAAAATATCAAGCTTATATTTTCACAAAATGTTATTTACATTATACAAGGTGATTTCATGTATAAATCAATAAATTAAAAAGCTGAGTTTTCACTGCCAAAGTCACATTTTTCGGTCACCTATTTCTAAAGGAGGCTGATCAAATCAGTAAAGCAAAACAGTGCGGCAAGTCCCCCATTCTCATTAAACCGCCCTGGCCAGCTAACAGAGCATAGCATAACATAGCACGCTAGCGTGTGCTCTCACTAATGAGACACAACAGACATCCGCTGCCATCAACCCAAAGGGAATAGAAAGGACAACATTGGTGTTCAGAGGACACAGGAGACAAAGAGGGGCATGGAGTCTAGACAACAAACAGAGTTCTGCTTCTTACCGGTTTATCCTTGAACAACTCAGTCATGTGTTAAGCAGACCAACGGAGACCAATGCAATCATTCAGGTCTAAAAATTGTTCCAGGATATAAGATGACAATGACAGAGTCTTTACATTTTTCTCTAATGGATAGTTGTAGTTGTTTTAATAGATAAGAATACATGTCCTCATCATAAGGGCATCTAATCTTTGTAAAAGTATTGGATATTGGGATGCAGCCACAGTGTCTCTCAATGCACAAAACACATTGATTCTAAGGTCAAATAGGACAGATGCAGTATGAACAGTATATCAGAGAAATGTTTGTGCCAGCGTAAGTGGTTTAAACTGATGCTTCTAAACCTGATACACAAGTAGACATTAAGTGAGCCTGACAGTACTGCTTACTTTCATATGAGAGCAGGACAGATATAAGAGTCATGTTAAAACACCTGCAACATATGTATAAATGTATACAGTAACAGTACAAGTATGGACACACAAGTGAGCTGACAGAACTGCTGGATGTAAGGAATGGAGCTCAGAGCCTCGGGGATTAACTGAGATCATATCAACCACAGATGTGTTTCTGATGGAAAATGTTCTGACTCTACACCTGAGCAACTCATGCATCTCTTAACTTTATAATTTCACACGTAGTAGGACATTTTTTTTTATTTAGATTGGTGTGGAAGACATCAAACATTCACATGTCTACATTTTGTCAGACCAATCGACTAAAAATGCATGATTAAATGTATCAATCATCTACTCAAATCATCAATACTTAAAGGTACAGTGTGTAATTTGTAGAAGGATCTCTAAACAGAAATGCAATATAATATACAAAACTACATTATCATGGTTGTATAAAGACCTTTTTATAATGAATCGTTATGTTTTTATTACCTTAGAATGAGATGTTTTTATCTACATGCACGAGGGTCCCCTTACGTGGAAGTCGCCATTTTGTGCGTTTCTACAGAAGCCCTTAACGGACAAACATTTTTGTCTCCAATGATGACATGTTTTTCCGGTGGCGGCTACTGTAGCTTCTCTATGCGTTTCAAAAGCGAAGGGTGAGCAGTGGGCTGAGCTGTTGGTTGCAATTTGTAACCTCACCACTAGATGCCGCTAAAATTTACACACTGCACCTTTAAGTTGCTCTTTGCAATGAAACAAAAGGCTTGCTGATCACTGGCTCCAATTCAGTTGCAGCGTTGCTTGCTTTACTGAATAAATTATATATTAGGTTGAATTTGAACCCAAGCCCTGTTGCATGCTTTTGTAAAAATAGACTAACAAAAAGATTTTCAACAAATAAGCACATTACGCCATTAAATTCTTGCCCTTCACATTATCATCTCTGTACAAATACAGTTTGTTCAAGTAATTGAGGTGAATTTAGCTCATTATATTTCCTTATACTATCCTGTCTATTCTCACCGTTGTTGAAAAAGTTGTTTAAAGGGGACAAATCATGAAATTCCGACTTTTTCCTTCTTAAAGGGACATTCCACTTTTTTGGAAAATATGCTAATTTGATTCTTATCGTTTTGAAATCCATTCAGCTGATCTCCGGGTCTGGCGCTAGCACTTTTAGCATAGCTAGCACAATTCATTAAATCTAATTAGACCATTAGCATCGCGCTAAAAATAACCAAAGAGTTTGGATATTTTTCCTATTTAAAACTTAACTCTTCTGTAGTTACATTGTGTACTGTACGTAGTGATATTATGCAGCAGCCGGAAAAAGTCCCCTTGGTTACTTTCAATGGCACAGGACTATTTTTGGGCAGTGCGTAATAACACTACCCCTGCTGCAGACATGTTACATCAGCAAAGTCCTTGATTATTACGCCAGAATGAGAGTATAGTACACGATGTAACTACAGAAGAGTCAAGTTTTAAATAGGAAAATATTGAATCTCTTTGGTTATTTTTTTTGCCTGATGCTAATGGTCTAAACAGATTCAATAGATTGCTAAGCTATGCTAAAAGTTTCCAAAATGGTAAGAATCAAAATTTAACTCTAGGGGAGCTGGAAAATGACCTAGAAAATGTGAAAATGAACATCCCCAGTGTTTCCCACAGGATTTTGAGACACTGTGGCGGTGATGACGTCACACGCCAATAAGCATATATGTGACGTCATTGGGTCGTGTTTTACTCTTTGATCTGTCACATTATATTGCATTTTAACACAAACAAATGCTATTTTTACATATTATCTGTTCTGTTGTCTATAAAATAGTGACTAAACAGGACCCAGTAATGACCCACGACCCAGTAACTCTTTGTTTAATCCAACCAGCTCTTTCTTTAACTGCTGCTAAAAACGTGACATTGTCTGAAAAAATCATTATACATTTACATTGAGCTGCAGTAAAATGTAAATGGGAAACATGAAAAGACTATATGTGGCGGCCAGTGTTGATTCTGTGGCGACCCGCCACAGATAAATCAATGTATGGGAAACATTGATTCCAGTAACTTAGTTTTGGTAAACCATTCTCTGCAAGCACAATGAAAATTTGCTCCCCTTATGATGTCAGAACGCGATAATACCGCCCCTTAAACCTGCACTACCCAACCATAGCACCGCCATTTAGTGCAGAGATCAGCTCATTTGCATTTAAAAGGACCCCCCCCCCAAAAAAAACCCAGCACATTTTTGCTCACGCCTACAAAGTGCCATTTTTAACATGTAATAATAAATGATCTATATGGTATTTTGAGCTAGAACTTCACATATGTAATCTGGGGACACCAAAGATTTATTTGACATCTTAAAACTGTCTTGTGAAATGTCCCCTTTAAACCGGATCTGGCCATGGCAAGGTTTTAAGAATTATACTGGTTCACTATAAAACACCAGCAATAAACACCAGCTTGGTGGTTGAAAACAGCGTCATGAAAGAATATTGAAAAAAGTTAGGTGATGTTTTTACTTGTGGGTGTTGGTTCTGTGGTCGCTGCTGTTGGCTGGATGGATGGAGAATCCTGGCTGATTTTCTTCTTGGCCTCCAGCACTGGGTTCTCAAACTGAGTCTTCTGATTGATGTGACTGAAGGAAACAGTAAGGGTCAGTGACTCAACAGAACAGATATAATGACACACTCGCTTACACAAACACACTGAGGATGGAACATTAATGATGCTTATCTGTATATGCAAACAGTCATTGCGAATGGGAACTGAAACCCTATCGGAGGCAAAAGGTTGAAGCGTTGTGCGCATGCGTCTCTTCCCGTTTATCATCTGCAAAGCATTCGCTAACCAAACGGCAACTTACCCCTCATGCAAACATTTAGTAAATGAACAGGAAAAATAAGCAACAAACTGAGGTGGGATGTTGGAACAAAAATATGGTCAACTCAAATACCTTTAATACTTTTAATCCTGAGCGATACTAAGCAAATATTTTTAAGGGTTTTAAATAAATATCTCTTTTAGATTTTTGTTCTGTTTATGTACCAATGCAATAAAAAATATTTTTTTATGCAATTTTGGGTAACATATTACAATAAGGTTGTATTTGTTAACAATACACTGTAAAAAACGATTTTTTTTCACTGTAAAAAATAATATGCTGGATTTACTTAAAAATACAGTGCATCATTTTTGCATCCACTTTTTTTCAAGTAAGTGTTACTTGAAATAAATTGCTTAAAGGATTAGTCCATTTTCTTTAAAAAAAAATCCAGATAATTTACTCACCACCATGTCATCCAAAATGTTGATGTCTTTCTTTGTTCAGTCGAGAAGAAATTATGTTTTTGGAGGAAACGATTCTAGGATTTTTCTCATTTCAATGGACCCCAATACTTAATAGTTTTAATGCAGTTTAAAAATTGCAGTTTCAAAGGACTCTTAACGATCTCAAACGAGTGAAACAATTGTCATTTTTGGCAAGAAAAATTACAAATATGCACTTTTAAACCACAACTTCTCGTCTTCCTCCGGCTGTGTGACGAGCCAGCATGACCTCATGTAATTGCATAATGACGTCGAAAGGTCACATGTTACATATTGAAATGCACTTGCGGACCATTTTTAAACAATAAACTGACACAAAGACATCTTGACGTGATGACGTATTACGTGAGGTCGCGCTGGCGCGTCACAGGACCGGAGGAAGAAGAGAAGTTGTGGTTTAAAAGTGCATACTTTTTTATTTTTCTTGCCAAAAATGACAATCGTTTCGCTAGATAAGACCCTTATGCCTCGTTTGAGATAGTTTAGAGTCCTTTGAAACTGCAATTTTAAACTGCATTAAAACTGTATTAAAAAAGTATTGGGGTCCATTAAAATGATAAAAATCCTGGAATGTTTTTCTCAAAAAACATCATTTCTTTTTGACTGAACAAAGAAAGACATCAACATTTTGGATGACATGGTGGTGAGTAAAGATTTTTTTTAAGAAAATGGACTAATCCTTTAAAATTTCATATAATACTTACTTTAAAAAAAATTATGCAAAAAATATGCACTGTATTTTTAAGTAAATCCAGCCTTTTTTGTGGCTTAGTAAATTTAACTAAATAAAATGAATTAATTCTATAAAAAACAATTCTTGTTTTTTAACCAACCAAATTTTAGTAAAAATACCACAAAAAGGTGAGTAATTCTAAACGAACACATTATTTAGTACAATAAATTAAACAAAATTTTTTTTTAATAAATGTATTTTAATAAATATAACTAACTAGGCAGTGGACTAAAAAAATAGGCTGTATTTACTTAAAAATATAGTGCATCACTTTTGCATCCACTTTAAGTAAATTTTACATATAATTTTTAGAAATTGATTAAATTGTGAAACGTACAGAAGAAATACATTTGAAAGGATTTTATTATCATGTTTAAGGATGTTCAGATATTTAAACTGTAAAACAGGACTTTAAAAATCATTGACTAAAAGCCATGTATTTTACCTTTAAATTACAACATTGTGCCTCTACACCCCCTTCTACAACATCTCAGTTTTCTTGTTTAGTATCAGCTGAAATGCATCAAAATTACCTTGTCAAGAATTTCCAAAGACACGGTTACACGCTTAAGCTTCCTGCAGACTTTTGTGCTCAGTGCTGTACTGTATGCTGTTTTTAACCTAAGAGGCGTACGGTCCCCTCCCTCCCGCCTAAGGATTCACAGTGACGACCGCATCCTTTTGTACCTGCTGGTTATGACTGCAAGCTTTTATCAGCCACATACACCTCACCACATCAGTCAGCATACTGTGACTTTGCAGAAGAAAGATGCTGCTTGCGATTTTGCCGTGTATGACTCACGCTGAGATTTATCCACCCAATCCACAGAGAGTGAGAGGACTGCTAAATTTCCAGCTTTCAATAAGTCAACGAGAGCATAATGAGGCATAGTGTCATGTTGTATTCACTCAATAACATCGCAAAATGGTCTTTTGACCTTACTAAAAAAGCCACTGTTGTGTATTGGCGATCTCACATATTTTACGAGTTGGCTAATTTGTATGATTCGTATCATTCACAAACGTAGGATTAACATAAAAAACAATAACAAAAGCCTACCCCTAACCCCAATGTCACAGGGGCACAAAAATGTACGAATGTGGTCGTACGAATGAATACAAATTAAGTGTTACACAGGACGATCTCACTATGCAGAATTTTGCCCAAATAAATAATGTTTTGAAGTATTACAATAATTTGCATACTGCAAACCATTGTTATATGCATATTGCGATAATTTTGATATATCTTGCAGTCCTGCAAATTAGCAACGAAAACTTTAGCGTAAGCAAGCCAAGCTGTTGCGGACAAAACTGTGCTATCCATCACTGATGTTAGACCATAAATAATATAAGCATACTTACTCCACGTAATAAGTCCCGTACTGCGGGTCTTCAATCTTCTCCCAACCATATGGAAGCTCTACAGAGAGGCATTCAGGCATATCAGAGGCAGCTATAACAGATGCAAATCACACAAATGCTAAACTCTAGGGGGTCTGTTTTTCCGACAGTAAATTTATGAAATGTCAAACACCAGGCGGGTCACAAAGTCTGCCTGGATTTACACGTGTGTTCGGCCAGAAATGTGAGCAGTGATGTGGAGGGGTGGGGAGATATCACACTTGTTATGTTTCTCTGTGATGGTAGAGATGTGGAGAGACTCTTGCAAAAGTGCTGCTGGGATTGAAGCCTGTGTGAAATGACTCACTGGTAGGTTTTCAACATGTTTCCAGTGAGGTCTGTTTGTTTACTTTTACATTCGATTCATGAATAAACCACTTCTCACCTCCATCTTCACACTTTTCTGGCGGCTTCGCTTTCTTTGCCAGTCGTGGATCGAGCCAGGTTGTAGTCTTGGAATTGTGACTAAACAGAGGAGGAAAAAAGCATTAGCAAAACACCTGGAAGGTATAATTACATTAAACCAATCTGATGTACCAATCTGAAGGAACAGTACATCAATAATGAAAACAAACGTATGAACAATCTTATTTTCCAAAAGGAAATTATTATAAAACTAGTCCATAGCCCGGATTCACTGAAATTATTAAAAAATAAATTACTACGACACATAAAATCGAAAACCACTTTTTGTTCCATGATGTTGACATGCACACAAATCTTACCGCACACATTATGCGTGATTCTCGCAAAATTAGACTTATGAGGTGTCATGAAACATTTTGACAAAAAAAGTAAATGCAAAGTAAGAGTATCAATAAGAAGCATACAGTTACAAACATCTCTTCATGTACTATTTTGCACATGATTTCAAATGACATCATACCAACCAATTTTGTTGTTTTTTCCATATTTAAGGGGAAAATTTTCATTACCGCAATGTGTCCATGACTGGATTTGGGTTCTTTGACATGGAAATATTTATAATTAAAAAATCTAAAAAATAAACCGCTTCAGTGCATGTTATACTATAAACATTTACAGTAAAGAAACATGTGGTATTTGGTGATCATTGGTAAATTTAGAGACAATAATAAGAAATATAAATGTGTCCAATTTTCTCATCTTCCGCAACAATTTTCAATCATTGTTTAAGCCTCAAGGAACTAAAATTAAAAAAAAAAAATTGTTGTAAGGGACATAATTAACTGTGACACTCAAGATGGCTACCAGGTAAGCAGTTCTTATTTTTTCTCTCCAGATAAAAGTTGAAATTTTGTTTGTCATAGTACCTAGACAACTTTTTACCTCTCATTACCGAAACATGAGTTTATAAATGCATATATTTAATGTAGGGCTGTCAATAGATTAAAAAAATTAATCTAGATTAATCGCATGATTTCATGAGTTAACTGCGATTAATCGCAAATTAATCGCACATTTTTATCCATTCTAAATTTACCCTAATTTAACACTTTTCAGGTTTTTAATAGTCTAATCATATATACATATATAGATGCTTTATGGAAATGTATGTTAACAACAGCCTGTTTACATTTTAACAGATTCACCAGCCATTGTTTTGTATATGAATTTTCCTTTCAGAAGATTTTTCTTTCTCCATTTTTGTTTGCTGCTGCATCATTTGTGACCTGTGCTGGCAAGTTGAGTCGGAATTAGCAAATTTTTAAAAAATAGTTGTTCATATTTTGACATTCTCTATTAAAACATAGAACAATGCATGATTTGTTGAAATATAACAAAATATGACAGAACTACACTTGTTTGAAGTTGAAAGAGTCAAATTACCACAAACATTTCCACATCCATACATTATATTACCACATCAATACCTTAAAATCACTGGTTAAACTAATAGATTTAGCACACACAAAGCAAAAACATCATCAATGTGTGTTCAACTTTTTTTCCTTTTGTTTGATTGACATTGAGACAGACTGCTTAAAATCTAAGTGATCTAATATAATGTTATACATCAGATATTTTTACCCAACAGTTAACCAAACATTTACTTAAAACATAACAGATTATAGAGCCTACCTGCGTGAATTCTTATCAAAACAGATATTTGTAAAACTGTAATTTTGTGTAGATGTCTATATATCCGGGTCGCGCACTCGCGCGTCTGTGTGCACGCGCTTCAGATATCAGTCAGTCAGCGTGAGGGGGTCGCTTTTGAGTCTTGTCGCTCTTAATAACTCTTTAACATTAATCAGGTACCGAACTTTATCTCTCTTAAAGCAACACCAAAGAGTTTTTTTTACCTTAAAATAACGTTTCCAAAAAAGTTTCAGTGGTTCATCCACACAAAACAGGGTGAATGGCACTTTCACATTCGCTTTGCAGCCCTCTATCGGCCAAAACCGCACTAAAGAAGTTTCCAACCGTCGGGTAGCGGTCCTGTAGTTCGAGTGAAAACTACAAAAACTTGCTTTACGGCAGACCTACAATCCAATCAGAGCCAGCTATGCTGCAGTATTTACGACAGTGGTAGTGAACAATTACGCTTCTAACCTGTAGGGAGAGCAAAGAGCCAGAGTTCTTTAGTGTTGCTTTAATGACTATTTTAACATCAAGCAAGTCCTGCAGTCTATTTTATAAGTCATGCATAAAAGCGAAACCAAAATGAATTGAGACGCATTTTTGTATTAGATTAAGCATTAGGAGGACGGTAACGTTACACCTCTCAGACGTATAAATAAAGATCATATCAGATGTCCAACGAGCATTTAGAGCATTGGATTTGGTAGACGATTTGCTTAATGTTCTTATTTCTATGAAAACCCTTTACTCATTTAGAGAGAGTCACATTTGTCTGCGTCTAGTCTGTTCATTCAACTATGGGCTGGACCAAGGGTCAAACAGAAATTGCGCGTTGCGTTAATCTCCGTTAATAAAATTAGTGGCGTTAAAATGAATTTGCGTTAACGCGTTATTAACGCGTTAATTTTGACAGCCCTAATTTAATGTAATATCATTTTGCGGTAATGATAATTTTTTATGATAATCTAAAAAAAATGTAAATAATTCTATAGGAAATATGTTTTAAATCCTCTAAAAATAATGGTTATAGTAAGTTCAGACCTTATAATAGATCTTATACTGTAAGTAGGGATGCTCCGATCGATCGGCCGATAATGCTTGCTATGTTTCTCAATGAATTACAGTGAAATGCCGCTACATCCAAAAGCCAGGGGGCGCTCTCTTGCAGAAACTCAAAATGCGCTGTAGACGACGAACAATACACACGCATGTTATAAACGACTCAAACTAACAGTGATTTTAGATCGATAAGGACTTACCTATCAAAAGCCGTAGTACATGAAATAGCTGTAATAAGATCGGCTGTCCGATTTAGAATAGTGATCGGCCACGTATTATTAGTGGAGATCAGCATTGATCGGAGCATCCCTACTTATATGTGCAAAAAAATGGCTTCAAGGGCTTGTGGACTACTTTATAACTCAATTGTGCTTTTTGTTAATACAAACTATGCCCGTTTACAGAACAATTTGGCATTCCGTCCATTCAATTCAAAAACGTTATCGCGTACCATAGTTGCTTTTGGGATAGGTGGAGAGTCTGTTTAACTAAATGGGTCTTCAAGATCTAAAATATTTATGTCAAGGTGTAGTTTGTCCTCTGAGACTGATGGAGACAGAGGAGCTCATGGACGCATGGCCTGATGGCATGGTTTCACTTAGCCGATTGTTTATGCTGCTTTGAGAATAAAGTATTGATCTGCTGGCTCTCTTGTCCTCAGTGTGGACAGCAGAGATGCTCGGTCTGTGTGACCACAGACACAGGTAATGGACCCTGAAAGCAAAGGCTGGAAAAACCTAAGCTCAGTGTCAGACTGCTATAGAAGAGCATCTTCAATTCCCATCAACATCTCGTGTTTGCAGTGGTTCTGGAAGTCTGTTAACTGACACCTGGGCCCAGTGACAGGGCACTAAAACAAATCTAGGGTAGTCCTTATAATGGGTAAAAAAAGTTTTTTTGAAATGTTCAACTCTCACCCCCTAAATATGTTAGGAAATCAATAAAAACACACTGTACACAATTATGAATTGTTCCTACAATATCTAGAGGTTCCTCAAAGTCATTGAATATTACCGAAATCACATATTTTTGCAAAAACTGTGCCATTTAAAAACTCACAACACACATAAAACTTGCTTCTTGGAGGGTAACTTTGTTCCAGTTATTTCAGTCTCTTCTGATCCGAGCAACCATATAGCGGACTTGCTTCATGTTGCTTTAGCCATTGTCGTGTATATTGTCTGTTGTGCTTCATTTACATTGAAGCTTTCTTGCTTTGAAAGACATTTAATTTAATTGCATGGAGCATGGTCAAATAAGTCCATTGCTGCCATAGTATATATTATGAAACAATTATACATACTAGCACAAAGTATTACATAATACGTGAATGTGTTAAACTTCAAAGGCATTGAGCAACCAATAAAAATGTTGCCCATTTATTTATTTATTTATTCAAACATATTGGTGGGGTGAGAGCATTAACTTTTAAAAGTTGAAAAATAATGACCACCCTACTGTACACTGGATCTGTAGATCGCTAAAGGAATGCTAGGGGTTAAATACAACAACAAAATATGTACCATGTTATTTTAATCAAGGCCAGATTGTCAGTGAGATCTGCGCAGTAAAGTAAACCCCACTACTCAACTTCAAGAGGTGCTCTAGCGAAAGACACTAGAGATCATGGTCTTTAGCCTTAGAGCCATAGACATTATATACGTAGACGCCTCATGACATGCTGGAACGTATCGAGCGTCAAAAATCCAGTAAAATTGAAAGCATGTGAAAAAATAGGTAATTGAAATTTGGCTCCCTTGTGATGTCAGAAGGGGATAATACCGCCCCCTTAATCTGCACTATCCAACCACTGCACTGCCATTTAGTGCAAAGATCAGCTCATTTGCATTTTAAAGGACACACCCAAAAAACGGCACAATTTGGCTCACACCTACAAAGTGGGAATTTTAACATGCTATAATAAATTATCTATGATATTTTGAGCTAGAAATTCACATACGTACTCTGGGAACACCAAAGATTTATTTGACATTTTTTAAAAGTCTTATGATATATCCCCTTTAAAAAAAATTATTTTTTGGCAAAGCCGTAGTAATGACAGTGTATTCTGTATTGTGTACTATACTATAATGTACTGTACTATACAATGTATTGAAGAGGTACAGAACAGTTCAGCAGATTTTGCAAAAGCAAAATTAAAGCAATATTTAAAAAAAACTACACACACACATTAAACTAACGAATAAAGTGCTTGTTCCAAAATCTTTCTGGGAAAACATTCCTGTAAACTTTAATCAACTAAGATCAAAGGAAAAGTACTGAAAGTAGTTCCAAGACTCCGGTCCTGGACCAACCACAAAGGAACCCCTAAAGCCTGATAGAAATGGTTGATAGCAATGTTGACATATAATTTGTAAGGACTCACTCGATAAAGTAGACCATGCCTGTCTCTGTGTAGGCCATCTCCCAGTTTTTGGGTAAAGGATCTTGGCTCTCGTCACGTGGCAGGCTGTTCCAGTTGCGGAAGTCCATGCTGCTGCTGGACTGAGTGTAGCTGGGCACAGCCCTCCTCCACTCGGGTCCCTCTTTGTGTTCTGTGGGTAAAAACAAAACGTATGAGTGAGCAAGATAGAGAAAAGTGAGACAGAGGTGGAGAGAGCGCACATAAGTGAGTAATACTTCAATTCTTTCCAGCACCACGGTACGATGTTTCCAACCTTCTCGTGAGAGACAGAATCAGACAACACGAGCCACAGGATTTGCATGCCAGTGATGTTAGAGAGCTTCCTCTCAGACAGGGTCAGAGCTGACCAATGCTTCCTTGAAGCTAATATCTGTCATATACGCAGAAATGTGTGTGTCTGTTTGTGTGCTTGCAAAACTTGCATATGTGAAAGAGGCAGAGATCTTTAAAATGGGAGGAGATGGGCTATTTACAAAACAATGAAGGGGAGAAATTGAAAATGTTTGTTCTAGTATATGCATGCGTTTTAACCCAAGCAGATAGAAAAACAGCTCTACGTGAGATATGATCTTTAAGTGAGTAATAAGGCTTGTTTTGAAATGTATTATGTGGAATATAATTAAAATATAATGTTCCTTCCAGACCGTGGTGTTACACAAATCAAGACTTTGGGAGTAAACCAGTTGTACATATATTAAAATATATTACATAGACTAAATGAAGTTAAATAAGAACTAAGAAGAACTAAACACTTGCTATCCATCCATACATATAAACTAAATGAATACAGGGCTTTTGTCATGGTAAATAAAATTACACGTTTTGGTATTATGATAATGTTATACATATCTTGATATTTTCTATTATAAATAAACCAATGCAGGGTTGTTGTTACAATAATAGGTTCATTTATTAACACAACACGTGTGAAATAATAAGAGGAAAACATAACATAGTTTAAACTTAAGTCTTAAGTCACACAGGTATATTTGTAGCAATAGCAAACAATACATTGTATGGGTCAAAATGATTGATTTTTCTTTTATGCCAAAAATCATTGGGATATTGTTTAAAGATCATGTTATAAGAAGATATTTCGTACATTTCCTACCGTAAATATATCAAAACTTTATTTTTGTGAGTGGATTGCTAGGGACTTAATTTGGACAACTTTAAAAAGATAAAAAAAAATCTTAATATTTAGGCTTTTTTTCACCCTCAGATTCCAGATTTTCAAATTTTGTCCTATGCATTAATAAACAAACCATGCATTAATAGGCAGATTATTTATTCAACTTTCAGATGATGTATAAATCTCAATTTTAAAAAAATTACCCCTTCTGACTGGTTTTGTGGTCCAGGTCATCTTTTAGTGATCAATAGATAGCATATTTATGGAAAGATAAATATATAAATACGGCACCATATTGTACAATAACTTACTGTGCATTCACACCAGGCGCAGAAGAGACGGCAAAACATGTTATTCACGCGTAGTTGGACGCTTGAACATTTTGAGTTTACTCGCTCAATCGCGCATGAAATTCTAGTCATTCCAGACTTTCACGTGTAAATTCGCGTCATAGGAGGGGCTTATATAGCTCGAATTGAGTAACTGTAACAGATTGTTTGACCTCCTCACTCACTTTCTTCCAAACAAGATCCTTTAAATTCTCGTGTAGTGATGATGATTGTCCTCTATTGTTGTTTTTCTGCCTCCGCTCGCTTCCTGTAATCACGTCACTGCTAGAGCAAGCTCCTGATTGGTTAACGCAGTGCGAAAATTCGGCAAAGTTCAGATTTTTAAATTTGCACGTTCTGCGCCATACGCACCGCAGAATGCCTATTCGTGTCTTTGCATAGACTTAACATGTAAATCACTCACGTTTTCCGCCTCTTTCGCGTCTGGTGTGAACGCACCATTAGAATTTCACTGGTTATCATGTATCCCATGACCTAGTTGTTATGTGTGTTGCATCACAATTTTTTTTACTATTACTAATACACCCTATTCTACGAGGAAATACAATTTGCAGATTCTACAAATTGTCGTGTTTCTATATTATCCTTATTTTTCTGTGTTTTATTTATTCTATGTAATGCTGCTTTTTAAAGATGCAAAACTGTAATATTAATAAATTTTAACTTAAAGGATTAGTTTATTTTCTTAAAAAAAAAAAAAATCCAGATAATTTATTTACCACCATGTCATCCAAAATGTTGATGTTTTTCTTTGTTCAGTCGAGAAGAAATTATGTTTTTTGAGAAAAAACTAGGATTCTAGGATTTTTCTCAATTTAATGGACCCTTTAATGGACCCCAACACGTAACAGTTTCAATGCAGTTTAAAATTGCAGTTTCAACAGAGTTTCAAGAACTCAAAACAATCCCAAACGAGGCATAAGGGTCTTATCTAGCGAAACAATTGTCATTTTTGACAAGAAAAAAATGCACTTTTAAATTACAATTTCTCGTCTATCTCCGGTCCTGTGACACGCTTTCTTGTAAAAAATGACAATCGTTTCACTAGATTAGACCCTTATGCCTCGTTTGAGATCGTTTAGAGTCATTTGAAACTGAAACTGCATTAAAACTGTTAAGTGTTGGGGTCCATTAAAGTCCATTAAAATGAGAAAAATCCTGGAATGTTTTCTTCAAAAAACATAATTTCTTCTCGACTGAACAAAGAAAGACATCAACATTTTGGATGACATGGTGGTGAGTAAATTATTCTGGATTTTTTTTTTTTAAGAAAATGGACTAATCCTTAATTGAAATCTGAAGTTTTACAATTTTTATATAAAATGATTTCCTTCTGTTCAACAGAAGAAAGGAAGTCATGTATATCTGTGATGGCTTGAGTAAAACATATAAGGGACTTGTATTTTTTATTGAACTATTACTTTAAAGGAACATAGAAAAGCTTGCCTTGTGTGTATGTGTGTGTACTGTGTTGCTTATTTATGTACCATTCTGGACCACAATACTTGTTACAAACTTGCAAACGCTTATATCTGAATAAAAGTTTGGTATTATTTTGTGGACACAGTTGTGATCAAAGCATGCTCATATGTACACCACCAAAGCGACGGGACGCCAGCATGTGAGGCAGATGAATCAGCACTTGTTGTTCCTGTGCCGTAACCATGGCGCCATCATTTATGACACAAGCAGAAACATAATCACTCACATTCAAATGTGCGCATGAAAGCAAATATTATATAAAGCCTTTTGTGCTCGGGTGTGAGAAGAAGCCCGAAAATCAATGAAAAACAGAGAAGAAAGGGCAGTGAAGGAGGTGTATTCTCGGAAAACGGCATAACGAAAACAGATGAGCGTAATGTGCTGCAGATTGAGTGTTAAAAGTAACCTACCAAAGATGTTGTCCAGTATGCTGTGCTAATGCTGAAGGCTTGCTTCCAAAGGATGTTATGTTATGGAAAGAAACATCTATTCAAGCCTTACAATTGACTTCTTCCCACATAGCCTTTATAGCCTGAGGCCATACGAGTCAACATTTATGTAGTCGGCGGCTGTGCATATACCATCTGTTCATGAACATGTATTCATACAGACATAACAAAACTTAACATAACCCATGGGGTAAGCTGCAAAGCATTGCATTCTGTATCGATAAGACTAGCCATTTTACTATAGCTAATCTTATTCTGTGAAAACCACAAAGAAGCCCAGAATTGAAAATGCCCCTGGATGTGGACCCGGGGCAAACTATGGGTTGCAAAATCTCAATTTGCACTCGGGAAAATTTACATACTGTTGCCATTTGCTTCCCGTCCTTGTGAATTGGTGGTGCCAGAGGGTTTATAATGCTTTATCCAATCATAATAGAGGACAGCTGTGAGGCATCTTCTCCAACTGGATTTGCTGAGATGAACACATCCAGCTAAGATTCTCTCAGCTCTTCCGGAAAATTTCTTTTGGCCTTAGTGGTGATGCAGTTTCAGTTTTTATGTAAACCCTTTAAAAAACTGTGCATGTTTTTTTCACAAGCTTCTAGTTACATACAGTAGGGATCAAATGTAAGAGCTGACACATGAGAAAGATTAGAAGCTTACAGTAAAGTACTGTATAAGTTGTTTATGATTATGATGACGGGTTGACACATTTCCCATCAATACATTTATGATCTGTGATTTTGCCTGTGGCCACAAGTTCAAAACTTTATAACATTAATTTGAATCCTTTTGTTTGTCAGTAGATGTGTATCACCAACTGTGATTTATTTGGCTTCATTTTGTGATTTTACTGGAACAGAATATTCCAATGAAAAACAGGGCAGATAATCTGTGTGTTAAATCTGTGTGTGCAGGGCAGCTTTTCATGTCCTAGGCTGTCTATGACGTAGACATTTTTTTAAAGACTTGTTAGGGGGAAATTCAGTAGAATAGTTTTAATCTATTTTAAAAATATGTCAACAACATTAATGTGATAAGCTCTCCAGGGTTACCACAATCATAAAAGTATACTGTCAGAAAAATGGCCCCAAGCTGTCACTGAGGCAGTAGTGTACCCTTCAAAAAGGTCCTAATATGTACCAGTTAGGCATACAGACATACATGCATTTGGTACAAGTATGTACTTTTTGGAAAGGGTGTTCTCAGTGACAGCTAGGGGCCATTTTTTTGACATTGTAGTTATAATAATGACTTAAGCCCGATTTATAGTCGTGCGTAGCTCTGCGTAGCCTGACGTGCACCTCGCAAAAATTTTAACAGCGCGTCAGTTCTACGCGGACCGCAAGCGCTGTGATTGGTCCACTAGAACCCCTCCCGTCAGGTAAAAAACTGCGTCATAGGTATTTCCGTTTGCGACAGTGAAAGCAAAGATGAGCAAAGTTGAGGAGTGATTTAACTCAAACTGCAACAAAAGTCACTGTTTATTTATTTCCATCATTGCTGGTCTTCTCAAATCATACACAGCAAGTTTCTTTTTCTTCTTCGTTTGTGGGTTAACTTGCCAAGCTTCTTTTTTCTCTGACGGTCGCGCTGCTACTGTGGTTACACGCGTGGATACTGCCTACCAGCGGTTTGCACGTGTGTTTGCACATCGACGCAGAGGACGACGCAAAAGTATAAATGAAAACCGAAGCGGAACCTACGCCGTTGTGGCTACGCCGTAGGACCTACGCACCACTATAACGAGCCCTTAATAGTGATTACAAATAACACCTTGTTCGACAGATTCTTTCCCACCTACATAGTATGTTAAATTCCTAGATTGGTTCCTTATCAATTCACTATACATGTATACTACAGTATTTTGTAACAATAATAAAGTGTAGTTATTGTGTAGTGTAGTAAACAAATATGTAAACAGGTAACTAATAAACACTATAAGTAAATACTATAAAGCAGTGGTTCTCAAACTTTTTCAGCGTGTGGCCCCCCTTGTGTATGGCACATTCCTTCGCGGCCCCCCCAAAGAAAACTTATGACAAAAAATGTTCTAAAACTCAACTTTTAAGCAAAACATATTGAATGATACAAAGTAGTGCTGTTGGTTAGTAGCCTTATTTTTTAGGTTTAATTGCAAAAAATTCATGATAAATTGTTTTTATTTTATAAAATGTTATAAAACTGGGGCCCCCCTGGCACCATCTCGCGGCCCCCCAGTTTGAGAACCACTGCTATAAAGCATACTGCAGTATCTTTTCACATGGGTTTCACTGTCACCCAATGCACAGGGCTCAACGCAAATAATTTTTTATACTAGGCCAGTTGGTTGCACTTGCCCGGTTTCACTTGCCCTGCCAAATTTTTTACTGGCCCCACTAATAAACATTTCTGTTACACTGCACCGTTTCCTTTTGTCTTGTTTTACCAAAGTGAGTGTCTGCTTCCAAGATGTTAAATAATTACGTTTTCGTTTGGCTGCCGCCATCTTAACGTCTTTTTGCTCTACTAGCTGGCGTAACACTCAACAGTGTCCACAAAAAACAATAAGGTTGGAGAAACCTCATGAAATTGCAAGAGAAGTTAACGTTCGTGATGCTTAAAATGTGTCTTGATGATAACATTGCATAAGAATACATACAGACAAACGACCACAGGCAGAAAATATATTTAAGTAAGTGAGGAAAAACCAGTGGCCCGATCGGGCCAGTGAAAATACTGTTTACTGGCCCCGGGCCATCGGGCAGTACTTAAAGCTAAGCCCTGATTCAATTTATAAAATAAATAATTTAAATTGGTAGGGTTTCCTGGATCATGCTGAAGCATGGTGGAGTTTATTCAAACTACTTAGAGATCTCCCCATAGACCCAAACATAGCAGACATGACAATATTAAATAGAGCTAGAGATATAAAAAAATAAAAGCAATATTTAGAATACAATATTGAGCTTATATGTGGCTTGATTCAGCTTATTTTATTTAACTCTTATAGATCGGAAATGCATAATAATCATGCCTATAAAACATCTTTGATAATGTACTAATTTAGGGTGATGTGCTCCAAACCACGCTATAGAGACAGAGCGCAGCGCGTCATAACCTGAAAACCACGCCCACCGGGGGGGAAAGCAAACCAACCGTCTCCATTGACTTTGTATTGCGAGAAGCCGCCTCCTTGTCATTTCTGGCTTATAACAAAAAAACTGAATAATGCTGTGTGACAATATGTACAGCTAACAAGCCAAAGAACCCAGAAATAAGTTTTTATAAGCTGTCGAGCCGTAAAACCCAGCTTTTAAGGAGAATAAAGTGGATCGCCGACTACGTTTCCCCCTATTGGACGCAGTTTTACTAATAGGAGTACTATGAAAAGTTGCCTGTTTCCATTTCTGTGTCTTTAAACGCTCGTTTTTTTTAAGTTGAAAGCTTATAAAAACGTATTTGTTTTTTTTGGGTTGTTAGATGTACATCTTGTCACACAGCAGCTTTTAGGTATTAATCTGTTTTTAAATTTAATCTGTAAATAACTTTTTATAAGCTGTCGACCCCAAAAAACGAGCGTTTAAAGACACAGAAATGGATACAGGCAACTTTTCATAGTAATACTATTAGTAGAACTGCGTCCACTAGGGGGAAACGTAGTCGGCGATTCACTTTATTCTCCTTAAAGACTGGGTTTTATGGCTCGACAGCTTATAAAAACTTATTTCTGGGTTCTTTGGCTTGTTAGCTGTACATATTGTCACACAGCAGCTTTTAGGCATTATTCAGTTTTTTTTGTTAAGCCAGAAATGACAAGGAGGCGGCTTCTCGCAATACAAAGTCAATGGAGACGGTTGGATCGCTTTCCCCCCCGGTGGGCGTGGTTTTCAAATTTGCATAACTGCGCTCTGTCTCTATTGACAGCATTTTGAAAAATTAATCTTTTATGCTATTTTTGTGAAACTAAGTAACATAATAAAGTCAAGTTTTCCTTTATGATTATTAAAAATCTTCAGACACACGACGAATGCTGGGGACATACCTAACTTGCTGTAACATTTTAAGATTGGACTTCAACACATTTAAAGAGTGTGGTAACACAGTGGGGTTTTCATAACACTGACGTAACACCTTCATAATCATGACATAACACGTGCCATGAACATAAAGGACGTTTATGACAACTGTTATTAAGTGTCATTCATTCAATAAAAGTCATTCAAGTTGACATTGTTTGAGATGTCTTTGTTATGACAACTTGACATTATCCAATTTATCATAACTTACCAAGACAACATAACGGACCACTTTTTACCAGTGATACAAATTGAATTTGTAATTAAGTGTTAATACTCTGATATATAGTTTTATAACAACGTCATAAATATTTTTCTTGAACTACAGTGGTACAAATATAATTTGTCATTAAAATGTCATTAAGTTTTAATAATCTGTCAAATAGTTTTATAACAACGTCATTAATATTAATTATTTTATTTTTTTTTTTAAATAATTAATGTTTCCTCCATGTGTTTAAGAAATAAAATCAATCATTTAATAATAATAATTGATAAAATTATATTTTATTGCATTTTGAGACCAATTCACCTAAAATTAAATAAAAACAGTACAGTAATGGGTTAAGCTATGCAGTGTTAGGTCCATATTGCTGGAAACACAGTTAATTACATTACATTAAATTAATTAAATCAAGTAAATATTTGTTAGTTTATATATGTTAGTTTTTTCTTCTGTCTGAAAATTTTAGAACCCTCTGTGTGAGGAAGTTGTGTTAATTGTCAGTTTTTTATGTCTATGGCATTTTGTTAAGGTATTTAAAAGTACTTGCCATAGTAGTAACACTTAATGACATTTAAATGGCGGTTTAATGTAATATTAACCCATAAAGAAAGGTAGTTTCTTAAGTTTGATAATTATTTTGCTATGCCATGTTTATAACAGATTTATGGCAAGTTTGTTTTGGTTTATTGGTTTATGTCAAGTTGTCATAACAAAGACATCTCAAACAATGTCATCTTTGCATTAAAAATGACTTAATTGAACAAATGAAATGATGCACATAAAATCTTCATGTTCATAACACTGTCATGTCATGATTAAGAAGATGTCATGTCAGTCTTATGAACACCCCTTCAAGTAAAGTGTTACCAAGAGTGTTTCTTCATAATCTATGCGAAAATCATTAGGTGTGTCCCCAGCTTTACATAACATTAACACACCTAATGTGTCATTCTAGGACTGGACATAACACACTTAAAGATTGTTTTCTTGTAACTGAAACAAAGACTAAGCACAGCTGAAAAAGACAGTTGATATGACTACATTCATAATCTGTGCGAAAATCCTTAGGTGGGTCCCCATTTTAAGTAATAAACAGCTTACAGGGAAACAAAGAATTCAAAACAAATGTGAACCCACATATACTCATGTATATATGAAAAAATACACAAAAGCTGAAATTCAAATTTACATGTACAATAAAGTATTAAGAAAATGCTTTTATCCAACACAATCTGTTGTGCATTGATTCAACATTGTTCAAAGCTGTGCTCATTGTCAGTCAAATCACATGAACTTTGCACTGCAAGCCACTTGCCCTGCCACTTGAGCTAAAACAACACGTATCCATTTCATGCAGCTAAAGCAACATCAGCAGCGCCCTTACAGCAGGTGGGTGGTGTCAGGAGTGCACACTAGGGTGCCTGTCTCCATCGAAATCATTAATGCAGAACAAAAATGACTGTTAAAGACAAATAATAAGCCTGAGGTACCTTTTTAATGAGAAGGTAGAAGAGAGCAGGGGTTGCTACATAGAGCGTCAAAAACACTTTTATGCCTCGCAGTAAACAACGCCCCCTTCAACATGCTCATTACTTGAAGTGATACCAGGCGTGCGCTCATTTATTCAATATGCTCTTTTTTGCCGCTGGTTTATCGCTGTGGTAACTGAGGTTGACAAGGCATGTAGTTTCCTTTAAAGGTAGTTCACCCAACATTTTTGTGATTATTTACATTCTAATGATGTTCCAAACTTGTTAACTTCAATAAAAGACTTTCTTTCCGAGTTCTTGAGTTAGCTTGGATTGTTTTTATACCCAACTACACAAGTAATAGCGATGATCTAAAAGACTTTGGGGCTGACCCAATTCGAAACCCATCATAGGCCTCCACCCAGATCCACAGCAAATGGTTTACTGGGGTCACCAGGCCAAAAGACAATATTAAACCATTTCTGTGGCCTTCAGTTCCCTCAATTTAATACGATTATACCGTAGCTTCTCAAGGGCAAGCCTTCCCAGCTACCCATCCTGACCTGATCCTCCAAAAGATAATTGACTTCCAGAGTGATATGAAACCAGACACACCATCCCTTAACCCTGAAGAACCCATCCAATGGCCCATCTGTGAAACTTACAGTAAGTCTCCTGGTCGATTACTTTATTAAATTGCTCAGCTTGTAAAGAAGGAATGAAAAAACGTGTACACTAGTAACAATTACTTTGCCAGTAGGACCAACTGCACCAATTCAAAAGATTTGATTTATTCACTTACAAAATTACCAATCTCTCAACTCTGGCGAGTGGCATTTGTACCGTATTGATTTTTATTCCCTTCCAGATCATTTATACCAAATGCAGTACATTACCGTAACTACAAAGATTACTTTCAGAATGTATTGAAGTCATGTAGCTGATGTCTGGCTACTCTCTTAACACACGACTGTTTTCCCGCCTCACCTGTGAGTCCGTTCACCATAGGTGGCCTTTCATCCTCATCCTCTTCCTCGGGAGCTGCGCTGTCCTTTCTTTCCATGTTGCTGACGGAGGTGGTGCGTTTGCGCTGTGTTGTGTCAAACTCCTCGTCGAACAGAACCTGGTCCACCAGGTCTGGCTGGACTGGGCTGGGTTCTGCTGGAGGCTTTGGGGTGCCATAATAATTACCTGAGGAGAAAAGATGAGACATTGTGAACCTACAAGTCATGCACTAACCAGACTAGTTCTTTCTGTAAAGGTGAAATATGGTGACGAACTTTTGATACAAGCTTCATTTTTGCATTACGCATTAATAATAATAGTAATTATGCAATAACATTACAATAATCATTATATAAACGATGGAAAAACATCCAGAAAACAGGATTAGGAAATGACAAGAGTCAGATTCAAACTTGCATCTCCTGCACGGCCACCACACCTCAACGTGTCAGAGCACATACATCAGAGTTATTTCTTCTGTCAGTTTCCCAAACATATTTTATAAATGTGTCATATGCAGTGTGTAGGTATAAAACCGAACCCAAACCCCAGGCACATTAAAGGATCCTCCTAAAGCATAGTGTCTTTACAATTGCTGTTCTGCAAGTTCAGGGACTGGCGAGATGTGATGACATCAAACTTGCAGTATATCCTGCGGCCTCATAAGTCCTCTTTGTTGTTTGTCAACACTGCAAATCTGAGGTGTTATGAACCAAGACGCAACACTCACTCGCAATCACAGAGTCCCTATGTGGTTTACCCTGCTCCCTAGGGTTAGGTTTTGAGGATGGTTTACACCAGATGTAGCCATCAAGCCAAATATTGAATTCATACAAAGAAATCAGAACATTTAAGTATACAAGTTGAGTCATAATAAATAAACTAAAATGACACAGGGAATAAGTATTGAACGAACTTTATTTAATACTTTGTAGAAAAGCCTTTGTTGGTGATTTTACAGCTTCTAGACACCTCTTGTATGGAGAGACCAGTCGTCTGCATTGCTCAGAAGTGATTCTGGTTCATTCTTCCACACAAATGGTCTTTAAAACTTGAAGGTTCCTTGGGCTTCTCTATGGGATTTAGGTCAGGTGATTGACTGACAACTTTTTTGTTTCCTTGACCTTGTGTTCGGGATCATTGTCTTGCTGAAATGTCCACCCTCTTCATTTTCAGCTTTCTGGTAGATGGCAGCAGATTTTTATCCAGGATGTCCCGGTACATTTCTCCATTCATCCTGCCTTCAATATTATAAAGTCTGCCAGTACCCCTTGCTGAAAAGCACCCCCCAACCATGATGCTTCCCCCCCAAACTTAACTGTTGGTATGGTGTTCTTGGGGTGGTGGGCAGTGCCATTTCTTCTCCAAACATGGTGTTAGAATGACTGCCAAAAAGTTCAATTTTGCTCTTATCTGACCATACTATAGTCTCCCAATAATCCAGAGGTTTCTCCAAATGCTCTTTTGCAAACTTTAACCAAGCCTCAACATGGTTTTTGTTCAGCAATGGAGTTTTGCATGGTAAGCGTGCATGGATGCCATGGTGGTTCAGTGCATCGCTTTCTTTGAAACAACAGTATCTGCTGATGCAAGGTCTTCCTAAAGTTCTGCCCGAGTGGTTCTTGGCTCTTCGAGAACACTCCTGATTATTCTTTGGACTCCTCGGACAAGCGGAGCACCTGATTGTGGCCGGTTTATGGTGAAGTGATGCGCTTTCCATTTGCGGATAATGGCCCCCACAGTGCTCAAAAGAACATTCAGCATTCTGGAAATGCGCCTATAACCATTCCTATCAAAATGCTTTTCAACAACAAGATTACGAAGATCTTGAGAGACTTCTTTGCTTTTACCCATCATTAAGTCTTTCCTGTGTGCCTCTTGGGTAATGAAAAGCCTTTACAGGCCATCAATTAGGAGTAAAGCAGCTGATGTCAATCAGTACTGATGGGGGCAGGGTTTCCCTCCCAATACTGACAGATTTCAGGTGATCTCCTGGCTTTTTATGCCATTATGCACCTTGTTCTCTTCATGTGTTCAATACTTATTCCCTGTGTCATTTCACTTTATTTATTATGACTCAACTTGTATACTTAAATGTTCTGATTTCTTTATATGGATTCAATATAAGGCTTGATGGCTACATCTGGTGGACATTTTGTGCCAATAGCCCACTTAGAAATCCCCTTACTGATAAAAATGCTGATGTGTCAAATACTTACTTTAATGTGAAAATAATAAGCAATATTTTGTGCCCTTTAAACTGTTATGTAACCCCTATTATCATCTGCAGTGCCCTAAAGACTGAGAACACGGGATTCCCTGCAATATAGAAACCTACATAAGATGGCTGAATTTCCATTAAAGACCATTATCGAGCAATGAACGTACCCCAAAACTAGCCGTGTGTCGCTCCTATATCTAATAGAGGCCTGGGGGTCTGTCTCTTAAGTTTAATCATCCTGCGGATTGGATGTCTGCCCAGGGTAAGAAAGGTCTCAGTGGACCATATTGGAATCTACACAAGTGTAGCACTTTATTGCTCTCTCTGGTGGGAGCTGCTGACCTACTTTCACAACAATTCACTAAAACACAGTCTTCTCGACAAAATGAGAAAGGAGGACAGGAAAAGTGAGATCTCTGAGAATTATTGATTCATTTAATGTTTTAGGCAGCTTTGGGATTTGGAGAGTGCTGAACATTGCGCTGTCAAATACTCTGATATCACAATCGACTCCATCTAACAAGTGCCGATCACATTATAGAACCTCAGGGGAATGGATTGAAATAAAAAAGCTTATTGCTTTAAACAGAGCACAACTCCTATGTGAAATGAGGCAAATAAGAACCACAACTGATTTTTTTTCTTTTCTGAAATAAAATAAAATTGCTGCCCACTTCATTAAGCAAAGCATACTAAAGACTTAAAGGGCCGCTAAGCTAGGTGTTTTCAGCAAAATTCATAGAATGTGTCTGTTAAGTTGCAGCTCAAAATACACAATAGATCTTTCATTATATGATGTTGAACATGGTCATTTGTGGCTGCAATAAATAACATGTTGTTTTTGTGTGTCTTTCTTTAAAATTCTGTTCCCCTCCCTTATCCAAAGTAGGGGGTAGAGCGCTTACACATGTGGTTTGGACTACATCAAAACATGTTTCACTGGTATAAGATTGAACTATGCGGTTATAAGGCGGAGTTTATGAGCAGTCATGGGTGGGGCGTAATCAATGTGACATCACATTGATAGGGGATCCCCAACAGCCTGTTTTGTGTGAGTGTTGGGGTTTAAAGGAGATTGCACAAAGAAGAATAAATGGATTTGTATAATAACAGGATGTTTCTGCACACACTGGCAACTCATTTTCTGCTAGAAACACATTTAAAAGTGCATTTTCTAGGTTAGGGGCACTTTAAACATTATTTATATTCTCACTCGACATGCTTCATGTCATATATAAAGTAACCCTTCATTTGAATTAATCACATCTTTATTGCATGAATAATTTACTCACAGCTGTGTTTGCTGATGTATAACAAACAGGGGATTTGTTAATGCAGACCTATTAAAAACAATCTAAACTTTTAAATAGTGATGAGAGAGCAAGAGATTTCACATTAAACAATAAAATCTTCCTGGTACGGTAAGTGTATTATGAGGGACTTGCGTGTTCCTGAAGTACAACTAGTAAAGCATTGCATTCAGACATTGGTCAGGGATTTGATTAAATTACATTGTACGTCGCTTTAGATAAAAGCATCTGCCGAATTTAAAAATGTATATGACCAATACGTACAGTAGACCAGTGTTTCCGAACTAGGGGGGCCTCAACGGATTTCCACGAAGGCCTTAAAGGGACACACCACTTTTTTGAAAATATGCTCATTTTTCAGCTCCCCTAGAGTTAAACATTTGATTTTTACAGTTTTGAAATCCATTCAGCTGATCTCCGGGTCTGGCGCTAGCACTTTTAGCATAGCTTTGCACAATCCATTGAATCTGATTAGACCAAAAATAGCCAAAGAGTTTTGATATGGTTCCTATTTAAAACTTGACTCTATCTATTCTATTAGGTAGAAATAGGGTGAGTGAGGGGCCTTCAAATATTGTTTTGGCCAATGAGGGGCCTTAAAGTGAAAAAGGTTGAGTACCACTGCTGTAGACACACACAAGATGGATGGTGCTTTAATAGAACTGTTAACACTATAATCATCCGATATCATCTCTGTCAACAATCAACAGGTCATGCGTGCAATTCCTGCTTACTCACAACAGTTCTGCTAAGTGTCCTCCCCAGATTTCTTTAATGCAGATGAGTGTATATACAGTAACTAGAATTACTAAAGAGTTCAAAGTAAGGGCTTCATAAAAAATGAAAGCTATGCGGTGGTCATTAGAAATAAAAGGATGTTGTGTCAATAATATCATTCCTTACACTCTCTACAGTGATATCCCAGCATTCAATGTGATGAGGATCAGATTACTCAGTCAGCAAAGAGGACAGAGACTCCCTCTGCAGTTTAATATTGAAGCACAAACAGCTGTGAATATGGTTAATTAAACAAAAACCTTATAAATGACACATCAATTGACTACATATACAGTATAAGTTTGGATACATTATTGTTACCAATCACTGTAGCTCTATTGGTAGAGCATTGTGTTGGCAGCGCAAATGTCAAGGTTTAATCCTAGGAAATACAGAGGAACTGTATAGTCGGAATGTACTATACTTACTGTAAGTCACTTAAAACGCATCTGGCAAACGTGCAAAAAAAGGGTAAATAATTTTACAATCTTATTTAACAACCAATTCAATTTTAGCATCACAGGCAAAACCTGTTATTTTACATGAATTAAAGCACTAAAAATCACGAAGGTTTAGAGCGGCTGAATACTTATTTTGGGACAAATATACTTAAAGGAATATTCCATTTTCTTAAAAGAAAAATCCAGATAATTTACTCACCACAATGTCATCCAAAATGTTAATGTCTTTCTTTGTTCAGTCGAGATGAAATTAAGTTTTTTGAGGAAAACATTGCAGGATTTTTCTCATTTTAATGGACTTTAATAGACACCAACAATTAATACTTAATTCAACACTTAACAGTTTTTTTCAACGGAGTTTCAAAGGACTATAAACAATCCCAAACGAGGCATAAGGGCCTTATCTAGCAAAACAAATATACACTTTTAAACCACAACTTTTAGTTTAGGTCCGGTCCAGCGCGACCTAACGTAAATGCGTAGTAACGTAGGGAGGTCACGTGTTACATATATAAAACGCACATTTGCGGACCATTGTAAACAATAAACTGACACAAAGACATTAATTAGTATCAGTTGACATACAACAACGTAGGAACGGTCCTCCTTTACCACATTTGTAAAAACTGGGGCGGAGTTTTGCGTTCGTCCTCTGTGACCTCTTGACGTGATGACGTATTGCGTCGGGTCACGCTAGCGCATGACGACCGGATCTAAACGAGAAGTTGTGCTTTAAAAGTGGATATTTGTTATTTTTATTGTCAAAAATGACAATCGTTTTGCTAGATAAGACCCTTATGTCTCATTTGGGATTGTTTATAGTCCTTTGAAACTCCGTTGAAAAAAACTGTTAAGTGTTGAATTAAGTATTAATTGTTGGTGTCTATTAAAGTCCATTAAAATGAGAAAAATCCTGCAATGTTTTCCTCAAAAAACATAATTTCTTCTCGACTGATCAAGGAAAGACATCAAAATTTTGGATGACATGGTGGTGAGTAAATTATCTGGATTTTTCTTTTAAGAAAATTGAATATTCCTTTAACCCTGATTCGGGAAGTTTTCAGATGCAAAACCCTCTAAGTGCGTCTGACATGTTTTCTTGTAAATTAGCATTTTTATCAGGCTTTTATGTTTAGGTTCAGTCATTTCACTTTAATATCAATGAAAAGGTTATGAGTTAGTATTCGAAATGCCTTATTTTTACAAATGTCACTTTAGTCATTTCCTTGGTATTTAACAAATGTGACTTTGTCTTTTACTGCAAAACCCTCTAAGTGCATACAAAACTTCTAAAAAAAATATATTTTTGACTGAGGTGGTGTTTAGCGGAATTTGCATCTGACCTTCTCATGTGTTTTTTCAGGCAACATTTAATTTTACCTGTGCATGCCACACAGTACAAGTGTGATCAAATCACGATCACAATCATGTCACCACCGCCAGGGTGCCAGGTCAAATAGCAGCCACAGCATGATGGATAACTGATAAACAGCGCAATGCACCATCTTTGATTAATGAGCACAAATTCGAAAAATAAACACACACAGCCCCAAAGAGGGGACGGACGTCCGCTGAGATCTGTGATGATATTTCTTAGCATTAATCTGTGGGAGATGGCTGTCCGCCGTCGGAGGAAGAGGGATGATTTGAGACCATCTTCCTTTCACAATGAATAGCACACAGGAGAAATGAAAGACAGGCCGATAGCAGGTAGTTATTTAAAATCGGAGTGTTTCACATCAAATAAATTACATGATGTCTGCTTCCGCGTCCCGGATTAACTGATGGAGGACGGCTATTCACCCATGACGATCAACTAGCACAACAAATACAGAGCTGTCACTGAAATCTTCCCTGAATGATGTTTACTCTCTCAAACACAAACGCACACAAACTTAAACAACGTTAAATGTTAGCCGACTCATCTTTTAACCTTTACTCACTCGGAGCAGCATCCAGTGCAATTAAAAAAAATCAATGCAATGAAAACATATCAAAACATGCTGCTCAGACAGACATATAGTTTGTTAAATAACTGGTTTATTTGATAGTTACTTATGCATTTACATTAGAGAAAGTTATGCCATCCTTGTATCTGGAATGGTACATGAGGGTCTAAATAAAATGAGGAAGTTCGATAGAAAATGTACAGAAATAGTTAATAAAACATTAATTTGCTATACTACTTTTTCTCCAGTAACATTACTTAAAATACTATACACTGGATGCAATGTATGGGAATACCCATACAAAAATGGTAACTAAATGCTATCGGCATGTATTATATGTTCATCAAATACTTTCATTAAAATCCGCTTAATCCCAGCCTCAGGTCATTCAGAAATACTGCTTTGTTGGTAAAATGTATAAAAATGCTGGTAACACTTTACTTGAAGGGGTGTTTATAACCTTCATAATCATGACATAACATGTGCCATTAACATGAAGGAGATTTTATGAACGTTTATAAGTGTCAATAAGTGTTATTCCTTCAATTATGTCATTTTTAATGCAAATATGACATTGTTTAAGATGTCTTTGTTATGACAACTTGACATAAACCAATACATCATAATTTGTCTTGACAACTTGATATTACCAAGACAACACAACTGACCACTTGATACAAATTGAATTTGTCATTAAAATGTCATTAAGTGTTAATACTCTGTCATATAGTTTTATAACAGCGTCATGAATATTTTTCTTGACCTCAACTACACTCAAAAAAACGATTCCTGGCAATATTTACTTTTAAGTATTTGGATCATTTAAATTTTATTTAAATACTCGTTTTTTAAAATATATGTAATCCGATATATTAGAATATATATAAATCTGTTCAATGTAAAATCTATTAGATTTAATCAGTTAAAATGTATGAATATGAATTAAATAAAGCTAGACGTGAAACAAACCGGATAAATTCTATGAGATTGATTTACATACAAGTGTCAGGAAACTGACTTTAGTAGAAGCGGAAATGACGCCTTCCAGTCAGGAGGTGGCGCCAAAATCAAAAACAAACGCTACAGCACATGGACTTCGCCATTTTGTATTGGACTGGATCGTCATCTCACTAGTCTACGATCGCCAAATTGTAGGTGAGTAAAGTTAACAAGTTTGATGTGATTATCTTAAATATAATTGTCTGTTGTTTAATTACAAGTGTGACGCGTTGCATGTTTCAGAGTAAAATACACCTCAATACACAGTCAGACATCAACAGACGGTCTGTCTGAATGTAAGTTACCATGTCAGTGACTGTTGCTTTTATTGGTTATATTTTGTGGTTTAATGTTTGAAACCTAAGAAATAAATCAAGTCATAGGCTACTGTAGGCTAATCAGAATAAAATTATCATATAATCTCTGTGACTTTATTAACAAAAGAATGTTACAATTATACTATGTTGTTGAGTGCATTGTGTGTGTCTAACTAAAACTTTTTTTTACAGATACAGCATCATTTCATCGTCTATATGGTGGGACAACCTGCTAGACAGGGTATACTACTAATAAATTGATTTCTGTGATGCAAAGCTGGATTTTCATCATTCCAGTGTCACATGATTATTTAGAAATCATTTTAATATGATGATTTATTGTCAATATTGGAAACAGGTGTTTTTTTTTTCAAATAAATGCAGGCATGATAAGCATAAGAGGCTTCTTTCCAAACATTTCACCGGTAGTGTACACACATGCTGGGACACAATATTTCTGAAACAGAAAAATACATACTCTTCGTCTGACAAAATCTTTATCTGTCTCTATAAAAACTATTATCTACATAAAAAATTGTTAAAGAAAATCATTAAATAATGTGGGTTTTTTGTCTTGTTCTAGTTGAAGACATCTGTATCTACCTCAAAGAAGGCATGGAGAGACACATTAAAGAATATGTAGTAAGTGTATGCCAACCTACTCTATTTTTATATCTATCTATTTATATGTATGTGTATGTGTGTGTATATAAATATCTTATGGATAACTAGATGTTTAAACAAGGTGATTATCTGTTTTCAGGTCTTTTGATGGTTTTGTGACTAATGTTCTATTATTTTACACGTTTGAATCAGTCTACATATTTTAAATATCAGAGTTTGTAAAACAATTTGCCTGCACATATTTGAAAATTTCACTGTGTGACTGCTATTGGGACTGATTTTTTTGTTGTTCTTCTCCAGAATTGTGAAATTGGTGAGTTGGGGATTGAACAGACAGTGGAAGTTTGGCAAAACCTACTTGGTGTCACAGATTGGTGTGAAATTGTTTTTTGGACTTTAACACTTAAACTGAACTGAAGAACCTCAAGTGCACCTTTCAAAAATCCTAATGGAACTGGACTTGATACAACCAAGCAATCACTGAAAGATGCTTCAGTGAATACCTGACAGACACGCTGATGCATCCCCCTCAAAGTGGGTACATTTTTGTACATTTATAAGTGACGTTTTTAACATTAAAGGAATATTGCACTTTCATTAAACAAAAATCCTGATAATTTACTGTCTGTCATCCAAGATGTTTGTCTTTTTTTGTTCAGTCGAGAAGAAATTAAGTTTTTTTTGAGAAAAACATTCCAGGATTTTTCTTAATTTTAATAGACCTTATTGGACCTCAACAGTTTAGTTTCAATGCAGTTTAAAATTGCAGTTTCAAAGCAGCTTTAAAGGGCTCTAAACGAGTCCAACCGAGGCATCATTAGGCAGATTATCATTTTTGGCAAGAAAACTTTTAAAACACAACTTCTTGTCTTGCATTATCCATGTGACACACAGTGCGACATTGCGTACTATGTAATAACGTTGAATGGTTACACATCAAAAATGTGACACGCACATTTGTGGAACATTTTAAATAATAAATGGACCCAAAGACATTAATTAGTATCATTCCACATACAACAACATCTGAACGCTCCTCTTTCTCCTCACTTGTAAACACTAGAGCGGTAGTTTAAATTATGTCATGCTAGCGTGTCACACAGCTAGTGCAAAACGTTGTGATTTAAAAGTCCTCTTTTATTTTTATTTTTGAAAATGACAATCGTTTAGCTAGATAAGACCCTTATGCCTTATTTGGGATAATTTAGAGCCCTTTTAAATCTGCATTGAAACTGAAACTGTAAACTTGAGGTCGAATAAAGTCCTAAATTGAGAAAAATCCTGGAATGTTTAACTCAAACTTTGTTTCTTCTTGACTGAACAAAGTAAAACATAAACATATGGGGTTAGAAAATTATCGGGATTTTTTGTTTTATTAAATTGGATATTCCTTTAACAATTTTGAAAGTTGAAAAGTTTTTTAAAAATGTAATTGATGTATATCTAACATGTAATTAAAGATGCATGAAAATTGTTAATGGCACACAGCCACTCAAAACACTAAGCCATGTGCCATTTTTTACATTCTAAATTATTATTACATCATGTCACAGATTTCTGAAAATGTTAAAGTAATGTTGTTGTCCCTGATTTATGTCTACCTCAAGTTTTACAGGGTTTTTTTGTATTTCTGCAGCCTGTTAAAATGTTTGCTCTTATTTGTGGATTGAGGTTGATTGTGGCTGAAATGTCTGAAACACACTTATTTATTTATTTTTGCACACAATACGAGGTGTATAAGCCATGGCTATCATGCTAGTTGTTAGCTGCTCTTTTTTGCTGCCTTATGAGTAATGCCTTGAAGTATTAAATAAATTGATAAAATGTAAAACCAAGTGGTCTGGCTATTCTTTTTTTGTGTTTTTTTGTTATAGCATATTGTGATTTAGGAGGGTGAATGGGGGAGGAATATATAAATGTATAAATGGTTTATTAGTAAGATACCTAAATGTAATGCATTTTAAGTGAATTGGGTTTATTAATAAAGAATACATAATCCATTTTTTTTAATGCATTTAAAACACATTGGATTAAGTAAAATTATTACATAAATTTAATTGGTTTCATTTACATATATCTAAAAAGTATGTATCATATAAAGTTTATTTGTTTATTTTAGATTAAAAGTATGTAATCCAAATGGATGGAAATGTTACATGTAATCAAAATACATAAATCTTATGAATTAGGCCTAAATATTTTTTTGAGTGTACAGTGGTACAAATATAATTTGTCATTAATATCTCATTAAGTGTTAATACTCTGTCAAATAGTTTGATAACAGCTTCATGAATATTATTTAGTATAATGTTTTTTTAAGTTTCCTTCATGTGTTTAACAAATAAAATCAATAATTTAATAATA
The DNA here is from genome assembly GCF_027580225.2 of Misgurnus anguillicaudatus. Taxonomy (NCBI): domain Eukaryota; kingdom Metazoa; phylum Chordata; class Actinopteri; order Cypriniformes; family Cobitidae; genus Misgurnus; species Misgurnus anguillicaudatus. The sequence goes on from NC_073349.2 coordinate 19,426,770, forward strand.
ATATTAATTAAAATTTATACAATTATATTTTATTGCACTTGGAGACCGATTGAATTAAATGAAAACAGTACAATAATGGGTTAAGCCATGCAGCTTTAGGTCCATGTCACTGGAAAAACAGTTAATTAAATAAAATTATATGTATTAAATCAATAAAATGTTTTGTCGTTTTTTTCTGAAAAAGAAAGAAGTTCTGTTAGTTGTCCGTTTTTTATGTATTGTGCACATACATAAAGTTAAGTATAATCTTTTGACGTGTCTGTTGCATTTTGTTAAAGTATTTAAAATTATTTGACATAGTATTAACACTTAATGACATTTAAATGGTAGTTTAATGTAATGTTAACCCATGAAGCTAAGTTTGATAATTATTCTGCTACGGCTAATTTATGATGTATTGGCTTATGTCAAGTTGTCATAAAGACATCTCAAACAATGTCATATTTGCATTAAAAATTACATAATTGATCAAATGACACTTAATGACTGTTGTCATAAATGTGCATAAAATCTCCATGTTCATGTCATGATTATGAAGCTGTCATGTCAATCCTATGAACACCCCTTCAAGTTAAGTGTTAACAAAATGCTAATTTAGAAGAAACATGTCAGACACACTTACAGGGTTTTGCATCTGAGCTTTTCAAATTGATAGAAAACTTTTTAAAAAATTCAAACATGTCAATAGTAAATAAATTTAATCTGTGATTTTTCCTCTTAGTTATTGAAATGGCCATGGGTAAAGTAAGTTCTGAAAAAAGTTTCAGCATAATTTTGTATAGATGCCACTTTGTCTTCTACAATAACAACAAAACACTTTGGAGTAAATTTAAAGTGGAAGTAACATTGGCTGTGTACTGCTTAGTCATCCAAGTCATGCTCAGTGACTCAGCAGCTATACAAATACAAGAATTCTCATGCACTCGTTCATGTATGATAGGGGTTTTCAAGTGGCTCTTTTTACATCAGACATGATGAAGATGATTAGAAGACCATTGGAGATAATAAAAATCAGATTGGCAAAACTGCCGTCATTGCCAACCTTCTGTGGAATTGTTAGTGAAAGCTGCTTGTAATATTTGTCTACCCCGGTTACCGTCCTTCAGAATTTGACACTAAAATAATGATTTACAAGACATTTCTCTCAAGAGATGAAAGAAAAGCATGACCCGCCGTAACATTCGTACAGGACACTGAAACTTTACTCCACAAAACTTTGGTGACATCAGTGGTGAGCAAAGCAGTTACTGTTTATTACATCATGTTGTAGAATAGACATGCTGAAAACTGGCCAATTATTTCTATAGCCTCAAAACAGCAAAACTTGCCTCTGGAGAATAACACAATAACACGTCTACTATAGCTGAGAGGCTTGAGTATGACCCTGAATTAAAAAAAAACAAAAACATGGTGAATGGACAATGCTCATGGTGTTACATTAGGCATCTGGGACTACAGGAGATCAAAAAGACGTCTAGTTTCACCTTCACACACAGTATAACCAGTACAGTCCTTTCTTCTGCTTGTAAACCAAGAAATTGGTTCTTGTCTTTCTATACCATATGGATGGATGAATTGGATAAAATGCTTTTTTAAGGATGCTAGGTCAGTTCTCAAGTTCAAACAGATGTCCTGGCAGAGTAAGCACATGAACTATAGACATGTTTCACTAAGACTGACAACTACACACAGTTTATACTGTTTTATAACTTGCTTGTATGCTTGTGCTATATTCAAAATAGATGCTACATTTTATATCAACATATTGTAATGCTCATTTACAAGAAAACATGTCACTTGGAGGGTTTTGCATCTAAGGATGTAAAAATGCAATACAACTTTTACTAGATGCGTACGATCATCAGTACTGTAATTTTCCCCATGGCACACTCTGAACGAGCCTGCCCTGTATACAACAGTCTAAACACATTTGACGGCTATAAATCATGTTGGTTATAAGCATCGTTTCTCGCAACATGCACATTATTTTAAAAAAAACGACCAGAATTGATGAGCGTGAAATGATCCTTTAAGTGGAAACCGCAAGAGTTAAACAAACAATGACATGTTTCATGTGAAAGAAAACGCCCCGGCTACATTGAACATATTTACCTTTACCCTGGGAACTACAACTAAACCTTCCCATTAAACAAGGGCACTCTGTGACTCATTCAGGGATCATTAACCAAACCTGCCACCTTCTCACATGCCCAAAGGCCAGCACTTCACCACACACTTACTGTACAGTGAGAAGCTTACCGGCTTAAAAGGCAATGAGAGTAATAACTCAGACCTTTAGGTATTTTACCGGCACGACATGAAACGCATAATTTGAATGCCCTCTGGTCTAAACTATTTAGTGTCAGCGAAGAAGCGGTTTACAAATACACAAGTGTGCAACAGCAATGATCAGCACGCTTGTCTGCCTTAATTGCCACATAAACATGTTGTGAATCAGTAACTGATTGCTGTAGTTACTCTGTAATGCAATCCACGTGAATGTCTAATATGCTAATCCACAGAATTAAATACATTAAGAGTAAAGGAAACCGATGTCCTAACATTAACTGAGATGACCTAGTTATAGTGCTGGTAAGGCGGTACTTTATTATTCCTCCTCGTTCTTCTCTACCTTCTCATTTGCCGCCTCCTCTTTCTCCTCTTCATTCTTGAAGATCGCTTTGAATACACTATAGGCCTACTAAATGCTAAATTTAAGACTTAAGAAGTTTAAAAATCCCCCACTGCTATTTGAAATCTAACCACTAAAAGTTAAACCACTTTGGTTACAAACATTCCTCAAAATATCTTCCTAACAACATGAGAATGAGTAAATGATGACAGAATTTTTATATTTGGGTGAACGATCTCTTTAAGTTGGTACACATTAGCAGCTAGTTGTGTGGTTAACTACCAGACAACACAAATACTGATAAAATGTACACTGTCAGAAATAATAGTCAAAAATGGTCCCTAGCTGTCGTTGGGATCCTATAGTTTCAAAAACTATACCTTTGCACCTAAAGAGTTCATAATAGTACCTAACAGGTGCACTTATTGGTACCATACAGTGCATATTAGTACCTGAAAGGTACATTTTAGTCGCAAATGTATACATACCTGTAACTAAAGGATACATATTAGGACCTTTTTAAAGGGTACTTCCCCAGTGACAGATAGTGACCATCATATTAGTACCTAACCGGTACACATATTGGTGCCAAAGAGTGCATATTAGTACCACAAAGGTGGACATTGGTACAACAAATTGCACATTAGTACCTCAAAGGGGCATATTAGTACCTCAAAGGTGAATATTAGTACCTCAAAGATGCATATTAGTACCTCAAAGGTGCATATTAGTACCTCAAAGGTGAATATTAGTACCACAAAAGTGCAGAAGTGCATAATAGTATCTTAGAGGATGCATAATAGTACCTTAAAGTTGCAGAAGTGCATATTAGTACCTCGAAAGGGCATATGAGTACCTCAAAGGGGCATACGAGTACCTCGAAGGGGCATATGAGTACCTTGAAGGTGCATATTAGTACCTCGAAGGTGAATATTAGTACCACAAAGGTGCAAAATTTATATTAATATCTCAGAAGATGCATATTATTACCTCAAAGCTGCAGAAGTGCATTTTAGTACCTCGAAGGTGCATATTAGTACCTCAAAAGTGCATATTAGTACCTCAAAGGTGCATATAAGTACCTCAGAAGGTGCATATTAGTACCTCAGAAGGTGCATATTAGTACCTCAGAAGGTGCATATTAGTACCTCAGAAGGTGCATATTAAAGGAATAGTCTACTCATTTTCAATATTAAAATATGTTATTACCTTAACTAAGAATTGTTGATACATCCCTCTATCATCTGTGTGCGTGCACGTAAGCGCTGGAGCGCGCTGCGACGCTTCGATAGCATTTAGCTTAGCCCCATTCATTCAATGGTACCATTTAGAGAGTAAGTTAGAAGTGACCAAACACATCAACGTTTTTCCTATTTAAGACGAGTAGTTATACGAGCAAGTTTGGTGGTACAAAATAAAACGTAGCGCTTTTCTAAGCAGATTTAAAAGAGGAACTATATTTTATGGCGTAATAGCACTTTTGGGAGTACTTCGACTCGCCTGAAAAGTCCGCTCCCCTTCTCACTCTCATAATGGGAGAGGGAGGGTGTTACTGCGCCGAGTCGAAGTACTCACAAAAGTGCTATTACGCCATAAAATATAGTTCCTCTTTTAAATCCTCTTAGAAAAGCGCTACGTTTTATTTTGTACCATCAAACTTGCTCGTATAACTACTCGTCTTAAATAGGAAAAACGTTGATGTATTTGGTCACTTCTAACTTTATCTCTAAATGGTACCATTGAATGAATGGGGCTAAGCTAAATGCTATCGAAGCGTCGTAGCGCGCTCCAGCGCTTACGTGCACGCACACAGATGATAGAGGGATGTATCAACAATTCTTAGTTAAGGTAATAACATATTTTAATATTGAAAATGAGTAGACTATTCCTTTAATATCTCAAAAGGTGCATATTAGTATCTCAGAAGGTGCATATTAGTATCTCAGAAGGTGCATATTAGTACCTCAGGTGCATATTAGTACCTCGAAGGTGCATATTAGTACCTTGAAGGTGCATATTACTACCTCAGAAGGTGCATTTTAGTACCTCGAAGGTGCATATTAGTACCTCAAAGGGGCATATTAGTACCTAAAAGGTGCATATTAGTACCACAAAGATGCATATATTAGTAACTCAAAAGTGCATATAACTACCATCAAGGTGCATATTAGTACCTCAAAAGTGCATATTAGTACCTCAAAGGTGCATATTAGTGCCTCGAAAGTGCATATTAGTACCACAAAGGTGCATATTAGTACCTCAAAAGTGCATATTCGTACCACAAAGGTGCAAATTAGTACAAATAAAGTGCATATTAGTACCACACAGGTGCATATTAGTTTCAAATGTTTACATATATGTACCTTAAAGAGTACATATTAGGACCTTTTTAAGGGGTACTGGCCCAGTGACAGATAGAGACCATTTTTTTCTGACAGTGTATAGACTGCAGCGTAACTCACTTTGGATAAAAGCATCTGCAAAATGCATAAACGTAAATCAATGGTGATAATGTCATCATAATATTTGCTAATTATATTGCATTAATTTGCTTTGCAACTCTTTCTTGCATTACTAGACGGCGTGCATGGTCTTTTCCTTTTTAGTTTGATGCTGCTTATCTTGCAGAACAGACTGCAGTTGCATAAGTGTCACGAAAACTGACACAGCATTTCATTAATGCAGAATCAAATCCTAAAACCTAAGCTGACATAAAACTTCGACACTTCAAACTATCCTTTTGCTGCCACGCAAGCACTTTCCTTCTAGAAATACAAATCTAGTTAAGCATACATTCTTTATGAACAGCAAGTGTATAACGTGCCCACAGAATTGATCCTTGACTTCGTTCCTACACACTTCTCCTTACCATCATAAGTCCCACTCTCCAGCAGCAGTCCACTCTCCTCCAACACACGAAACTCCCCAACGCTGATGAAATTATAGTCCACTCCTGGAACCTCCCCGTCACGAGGTTGCCTTGTGGTACCTGCCGAAACAAACACAACAAGGAGTCAGAAACACAGTAAACTCAGTACACAGAGCATGTTATGACATGAGACTACGTTCCAGAACCTATTTTTATAAAGTTTGTAAAGTTAAACCTAATTTTAGTTGCCATTACAAGATATCGCTGGACACCAGGAATGTTTACTAATCTATAATTCTTCCTTTGATTTCTTTCTGTTCCCTCACACATGGTTTACATTATGTAAAAACATCACAATTTCCCACAAGCAATCCTAAATGTTGATCCTTTAAGGTTAACATGGGTCAGGTATCAAAATAATTGTCCACCGTTTACACTTTTAAAATAATAATGGAGGCGAAACAAAAAAATAAGACTATAATCTAAAAAAACTCAGAGTGTCATTTACACAATTAAGTGCTATTGTGAAAGGCACCTGTGCCAATCATAAATACAATTTACTCTTTGGATGCTCCTTCGATAAAGGTTTTAAACCTGTCACACACTAGCTTCTGTGAAAAACAAACACAGATGCCAGTTCTTCTGCCGGTGGAGGATAAAACAACAATTAGCTGTGGAGTTTTGCACAAGCCATGTGAAACACTGCCAGCTGCATCAGTACATAGCCAACCAGACCATACAGTGCCATACAGCCTTGAAACATCCCGAATAAATATACAGACATCACTGACATTATTTAGACTATTCTAATACACGTTGATAATTTGTACTGTATTTGTTTAAAATTAAGTTCCTATAGCTTAATTGGTAAAGCACTGCGTAGCAGCACAAAGGTAGTGGGTTTGATTCACAAGAAACACGCACAGACTGATAAAATGTAGCCTAAATGTACTCTAAGTAGATTTGGAAAAAGGCGTCTGCCAAATGCATTAACGTGAATGTGAAAATGTGGATAAAATTGTCTGCCAAATGCAATACATGATGAGTTTTAGGATGGATGGCTGCCATCATGAAAAAGAAAACCTTCCATTCCGTAGATTATTTACTAATTCGCAATCCCATTTCAAAGTTTTAGTTTTGCTGTAAAATATCTGCGTTTCAATAAACTAGGCAAGAAAAGATTTATTATCCAAAATATATATCTTTGGTATTTGCTAAAGCAATCATTTTTTTTTTGCAATTGAAGGCGAAGCTTAAAGGGATAGTTCACAAAAAAATGAAAATTACCCCATGATTTACTCCTCAATCCATCCTTTATGTATATGATTATCTTTATTCAGATGAACACAAATCAAAGTTACATTAGAAAATGTCTTGGCTATTCAAAGCTTTATAATGGCAGTAAATGGTGCTTTTGATTTGAAACCCAACAAAGTCCATCCATCCTTCACAGAAGTAATCAACAAGTTTTCAGGAAGTTAAAGGGACACTCCACTTTTTTTGAAAATATGCTCATTTTCCAGCTCACCTAGAGTTAAACGTTTGATTTTTACCGTTTTGGAATCCATTCAGCTGATCTCCGGGTATGGCGCTACCACTTTTAGCATAGCTTAGCATAATAGCATCATGCTCAAAAAATAAACAAAGAGTTTGATATTTTTCCTATTTAAAACTTGACCCTTTTGTAGTTACACTGTATAGGGCTTATTCGATCTACTTCATCAATGTTCGTGGCGGCCATATTGTTGACATAGAACTGTCAGTCTGTCAATTGACAAGCGAGGCAGCGTGGGTATTATGCATGGTATTATCGGTGTAATTTTTTTAAACCGCGCGATGGTGTGTGGTGTAATACACGGATGTTCTAACAACATCAAAAAGAACCCCGGAATTAGTTTTTATGCGATACCGACTGTCAGAAAACATGAAAGGAAGGAGACAGAGGAGTTGAACCAGCGAAGGAGAGACTCCCAACAGCAAAGTCTGTCCCCATCATTTTACCCCAGGTAACGTTAATATATGCTCAAAGCAAAGTCTGTCCCCATAATTTGATCATATATGGTTACCTGTAAGCAGTGGCTGAAACTGCTCTTTCAAATAAGCTGCCATAAATTGAGACAGTTATTTAATTAGTATTAATAACTATATGAACATAATAATAGGTCTGGCATTGATAGGGAATTTAGGGCCGTTCACATAGTTTTGAAAATCGTTTTATATTAAACAGAATAGCGGAGCTCACACCAAAACTATAACGATACAGATACAATGAACGACATCATTGGGATCACTTTCTGAGCGATTTTTCCCACCTGATGAAGGATAAACCATTGATAGCATTAAAATCTATTTGAACGTCAAGTGCACGGCCACTTAAAATGACAGTGAAGCTCATTGCTGAGGTCTATAACATTAGATTACCTCCAGTTGCTGTGAAAATTGACTACGTCATGCTTTTTAATATATTACATTAACTAACTGTTATGCCAAAAGGTAAGAGATTACACAAACTATTAGATTCACTGTTTAGAGTTACGCGAAACGCAGCGTGTTGAGGACATCTGCAAAAGTTTTTATTACAAGCAATATTAAAGGCAAGTGATTTGCGCGAGTGCCGTGAGCGAATTAGCATAAACGTATTGTTTGGTGATGTGGACGATGATATAGTTATCGTTATAATGTGAACGGCCCTTCAGTGCTTGTATGATGAATGCGGATACTGTATGAACGATATAGTTAAATATCCGGATAAGTTACGGCTGGCAATAAGGACGGATCTTTACTTAAGGCTATTTGGTCTATTTGATATTGTTCCACAATAATCAAGCTTGTCTTGTCTTAATACAGACGAGATTAAGCCATTAGGCTACTGCTCCCCTCGACTCAAATCTACGTGCGGCTAGAGGCAGGACAGATGTTATGTCAACAAGATGGCCGCGGCTAGCGACTTCCGGTGTTTGCGAATAAGCCCTATACTAAGGCCGACGGAAAATTTAAAGTTTATATATTAAGCAGTGCCCAAAAATAGTCCACAGCTATAGAAAATTCCCAAGGGGACTGTTTTCGGGTGCTGCGTAATTACATTGCGCCTGCTTCAGCCATGTTACGGCAGCAAAGTACTTTATTATTACGCCAGAATGAAAGTATAGTTCCTAGCCATATCTGCAGAGAAAATCGCAACTTTTCATTTTCTGTCAGTCTTAGTACACGATGTAACTACAGAAGAGTCAAGTTTTAAATAGGAAAAATATCAAAACTCTTTGGTTATTTTTGAGCGTGATGCTAATAGTCTAATCAGATTCAATGGTTTATGCTAAGCTATGCTAAATGTGCTAGCGCCAGACCAGGAGATCAGCTGAATGGATTCCAAAACAGTAAAAATCAAATGTTTAACTCTAGGGGAGCTGGAAAATGAGCATATTTTCAACAAAAGTGAAGTGTCCTTTTAATAAAGTCCTTCTGAGGGCAATCAATGCGATTTAAAAAAAAATCCATATTTAAAAGTTTTCAAGCCAAAATAACTAGCTTCCGGTACTGATTGATGCATGTTCATGAGAAAGTGCGTTTTCAGCTTATTATGTAGGACAGGGAAGGGCAACTGGCGCCTCGAGGGGCGCACACAGCCCGGGGTAAATTTTAATACGGCCCGCTGGACCATATTATACTTAATAAAATACTTTTAAAATGATGATTTTTGTATTAAAGGAATAGTCTACTCATTTTCAATATTAAAATCTGTTATTACCTTAACTAAGAATTGTTGATACATCCCTCTATCATCTGTGTGCGTGCACATAAGCACTGGAGCATGCTGCGACGCTTCGATAGCATTTAGCTTAGCCCCATTCATTCAATGGTACCAATCAGAGATAAAGTTAGAAGTGACCAAACACATCAACGTTTTTCCTATTTAAGACGAGTAGTTATACGAGCAAGTTTGGTGTTACAAAATAAAACGTATCGCTTTTCTAAGTGGATTTAAAAGAGGAGCTACATTTTATGGCGTAAAGCACTTTTGGGAGTACTTCGACTCGGCGCAGTAACACCCTCCCTCTCCCATTATGAGAGGGAGAACGGGAGCAAACTTTTCAGGCGAGTCGAAGTACTCCCAAAAGTGCTATTACACCATAAAATATAGTTCCTCTTTTAAATCCGCTTAGAAAAGCACTACGTTTTATTTTGTACCACCAAACTTGCTCGTATAACTACTCGTCTTAAATAGGAAAAACGTTGATGTGTTTGGTTACTTCTAACTTTATCTCTAAATGGTACCATTGAATGAATGGGGCTAAGCTAAATGCTATCGAAGCGTCGCAGCGCGCTCCAGCGCTTACGTGCACGCACACAGATGATAGAGGGATGTATCAACAATTCTTAGTTAAGGTAATAACAGATTTTAATATTGAAAATGAGTAGACTATTCCTTTAAGACATGGGTCTTCAACCGGGGGTCCGCGGCCCCCAGGGGGTCCGTGACGGAACTGCAGGGGGTCCGCCAAATGATGTTTAACTACAAGCTATTTTTTGGTAAAAAATGTAAAATACATGTACAAAACGTTACATGTCCCCTTTAAGTTGTGCACGTGCGTGGCCGCATAGGTTTGAAGGCGCGCGTTCAGTTTAGCCAGCGGACCAAAATAAAATATCTGGATTATAAATGTCCACTCAGAAAGCAGCAGTAGCGACAGAAATGTCATCATAAAACAGGTAAATCTTATGTGTGTCTTTCTTTCAGAATGTCATTTTAGAATCATGTTGTCTCTTCTATATTTCTGAACTTGGACGGCTGTTTCACGCGGCTCAGATTTAAAGCGCTAATTCAAGAGGCAAATTACACCACACCGCGTCTGCATTTTAAACTGTGACAAAACTATCGCTCGCATTTAAAAATGAATGAAACGCGCGCCGTGATGGTGCTTTGTGCAAGATTTATAGTCAGGTTGAAATCCGCCTCTAAAAAAGTTTCCCCAAAGAGATGCGCGCGGACCCGTTGCATGTTGTTCTCCTGAGAGAACATATTAAGCTATGCAGAAAATAAACCTGCGTTACTCAAACTCGTGACAATGACGATACACGAGAAAGGCAACAGACCTCAAAATTATAAAGTAGCACAACGTCTATCCCCAGCAGAATAGAGAGTCTTTGTGCCATTCACCATGATCAGTCATCTTTATAAACTGAAAGCCCTTGTCTAATTCACAGTTAAAATAAAATATATTACACTGCAAATACCTTAAAATAATATTATTTTATTATTATTATTATTATTATTAATATAAAAACAAACTCTACTTTAACAAAAAAATGATGCATGCTAAAATAGTATCATGGCTGTGTGACAATATGGTTTGTTTCTATATATAAAACAGTTCCTTGATTCTGATTTGTCATCCATTGTACTTTACTCCACTTTGCGTTGTGCCTAATACGAAAAGGCAGCCTCTCGTACCTTACTGCCTACTTAAATATCTCTGTTTTACACATTTAGTATTAGGGGGTCCCTGCTCCATGCCTCTTTCATCTAAGGGGTCCGCGACCCAAAAAACGTTGAAGACCCCTGCTTTAAGACGTAAATACTTCCAACCAGGAGGGGACACTAGGTCCCGCGGATTGTCACAGTAAGCAGCATAGTCCCGTGTTTGGTCTTATGTGAAGAAGAGGTCTTCACGGGGTCCGACCCGAGACCCGAACAGACCCGAGAAGCCCTGAACTCTCGCATGTGTGTGTCAATGTACCTAACCACAATCCTTGTATATTACACAGGAAACTCACATTGGCAATACCGAATGAGGTACTTGTCTGATTTAAGGTGTAATAAATTACATTCACACTTCATTAAACTCATGGTCAGCTGTGAGATCTCTTATACACATTGGAGGAAAGTCTAAAAGCAGTCGTAAATCTGCACAAGCACAATGCTTTAGGATTGATCACCTGAAGCACGTTTTTATTTTCATTTCTGCATTCCTTGTTTTATCTGTGGATGAGGTGGAAAAGGGTTACCATCGAGCTATAACGGATATTAATGCCAGAGGCAAACCGAGGGAGGTGGAGGCTTCGGCCGAGCTTCAAGGATTATGTGGCAATTTGGACTACAGGCGCACTCCTTTACCCTCCTTTATTTCTGAGGAGGTGCCTTTTATGGCTTTTCTGTCTTTGTGTTCAGAGAGACATATGTAACGCTTGTGATCCATAGCAAAGGCTGATGGTCAGTAGTCATCAACCTATATGTCAGCATTCACGTTAAGGGTGAAGTATATCATTTCTGTGAATGTTTTTTAACATTGATAAAACTAAAAGTGACCCTGCTCGGCTAAAGTCATTTTTTGTGGTACATAAAAGCACCCTGCATAATGTAAAGAGAACATTCAGTGATAATATTGATGTATTATATTATAATATTGATGTGCAACTTATAAAAGTAAAAAAACATATAATAGTACTGCACACTTTTAAAAATTATTAAGAGAACCTTCTCAAGAGCTAAGAATTCTGGGAAATGTGAAAGTATCTACATTGCCATTACAATCCAGCAATGTATTACACGCAGTAATAAAAGATAGAGTATGATGGCCCTCACTATCTTTCAGCTTTATTATGATTAATTACTTACATTTAAATCATAATTTATTTTACTAGACCAAAGTCTGGAAGATGAACTTTGACAGTTCATTCTGACAGACCTGCTACTACCGGCACTATTAAATATAATTAGATCTGTCCATCATTTAGCTTTCAGCCTGTTGTATATGATTATACTCAAGCGAATACCGTAAGTGTGAGTGGAGAACAGTGAGTCATAAGTCCGGACGGCCTGTAACAAGGACACCGGATGTTAATGACAGTACAGATTACAGGTCGGCCCACATACAGAGCTTCTGTCTCATGCAATGATGAGCCACAGAGAGTAAAACATCTGGTATTCATTTAAATGCCCAGTTTCATGCCAGGTTTAGGACACTTTAATAAAAACTGTGCCATATCCAAATACATTTAAAAGATTACGCTGCAAACAGAAAAAGCTGTAATTAAAGATGTGTGAATAAGACATATGTTTTACTAATTCACTGGTTTGTGGCCAGACCACAAATTCAGCAGAAGTACATTTAATGATTATGTAGTGATGTGTTGATATAATAATGCAATTAAGATGATTATGTTTTGCTCCAGCAGGTCTACAAAATACAGCCAACAATTACTGTGCTGCTAACATTTCTGGAAAGTAATTCTAAATTACCCAAAATAATAATAATGGGACATTAACAGTGCTATCAGAAGCACCATAGCTTATCAGACCTACTTTTAAAATACTGTATGCTCCAACATTGAAAAAAGGGGATTTTTAAAGGGGTCATATGATGCGATTTTAAGTTTTCCTTTTTTTTAGTGGGTTGTGTAGCTGTCTGTGCATGTAAAAGATCTGCAAAGTTACAAAGCTCAAAGTGTTAAACCAAATAACTTATTCTATCCAAAAGAAATAGCCTAAAACGCCCCGATAAGACACGCCCCCACATTGTTACATCACTGTGTGGGAATATTTGCATAATGCTGCCCAAACGTATAAGCAAAGAAAGAAGACATGGCTTCAGTTATCGCCATAGTGTTTCTTCACTGAAAAAAATGATTCATTGAATTTAATCAATTTTTTTAAGGTAAGTGGTTGCAAACAATTTATTTAAAGGAACAGTATGTAAGAAATTTATATCAATTAATCATAAAATGCCCCTGATATGTCACTAGACATTAAGAAATAGTTTTCATTTCAAATACTTATATCACTGACAACAGTGGTCTGGCCAGGATATTGTCATTTAAAAAGTGGAGTTGCAGCCCTCAACTGATGTTTATGTTGTCATGCTGTGTATTGGCCACCAGTTGTGTGATTGCAGTACCAGTTTTGGCCACACGTTTTGTGATTGCAATACCAGTTTTGGCCACAATCCTACATACTGTTCCTTTAAGCCACATTTAAACAAAAGTTTTATATTTTATTTTACTTTACTAATCTTTTTTTGTTTAAATGTAGCTTAAATAAATTCTTTGCAACCACTTACCTTAAAAAATGTTTTAAATTCAATGAATCATTTTTTTCAGTGTTTGTGAAAATAAAAGTGCTTTATTCTGCCTTCCGACAGAGAACACACTTTAAAATGAGTGGTTATGTTTAATTCATAACACTGTGATCAAAACAATACAAATAAAATATTCAAGTGTGTGCAGCGCATTTTCCTAAAAGTTATAGGGTGCTTTCACACAGGCACTGTTACGGTCGGCCCAAATGTTCCGAGTACGGTTCGTTTAGGTCCGTGTGAACACAACAGCCAAACTCTGTTGGGACTAGGGATGGGCATAATTAATCGACGATCGATAATTGATTGTTAAGAATTTCGTCGATAACGTTAATTTGTTGTCAATTAATCGAATGCATTTTTTTTATCTAACTCCTGTTTCACATATACTCCGTACGCAGTGCGTTTGCGTATGTGTGCGGCGAATCCGTCAAGCACCCGTTGCAGTGCGCTGCTGACCGCTTATTCTGCATATAAAACGTGCATGTGATTGACACTTTCTGTGAACACTTTTCCGCATAAACAATAGAATAAAGCATCTTTTTTTTCACAAAACAATATATTTTAGATATTATTTGACAGACTAGTAAGTGTGGATTAAGGATGTTTAAAATCTCTAGCCTGGTGGTCAGGATCTGAATGGATCAAATCAGCAGTTTTGCAATGCTTTATTTATCTCCACTGACTCCACATATATCATAAATAAAAATAAGCAGAGTAACTTTGCAAGTCTACCCTTCCACATTATATATTTCCTACTATGTATGTATATGATTTCCAAATAATAAACGAGAGTATTCAACGACAAAAGCGTCTCATATGGAAATAAATCCTCACAATATTATTATTTCTCAAAACTTTGACAAAAATAAGCAACTGTATTCCTACAGTTATTCAAAGATGCAGACATTATTCCGCATATAATTTGAATATTATATAAAAGTATTCATTTAACGGCACGTTTCATATGGCAAATAAATATCCTCACATTAACTAACAGCATAATGAAATGAATAAACAGACAATAAAACACGATTGAAATATAAATTGTATTATTATTACCGAAAAAAAGCAATATTGCTAAAATAATCTCTGAGGTAAATGCGTCAAAAACGCTGTTACCCGCACAATAAGTCTAAATGAGCAATAACAGTGAAAAAAGCATTATTAGGCCATGTCTCAAAACTTTATATGACAAAATATATTTAAAAGAAATGTATACTTATTCAAAGATGCACACATTATTCCATATTACTCCCGTTTATGAGCATGTTTGTCTCTGGCCTCGCTCTGTTATGTAATAGATTGACAGGTGCGCATCTCCGTCTTTCAAACATATATAATTTTGTAATTACTACCTTAGGAAAATTAGCCATGATTTTATCATTGTGAAATTGGTTTTTTTTTTTGCAGATTAAAAACGATTTGTATTTCCGCAATTTTACTACAAATAACATGGTTATGGTAGGCTATATTGTGGAGTTGGAGACCATAGTAAATTTGTGTCTACTGTTGTTTTACAACAAATAAAAACTAAAAGACTATGTTATAATTAAACAATGGTGAAAGGGGCTCACAAAACGCACGCTGTTTCACACATACTCTGTATGCGGAATAAGCCAAGTTAGCGCTGAGGTACCTGTGCATCCCGGTCAGTCTCCTCGGAGCGGCTGTTTTCGGCGGCGGCTGGACTGACGGTCACCATGGGTTGCGGTCGCGTCTGACCCCAAAACATGCTTTTATTTCTCAAAAAAAAAATCAGTAGACTGGTGCAGAAGTTTTATGCGAGTTACTAAAGTAAGTTATTTTTCACGAGGCTTTAATGCCTAATTTGTTATAGCCTAATGTTAGGAAGGCTAATATCTTGCACTTTCTTCTGGCTTGAATAATTTTGAGTTACATTTTGACAAAACCTTTCAGATCTAAGTATTATGTTTTTTGTTTAATTTAATGTTAAACATTAATCTGTTTTTTTGTTTTATTTTGGAACTAATGAGGTCTCTGTTTAAGAACGCTGGCTCGCAGCTGCAGGTTCCGCTGCTTTAGAGCACCGCA
The DNA here is from genome assembly GCF_027580225.2 of Misgurnus anguillicaudatus. Classification (NCBI taxonomy): domain Eukaryota; kingdom Metazoa; phylum Chordata; class Actinopteri; order Cypriniformes; family Cobitidae; genus Misgurnus; species Misgurnus anguillicaudatus. The sequence continues at coordinate 19,442,395 of NC_073349.2, forward strand.
CATGCACGCACATTTATGTTTGAAACATAGTTTAACTGTCCGCCACAAGTTGATCTTGTAATAAAGGTCTCATTGAGGAAAAACACGCTGTATATTTGTATTCATTGCATTTTTTAAGTATAAAAGTTAAATAACAAATTTTATTATAAAAATATTAATGATTAATCGATAGTCGATCGTTAATTCTCCCGACGATCGACAAAGAAAACTTAATCGAATGCCCATCCCTAGTTGGGACCCATCTGTGGTACTGTATGAATGCTGCTCGACCTCGAGCTGAACCAAATACAGAAAGTTCTCCACATGTTTGTGCCACTGGGTTTTCGTTGTGACGTGAGCCGGATGTTATATTGTGGGTAAACAACAAACAGCGCAATCTTGGTCCTAACAGAGATTAGCTGTCTCCTGGTGTTCTGAGCTGATGATTTCATAAATGCATAGCTGTCCTCCACACATACAAATAGTGACATTTACGGGATTTTTAACAAACGTCTCTGTGAGAAGGGCTTTAATAGAACAGTTGCGCAATTTTGTGTTAAAGCAAAGCAACTTCGCAAAGACATGCATTGTTTATCTTCATATCTTGCTAACTTTGCTCTTGTTCACATATGTGAACACGAACCACACTAACTGAAAAATTATACACGGTGCACACCAACATGTTTGAAAACACCCATAAATAAACCAATGCTGGGTTGTTGACCAGCCATGGGTTGAAAGAACCTAGCAAAGGTTCACTCAATGGATCATTCTGTCCTACATTTACCCAACTATGGGTTAAAAGAGCACAACTTTTTTTAGTTTGTATTGAAAGAGTGGCCAAGCACAAGATATTTCTCATAAACTTTCCTTTTGGCTACCACAGAATAAGAAAACAACAAAGTAAAAAAAATATTTATGGGAGGAATTTATCTTTATTTTATGTGGTACTGTTGGTTTGCCTGTTAATTTATTTATTTATTCCAGCATCTATGGCCATATCATCATGGTAAAAACTGGTTCATCCATACACAAGTTGCTCCACAAAAGTTCATATAAAAAACTTTTTTGTTTGGCATCTCCAATTGACCTAACCTGCATGCTTTTGGCCTGTGGGAGGAAACCGGAGTACCTGGAAAAACCCACACGGACACCGAAAGAACAGGCAAACTCCACACAGAAGGTCACCTGACCTAGCCGGGGCTCGAACCGGGACCTTCTTGCTAGTACGCAGTGCTACCCACTGAGACACTGTGCCGCCCCATTTTTGTAGTTCCGAACAAAAGTATGGTATCTTATCAAACATAGTCTGTAAAGACATTGAAAATTTGGAAACTAAAAATGGGTGAGCGAGAGAGAGAGTGAAGCATGATCAAGCAGGTATCAGTGAAGTTCTGCCAGCTGCTTGTTATAGCAGTCAAAAGACATGAAGATTAAAGGTTCTCAAAAAAAAAAATCTCTAATCATTTACTCTGACTTTCTCCTGCAAAACATAAAAGGCAGAATGTTGAAACCCAGTCATCGTTCGCTTTTTTCATCCTTTTCCATAGAAGAGAAGTGAATGCGAACTGAACCTGTCAGTTCAACATCTAACATCATCTTTATGCTCCACATAACAATACGTTTGCATAAACATGAAGATTAGTAAATAAAAAAAACACCTTTCTGGATGAACAAACCCTTAAAGAGACACTCCACTCCAGCTCCCCTATAGTTAACATTTGACAAAGGAGTCAAGTTTTAAATAGGAAAAATATCGAAACTCTTTGGGTTAGTGATGCTAATGGTTAGATTCTATGGATTGTGCTAAGCTAAAAGTGCTAGTGCCAGACCCGGAGATCAGCTGAATGGATTCCAAAATGGTAAAAATCAAATGTTTAACTCTAGGGGAGCTGGAAAATGAGCATATTTTCAAAAAAAAGTGGAGTGTCCCTTTAACATAATAATTTATATATGCAGTGCACTTGAATAAGACGAATGGAGTTGTAGCATGTAGATAACGCTGATATTAAAAGAATAGTCAATTTTCTTAAAAGAAATATCCAGATAATTTACTCACCACCATGTCATCCAAAATGTTGATGTCTTTCTTTGTTTAGTCCAGAAGAAATTATGTTTTTTGAGGAGGACATTGCAGGATTTTTCTCATTTTGGTGGACTTTGATGGACACCAACACTTAACACGTAACAGTTTTTTCCAACGGAGTTTCAAAGGAATATAAACGATCCCAAATGAGGCATAAGGGTCTTATCTAGCGAACGATTGTCATTTTAACAAGAAAAATAAAAAATATGCACTTTTGAACCACGACTTTTCGTCTAGGTCCGGTCCAGCGCGACCTAGCGAAATTGCGTAGTGACGTAGAAAGGTCACGTGTTACATATATAAAACGCACATTTGCGGACCATTGTAAACAATAAACTGACACAAAGACATTAATTTGTATCATTCCACATACAACAACGTCGGAACGGTCCTCTTTCAACACACTTGTAAACACTTTTTCGCGTTCATCCTCTGTGACCTCTTGACAACATGACGTATTGCGTGAGGTCCCGCTGACGCTTTCAGGACCGGAGGAATAGGAAAAGTTGTAGTTTAAAAGTGCATATTTTTTAATTTTATTTTAAAAAATGACAATCGTTTCGCTAGATAAGACCCTTATGCCTCGTTTGGGATTGTTTATAGTCCTTTGATACTCCGTTCAAAAAACTGTTACGTGTTGAGTTAAGTGTTAAATGTTGGTGTCCATTTAAGTCCATTAAAATGAGGAAAATCCTGCATTGTTTTCCTCAAAAAACATAATTTCTTCTCGACTGAACAAAGAAAGACATCAACATTTTGTATGACATAGTGGTGAGTAAATTATCTGGATTTTTCTTTTAAGAAAATGGGCTATTTCTTTAACACACAGTTAGCAGTATTCATCATGGCACCCTTTGACATGAAGTATTAAAGACATATCACTGACATGTAATTACTATCAGGAGCAGAATAGAGGAATCTTCTCAATGTGACCTGCGTTAACACCTTTAATGAGATACAGAGTCAGGGTCAGAGAGTGAATGTGAGAGACTCACAGGGAATGGTGCGCAGGTACAGGTTATCTCTGATCACTTGCTGAAGCTTGTGGTCCAAGGAGCCTTTCTGAAACTGCAGGCTGAGGTAGTGACGCAGATCTGAATTCAACACTTTACCTGTGGAAACAAAAGTCATTTTGGTCAATTTTTGTACTGTGGACATTTATATTGCAGATATCACAAACGTAAGTCAACACAACCAATGTTATGCCTGTAGTGCATATCTGAAAGTGGATGTTTATTTTGATGAGAGATTATTACGTTTTTTTAGATAATCTGGACAGATAAAGTAAATTAAGCATATTTATTAGCCTGACAGCCGAATTTAGCCCCGCCCACAACATTGTAGGCTGGGAAATTCTGTCTAGTCGCTCCGTTGTGGCACTACTATGCTCGAACAAAACTGTCGGACCAATCAAATTGTCAGGGAGGGCTTTATATGATGATGGACAGATGATCAAGAGTAACGTAGTCAACCACGTGACCAAAGAGCACATGTGTTGAATCCGTACATTTACAACAAAGATGGCTGCCGCTGGAAAATATTGAGATATAAATATTCTGCCATCAAGGCTGTTTTACAAGATATTGACAGTGCATTGATTTTAAAAGATGAACAAAGAAACACGATCAATACATTTGTTGATCGGAAAGACTCTGATGGTCGCTAAGAAGATGGGACACAATGAAAATGGCCAACTCGGCGTGCACAACAACATGGATATAACTAGCGGTCGTTGACAGCTCCTTTTCGGAAGCCCTTTGATGAAGTTCATCTAGTTAACAAATGGTAAGAGATAGTCTGACTGTATGACTTAGTAAATAACCCACAATGTTGTGATATGAATGAAATGTTGTAAAAATAGTAGGTGTCGATGTACGTTTGCTAACTCATTAGTATAATCATAATGTTAAAAGCGCAGTGTGTAATTTTTAGAGGGATCTCTTGACAGAAATGCAAAATAATATACAAAACTATATTATCAGGGGTGTATAAAGACCTTTCATTATGAACCATTATGTGTTTATTACCTTAGAACGAGACCTTTTTATCTACATACACTGAGGGTCCCCCTACATGAAAGTCGCCATTTTGTGCAGCAATTTTTCTACAAAAGACCTTAACGGACAATTTTTTTGTACTAAGTGGTCTCCGACGATGACATGCTTGTCCGGTGGCGGCTACCGTAGCTTGTGCTTTAAAAATGAGGGTTGAGCAGTGGACCAAGCCGTTGGTTGCAATTCACAACCTCACCACTAGATGCCACTAAAATCTACACACTGCACCTTTAATGTCATTGTAGCGAAATAACTAGCAGTACAGGTCAGGCTGCAAAAGGACAGACGCCATTTCAACATACAACGCACACTCGGTTGCTCTGATTGGTCGGTCTATCCAATTGAGTGCAGAGGCATTTTTTGTACTGGTTCGGTTGAAACACGCCCCATAATCACAGCCCAATGGAGCGGTATCAGACTCAAATTCTGACTAGAATTGAGTATGACAACATCAGGGTAGATATTTGTACTGAATACAAGACAAAAATACTAAGTAAGAAAGTCATTTTTTCAGTGTAATTAGATTATAAGACTTTAACCTGGATTTCACAAATATGGAGAGATATTCTGCACTGTTTTTAAGGAAAAATCTCTATAAGAGTACTCCTGTGGATACTTAAAACCGTATTCAAATAAGATGACAAATAAACAAACACACTAGGTGATTCATGAATTGTATGACTGATGGGTATTCCAGCTGTGCAGAAATCTGCTAAACTTTCTTCAGGCCCAGATTGTATGTAGGGCTGCGGTGTGGGTGACTCAAACAAGAAACAGTGTCAATTGCAAATAAAGTGAATATGACGAAATCATGCTAAACTGCGGAAAAACTTTCCGATCTTCCTTCTGATTAAATGACAACCATGTGATGCCATAGCTGACAAGATCGCAGCAGGAGGTCCAGCTGTTTTTACCACTCAAAACTATAATTACTTGCTTCTCCTCCACATGAATCCAGATGTATGAAGACCATTAAAAAACAATGCAGGTTCTATTGTTTCGCTCCCTCTGTGAAGCGCCAGGAGTTCAGGCGGAGTTCAGGCAAGGGCGTAGGCGGTGCAAGTCATCCTGGGGAAGGGAGGGGAAGAGAAAGCCCTCCAAATGAGAGAGCGGGAGCCAAGTTCCTCCAGGCCGACTCAAACGCTGGAGGGAGTGGCAGAAAGCAGCATCTCTCCGAGCAGCTCCAGTATCCAGCTGTTGGTAGGTATTATGGAGCTTATGATCTTGCACCACGCTCCGTCCTCTGGGTGGGGTGGATGTGGTTTGAAACTGTGCCAGTAACATGCCTGCGCATCAATAAGCATTGTTTTGGCCCCGCAGCTGTCGAGTATCATAGACCTGTGTAATCTGAGCACAGCTCCAGACAGACGCATGCTGGCACGCCTTTATGATTATAGCTAAAAATGTGTTGCAGTAGCTACTGTACACCTCTGTCCTGGGACAATAACATTATGCATTTGGCAGACGCTTTTATCCAAAGCAACATACAGTGCGCATTCAAGCCATACAAGCATGTATCAAACCCATGACCTGTACACTGCGAACGCAACATTTTACCAATTGAGCTACAGAAACACATTTTAAATCAGCATTTACAATTGTAACATTTTAAAAATATATACATACAGTGAAAGAATGAAGGAAGTTTTGGCTTCTTTCAAAAACCTAGTGAGCCCACTATAGCTCCAAAAAAAGCTTTAAATGTATTAGGGGGCGTGCACACCAAAACTTTTAAACGTGGCTGAAAATGCCTGGAGGACACCGAATGCCAGCTGTTTTCAGCTGAGTGCCAGCTTTCTTCAGCTGAGCGCTTTGGTACATGTAGCTCTGATACTTCAGCTGTGAGCCAGTTGGTTGCTGTGATAATGTCCCGCCCCTCCTCCACTGTGATTGTGCGAACTGCAATTGACGAGCGGAGCCTTTCACCCAAAGTTTAATATTCTTCAGCTCTCGGCACTCAGCGCTGACGTGGAAAAACCGCAGAGTGCCGTTTTTTCAGTGCGGAAGAAAAACGCTAGCCGCTGGCTTTTTTTTAAAAACGGCGAGCTTCCATTGGAAACAATTGAAAACATGTGCCGGCCGCGGGCGTTAAAGCTTTGGTGTGCACGCCCCCTTACACTTTTACAATTACATGTTATGCAGTTTGCTTTAATCCAAAGCAGTGCATTCAATCTATATTTTTAATTTTATCAGTATATGCAAGTTCCCTGGGAATCGAACCCATGACCTTTGCACAACTAAAAACACAATGCTCTACAAATTCAGCAACAGGAACAAAAGTCAGCAGTGTAATTATACTCTTGTCAATTAAGAGAAAACGCTTCCCTGCCAATGACGAGTTTTTCCCGACAATCCGTATTTCCGCTATTATCCAACAGGTGGCGCTCTTACACAACTTATAAAACCTGGAAGCAACCACTAACGGCAAACAGTAAAAACTCCATGTATGTTTTGATCATCGCTCTGATTCTGATCTCTATCAAAAGTAGTTTACAAAAATGCAATTATTTCAGCTTTTTGCTCAAATTTTGTATTTTTGAAGAAACCTACCCATATTGGAGCGCTAACAAAAAGAGAACAAAGTATTTTTTGAAAGCAGAGGGTCTGTTCTTTCATTTGATGAATTGTATGTTTATATATTTAAAGAAGAACATTTTCTGGAAGGCATACAAGTTTTGTGAAAAATGCTGGCACTGGCTGGCAACTTTTTTTAAAAAACGCTGGTGGGGAAAGAGTTAAAGGTGCAGTGTGTAAATTTTAGCGCCATCTAGTGGTGAGGTTGCGAATTGCCACCAATGGCTTAGTCCACGGCTCACCCCTTGCTTTTGAAACACAGAGAAGCCACGGTAGCCGCCAACGGACAAACATGTCATCGTCGGAGACAACTTAGTAAAAAAAAAAGTCCATTAAGGGCTTCTGTAGAAAAATGGCGGCACAAAATGGCGACTTCCATGTAAGGGGACCCTCGGTATATGTAGATAAAAAGGTCTCGTTGTAAGGTAATAAACACATAACGGTTTATTACGAAAGGTCTTTATACACCCCTCATAATATAGTTTTGTATATTATTTTGCATTTCTGTCAAAAGATCCTTCTAAAAATTACACACTGCACCTTTAATGTTCTTAAATCATATTTTGTCAACTGTGCCCAAATACATTATGTACAATTACATAACAATTAACAATAACAATTACATAACATAACAATAACAATTACATTATATTTCTCACTTTTATTTAACAAACTGTGTGAGATACACTACAGCATGTGTGTTTCACATGAGCCTGTTATGAGGTGTTATTTCACAGCAGGCAGTGAGGTGGCCAACTAGATTTTGGAACAGAGCCTTGATGTGGTCTTAAAAGGAGATACTCGCTACTATGTCATTTGTATCTCAAGAAGAAAATATGAACACATGTTGTGATATCTCCAGCTAATTCAGAACGCAATGTAATCACAACAAGCCTCTCCCGAGCAATTCTCTCCCTTATGAAGGAACGAAACCGAGGGGCCGCTTTGATTGCAGATTAGCTTCATCCCATTGGTTGACTCGAATGCATGCTAATTTGCTCCAATCTAAATGCGCTCAAGAGTCCCATAATTCTCATTCAGACTTCTGGTATTAATTCCACCTCTACGGCTGTTTAGCAAGACATTACAACGTGCCCGGCTTATTCATTCTGCACTCAACTTCATACACCTCTCAATTCCAGCAGAGTAAAACCTGATTTATAGGTAATGTCTTGGTCCAGATTATTGCTGCAATAAGAAATGCTGAACTCAGCTGAACAGGGCCGGCTGGAGGCATTAGCTGAACTCGTATTGTGTGACCTTAGAAGTGGTGAGAAGTCTTATATTGATATCACGTCCTTTGGCCACACACATCTGGAAATCATTAGCTGCTTAAGAGCATGTTATATACACAGACTATGTGATCAGTTTTAGACAAAACACTGTTATTAGACAACAAACAAGTCCATTTACATCTATAACTATAGTTTTATAAATTGTTTTAAATCTAAGAGTTTACAACGCAACTATATCGATACAGATGAACGATATCATTGGGATAACTTTCAAGCTGTATGCACCAGCGACTAGCAATGGCGGAGCGACGCATCTCTTTCTTTTCAAAGGAAGCTTGGCAATTTTTGCCGACACGAACGACAGCAACCGTTTGCGACAGGAAGTGGGTGTTTCCAATGCGACAAGGTCCAACTTCATGCAAATGACGAACGACTTTTAGGAGCGACAACCAATAAGAGTGAAGCAGTGGAGTTTACGTCCTCCCCCTTTTGTACTTTTTTACTGAGGACGGTTACTCATTTGTTTACAGTTGTTATTAAGTCAACCAGAATAAGGAAACACTTCCTAACAACCTCATTGAAAGAGACTTGGGGGGGGGGGGTCACACACCAGAAGCTTAGCGCCGCGCTATTCTGAAAAAAAAAATCAAACACATTGTTTTCTGTCAGTATACACACACCGGCCCCGACAGGTGGCGCCTGTCTGCGGCGCCCAGCTACGACTCAGGAAGTACTCAAATCCATGTTCCGCCACAGAGCGCCACTCAAATAGTTTAACATTATAATGTGCACCTCCGTTTCTACGATACCTCAGAGTTGTCCTAGATGCGACTCGACGCGTCCGTTGTGTGACTCCTTTTAGCGAGTCAGCGTTATTATTTTTTTTAAATCATTTTTAATGGTTAAACATTACACTTGATTAATTTCATATAGAGAAGTTAAATGTGCTGGATCAAGTATGGGTATAAAAACGCAAATTCTATTTGACATTCCCCACTTCTGTTAAAAATGGTGAAGCGTTGAGAACTCTCAAAAAAGAAGTCCGCATTAAAGCACTTTGTGAACAAATAGGCAGAAGGTCTAATACATTTGTTTAGCACTGTACATTATTTACATTTAATATTAAGCAACTGACATACACATATTATTGCTAGCTATACCTGGAAAATGATTTAATATGTAAAAAATTACAGCAGCTTAATCTCATTTTTTAAATAATCTACTTTTGAGTTTGTTAATACAAATGTTCATAAATGCAAACTTGCAAATTTTAAACAAAGGCCTTTTATGCGGGGAAGACTTACATTCTGTGCCTTTCAAAGCAAGAATGGTTTTCAAACAAAGTTGTATGACGAGGTCCAAGAGCTACATTGTGTAATTCTTTGGCTGTTGTAAAAGCAGAACAAATGGGAGGAATTTAGGTCAGGCCACAATAGCTTTGCTTCATCGTTCATCTAGAAGTCGTAGCACACAGGAATGTGGCCTGTGTTCTCTAGCAAAATTCTGCATGCTTGCAATTCATAAAACCCCATCTACCGTGTCTCTAAAGAATTTTCCCAAGATCCAGGAAAATCCATATGGAGAAGCCAGGGGATCTCATGAAAAAGTTTTTAAATTGCCGCAGTTCCTACTTTCACTGCAGTTCCTACTTTCACTTCAAGTTGTGAATCAATCCAAATCGTACGCATAACTATAATATTCTTACATACAACCAAACACCCCACTACACACACAGCCTATATCAGCCTCGCCCTTTGTTTACAGAACAAGGCAGTCTTTGTGGATCCGCTGTCAGGTAGCATTAGCGGGCTGTGTCATATCTCTGGGGTGTCACCCTTTATGTCTCCCGCTAGGCTGCACCAAAAGTTCCAGTTACTGTACCGCCAGGCTACCCATGGGAATCATGGGACACAATGGCTCCTTTTGTCCCTCATCGTCAAAACAGACATTTTGATCAAGGTGGAGTAGGTCAGCCATGGAAATGATGGGTGGACACAGAAAAGAAACTATGACACAATTCCACAGCAATGGTCTCGGAGGAACTAAAACGGAATCTGTTGCTCCTCTCACTCGGTTTCTTGTACAAGACCTGAAAAGATGTCCTTGATTTTTACTTCACCTCTGCTTCCTTGGCGTTTCTCCCTCTAAAACCCCTCATTATCTGCCTTACAAAAGCTCTGGTCTCATTCACTGGACTAAATTACACTAGTCATGAGGGAAGGTAATATCTCTCCAGTCAAGCTAAAATGTCAGAGCAGTAGTGTGGAACAGTGGTCTATAGACCTCAGCCAGGTTATTGGGGTGATGTTTAGACCTCAGATGGCATATTAAATTTGAAGTGTTTGAAAAGGTTGTCAGGGTTCGTCTTAAAGGAATAAAAGTTCAGTCTGTCTTAAAAAGTTCTCCCAAAAATGAATATTGTGGCATTTGGTCATTGCACACTGGTTTTTATGCTCACTCATAATTAACTCACATTAAGGCCCAATGAAGGGTTAAAAAATATTCTGCTAAAAATGTGACACCACTACTACAACGTCATACGTCAACAAACATCCTATGTCAAAGCAGATGCAATGTTTACACTGCAAAAAATGATTTTCAGGAAAAAAAAATTATTATTTTTGTCTGGTTTTTAGTAAAAATATCTAAATTCTTAGATTAAGATGCTGTTTCTTGATGAGCAAAAAGACCCAAGATAATAAGTTTATTGTTCTAGTGTTCAGACCAAAAATATCAAATTTAAGTGATTTTGTGCATAAAACAAGCAAAAAAAATCTGCCAATGGGGTAAGCTAATTTTTCTTGAATTTAGTGTTTAAGAAAAACGTTCAAGATTTTTTGTTTACCCCATTGGCAGATTTTTTGCTTGTTTTATGCACAAAATCATTTAAATTTGATATTTTTGGTCTAAAAACTAAACTTTTTTGGGGTCATTTTGGTCATCAAGAAAAAGCATCTTAATTTAAGAATTTTTAGATATTTTTACTGAAAACAAGACAAAAATAATAAATTTTTTTCTTGAAAATCATTTTTTGCAGTGTATCGTGCTGCAGTCACCTGTAGTCATAAGTTAGAGGGTTAAAGCCTAATAAACGGCCATGGACTAAAAAAGCAGAACATCGCACACCCCTTTGATGGTGAATCTGGGTGGTCTCCCCCTCCTGTCACCGGAACACGATCAGACCTGGGAAACCGGGACGTAATCGCATTCTGGAGGTGGCACAATGGGAAAACTCCTAGTGCTTCAGATGGCCAGTCCACTTAAAGCTACTTTATTACATTGAATGCAGTATATTAGCAAACTAGCATTTTTATTTCATGACCCCAAATATGAACACAAGATTAAATGTAACATAAAACAAATTATTATTTGTCATTAAAAACTTTATTAATGCAAATAAAAGACTTGAATTAAAGGCGGGGTGCATGATTTTTGAAAAACACTCGGAGTCGGGCTGACTACCAAAACATACTTGTAGCTAATCAGCAGTAAGGGGCGCGTTTACTAACCAACATATGTGTTGGTCTATCAAAAGAAGGTCCAGATTCTATTGGGGTATGTCAACATCGGCTTTCAGAGATCATGCACCTCGCCTTTAAACTTGCATGAGCAGCCATGTTATAAATATTTTTACCCTCTTCGTTTGAAGTGAGGTCCCGAAAAAATCTTAAAGGACAAGTTCGGTATTTTACACTTAAAACCCTGTTTTCAGATTGTTTATGATGAAATAGAACGGTTTTGACTGAAATTTAGACATATGCGGCTGCCCCGGGAGTTTTTGCGTGTTTGTGTTTCGCCTCCCACCTTTGCAGTGGGTTTGGTGGTGCGCTGGAGCAATCCTTCCTAAAATGCATTAAACTTTCGTTTACAAAGACGTGAAACTCACCGAGTGGTCAGGGGTGTTCACTGATATGCTCACACAAAAATCGCCGAAAAATACGCACTCCAACAGGTTTTATCGTAGTTTTTGTTCAACTCCATTGACTTGTATTAGATGTGCGGTGAGGTACGGTATTACTCCGCGCCGGGAACTTTGTTTCTATTCTTGCAATTGGCAATGGCGGATTGGTGCCACGACCTGGGCTGGAGTGTCTATTATTCAAGCTCTAAGCGGAAGAATGTACGGGTGTGAGGCGTTTGGAAAAATAGGTCCACAAGTTAACAACGAATGCTAAAACAGCTGTTGGAAAGCATCTTTTGCTGATTTGGTGGAGGTGGATACTAATCTGCATATTCACATCGATGTGGGCTGGTGTGATTGAGAAGAGGCGGGGCTAATTTGTGAATCATGTATCGATGTATGCTAAATGAGACAAGGGTGTAGAGTTGATTTTCATTCAATGAAGAAATTACTGGCACAGGGGAAAAAAATTACATATGCTATTATGATGCTCAAATAGGAGTTTTAAAGCAACACCAAAGAGTTTTTTTTACCTTAAAATAACGTTTCCAAAAAAGTTTCAGTCGTTCATCCACTCGAAACAGGGTGAATGGCACTTTCACATTCGCTTTGCAGCCCTCTATCGGCCAAAACCGCACTAAAGAAGTTTCCAACCGTCGAGTCGCGTTCGAGTGAAAACTACAAAAACTTGCTTTACGCCAGACCTACAATCCAATCAGAGCCAGCTATGCTGCAGTATTTACGACAAGTGGTAATGGACAAATCCGCTTCTAACCTGTAGGGGGAGCAAAGAGCAAAAACTCTTTAGTGTTGCTTTAAGTGATAAAATTATTGACTACAGTGGGACTTTAAAGTCTAACTGTCACCACTTTAGGTTGTTATGTTGTTATGCAACCATGGGGTATAATAGCCCAGCAGTTGGGTTAAAACAACCCAGCATTGGGTCAATTTTAACCCAGCAGTGTGTTCTGTCTAATATTTACCCATTATGGGTCAAAAATAACCCAGACATTTTTAGAGTGTATTTTCAGCGGAACAATAAACACCGACAGGTGCATCACAGCAAGACATTTTTAACAGCCCAATTTCAATCCGAGTCAAATAAAACAGTGTCAAATGCGCCTTAAGTACATTTCCACACAGATTTATCACAAGCAAAGAACATTTTGAAAAAAATAAAAGAATACATAATCAAGGAAAGTTTTACTTCACCAAGCTAAAGTAGCAATGATCCATTTCTACCTGACTATATCGTCTACACTCACAAGTAGTCAAGCATGTGCACTTGAAAATGGCTAGACATCAAAACAATACTACAGTAAACACAACATGCAAAGACATGTGAACCTACAGCAAACAAAGACTGCAGGCTGAAACAGCTCACCGGAACGCTGTGTAAACCTGACAACCTCCAATGCGTCTATTTATGTATGTTGAGAGAAGAGCCAGCTGGAGCCATTTTATCTACAGTACAACACCTTCCAGGACACCTTCAGGCTCCTCTAATATTTGCCAATACCAAAAGAAATACAAATAAAATGCAGCTCTCACATGACTATCGGTTACAATGCATTTACACTGTGTGTAAGTACAGAAAGACGATTACACAACACAGTCAACGCTCTTAAAATCCACACAGAGATACTTTTATCAATTAGGGGACAGGCCATATAAATGGCACAGATAAACCATCAGCAGAAACTAACAAGGCCATGTTATGACAGCGGTGCTGCAGAGAATCATTGGAAGCCCGGCGGAGACCTAATTAACAACCAGAAAAGGCCGCTTGGCAACCTCAGTCCTGCTGGCTCCGCTTGTTAGATCTGTGGGGTGGTTTGTTGGCGCGCAACTGCCAAAATGTGCACCAGCTGACATTAATGTGTGGTTGTGAATTTAAGATTTTGCAAAAGAGAAAGGGGTTATTTATTTCCTTTTTAGAAGCCAATTTTGCAATTACTCTGAACTCATCATAAGGTGTTTTTTTTTTAGTGAACGTTGCATGACAGATTATCTTTAGTTCACAATTGTGTCCTAGGCAGATTCAGGCTTTGAGGAAGTAGCAGCTAAAATTGTCTGCACACTGAAAACATGCAAAGAGAACAAAAAGGTCTATGAAAATTTTTTACTTTTATTATATATCTGCAAAGTGAAAAAGTGCAAAAACAGATGCAAGAGCTAATGTTTCAAGCCCATGCTTTTGTCAATGCTCTTTTGGGAACCATAAATAATTCTCCTTTGGCATCTTGGCCTGTGAGGAATCTTTTGTAGTATCTTCATTTTTAAGAGTGTTCACATTATCGCATATCTTATATTTTAATATGTATTATTATACCACAGGGTTGTTGGATGCTTTATTCTGATTGGTTAAAAAATGCACCAGAAAAACGCACGGCTGACCTTGTCTTAAAATAACCACCAGAGCAATGTCTGTGGTAACTGTGGTACTAGTGTTGGGCGATATGCCCCATTTTAAGATCATCCTATCGTCACCCCGGGGGGGGGGGGGGGGGGCAGTAGTTTACTCATTTATTTATTTGTTCATTTTGTACGTATTTATGACTAGTCACTTGATTGGTGGACAAAAAAGAAGCAAGGGCAACACTGTCATGACCGCAATCTTCTTAAAACTAATGCCATTAATCCATCCGCGTCATTAAGTCCAGGCGCTATTCAATTTTCGGCGTGCCAGGGAGTGGGAACCACAAACTCGCTGGTTTTAACCCTTTGCATGCCTAACAACCTCTCTAGTGCAAGGATTGTCAGAGTCGTGCATATTACAAGTTTAATTGCTAGGAGGAGTCTATGCCGCACCACTAGGTTCGAGCAAGAGTCCAAAGCAAGCGCATTGAGTCCACGTGCATGCAAGCTCTCTTGCGCAAAGTAAAGCCCACAAACCCTCTCATGCGAGAAAAAGCATGCAAATGCGCATGCCAGGGTTTGCCATACATTGATTTATTTGTGGTGGCCCACCACATAATCAACACTGGCCCCCACAAATAGAATTTTCATGATTCCCATTTATATTATTATTTCACTATTTAAAACAGCTTAATTCGGCTTAAAATATAATTTGATATACAATACAGATCAAATACAGATACAGATCAAAGAGTAGAAGTGAAACATATTTCAGGTGCCAACACTAGATCAAATGCAAACACGACACGATGACATCAAATATATGCTAATTAGCGGGTGATGTCATCACCACCACAGTCTCCTCAAAATCCTGTGGGAAACACTGGCGCATGCTAATGTTAAACTATGATGGTAATAATAATAATTATTATTCATGAAAGCCTGCTATAAGCGACATGTCTGACAATCGTCAATACACAATCTATCATTTATCGACACAACCCTAATCGGTACTTCTTATATTTTACTCTTTACTGTAGGTGAACTATTCTGCGTAAAGTGTTTGCACCTGAAATAATTATTTGTATTAATACACTGTGGGGCTTAAATGTACAAACTAGATTGAATAAAACATTTTATTAGTTCATATTGTGACTAGGGCTGTGAATCGATTAAAATTTTTAATCTAATTAATTACATACTCTGTGATTAATTAATCTAAATTAATCGCCTACATAATTTTTGCTGTGAAAGTATTAAATATTTCTTTTTAAATAAATCAGTGAATAATCAGCATTAGTGACATTGAAGCTCAAAAACTCTTTTATTATTACAGTATTTTCACTGTTCAAATAATGGCTATAACAATCAACAAGAATAACCTAAAGTAATATGCTAAGGAAATAAAGTGCTTCAGGAAGATTATTTACCAAAAGTTTAACAGTGCAATATCAATTGCAGGGCTTTTTTGTGCAATTGAACATAAACCTTAAATAAAGAACCCGACAGGTGGATGACATCAAAGTACCGCGGGAGCATTTAGGAAGCAGTCTTCTGTTATGATTTCTCGAGCTGCTCTCACAGGATTTGGATGTCATCTGCTTCTTGGTTCTTGTGGCGCCACATAAAGTGTACTCACTAGTTTAACAAACCCGTTTTATCAGCCACTTATTAGATCAACGTAGAAGTCAAAAACGGGACGCGAGTAATCACGTACGAGAGAAATCGTTTACCCACAAAATATAGGACACCTATACTGTGCTATATTTAGTTTTCTGATCCCAATCTTCATCATTCCACTAAGCCAAGTCAATCTCCATTGGTCTTTTACACCTTTAACGATCTCCAAAACTTCGGAGCCTTCCTGCATTATAAGTATGTCCATGCTAGCTGAAAAAGTTTTACCTCATCATACGCGCTACAGCCAGAAAACCCGGAGTGGATCCGGTGCGTAGTGATTACAGAAAGCTTACAGTGGAGAGAGGAACGTGATTTTGCTCCACTCCAGGCTTTGATCACATCCCACTTAAAAAGCTGAATACACGTCGTATTTATGAAAAGTTAATTTAGTAATTTTGCAATTGACGGAAATCCGTGTAACGACGGAGAACTTTAATCCATGTGTTTTGTATGATGTGGTACTTTAGAGTGGACGAACTCTATGATATGCAAATTCTTTGCTGCAGACGTTGCATACTTTATTTTTATCATCACTTCCATCAGGCCGTTTTTTTATAAGTAAATGTTCCAGTCAATGATCCAGTCACCGCCAGCGCGTTCTCGTCTACCTCCTTTATTTTACAGTCAAATGGTGGCTAGAATGTATCCAGGTTCAATACGGAATGGATTAATCTGCGTTATTTTTTTTAACACATTATTTTTTCTCAGATTAATTAATCGAATTAATGCGTTATTTTCACAGCCCTAATTGTGACTTACCCAAGCACAAAAGGGTTAAAAATAATCGAAATGTAATTTAAAGGCGGGGTGCATGATTTTTAAAAAACACTTTGAAAAAGAGAGTCATGCCGAGTATCAAAACACACTTGTAGCAATCAGCAGTAAGGGGCGTGTGTACTAACCAACATTGTTGCCTGGGTTGCGTTTGTGTGGGGCGGGTCTATCAAAAGAAGGTCCAAATTCTATTGGGGTAGGGGCGTGTTTGTTTAGGTGATTTTAAATATCAACATTGGCTTTCAAAGATCATGCACCCCACCTTTAAATATGGCTACACAATATATAGGGTCCGCAATGCGGAAAACGGACGAAATCACAGAATTCCAAGCATAATCATGGAATTCACTGTACAACATGGAATGTTACCAAATTTGTCAAATTTTCGCTCTAAAAATGGCTGGGTTAAATATTGGACAGAACATGTGCTGGGTTAAGGGCGATCTATAGTCGTGCGTAGGTCCTACGGCGTAGCTACGGCGTAGGCTATCCGTAGCCTGTGCGTAGCTCTGCGTAGCCTGACGCGCACCTCACAAAATTTCTAACAGCGCGTCGGCTCTACGCGGACCGTAAGCGCTGTGATTGGTCCACCAGAACCCCTCCCGTCAGGTAAAAAAACTGCGTCATAGGTATTTCCGTTTGAGACGGTGAAAACAAAGATGAGCCAAGTTGAGGAGTGATTTAACTCAAACTGAAACATAAGTCGCTGTTTATTTACTTCCATCATTGCTGGTCTTCTCAAATTATACACAACAAGTTGCTATTTCTTCTTCGTTTGTGGGTTTACTTGCTTAGCTTCTTCTTCTGTGACGACTTCTGCTGCTACTGTGGTTACACGCGTGATTACTGCCAACCAGCGGTTTCGCGTGTGTTTGCACGTCGACGCGGACGGCGACGCACAAGTATAAATGAAAACCGACGCGGAACCTACGCCGTCGCTGCTACGCCGTAGGACCTACGCACGACTATAACCAGCCCTTTAGAAATTGACCCAAAGCTGGGTTATTTTAACCCAACTGCTGGGTTATTATACCCCATGGTTGCATAACAACAACCGAACATTGGGTCATTTTTAACCCAGCATGGGGTCATTTTTAGCCCAGCATGTGTTCTGTCCAGTGTTGGCCCATTATGGGTCAAAAATAACCCTGCAATTTTTAGAGTGTTGGATTCTGTCATTTTTAAAACCCATTATAACTCATTTTCAAATGGTCGTTTTTTATGTGTTTCATTAATCGGCAAATAAAATGACTGAAATGCATGGTAATATTTTCCTTTATGCAATATGTTGAACAGAAAGAAATATGGTATTTCTTCAGTAATGTGCAGCCCTAATTTTAAGTAATATTTTTTTTTAAATGTACCAGAAACAAACAAAAAAATCCATGACTACAGGCGTTCCAAAATAATATCTGACCTGCTTTCCAGCTGTAATTTGTGCTTTTCAAACTGATGCTCTTGCGGAAGACTTTGATGAAGATGAAACGGCTCTGCATCACAGGTGCCACTATCATTTATATCTCACAAGCACTGTGTTCGAAAATCTTTATTATTCCCAGATAGACACTAAAAACAACAGCACCCTCCAGCTACAGTATCAGAATGAAGCGTGCCAATGAGCCAGCAGTGATCATAACCAACACAACACACAAACACAAACACACACACACACACACGCACGCACATCACCATCTGTTAGCAAAACTGCAAAATTCTTCTGATGTAAAAAGCAACATCCAACGCACACCTCTGTCTGTCTACTAAGATATTTTCATCTTGTCAGATCAATGACAGCACAGATTTATCCTTCCTGTTGCCTATGATATCCCACAATTCTGTGTGTGCAGCTCAGCAGTTGCAAGAAATTGTCGAAAATGTATTAAGAAATGTCAATTTATTGTTTTAATCACCTTGCTAAAAAAACACATTGCAATTTATAAAATATTTGGTTTGTTATTTCAGCATTTACTTGAAGTTAGTCTAGATCATTAAACATAATGATATGTTGCTTTTGATCCCTTCTTGAAACTTCTTGTTTCCTTCAAAGCACCTTTAAACACAAAACACAGTCACTGACACTCTTTCCTCCTTTTATTTCCCTCATACTACAACTTTCTCCTGCCCTCAGTTCATAAGACTTATAACTGCACCCCTGAAATTCATAATCCTGCCCTAGTGTCACAAAAAAAAACACAGATGAAAGGAACGACGACATAAAAGAGACAAGAGGAACAGAAAGATCTGTACATGTCATGAGCCTGGAGGCTGCCTCTTCTCTCCACAGCGTCCCAAACTTCTTTCTTATCAACTTCATGTGGTGCAGAACTTCCAGGAGCTTTTGAAGGTCCTGCATATCATTGAGGAGACAAGGGAAAACTAAAATGGCAGAGGTAGGTGAAGGAGAATCAAAGTGGGGTTTGCTATGATCCTGAAGCTAAAAATATATCTTTATACACGAGCTCCTGCAGTGCATGGAAATGATTTTTTAACATGCGTTTGGAAGAGATTAATCATTTTATAATGTAGAAGGCTGGATATCGCTCTCAAGACAGACAGCAGTGCCACTCAAATACACTTTATGAGGCTCGTATGCCTAGGTTCAGTAATTTCATTTTAACGGCAATGAAAAGATTATTAGTCAGTAATTGAAATGCCTTATTTTCACAACCACTTTAGTCATTTCATTGATATTTAACAAATGTGACTGCCTTTCACTGCAAAACCCTCTAAGTGCAAGTGCATGCAACTAAAAACATTGCAAATGATGAGACTTCAAAATTTAAAAATGAAGAAACGCTAATGCACTACCACATTCAAGTTGTATTCAGGTCGTTACTCACAAGGTTATTACAAGTTTGAATGCAATCTACAGTCATTTCCCATTTATCTTGGGTGCACTTTTAGGACTTCAATGAAAAATCGACTTGCCGTTTAATGGATTCTGCCAACAAACCGGTATTTCTGAATGACCTGAAGCCGGAATTAAGTGGGTTTGAAGTGAAAACATTTGATGAACATATAATACATGCTGTATTCGACTAAAGGGGACATTTCACAAGACTTTTTAGTATGTAAAATAAAATGTTGGTGTCCCCAGAGTTCATATTTGAAATTTTAGCTTAAAATACCATATAGATAATTTATTATAGCATGTTAAAATTGCCACTTGTAGGTGTTAGCCAAAATGTGCCGTTTTTGGGTGTCCTTTTAAATGCAAATGAGCTGATCTCTGTACTAAATGGCAGTGCTGTGGTTGGATAGTGCAGATTAAGGGGCGGTATTATCCCCTTCTGACATCACAAGGGGAGCCAAATTTCATTTACCTATTTTTTCACGTTGCAGAGAATGCTTTACCAAAACTAAGTTACTGGGTTGATCTTATTCACATTTTCTAGGTTGATAGAAGCACTGGGGACCCAAGTATAGCACTTAAACATGGAAAAAATCAGATTTTTATTATATGTCCCATTTTTAAAGGTGCAGTGTGCATCTAGCAGTGAGATTGTGAATTGCAACCAATGGCTCATTCCACCGTTCACCGAAACACAGAGAAGTGTGATAGTGTGTCCATTTAGGGCTACTGTAGAAAAATGCTGGCACAAAATGGCGACGTCCATGTAAGGGGACCCGCAGTGTATGTAGATAAAAATTGCTATTTCTAAGATAATAAACACATAATATGTAAGGTCTTTATACAGCACTGATAATATAGTTATGTAAGATTATATTGCATTTCTGTCATTAGATCCTTCTAAAAGTTACACACTGCACCTTTAATATAAATGGCATTTTTGATTTAGTAACTTGCATTTGAGCTCTTTATTTCTTCTTAGGTTGAATTTAAGATTCTGAAAAAATCTCAGACCCTTGTACCCGAATGCATGTATACAAACTATTGGAATATTTTTTTAAACCACACTAACCCTTTAATTGACACACTAGGCAGCCAGTGTTGTACGTAAATCCGTGACTCAGCTGTCTTCCTGGCCTGTTTTTAGGCAGCACTTATGTCGTCTGATGGTCTATCCTTTCTGAAAAAGCGCAGAGATGACTGTGGGATGTCTGAAGTGTCTCTTTGCAAGTCTTCACCACACCGATTTGCATAAGTGCATCTACGGATTCCTTTACGCTTGTTTGGGCTACACACGAGCCATTCAGTACGTCTATTTTTATAGTGCAAGTGCGTGAAAGTGATTTTGAATAAAGCAGGATTTTTCATGCGAAATCGAGTGTATCCATGCGTATATTTGTGCTCGCCGAGTGTGCACGACCACAGTATTAATCTCAAAACCACACAGTGTCTTTTCTTTGTGGCAACGCGCCACGTTGCTCTCCAGCACGACTCTGGGAGGAAGAAGAATGTTTTCCACTGTCAGACTGCCTGAATCTCTGAGTCACAAATCTCCCTCTTCACCTCGGCGAGGATGAGGTAGTTCTCCGAGAGGCTACTCGGATTCATTGAAGCCATCCATCACCTCTGGCACAGTAACTGCCCACAAGAGAAACGGACCTGTTGGCTGCTGTAAAGGGATCAGGGTGACTATGCAATGAAGTCGATGTCCAGCTAACATCAGTCTTGTGCTCCTGGGAAGTGTGAAAGTTCAGGGGGCTGTGATGGGAGGGCTTCCCTAACAACAGAGTAAAATAAAGAGTACTCTATCCAAGACATCGTAAAAAACTGTCCTTTGTGCATCTTTAAAGTTTAACAACAACAACTTGTAGCTTTGTAAGTAAATGGTAGTGTATTACTTACAAAGATTCCCTTATAGGGGAATTGACCAGAAATATTGATGACTCATCTTGCATTACACATTTGTGTCCAATAAACGCTCTCTCTAGAATGTGAAAGCCCCTCTCCCTAATAACACAAGCGCATACAGTACAGCAACTGGCATGGAAATGGCATAACAGTCCTAGTCAAACAGAGCCAAAATCATGAGCCTTTTACCATAAGCATTTGCCTCCATCTTTCAATATTAAACCTATTAATTGCTAAAGAAATGAAACACATTGCTCATATGATAAGTTCCAGCTGTTTCCATGATGACACATCTGACGCTAACAGCATCTGTGCCATCAACCTTTTCATTGGTAAGTGATGTCAACGAATCCCAGACAGGAAGGCTGCTTTTAAGACATAAAAACAGCAGAATCGGCAACTTACTAAAAACAGCTGTGTGCATAAATCCTCAAAAAGATTAAGGTTAAAGGAACAAGAGGGCATATTGATGCTTGTAGTTAATCTTAAAAATGAACATGTAATGTTCTGAGTCTTACCCATGCACAAAGGTGACCCTGCCTGTGAAATCCTAGCTAAAGTCATTTTTTGTGATTTATTGTTTTCTACATAAAATCATCCTATATAGTGTAAAGAACATTCTGTGAAAATGTAACCTTCATATCTTTAATATTGGCCGAGTAACTGTGCCTTCATACCAGACGCTGAAGAGGCAGCGAAAACGCACCATTCGCGCATAGTTGGATGCTTGAACATTTTGAGTTTACTCTCTTCATTTGCGCGTGAAATTCAAGTCATTCAAGACATTCACGTGTAAACTCATGTCATGGGAGGGGCTTATATAGCTCAAATTGAGTAAACTAACCAGATTGTTCGACTTCCTCACTCAATTTCTTCCAAACAAGATAATTTTAATTCCTGTAAAAGTACAAAGATGTCTCATGTAGCGATGACAATTGTCCCCCATTGTTGTTTTGTTTTTCTGCCTCCGCTCGCTTCTGTAATCACGTCACTGTTACTATGGGTTTACACCAGACGCGAGTTCAACGATTTGCGCGAGTAGATTACATACAAAGTCAATGCAAAGACGCGATCAGACACATCCTCGGGTGGAGCGATGCAAATGACCCGATATGGGCGCCGCGCTTACCGCAAAAACACACGCTTTTCGCCTCAAACGCGTCTTCGCCCAAGTTGAAAATATTGAACTCGAGCGAAAAATTTGCATGACAAGAAGTTAAATCCCGCGAGTAAGCTAGAGCGAGTAACACGATGCCCCACATTTGGTGTGTACGTAGCATAAGAGCAAGCTAACGCGGCGTGAAAATCCGCCAAAGTTCAGATTTTTCCACTCTTGCGGATCACGCAGCAATGCGCTATTAGCGCTAACCGCGCCGCAAAATGCCTATTTGCGTCTTTGCATTGACTTAACATGTAAATCACTCATGCTTGTCGCCTCTTCCGCGTCTTTTTTTCAACTTTTCAGAATGTTGTATCCGAGAGTGCGATTGCCGCATGTCTACATTTGAAATAACGCATTTGAATGCGCAAAAGACACAAAATGTGAACCGCCCCTAAGGCCACACTATAAAAAGTGAAAGTTGAATCTACTTGAACAAATTACTTCAATTGGTAACACCTAAAAATATGTACGTTTTTTAACTTTAATTTATCACAGTAAGAAAATAGTTTTTTCATGTTACCTATTGAAGCAATTTTTTAAATCAATTCAACTTTAACATTTTATGATGCATGTCAAAGATTCAAATTAATGTAAAATCAAAGATTCAAATTAAACTTTTTGGCTCCTAATCCCATAATTAGATTATGGGACTTAAACCTGGATTTCACAGACAGGGACAAAATCATATACTGTATATTAATCTAAAGAATAATCTTATCAAAATATAATAACCAGACTTTTCATTTTGGCGGACAGCACCCAATCTTATTTTTCAACCCCTATGACCATGTGGCTCAATTCTGGTTTGTACCGCCCACAGGCATAATCCAATTACATCCCAGCTGATTAAATCAAACCAAATTTCACCCCACCCTCCATATTGCAACATAAAATCTGCTTTTCTCAAAATTACAGACATAAAAAGAATTGTGAATGCAGTTTCATGCTAAGTTTAGCAGGCTTTCTATTGTTGCAAATGATACATTTAGCTTGGTACGTGCATTAGAGCCAATGCAAGTCAGTTCAGACAATCAAACATATGCGAAAAGCCTATAATAGAATTGGTGAGAGAAGGCTTTTAATTAATATGAGACCTGGAGCGCATGCCTGTGGCATTTATCTGCATGTCTGTACCCGCAAACATCGTTTTCCAAACTAATTAATGCAGGGCAAAGACATATTGACAGGTGCGAATGATCAGAGATGCCCATTAGAAAGAGTTGTAGGGATTGAGTCAAATCTGACACCTGGAAAAGGTGAGCCATAAATAGCCGGATCAATCAGCAACCGGCAACAAATCATTAACAAGCCTAGAGTCAACATCCCTAAAAATGTGAAATGTTGTTTCTTTCAGAAAACTCTCAATTAGCAATACATATTACATTTTTCAAGCCATTTGATATTTTGCATACAAATCAAACAAAAAACTTTCAATTGTTGAGTGTAGCAGAAGCAAAGGAACAATCTGAGAAGTTTGTGTGTGCGTGTGTAGGGTGGCCGCATTATAAACCTTATCAGCATGGCTCATGAATATTAATAAGGCAATCTTCACCCACTGTGGGCTCAAATTTCATTTAGTTCACTTCTGCTTAGTTTAAAAGTCTATAATCTTTTCTCCACACTGCGTCTAAGATCGCTAAAACTGAAACTCGGATGCAAATTATAGGATACAATTGGTAAAGATCTGTTTTCGTGCTTTATGTATGCAGTCGCATATTGCATTAAGATATTCCATTATTCACATTTCACACATTTCAATTATTACTTGACACCGTCTGACAAACACACAACAGCTTTAAGATCGGTGCAAAGAAGCATCAGATACACCTTCAATCACAGGAGCGGCATGGGTGCAATTTAACCAATGAGCCTAAAAATGACAGTACTTTCATCTTCCTATTACACAGTGATATTAAGGCTCTAAGAACACAGGCTCTAAGCATATAAAAGTGGGTATGTTTCTATCTACCTGCTATCTATCTAATAGTCTATAGATTAGATCACAGTGTGCCGGGCCAACATAGAATCCCTTTCTTCTCTAATGCTTTCCTATAACATTACATTGATACTCGAGAAGTCCACTATGGATCCATCAGCCATAGAATAAGCAAGTATCACTCGATCAAAAACAAATCTAGCTGTCAGGCGACGCTTCAGTTCATGTCTGCCATGCAACATAAAGTAATGCCATGACTTGTGGGTAAGGCGGAGAATAATGATGAGGAAACTAGACACTGGCCTTAAAGGGACACTCCACTTTTTTTAAAAATATTCTCATTTTCCAGCTGCTCTATAGTTAAATGTTGGATTTTTACCGTTTTGGAATCCATTCAGCCGATCTCCGGGTCTAGCTGTACCACTTTTAGCATAGCTTAGCACAATCCATTGAACCTGATTAGACCATTTAGCATTATGCAATGATATAATGCTAGGGGTGGCATGGTTCATGAAAAAAATTCGAACCATTCGATTCGCTCGTCTCGGTTCGGAGCGCGTGTGCGTCGCACGGTTAGACGGTTCATGGCATGCGCAATGTAGCCTGATACCCTGTATGTGACCTCAGATAGCGTGTTTCCCTTTCGCGCGAAAGAAGAGGTGACTGGTTTGGAGTGTAAGTACTGCAGGTTATGTTACGTGTAGAAATGGCAAGTGGGAGAGAAAAGGAAGTCTGCCCGGAGTTGGAGGAAGCGCCAGCGTCGTATAAGTTTGGTGTGTGGAAACAGATTTCTCAAAACCCGTCGGCGAGTCAAAATCAGGGCTAAAATCGTGCAGTCTGAACTCGGCATAAATCATGTGGTAATTTTGATATTTGGTGGCAGTATCCCTTTAAAATTGAGCCTATGTCCTTGGCATACCTGTACCATCATGCTTTACTTTTTAAGCTATAGCTTCTCATCTTACGTTCAAATGACAAACAGGCTTACGCATCAGTTATTTATTTAACATCTATTGTATATTGTAGCCTAGTTGATAAAATAGTGAATGGGAAAAAAGGCTTAATTACAACACCTTGGATTTTGTTTATTCAAGAAAACGACCCGGGAGAATATGAGCTTTTAGAAGACAATGATGAATTTAATTAACTGTAAGTGAACTGTGCCGAAATTCATAGCTCACTACAATATAATCCCCTTTCCCTGAACATATTTCTAAACAGGATTAACTGTGGGAGCGATCTAAAGCTGGAGGACAGGGAATGAGATGAAGAAAGAAACAGACTTTTTCCCCCTCAAATGCCTCCCATCTTTTTTGAATTCTGTAACCAAGGAGACTGTTTCCACCTCAAAGACTTTTGTATTTGGGGTACAGGGTGTTGAAGAATTCATTTATTCAACATGTTCCATGTCAAAATTTCTTTACTACATTGCCTCATGTTATATGCGTTCATGTTGTGACTGAAAACATTTAAATAACTTAGCTCATCTACAGCCGACATGCAGTATTCATTTCAAATTTACATGAAACTCGATCCTCAAGCAAGAATGAGTAAGAGAGAAAGTTGGGCAAAATTTAAAAAATTTAAATGAGCTCACTTTGAATTGAACTGGACACACATATCACAAGATGCTGAACTGCAGATCTAAGAAATGAAACGTCATCACAAAACACAGGAATTTTATTAGCTCATAAGTTTTGTGACAAAACTAATTATGCCCTAATTTATGCCCTGCCATGTAAAATATTTTTTTTCCTTAAGTAAGATTAATTTCTCTAAACCCAAGTTCAATACTACCAAAACTATTAGCACAGCCATTAAGACATTAGGACTCAAATATGAATTATGATTCTGCAGAAACTGAAAAAAATGCACTCTCAGTCGAATTCACCGCTACACAAATCATTTCAGAGCTGGATTTTGTTTTGGGGATTAAAGGTGAAAATTTAATCTTCCAAAGAGCAGCTTCAATACCGAACAATGCTACATTATCTCTGGCCGAAAAAGATAACCTTGCACTGAAAGGCCTTGTTTGGCATTTGGAAGTCCTCCAATAGATATCTCAGATTTATAGTAACATGAACAGGTGTCCTCAGAAGAATACCTACTACTGTATATCTCACTTTTTCAGACAACAGACACTGGTTGTTAGACAATATACAAAGGCCACAACATCAGGGTCTTTCTCTCTCACCTTCCCAATATGAGGTTAGAGGCATCGCTCTGAAAAAGAGGTTAATGCCCTCCAAGATAAAATGAAATGTAAAATGCTTATTTTTTACGTAGTATTATTTTATTTTACTATTATTTACTTATTTTAAATTCCATTTTATGTATATGAATGTATGCATACAAGTCTGTGTTGTTTCTATCCTGCATTGTGTCTATCAAGTCTTGAGTGCAACGGGATGGGTGAGGGAAGGGGGGAGGGAATAGGAATAATAGTGGTCTTATACTTTCTATTTGTAACTTTGCAAAATGTTGTGTATGCTTTCTCAAAAAACAATATACACTGAATTACAAAAAAAAGAAATGTAAAGTGCCGCCTACATTTTGCACATCATCACACTGATCGAAGCAGAACAGACATTTCTGCTGATGCTGCAAATCAAGCGACCAAAACTTGCTTATGTTAGTCTAAAGCTATTGGCATGAATCAGCATGTGAAACGACATTCAACATATTATTATTTCCACTGTGAGTGGCTGTTTTATGAAGTCGCAGGTGGTACGATTTTACCGTAACTGATGTGCTCTCGCAATGTACAGGTGGTGCTCCTAATTTGGGAGTGCATAAAGCCATCTGCAAATCTTGGCTTTGATGGTTACCTGAATCATATCACAACAAGTGTTCATTTAGGGAAATTAAAGAAACAGTATGTAGGATTGTGGGCAAAACTGGTATTGCAATCACAAAATTTGTGGCTAAAACTGGTACTGCAATCACACAACTGGTGGCCAATACACAAAATGACAACATAAACATTTGACTTGAGGGCTGCAACTCCACTTTTTAAATGACAATATCCTGGCCGGACCACTGTTGTCAGTTATATAAGTATTTGAAATGAAAAGGATTTCTTCATGTCTAGTAACATATCAGGGACATTTTATGATAAACTGACATAAATTTCTTACATACTGTTCATTTAAAGGTATAGTTTACCCAAAAAATCTGCCATCATTTTCTCACTCTCATGTTGTTACAAACCTGTATAAATGTCTTTGTTCTGATAAACACGAATGAAGATATTTTCAGGAATGTTTCTAATAGGGATGGGCACGAGTACTCGATTGCTCTAGTACTCGAACGTGGCATCAATGATCGATCACGAAAACGATGATCATGTGGGTTTATTTATTTATTTTTGTGGTTATGGCGGCATTTGGATGTCTGGTTAGCATTACAAGCGTCTGTGGTAGTAAATGCGCGTGTTTGACGTTGTGTTGAGCTTCACAGACCGGCTTATGACATTACATCAGTAACGTTACCATGCATGATTCAAAAACAAACAGATAAAGTACGCCCGCGCGCAGCAACCCGCCGCTCCGCGTAATGCTGTGAAGCCAAACACACCTCACATCACTGAGGCACTATGGTTGAAGGATGCCGCGATTTTGGGATTCACTTCAGTAGGACGAAAATCCAGTCAGTCAGATGCAAAATGTACAACGCCATCACAAGTTCGCTCATATCATCTCATCTTTAAACATCAAATGTCAAGAGACACCAGAGAGCCATACGAGCATTAACATTACATTTTGCTCTTTGCTCCCCCTACAGGTTGGAAGCGGAATTGTCCATTACCACTGTCGTAAATAATTTAGCCTACTGCAGCATAGCTGGCTCTGATTGGATTGTAGGTCTGTCATAAAGCAAGTTTTTGTAGTTTTCACTCGAACTACAGGACCGCAACCCGACGGTTGGAAACTTCTTTAGTGCGGTTTTGGCTGAGAGGGCTGCAAAGCGAATGTGAAAGTGCCGTTCACCCTGTTTCGAGTGGATGAACGACTGAAACTTTTTTGGAAATGTTATTTTAAGGTTAAAAAACTCTTTAGTGTTTCTTTAATGTTATGTAGAGTGTCTCAGTAAAGAAAGTGCATCAGTTTGTGTTTATTAACCCTTTAGTTTCACTTCATCATGCAGCTTTTCCTGTTAGTTGTTTCTGTTAAAAAATTTAATTTATTAATAATCTAGCATGTGTTATTTCTGTCGTAGTTTCTTCAAAATTAAGTTTTATTTGAGTGTTTTTAATAAAATTATTTAATTTTCACCATGACGTATACGCCCCGACCCTTTGATTGCCCTGCACTCAGTTAATCGAGTACTTGTTTTTCAAACCTATGGATTGATCAAAATGAAAAAAATGACATAAATGCACATCCCTAGTTTCGAACCAAACCAATCATTAGCCCCATTCACTTCCATGGTAAGAAAAATAATACTATTATTGTTTTTGACAAAACATCCGTATTCATTAGTGTATTTTTAAGTCAAGATGTCTCAAGAGCCTTGCATTCTGTTTTTTTTCTTTGAAATCCATCTAGCTTTGAAAAATTCATGAATGCGTTCTGTCTAAAAGGCCCCTAATACAATAAAAGGCATGACGGAATATAACCCCTTCTAAAGAGAAAACTCAGCTTTCTCTGTGAAAATTACTAACAATTATTGAACTTAAAAACTAATCAACATAAAGGCATGCAACAGACTTTAAATCTGTTATTACACGTGTATAGCAATCATTAAAATAACTCCTGACACCTAAGAAAAAATACATTTACAATACAGTGACAGTACATGGTTTTGACACCTGTTCCACAATTCACCTGGACCATCAGGAAAAGACCCTTTATGACCAATCCAAGACAAACTGACCAGACAGAAACGAAGTCTCAACTAAAGATAGAAAGTCCAAGTAATAATACAACAGGTGAAATAAAAGTAGAAGGAGAATGTGAAGACCAATTCTCACCATCTGCTGTGATGAGTATCACCAGCAACACCATTACTGCTGTTTCTAACATCAGACAGAATGAAACGATCAGAAATGATCACAGGTTTTAAAAGACCTGCAAAGTCTCACACATTCACAGAACCGAGCTATAATGTTCATGACCTTCTTATATTACACAGCCCTTGAAATCCAGAAGCACATTCATCGAAGTGTTCTTGTAGCTCAGATTGGCAACACTAAGATTGTGGGTTTGACTCACAGGGAACATACTAATAAAAAACATATTACTTGAATGCCAAGTCAATTTGGATAAAAGCATCTGCAGAATGTTTAAAAATCGAAATCGGCTCATGTTCTTGAACTGTTCAAAAGCACAGGCAGTGTACGCTCTCATTGTGTGAGTCACGTCCACAGGTTGAACTTTGTGTCAATCGTTAGCAACGTGAAAAATGACGCAACATAAATCGGCAGAAGCTAGTTTCAAAATCCTTTTAAAAGCAAGTCAGTTCACGAAGACATTTCGGTGCCCCAAGGCAGCTCCTATACCTGAATGGAGAAACACTGAAACGTATGGCTTTATAAATGTTGCTACCTCAGCTCAAATCAGGCCAAAACAATGTATTTTCCATGCTGGCCCAGCTAATGCATATAAGCCAACAACTGAAGACTGAACAAAGCCATATTTTTTGCCAATAATATGTAATGTGATACAATTGTGGTAACAAAATACAATGTTCTTAGAAAATTTACATGGTATTCAAAAGTACAACAAATACTACGGTACTTCCCAAAACAATGAAATTAGAGTACTGTATAGTGAATACGAAACTGGATGGATAAAGCAAGGACAAACCCAACCACTGAGTACAAATTGATTGATTTCTGGTTTAATATGTGGTTGGGTCAAATATGGGTGTAATTCAAACCAGTGGTTGGGCTGCCCGCATTTTAACCAATCATGGATAAAAACAGCTCAATATTTTTTGAAAAGAGTATTCAAGAGAACAGTAAATATACTGGCATTTTATTTTAACCTTGCTGTGACTATTTAAACCTTTATCGTGTAACGTACATTCACGTGTTAACACTTCTTATTTACTTTTAATGGGTGATGTCATGCCTTGCCGAACTGAATTGTGGATCTGTCAGCATCGCATCACTGCCGTTGCTTGTAGACGTTGAACATTTCTCAACTTTACAAGGCTAACGCGTGCTTCAGCCAATTAAGATCACCTTATGCAAATAACCTATAGTGCAGAGACAGCCATTTATGTTTATGCCAGAACAGAGAAGCATGTGTTGCAGCCACTGTGATTGGCTGTTGGCCACGGTTTAGACACGCCTTCTGTCAAGCCTTAAAGGGGTCATAGCGTGAAAATCTGACTTTTTCCATGTTCAATTGCTATAATTGGATCCCCAGTGCTTCTATCAACATAGAAAACGTGAAAAAGAACAACCCAGTAACTTAGGGAAAAATTAGGTTGTTCAGATTTCGCCTGTTTTGTGAGGTAGGTGGCAAGGCCAATTACAAAAATACCGCCCCTTAATCTGCATTATCCAATCAAGGCACTGCCATTTAGTGCAGAGAGAAAGAGAAAAAAATAATTGACAGCACAATTTAGTTCAATTGCAACAAACCACCATCATTGCGAATCTTAGCATTTCATCCGCTCATTTGCATTTTAAAGGACACACCCAAAAACGACTCAGGCCTACAAAGTGGCAATTTTAACATGCTATAATAAATTATCTGTGAAGTATTTTGAGCCAAAACTTCACATATGCATTCTGGGGACACCAAAGATTTAGTTTACATCTTAAAAAAATCTCATAATATGACCCCTTTAACATGTGAATGTACCGTAAAACTGCAGCTGAAGCTGTGCAGGGCAGAGGACAATCACTGACTGTGCCTTTAAGACCTCCTTTGCGGTTTAGTTTCACCTGCCCTGCCTGCAAAACCCATGCAGTTTGTCAATGTCTCGTCTACAAGTTTGCTCGTCTCAGGCAACAGTGCAAGAAAAAAAACAACAAATCAGCAGGGCCACAGGCACCCTTCAGGCCCATCTTGAACCATTCTGCCAAAATCATGGAGGTGAGCAAGGGCTCCCCCTCTCCCATCCAGATTAATCACCATGGAGACGAACAGGCAGGCGAGCACATGGACAGGGCGATGTAAGACCTTGAGAGCTATTTAGATCAGGAAGAAAAACACTTACAGCCAATATTCCTAATAGGCATAGTGAGAAACTGGCAACATGGGGCTCATCAAGAGGATTTTGCACATTTTTAGCCAATCTTTGATGTCAATTCAGAGGTTGATTAAAATAATTAAAAGCACAGATCAAAACCTACCAAAAAAGTAGTGCTTAAAATACATGTACATAGTGCTTAAAATACATGTACAACGTGAGTGTCCTTACATGGAAGTTGCCACCATATTTGTACAGTAGCCCTAAATATACAAACCATTCTACAGAGTGAGTTTTGTCATTA
This sequence comes from Misgurnus anguillicaudatus, assembly GCF_027580225.2. Lineage (NCBI taxonomy): Eukaryota > Metazoa > Chordata > Actinopteri > Cypriniformes > Cobitidae > Misgurnus > Misgurnus anguillicaudatus. The sequence continues at coordinate 19,474,343 of NC_073349.2, forward strand.
CATTGTCTAATGCAGGGTTCACACCAGACGCTGTAGAGGTGGCAAACCCGAGTGATTTTACATGTTAAGTCAATACAAAGACACAATTAGGCATCCTGCGGCGCGGTATGCGCGGATGGGGCGTTCCGCGCGAATTGATCGTTGCCACGGGAAACGCTCGAGTTGAAAAATCTGAACTTCGGCGGATTTCTGCGGTGCATTAACCAATCAGGACCTTGCTGTAGTGTTGATGTGATTACAGGAAGCGAGTCTCAGCGGAGTCGCAGAAGCCCCTCCCATGACGTGAATTTCTGCGTGAATGTCTCAAATGACTAGAATTTCACATGCAGCTTTCACGCGCGAATGAAGTGAGTAAACTCAAATGTTCAAGCGTCCAGCTACGCGCAAATAACGCGTTTTTGCCGCCTCTACCGCTGCTGGTGTGAATGCACCTTTAGATGATTATGTGTTTGTCCTGTGGTTTGTCCTCTGTGTTTTTCGAAAAGGCTGAGCCATTGGTTGCAATTCACGATCTTACCGCTAGATGCTGCTAAAAATGTACAAAGTGGACCTTTAAGTTTTTGCATTCAGAAATGTATAGTACATTTTATTACTTTAAAAGTCTTTATGTCAAAAGGTCATGACTCATGACCCCTAAAAGCACAGCTTTCAAAAATGAAAGGATTTCTATATAAAAACTAAACATACAGTACAGGTTTTTAGGTCTTACTGCAAAGGCAAATTGTAGCCAATACCAGCAAAGCAGCACTATATTTGAAAGCCAAATTGTCCAAGCCTTCTTTTACCGTGGTGCTGTGTAAGCGGCACTTAATGCTTTTATATCCTCTGTAGCACAGCACAATGGCAATGAATGAGCAGGCAGATCTTGTTGTTTATTAATTTTATTATTGGTGCAGCCCTAAACAATACATCTGCTTCCTGCTATTAATAAACATTAGTAGCTTGCATAAACCGAAAGAAAAAATATACCCAACATCATAACTAATAGGGAGGGCAACAAGATAGAGGGTGACCCCATGACATGGCAAAGTAAACCAGCAGGTAAAACAAGCTCAAGAGTGCTTGTAATGTTTGTCATGTATAGTTTACTGTGTGAAGAAAAATGCATTTTTAAACAATTGAATACAAATTATATGGGGCGGTTTCCCAGACAAGGTTTAGAATTATATTAGGACATTCAAGTAGTTTCAACAAACATACCTTACAAAAATCATTACTGGTGTGCATCTTAAGACAAAACAATGGCACTGATATAATGTTAATAGTGCAAGATGTTTTTAAATTAAGGCTGTTCAACATGCATTTTAGTCTTGGACTAATAAGTGTGTCTGGGAAACTGCCCCATAGTGTAATAATTATCAGGGTTTAGGTTTAATTTCGATAAATAAATGGTCTAGTGACAGTAATACAACAAATTGTGCGAGAAGTGCAGATCGCAACATCTAAAATCGTAGACTTTATTATGACACAATAGTTAAGTCATAAATCCAGACTGAAGTACAATTAATCGTGACTAATCATTTGCAAAATAAAAGTTTTTGTTTACATAATATACATATGTGTACTGTGCATAATAATTATGTATAAATAAATACACATGCATGTAGATATTAAAAAAGTATTGACATGTGTTTATACATTTTTATATTTAACTATAATTTATATTATATATAAATATTTAAAGGTGCAGAGGATTTTCTCCACTTTCTTAAAAATGCAATTGCGCAACACTCCTGATTGACAACTAGGAGGACCAATAGTCTTGATGATCCACCCGGAAAAAGAAAATCCTCTGCAATACCTTTAATTTATAAATATATTTTTTCTTAAACGTATACATGCATGTGTGTATTTATATACAAAATTATTATACACAGTACACACACATATATGATGTAAATAAAAACTTTTATTCTGCAAACGATAAGTCGCAATTAATCGTTATGCAGCCCCAGAGTTAAGAACCCAGACCAAAGTAAAAAATAATGTAGTTCAATTGGTAAAGCATTGCATTGGCAGTGCAAAATGTCATGGGTTTGATCCCATGGGTTTCGTATGATGAGTAAATGAAAACAGAATATTAATTTTGGAATTATTTAAAGACAGGAGTCTTTATTCTGGAAGCTGAACTGACATTCCCAGCAAAAACTGTGCCAGAAGGCTGATTTCTCTAAAACCAACTTTGTTTTATTATTAAATGATGATTATGATGATGATGATAATTAGATATACTGTAGCTTTGTGCTAATGACCATGTACCGTAGGCTACCACATTGATACGTGAAATGTTTGATCCCGTTATAGAGGAAATCAGGGAGGACTATGGCTAAAAGACTTATATGTCTGTATAATTGAAATATTACACACTCCAAACCTCTGTCAAGGAAGGATACGCACCCAAAGTTAGATTAGCATCTGAATACCTTCAGTTTTGTTTTCACTGGATGAATTCAGCTCCCCTAAGGTTTTTTTAGAATGATAAGACTAGATGAAGAGGTTGAAAAGCAATCAAAGGAGTGAAGAAAATCAATCCAAACGTGTGCATGTGTGTGTGAGGTGAGCGAGACTGCTTGGGTTTGTCCGTGACTGCTGCTTCTATAGGAGCTGATTAATAAAGCAGCGTGGGCAAACCTCAAAAACAAGCTTTGGTTTTTGTCTTCTCTGCTACTGAATCTACAGCACAACCGGAAAATGATGCTTTAGCAAGCTGTAGGTTTGATGTCTGAACTGAATATAATGACAGAAAGAAGAAGTCAATATGCCACAAAATCATACTCAGAGTATATAGGAGTTCAGATACAAATCCCTCTATTTATATATTTATGTGTGTGGATTTCACATTTAGTATTTTACTAATTTATGCATATTATATTATGAATATATTAGCTTAAAGATCAAAAGAAAGTTTGAACACTGTAGGCTTGTAACTAATTTTCAGGCATCACACGTCAGGGTTTCTAGCTGCTCATGCATATAACAGGGTTCCCACACCTTAACTTCAAATTCAAGGACGTTTCAAGGACTTTCCAGGTCCAATACCCTCAAATTCAATGACTAAATGCAGGGACACATTTCAAATGAGAGCAAGGTTACCTTTAAAGATACATTGTTACAGTTGCCTTTCGAGGGAACTCGCACTGCGTCACTGCGGTGACACCTCCAAGGGTAAGTGCGTCTGAATGTGTACATTAAATTCAACCAATGGTGAGGATTAACGACAAAGACAGGGTGACGTGGGAGCCAGGAAGTATATCGCTATGTGAAATATTGCCAAAGATGGCGTTACAGGGATGCAGGAAGTATGGCAAGGGAGACAGAGCGTCTCGTTCCCTTCTCAGGGAACAACAGTTACATACATAACCCCGAGCCGTTTTCATGTGTCAAACACAACTATGCAAAAAAAGCATTTTGGTATGAATCAACATTCGCATAAAGAAGATATAAGCAATTAAAAGCAAACAGTTTAGCATGTGTGCTTAAAAGTCTAGAATTTTTATGATATTATCCTACACTACAAAGGGAATAATATGGATTTTTTCCCAGAAAACTTCTTGCATGAAATAGATTCAAGCACTTTCAATGACCTGCCTGTATCTATGTATGTATATTTTCAAAAACTTCCCAGGGCCTTGAAATTTTCCACCCAAACTTTCAAGGATTTCAAGGACCCGTCTGATATCAGGTCAGTAGCGAATGCTATGGAAACCTTGTTTGAAGCTCTAATGTTCTTGTTTTCACCACCAATCTCCTGCATTGTGTTGCTCTCTCTGAGCAGGTTTGAGATGTCTGTCTGTGATACCTGGCTGCAGACCTGATCTCAGGGGAGATTGTGTCACGATATGCTCAGTCCAGAGAGGATCTCTGAGCTAATGTGTGGGTTTGTCTGAATGGAGTGCTTCTCAATGCTCTGGAGACTTAATATCACAATTCAAGGTTTCTCTCTAGAGATGTGGCTACAGAGGAAATAGGTGATAGATGTAATGTAGATGTAATGTAATGTCCACAGGAGAGGACTGTGTGTATAGATAAGTCTACAATTAATATGATGTTACGTGTAGGATTGATAGAAAAACTACAGGGTGAGCACACAATGACAGAATTATCCATTTTGGATGAACGTGGCCTTTAAAAAACGCAATTAGCTACCATATCTGTCAACACAATAGAAACAAACACTTTTAAAATTGCATGTTAACAGAAAGAGTTCTGAACTGTAAAACCCACAGGATGTCTCAAAGAATAAATTAAGCCCAAGCATAGACTGCTACAGTAGATGCTTTCTGTTTCTTAGAAGTCAAACATGACTTTATTGTAAGGCTGTGCATGCATGTACGGTAATTTTTTCATTTTCGATTAATCAATAGGTCTAAAAAATGAGTACTTAATTAACTGGGGGGGTGGCAATAAAAGGGGCCCCGTACGCATCACGGTGAAAATTAAATATTTTTTTTATAAAAGGAACTCCAATAAAACTAAATTTTGAAGAAACTATGACAGAAAAATGAGCACATACTAATGAATTCAATGTTTTTTAACAAAAACCTCTAACAGGAATAGCCGAATCTTACCGAAGTGAATCCGAAAATTACTGTATCCTATTAAAACCATAGCGCCTCAGTGATCAGCAGGGTTTTCATGGCGCGAGTGTGCATAGGAAGATTTTGAATCATGCATGGTACTAATGTCATACGCTGGTCTGTGCAGCTTACGTCAACGTCAAACACGCACCCAGTCTTTACTACCACAGGCGCTTGTAAAGCCAACCAGATATCCAAATGACAACATAATCACACAAAAAACCCACACGGTCATCGTTTTCATAATCTATCATCGATACTTTACAGGTGTAGTTGAAGTTTTAAAATGCAAAACACTTTAAAAGTGCATATGAAATTTGTTCTCGTAAATTAGCATTTTTATCAGGCTCTAATGTTTAGCTTCGGTAATTTCACTTTAATGGCAATAATACGATTATTTGTCAGTAATTGAAATGCCTTATTTTCACAAATGCCACTCAATGAAAATCACAAAATTTGTCTTTCACTGCAAAACCCTCCAAGTACATGCTAGCTTTTTTGGCAAAAATCCACTTCTTTGGACAAAACAGTAAACAGTTGCCAAAATCACTAAATGTGACCAGAAACATTGCAAATGATGAGCACTTAGAGCAGTGGTTCTAAAACTGGGGGCCGTAGCCCCCTGGGGGGGCCTGAGATTGTGACGAGGGCACCGGTTTTACAAAATTTTATAAAATACATTAACTTAACACAAATTCTTTGTAATTAAATTCAAATAAAGCTTCTAACCAACACTACATATAAAATTGGAATTAAACCAAACTTATTAAAACATTGTAAAACTGAATACTTTATATGTCATGCATTTTCTTTGGGGGGGCCACGAAGGGCACAAGTGGGGGCCACCGTACACAAGGGGGGTTACACGCCGAAAAACCCTAACCACTACATCCCTACGTGGCCCTACTAAAGAAAATGTATGACATAAAACGTAATATTTGAATTAAACAAAACATATGAATTATACAATGTAGTGCTGTTGGTTAGTAGCCTTATTTTTTGAGATTTAATTACAAAGATAAATGAATTTATTTTATAAAATTTCATAAAAACGGGGCTCCCCGGCACAATCTCATGGCCCCCCAGTTTGAGAACCAATGACTATGCTGAAAAATCAATATGGTGTTTAAAAGATTCTTCCAAAAAAGTATTTCTGAATGGCCCAAGGCTGGAATTAAGCGGATTTGAAGCGAAGGTATTCGGTAAACATATAATACGTGCCAAAGAGCATTTGGTTAATATCATTCTCAATTCAGATGGAGTTGCCGTTTAGTGGCTTGTGCATCTGAACTCTTTGGTTATTCTTGGACAGATTGTAATTATTCAAAAAGAGAAAAATGGTTTTAAAAGGCTGGTCTAAGATTGTCTATGATTCGAGTGTGTGTCAAATTCATCATGACTAATGATTCAAGACCCCTATTATTAGCTTACTGTTAGTCAAACAACCATTAGCGTTTAGCCATTCCAACTCACACAATGTAGGGATTTCACTTATGGTAACGGCTATTCACATACACAATGTAGAGAAAAAGTATTTGAGACAGATAAGCATGCAGAAAGCGTAAATAATTAAAATCCAATTACCTGCAATGATGACATCAGAGATCAATGTGTGCACATGAAAGAGAAGAAAAAAAACACCATAAGATTGATACTCAAAAATACAGTTATTACATGTTTAATAGACAAAGTTATTGAAACTGCATAACTCTTAGCTTTTTAGAGATTCCCTAATTTATAAATGGCAGATTCACAGACTCCAGTTTTAGACCAGAGAAGAAACCGCCTGAAACCGCATCATTAGTTCACTTTAAATTGGGTTTCCTAAATAAGCACTCTGAGGTGCAGATCACAGGTTCAGATTTGCTAAGATTGTCTCTCTTTGAGTACAGATTACAAAGCATCCTCTTCCATCTCAGTTTCTAAACAATTTAGTCATCCATATACATCAGATTGTTAAAAACTATAGAGTAGTCTCTACAAGTGCAATTGCTCACTTAACCCAATTGTCTTCAGGTCATTTACCACCCGTGCCGTGGATACGGATTCTGGCATTACAAGCAGGCTTTGTAACATTGCATAGATAATCCCTTTATTGTGTTGACACTAAAAAATGCATTTTATTGTGTTGACAGTCGCAAAGCCTGGTTCAAATACACATTATGGTTTTCTAGTTTTTGAAGCCGAGGCCAAAATATATATACGTTTCAGTTTTATAGTCTGTCTATAGTCATATTTGCAACAACATATACACCAAAAATACAATTATTATTTGTAAACCTATCAATCAAATCTGACCCACATTTTCACATTCAAATTGTACATGCAGTTGTTTTATATGTTATATAAGCTCAAATAGGTATTTATTTTCTTCACAAAAAAACCCACATGGCATCAACGACCAAAACAAAACCTAAACATGTCTAGCACCACAACGAATTGCAAAGAGATAGTAGAAACCAGACAGACGTGTAGCGTTCGCTAATAGCAGAATGACTGTAGGTCACTTATTTCCTTATCGCTGGCTCAGCCACGTCTCCTCCGGGCGTAAACACGAGATACTGCGAGAATGTAATTCAGTTTAGATATCACTATTTGTCTATTCTGGGAGCACACTTGAAACAATCAATGATGGCGGTGTAGAAATTGAGTCCCATAGAGGAAACAAAATCCGTCATGCAGAGCACATAAAACTTGCATTATGGAATGGAGTGAGTTTATATGCCATTCAAAGTGACCTTTGGGGTTCGAACGTTACCGGTGCTTTCTGGAAAGGCCACAACGCTTTGAACACTTGTCTAAGCATGTAATCTCGACATTGTCTGCGTGTTTGGACAGAGGCTAAGAAACATTTTATGCTTTTGGTGGTCGCATTTATCTGAAGTGACTTGCCAGTAGGCTATCTGTGTTTCTGGGATTCAAACCCACACCGTTGGTGTTGTAAGCTGCAATGCATCCATCAGAGATTTACGCATAAATGAACAATACAGCAACATGGAAAGGATATGAAATTAATTATTTTAGAGTAGATTCTGTGCTTAAAAACGTCAGCCTGTCTACTACCCAACACCAATCTAAATATAAGCATTTCCAATTTGAACTGCCATTAGTTTAAACTATACGCTTAAATAAAATTGAAATATTCATTGCAAATGTAGAGATGTGAGCACAACTGAAATGACTTTCACCAGCTGTATAAGGTGGTAATTCGGGCAGCCGTGCAACATTTAACAAGCACTAATTACCCTGGAGGGAGATGGAAAGACCTTCTGCTTAGCGGCCAGCAGCCGAAATCACCGAGCAAGGACAGATAACACGACCTCGCTTGTTTTTCACAGACTTGAACAACTCATTACCACTCCTGAACACTGAGAAATTACATCCTACCGCTGCTAAATTGTCTCACCACACGTAACGTGTTTTTTTGGGCAGTCTGGCTTGTACGACATCGGGTGAGAGATAATCCATAAAAAATGCAAAAGGCAAGTGGAGGTACACAGCGGCCCTCCAGATCAAGGATCCCTAACCATTGCAAATGACACATGTGTGACTTTTGATCTGGCTGGACCAAGCTTTTACTCTAAAAACTGTAAATAGTAAGCAGCTGGTCAGATTCTTTCATTGCAGCATCCTCTCTCAAACAGTAATAGACACAGTGCTGTTCTTTTATCCGTTACGGTACGATCTTCAACACTACGTTAAGATGTCCGCTCGGTTTGTGATGTGGCAGGCTAGGTTGGACCCGTCGATCTGTGCACCATCTTGAACGCTATTCGAAAAACACTTAAAAGCCAATCTGAAGTGGCTATCAAAGCCATCATTACATAAAGAAGACAGAAAAACACAGCTAGCTGATTGACGGGATGTCATGTCTTTCGTGACTGACGGAAATATAAATCGGCAGAGCATGCTGATTGCACCATTACACACACAGTATGTAAAAACACACTATAGAAAATCAGAAACATCTCTGTATGTAAATAAAGGTGCATTCGCATTAAATTTGCATATATGGCATATGGTGTCTGATGCAAGTAAACATAAGAAAAGTGTGCTTGCTGTATACTGGAACAGATGCAAAGTGAGCTGATTTTACTCACTTTAAAAATGCAGAGATGTGTAAAATATAAACATTTTTGGGGTTGGTTTAAAGCAATTTAATCCTGGGTTCATGTATAGGGACATTTCACATGACTTTAAGATGTTAAATAAATCTTTGGTGTCCCCAGAGTACACATGTGAAGTTTTAGCTCAAAGTATCATATAGATAATTTATTATAGCATGTTAAAATTGTCACTTTGTGGGTGTGTGCAAAAATGTGCCGTTTTGGGTGTGTCATTTAACATGCAAATGAGCTGATCTCTGTACTAAATGGCAGTGCTGTGGTTGGATAGTGCAGATTAAGGGGCGGTATTATCTCCTTCTGACATCACCAGGCGAGCCAAATTTCTATAACCTATTTTTACATGCTTGTGGAGAATGGTTTACCAAAAACTAAGTTACTGGGTTGATCTTTTTCACATTTTCTAAATTGATAAAAGCACTGGGGACCCAATTTAGCACTTAAACATGGAAAAAGTCTTCCAAACTTCATAATGGTAGAAAACAGGGTTCAAATTTTAAGCCCCAAAAAGGGCATTAATTCTTCATTCTATCTACATGGGGGTAATAAAAGCATTTTGAGGGTGATCGATGGGATTTTTAAAGAAAAATATCCATATTTAAAACTTTATAACCTATAAAGTATATTCAGGGTAAGTAAATCAAGGGTTAATTTTCATTATTTGCAAGAGTTTCGCTTTAATGTTAAAGAAAATCCTTATTAGAAATATAAATAATCCTCATTCTTTGGCCACTAGTTTACACTCTTACTTTTAACCCAGTGTTGGGTCAAAAAGGGACAAACCAACCGTTGGGTTAAATTAACCCAGAAAAAAAGTTTATATTTGACACAACAGCATTTTGGATTGAAATCACCCAGCATAGGTTAAATTACAACTCACTGGGTTGGGGCTTTGTCCCTTTTTGACCCAACGCTGGGTTGAAAAAAACCCAGCATTTTTTTGAGTGTACATTAAGCATGTTATGTGTTAAAGGTCAATAGCAATAAGCGAGTTTTATTTGCTAAACAAAGACAACGTGTAGACTGTGGCCTGACCCAATCTTCAGGGAATTACATCAGAGCTTCATGTGTAAGAACGACACTGAATCGTGCTGAACTAATGTCAACCATCTGCAAGGATGCAGAAATATGCGATTAGGGCAAGAAAGGGAGTAACGCCTTGGGCTAAAGACCAAGAACTGTCGAGTCAAACATCAAAAAACATCAAGAACCTTTACAAATATCCAGTGAAAGGAATCAAATGAGGAATTGATCTGTATAGTATTGTTTGTAGTCTAGTTATGCTTCATGCTCATAAAACAGTGAATCTATCTGCAATTGTTTGTATTAGTTCAGTTGATTCAGGAAAAGATGAAATGGGATGATTAATTCAACAAACAGTGACTCAGCCGCTTAACATCTGAAAACAGACATCCACAAACTCTCATTATTGTGTTTACAACCACTTGATATTTGATACATCGAGTATGGTTGTCATTTACTTAATTTCCCCACAAGAGCTATGCTATTGACAAAGTAGATAGTATCTGTAGACCTAATTCAACGTGTTTTGTTTTAACTATAGCTGAATTTGAGTTAAGCAATATCAACTGGGTCCTAATCACAACATTGTCATTTCCTTCCAATGAATAAAAATCCCACTGTGACAGCTTTGACTGCATGCATGTGAATGAAAATTATTATTTAATGGTGAGAGAGATGTAATACATATTCGACTACCAAAATGACCAGAGTGTTATAAGAAACGTTGGCTTGTTAGGTGAGCATGCTATTAATAAAACACATCGTTGCATTAAACATAAAGAAAACTACACATAATTCTGTGTCACATGAAAACGGCCTTCTCTATAGTAGCTACTGCTGTGAGGTAAGACAAACCAGATCTCATGCTTAAAGCTTCAAATGAACTTCATGTGAATTTCATATGCATTTAATTAAAGCTCAGAAATCCACATTTGAGCTCAGGATAGGTTGAGAAGATGTAGTTTCCATAGACCTTTATAGTGATGTTTTACCAAAAAGAGCAAAACAAAAATCCAGATTCTGTAAACACTTCAATTTGGTGCTTTTATGTAGCTCCTATAGCTCAATTGTGAAAGCATTGCATTGGCAAAGGTCATGGGTTCAATGTCAAAGAACAAGCATATTAATAAATGTAAAGATTTAATGCATTGTAAGTCGCTCTGGATAAAAGCATCTGCCAAATGCCTACATGTAAATGTTCTGTGATGTAAATAAAAAGTGTGATGGCTATGACACATATTTTTGCCTCGTTAAGAAAGAAATAGAGATCAAGGTTAAACTGGAAACAATTTTGACAGACTAATGGCGCTTTTCCATTGCATAGTACCCCTCGGTTTGGTTTGGGTCGGTATCAGCTTACTTTTGAGAGCTTTTCCACTGGGTGCAGTACGTAGTACCACCTTGGTCGGGGTTCCAAGCGACCTGAACTGATACCAAAATGTGACACGAAAACACTGTAGATCACTGATTGGTCTGAAAGAATCGTCAATACCAGCGTCATCGCTATAATGTAAAAGATTAGCTTTACCTTCATGCTAGCTTGTGCTGTCTCGAGCAAATATGTTTTCATCTGTGCTCTGCTATAAGTTCCCAAACTCCCTTTTAGCGATGAAAAACATCCACAAGTTGAGAATCAGGAACACCATAACCGTTTTTTTCCAGACCTGCAGTTTGTGCCTGCACATTCGCGACGCGCACATCCGCATATATGCTTACATGCAACTTAAATGAGGCTCAGCGGAGCGTGTCGACTGACCCCACTGGTGTTTGTACAGAAACTGTCATGTGAGACAGAGGTAGTGATAAACGCGATGTGCAAACATCTATTTGTGCTGGTCAATTTTAATTTTGTGGCGGACTGAAAAATAAATGAATGTATGGGAATGTACAACAATGCTCTCACTTGTATGATGTCACAGCAGTAGGCAGCGCAAATACAACGACACGCCTATAATCACTCCCACTCCGAATTGTTACTAACATCGATGGAAAAGCTAACCAAGCCAAACTGAGGTGAGCTGGCCCGACCTGACCCAAACCAAACTGTTGGGTACTATGCAATGGAAAAGCGCCATAAGCATTATTAGAATAGTCAAAGCCAAAACAACTGCTATAAGATATACATGAACTGAAAGCTGAAAAAGGCCTACCAAGAAGTTAAAAATTATAAACAAAAATTCAATCTGGTTCTGATAAGAATAAAAAAAAATGCACATTATTAAAGCTATTCAAACATTATAGGCTGATTGTGAACAGCTGGGGACAGGTGGAAATTTAAACATTGTTAAAGGTATAGTTCACCCAAAAATTTAAATTCTGTCATCATTTACTCACTCTCATGTTACAAACCTGTAAAAAGGTCTTTCTGATGAACACAAAGGAAGATATTTTGAGGAAAGTTTGTAACAAAACCAATCAGAGGCCCCATTGACTTCCATTGAAGTAAAAAAGGATACTGTGAAAGTAAATGGGGCCTCTGATTGGTTTGGTTACAAACATTCCTCAAAATAATAATATGTTTATCAGAACAAATACATTTATACAGATTTGTAACAACAAAGAGTGAAAAATTATGACATAAAATGTTTATTTTTGGGTGAACTATCCCTTTAACCCCTCTGTAGGAGCATCATCCATAAGTTTATTAATTTATAACTTTAACTAATAAGCTAGCCAGTCATTCAGGGAGATGTTGGATGTCTTCGGCTTTAAAATCTGTGTCAAGATGCTATTCAGTTACAGAAATGCTCCAAATTATTTATGGCATACAGCACTTGTTTTTCTATTCTATTGTTTGATGTGATATAACAAAACAGATCAAGTCACTCTCCCATTGCCCCTTAATAACCTTTCATTCAGTGCAACTCTGCACCAAGATGGCCACCCCCTTCACCCCTGCAGTGAAACATCACTGACAGTGTGTGCCATATCTAAAGCTCCATCTGTGTGCTCCTATTCTCAAAGAAATGCTCACTGTGTACCTTATCACACTATTCTCATCCTATTTGTTGCGTTAACAAGCGAACTGGATTGGTCTCCTTGGAGAACACAAAATGACAAAAGCACCACGGTAGCAATATGCAGCATGCATCGCTTTAAACGCTGCTTTTGTTTGTAATGAAATAATCACTCAGGCCTCCACATTAGGTGTGTCAGAACAAAGCATTTTTGTTATAAATTCTTTGTATTCCTGGATTTCTCATGTGGCCAAAGATGCTCTCGTTCCCCCCGGTATTCACAATGTGAGTGACAAAGCCTTATTGAATGTTTGTCTCTAGTCGTTCACCTGCTGAGACAAATTTCATATAACGCTGTCTACGCCTGGGGAAAAGGTAATCAGAGGATTGGAGCTCCCGCATACAAATAAAAGATCAGTCTCTCTTTCTTTCAGTCTCTGTGTCTCTCTCGGCCAACATAAAGCAAGCTTATGGAAATAAGTTGGCTTTTTCAGGCCAGGGCTGAATAGGTTGAAACTCTATCCTGCACACACAGGGTGGAGCGGGTACTTTCTTTGAAAATGGTTCAGTCCTATAAAAGCAAAACTCACTTTATTGATGTAGATGTAGGAGGTTGTTTGGAAGACAACATGGATTGTCCCTGAAACATCTCTTTATTTTTTCATTAAACATCCAGCAACAAATATCTCCTTCATACCACTTTGTGAAACTTAAAACAACATGGTGTTTAAACATTGTCAGAAAAAAATGGTAAAAAAGCTGTCACTGGGGTGATACCCCTTACACATTTGCACCTTAAGAGTTCATATTAGTACCAGGTACATAGTGGTACCAAAGTGTGCATGTATTAGTACTGGGGATGCATAACGATTAATCGTGATGAATCTACAGCAGAATAAAGTTTTTGTTTACATGTACATCGTATATGGGTGATTTTCGCGAAATTAGACTTATGAGGTGTCATGAAACATTTTGATAAAAAAGTCAATGCAAAGTAAGACTATCAAAATAAGAAGCATACAGTTACAAACATCTCTTCATGTACTATTTTGCACATGATTTTAAATGACATCATACAAACCAATTTAGTTTTTTTCCACATCAAGGGGAAAATTTTCATTACCGCAATATGTCCATGACTGGATTTTGGTTCTTTGACATAAAAATATTTATAATTAAAAAATCTAAAAAATAAAAAGCTTTAGTGCATGTTATACTATAAACATTTACAATAAAGAAACGTGGTATTTGGTGATCATTGGTAAATGTAGAGACAATAATAAGGAATATAAATGTGTCCAAGACCAATTTTCTCATCCTCCGCAACAATTTTCAATCATTGTTTAAGCCCTCAAGAAACTAACATTTTCAAAAAAAAAATTGTTGGAAGGGACATTGACTGTGACACTCAAGATGGCTACCAGGTAAGCAGTTCTTATTTTTTCTCTCCAGATAAAAGTTGAAATTTTGTTTGTCATAGTACCTAGACAACTTTGTAGTTCTCATTACCGAAACATGAGTTTGTAATTGCATATATTTAATGTAATGTCATGTTGCGGTAATGATAATTTTTGATAATAATAATCTAAAAAATCTAAATAATTCTATAGGAAATATTTTTAAATCCTCTAAAAATAATGGTTATAGTAAATTCAGACCTTAATCTTATATGTGCAAACAATTGTCTTCAAGGGCTTTTTAAAGGCACACCAGGCAAGTCTGAGTATTATTTCTCTACTAGCTCCCCCTAGTGTCTGGGAGTAAATGCTTTCTATATCTGAGACTTTACGAGACTGAAGGACACCGGGTCGGATACAGCGAACTTGCAAGTGGGGTATTCTTCCTACAGACGGTAGGGGCGGGCGAGAGGGTCTTCATTCGTCATGTAATGAGTCATTTAACCATATACCGACTTACGAAGATGATTTCTTAACATAAAAATGCTGCCTTGTGTCCCTTTAAAAAAATCTGATCCTGAACACCTTTTAAGTCTGGTTTTCGTCAGAATCACCCATGTGTGTGTGCATACACAGTTCACACACATATATGATGTCAACAAAAACTTTTATTCTGCTATAGATTAATCGCAATTAATCATTATGCATCCCTTATTAGTACCTCAAAAGGTACATGTTGGTACCAAATGTATACATATCTGTACAAATGACCTTTTTCAAGTTTACTGTCCCAGCTTAGGACCATTTTTGTATGACAGTGTAAATACCAATTTTATTTTTTTGTTAGCTCTTTAAAGTGGGTACAATGTGTTTATTTTTTTCTTTTGTGGACAAGGCCCCTTTAAATGTTCAAAAAGCAAGCATATCCTCAAACCACAGAAGAATGAGACTATCTATGATGATAGAGGAACACTTGTTTCTTGTGCTGTGATGTGCACTAACCAGCTCCCAAAGTATTTGCAGCCAAGCTAAAAATAACACAAACAATAGTGCTGCAGTGCTTGAACAGTTGGCTGTGAGGGCCCCTGACAGTATGGGAGCCCTGCGTTCTTCATTTGAGAGCTGGCAGCTCGATTTCAGATCCGACTCCGGCCCCTGCGGTCTCTTAATAATAAACCGCTGGGAGAGCGTAAACAGAGATTTTAAATAAGCCTTTTTACTTTGCTGACTGATCCGCTTACACTGGAAAAGTCACAACATCAAGAATGCCTTGTGCAAGACAACGTGTACTTGGATAATAATTACATATCCAGTCAAATTTTCAAATAAGCAGAAAATAAATTGCCTATCGACGGCTAAACTTGGTTTTTACCATGTAAGCACTAATGATTTATTTCAGAAATCAATCATGTCAGGCAACTTTCAATGCATATTATTATCTAATGGGTCGCGGGCTCAGCCATACCAAAGTGGTTTACCGAAGCGCAAGTAGTCCCCTTCACAATGCTGCCAAACCATCAATAGCATGGTTGCAAAAAGAGGAAATGGATCCAAAGTGGTCATTCTCGCTCATTCACTTTCCCATAAACGCCTGACCCACCGGATCCCATTGTTTTAATGACTCGCTCTAGCAGTTTTTTTTGTTCGGAGTTCCCAGCACTGCAACCACTTCCTTTAAAACATTTCAGATTCCTGAGAGCCCAGATTCCTGATGATGATGGGAAGTGGAATGTGATTTAACAACAGCGCACTCGGGGGGATAATGACAACGCTACAATACGAGATGTGATTCTCCGACCTCTGCTGCCAGGTCATGATGTCACACTGGAGGAGATAAAAAAAGATCCCGCAGCAGAAAACACAATGCAGAGCTGCTCCCCTTTGTGCGACAGGCCATCTGGGGTCATGTTTACAAGCTTTTCCGAGTGTGCTTGTGTTTAAGGCTGTCTAATGAGTCTGGCAAGGTAAAGGACTGCATTTTACATAGCCATGATGTAAATGATGTGTTAGGGGGGTTGCCTGAAATGTTCAATCCGATTGCTGGCATTTCAAATAGCAATTGGTTTAATAATTATGTTTTAGGGCTTATATGCAAGCATCTTCAATAAGACATTTAAAGGGATATTCCATTTTCTTAAAAGAAAAATCCAGATAATTTACTCACCACCATGTCATCCAAAATGTTGATGTCTTTCTTTGTTCAGTCGAGAAGAAATTATGTTTTTTGAGGAAAACATTGCAGGATTTTTCTTATTTTAATGGACTTTAATAGACACCAACACTTAACACTTAACTCAACACGTAACAGTTTTTTTCAACGGACTTTCAAAGGACTCTGAACGATCCCAAATGAGGCATAAGGGTCTTATCTAGGGAAACGATTGTCATTTTTGACAAGAAAAATAAAAAAAATTCTCTTTTAAACCACAACTTTTCGTCTAGGTGCGGTCTAGCGCGACCTAACGTAAATGCATAGTGACGTAGGGAGGTCACGTGTTACATATATAAAACGCACATTTGCGGACCGTTGTAAACAATAAACTGACACAAAGACATTAATTAGTATCAGTTGACATACAACAACGTAGGAACGGTCCTCTTTCAACACATTTGTAAACACTGGGGCGGAGTTTCGCGTTCGTCCTCTGTGACCTCTTGACGTCATGACGTATTGCGTGGTGTCACCTGGCGCATCACGACCGGATCTGGACGAGAAGTTGTGCTTGGAAGGTGTATATTTTTTGTTTTTCTTGTCAAAAATGACAATCGTTTTGCTAGATAAGACACTTATGCCTCGGTTGGGATTGTTTATAGTCCTTTGAAACTCCGTTGAAAAAAACTGTTAAGTGTTGAGTTAAGTATTAAATGTTGGGCTCTATTAAAGTCCATTAAAATTAGAAAAATTCTTCAATGTTTTCTTCAAAAAACATAATTTCTTCTCGACTGAACAAAGGAAGACATCAACATTTTGGATGACATGGTGGTGAGTAAATTATCTGGATTTTTCTTTTAAGAAAATGGAATATTCCTTTAACAGACAGACAGACTATTACAACAGTGGCTTACGATAGGGCTGTCAAAAGCATACAAAATAAAAGTTTGTTTTTGCATAATGTGTGTGCACTGTGTGTGTGTGCACTGTGTGTAATTATTTTGTATCAATTTATAATATTTGCATGTATGTTTTGTTTTCTTCACACACTCGAATAACAATACACCAAAATACAACAATTTCAGCTATTTCTAGCAACTGTGGAGCCAGTGCTAACAAGCCCCTTGAAGGACATAGACTGAACAGATGCAAAGCATCTTGTATTGACGCTTCTTATGCTGAGGCAGAGCTGTAGGCTAAAGTTTAAGGGCAGAGCCGTGCTGCAGTGCATAAGACGGTCCACAAGGCTGGGAATAAATCAAGGCTCAGGCGAGCAGAACTCCAGAGGCCTGCCAGAGAAACTATACACTTAATTAACTTGCGTCTGCTCTGAAAGCCCTGTAATGGAGAAAAGATACCTGTAAAGAGAGGCTGAAACTCTGCAGAGATGCATGCAAAAACAGCATTGAGCTGCGACGGGTATATGTAGCCTCAAGTTACGGGGTCAATTACGTGCCTTCGCGTAATAATGAAGTCCAGGCAAATCTAATAGACGTGAATAAGAAAGATCCACTGAATAATACCCATATCTAGTCACTATTTCATGGGATGATGGGTGTGTAGCCTCAAACTTTTATGACAGAACATGACAATGTAATTTTCTATGGGTTATTAAGTAAAATATGGTACGGTAAGGTACTTTAATGAGAATATTCTCTTAGGAGCAGTCGAGTGCTACTGTTGTATGTAATGTTATTAACGTAATGGACCTCAGCAACACCCCCCAATGTTCAAAGTCATGTTTAATTAAAAAAATTCTATAGAGTGCCCACTGCAGGGCATTCATATTTTTTATTCATGAAAAATGGAAATTCTATAACATTAAATCATGTTATATAAACAGCATGGGGGTGAACAAATAACAACAAAACTTAAAGGAAAACTCCACAGTTTTTCAAAATATTTTACTATGTTCTTACCTCAACTTAGACAAATTAATACATACCCATCTTTTTTCGATGCGTTCACTTAATCTTTGTACAGCGTGTCGTGAATGTGTTAGCATTTAGCCTAGCCCCATTCATTCCTTAGGATCCAAACAGTCAAAATGCTGCAAACTAAATGCTCTTCCGCCATACAACATAGTTCTCATTTTTATCCGCTTAAAAAAAAATCATGTTTTATTTGTCCCACCATACTTACTTGTGTGTCTACTCATGTAGCGGTCTTTAAATAGGGAAAACATGGAAGTGTTTGGTGTCTTCTAAATTCATCCCTGTATGGATCCTAAGGAATTAATGGAGCTAGGCTAAATGCTAACCCATTCACAACGCGCTGTACAAAGATTAAGTGCACGCGTTGGAAAAATATAGGGATGTATTAATTCATCTAAGTTGATGTAAGAACATAGTAAAATATTGAAAAACGGTGGTGTTTTCCTTAAAAAAATTTTTTTTAAATATTTTAATAGTTTCCATCTCCAGGTTGTAAA
Source organism: Misgurnus anguillicaudatus (assembly GCF_027580225.2). NCBI lineage: Eukaryota > Metazoa > Chordata > Actinopteri > Cypriniformes > Cobitidae > Misgurnus > Misgurnus anguillicaudatus. Next base: position 19,493,004 of record NC_073349.2, read on the forward strand.
TGAGTGACATTAAAGTTTAACATTCAATAGCTGAATTACCACCCATTATTTCTTAATAAAGATCATAATAGCCTGGACAAATTAACTAAATATATTTCAAGGAGGCCAATCCATGACACACGTGCCCAAATCTTGGAGCTTCAAGGAAATTTGCTTTGCCTGCTCACACGCCCCTGATACGCTCCAGATGGACGGTATTCAAATGAAACCAACATTCACATACTAAAAACAAATTCTCTCTTGTAAAGGCAGAGATCTTAACTGGTGCTGGGTACATCACGCCACTATCTTTTCGCATCGCATATTTGTAATTGTTGTGTTATGGCAATTTTCCATCAACCATCAGAGAGTTTCACGCTCGAGTCGGCCGCACATTCTTTCAATTCCATTACAGCTCGCTCAAGATTAATCATAGAGAGCGTTACATTCAACTACTGGATCAAACCTAGTGGTGACACAATGAAAAATTTCCCTCACGGGGGGGGGGAAATACAACATTAAAGATTAGCGAGAGGAGATATGGAATAAAGATCAAGGTCACATCTACTGTATGGGCGGGTTGGCCAAAAACCAGTGGGCTCAACTTTAAAAGTAATATTGTGTATCTCGCCACTCCTTCAAATCCCAATGAGTTGCATGATGCGAAGCGGACGACAGAGCGTGTTTTGCGAGTTTGTGTGTGCACACAGTAGAATAAACATGAGAATACGTGCACAGGGCCCAGACGACTTCCTCTCCTTTAGCCTTTGGCTGAACATAACTCAAGTTCCAGGTACAGGGTGTTACAAAAGTTCTAGGCAAACAAAGGGAGCCCTGCTGGATCACAAGACTTCCATTATGTTGCCTGTATACGGTGGATTTACAGTAAATTAATGTAAAAATATTAACAATGTATTGTATAATCTAAATTTAATAAAAATCTGTTAAAAATTTTATTAAATAACTAGAACAAATCGCTAAACAAATAAGTAAAATACACCTTTTTTACTTCCAAACAGCTTGGTGGGAGCCAAAAAGTTTGAAAAAGGTTAATAATAATAATAATAATAATAATAATAATAATAATAATAATAATAATAATAATAATAATAATAATAAATAAAAATTAATAATAATAATAATAATAATAATAACTAATAATAATAAATAGTGATAATAAATAATAACTAATAATAATAATAATAACTAATAATAATAATAATAATAATAATAAATATTAATTAATAATAAATAATAATAATAAACAATAATAATAATAATAATAATAATAATAATAATAATAATAATAATAAATAATAAATAATAAATAGTGATAATAAATAATAACTAATAATAATAATAACTAATAATAATAATAATAATAATAATAATAATAATAATAATAATAATAATAATAATAATAAAAATTAATAATAAATAATAATAATAAAATAATAATAATAAAAAAAAATAAAAAATAAAAATAATATTATTATTATTATTATTATTAATAATAATATTATTTATTATTATTTACTATTATTAGCCCACAGCAGGGAAACTAATACAACAGGGGACGTAAATGATACACACTTTAGCCTACTTCATCATGACAAAGTTTTTACTTTAGAAGTGACTACTACAACAACGCACAATAACTTGAACAACAGGAGTCATGCAGGGATTTCTGGGAACGTTCCCACAATTATTAACTTGCATTAACCGGCCAGCATCTGCAAAGTTCGAGCATGCTTATGACTTGTCAATGAAGTGAAAACAAGACACAATCTCATACAAGGATTCAAGAACTAACCAACCAATATTAAGCCGTCAATCTGGTTGTGCACACGAGCTGTCTTTAGTCAGATTAACATACACAAAAAGGCTTTAATCAATGGCGAGTAATTTCGAGCATGAATTCGTATTGAATAATCCTTTTATAATAAATGAATACTTTTGGTGCAGGCTTAGCCGAGGTACAATGCAAGGTCATTCGGCCATCATTTTAGTCTGCATGCTTAACAAAAGAAGAGTTAAATCTAATTTTTCCTACGGATTAGTTTTGCTGTAAGCTTTGTAGTATGTTAACAGAGAAATTGACATGAAAAATTGAAAAGGAAATGACACAAGTCTGTTGCATCATCCAGTTACTTTGCCATTCAATAACACTGATCTAATCTTCCCGGTCTTTCGGTAAAGTACATTTATTATTACACACCGTGACAACTTTTCTACATAACTGGAACAAGTCCAGGAGTGTAAATGGACTGTCAAAACATTTTGTTGATGATTAAGGCGCCGTAAAAGTGGTTGATCAATAAGTGAATTTATAGTTGAAATGCATTTTGGCTATTTCTAGCAGACATAAATGTTTTATATTGCAAGTGCACAGAAAGAATGTAAAAACCACAACTGTGAACCTGCCTGTGAAATAAATCCATTCTAAAGTCTAATAATCTATAATTATGAGGTTAGGGGCATTAAAGTCTGATTTTATTCATTGATTTCAATCTTTGACATGACCTTATTCAATAATACATTAAGGATATATTATCACAAAATGTTCTTAACATGATGAGAAAAAGGTTTTATGTAGAAAGCAGTAAATTACAAAAAAATGACTTCAGCTGGGTTTGACAAACTGGTTCAACATTTTCAGAATTTCTTACTGTGTATGTACGGTATGTGGACGAGTAAATGACCATTTTAATTTCTGGGTGAATTATCACTTTAAGAGGTCAAAAAACAGTCTCAGGCTTGACCCCTTAAGTCAAAGGTAAGCCCAGCCAATTCTCTGTGAATGGGCTTCTACTCCTCTGCGTCATAATTCATCAGTGTGACTGATTCAGACGGCATGTTCTCATCACGCTTCTCTTGAGCGGGCCCATTAGGTTACGTTACCCCCGCACATCTGGCTCTCAGACAGGAACGACCCGCTGAGCTCAGCCCTGTGCTCTGGATCACATTAATGAGCCCAGTCAACGCTCCACGTCATTGTGAACAGCTGCAACCGCACCATCCTGACTCAACAAAAAACCCACTGGTTCACAGACACGTTTCTCACGAAGACTCTAAACACAACTAAATGTGCGAGAACATGGTTCAAATATTGGTTTGCAGAGCAAAGGTCATTGGTTCAATACCCAAGGAACAACGAATGACACAATGTAGTTTCTGCCAAATGCGTAAATGTATACGCTAAAGGATATAAAGGCCAACTCATGGCTCCTTTTGTAAATGACTAAAAGCAGATGTGTAAAACTGGATGAGCTCTATAGACATCAAGGTTGATAAATAAATTGAGTGTTTTGTATATTAAGCAGAATCGAGTGCACAATGCTGGATAGCTTCTATACACTCCTGTCATCTGCAATGGACAGGTGGAGAAATTGCAGCATATAAAAAAACAATACACTTCATGGTTTAAAAGCAAGGCCAGGAATAACTTTTATATTGCAGGTAGAGCCTGGATCAAGGTAACCTTTACATTTATAGGAAACTGTTTACATTGTTGCACAAGGTTGAGCATTTTGTTTTTTGGTATTTTTTTCATGCTGCCAAAAGACAATCTCCCGCAAATTATTGGAAAGGTATAATGTTTTTCCAGAGAGTTATTGATAAACGAGTGTTTTGGTGGCATGTAAGTATATTTTTTTAATCATATTTTTTTTTTGGTTTCTAAGTTGGGTGTGTAAGATACCAAATCCAATGCTATGTCATATTAATCAGTGTCTTGTTGACTTAAACATAGCATCATTTTGAAATATGTCTGCAGCTCTTGGCAACTTTTTTGGTGGGCTTGAGGATGTTTTGACCCAGCGGGGTTGATTGTAACGCTGTGTTACAACTAACCCCTCAGCACTTACGATATAAAAAACGCTAACGTTAGCATAATTCTTGCTGTTGTTTTAAATAAGCTACACATGAATGTTTGCTGGCTGCCAACAAAATAAATCTGCCTGTCTTAGCAAAAATCATGTATCAAAATAATTTTTGTTGATATGTTTAATATTGATTAAATAAGGTCACGTCAAAGATTGAAATCATAATGAAATGAATGTATAAAATCAAACGTTGATGCTCATTATCTCAGAATTTGATTTTGAAACTGTAGTATGGTTAGTACAGACTGGGTCACATATAAAAAATGTTTAGTCATAATTGTGCTGCTTTTTCTCACATATTTAGACATTTGTATACATTTATAATTGAACTTGTTAGAAAAAGGCTGTATGAATGAATACAGTGTGGATACCTGTCTATTATAGGCAGAAACAATATCCACTTCAAGTATATAGACAAAATAGTATTGAAATATTTGCCTGCAAACCTATTTAATAATTTTTAGCAAGTGTTACAACTAACCCCCTGCCTGTTACAATTAACCCCACCTATGGGGTAAGTTGTAACGTTTGCACTTCTGTCACGTTTGGTGTAATTGTCCAAGAATGTTAAGTACTAGAAACAAACTTCAAATGTTCATTTGAAGCAGAGATGTGTGTGTTGCTTGTGTAAAAATATAATTAATCAAACTCAAATATTTTTTGAATGATTGAGCCAAAACCAAAAAGCGTTAGGTTGTGCCACACTCTCCCCTACATTCAAGTATACTTTATTTTTACCTGGAGTGACAGATTACTGTAATGTTTTCTAATATGACCCAGATTATTGTTGCCAACCCAATTTCAAAAGCAGTGCATGTCATTAATTACTTCAGAGAAATACAAAGGGAAGAAATTACACACCGTTCTTACACATTTCAAGGACAGTTTAAAGCAAGCTACACTTTTTCGGTCTATTGCCAACACAAAGCTTTGGAAAACAGATCAAAGTAGACTTTTGTCATTTTTTAAGATTGTCAAGGTAATCACTATAAAATGCTGTTGTATAAAAATTACCGTGACATAACCGTAACTACATGGGGAAAAATAAAAACAATTTGGGGTACATATTGAGGTTTAATGACAGTGACAGAATTTTCTTTTTTTATAGATTTATTTAATGGTGGATCTGTCACATCGTCATATATTAAACAATAAAAACATAATAATGTGAGCTATGAAGCCAGAACACAAATTGCTCAGGACATCTGGGTTTTAAAAAGACATTTTACTGCTTATTAATATCAGAGGACACATAAAAGGCAAAGATGAGCTTATTTATGTAATATAAAGCCAAAGCAAATGATGGCTATACTAAATATTTTGAAAGACAGAAGTTCATTAAGAATAAATGAAGAACTGGTCGACATTTTAAAAAAGATATTATCACAGGAACTTTAAAAATACTTTATTTTTTAGAGCAGTTATAATGATGTATCTCTCGAGTCTGCTCAATATCAGCCTCCAATAAAATCTATAATAACATTTTTAATTTTCGCACCCCAAAAAAAACAAAAATAAATAATCAATAAAAACACAACAAATATGATTGCACAATTTCTCATAAAGCTCCTTGGATGTTTCAGCTGACTAAACGTGAACTCAAAGATCTAACGCTTGGTTTTCTTTGATGCTTTTCATCACTTCAACACATTTTCCTCCCACTGTGAAAGCACTTGAAATAAACCGGCTTATTAATATTTTAACATGAGAGATTTCCAAAGTGAAGTTAGTGAATTTCATTCACCTTGTGCATCGGCACTTCAAAAGACAACAAGAACTAAAGTAACCTGTGGACCTGAAACAAAATGAAGGCGCTGGATGACTGCACAAAGAGGCATATTCTTCAGATTTCCTCAGAAAACATTCACACTTAAGAAATCCAACAAAACCCGGAAAGAAAAGTTTCCTGAACAACAAGAGACACTCCCAGTTACCCCCAAGGGTCCTCAGCTAAACAATGGATGTTAAAGTTGTTCACTTTATGGCCAATGGAAAACATGTGTATTATAATGCTGAACAGTTTCATTAAGCCTTTAAAGGACAAGCTCAGTATTTTACACTTAAAGCCCTGTTTTCAGATGGTTTGACTGAAATTTGGACATATGATGCTGGCCCGAGAATTTTAAGGTGTTTGTTGTATCAGCCCCCACCTCTACAATGGCTGCATAGGTGCACTGGAACAATCCTTCCTAAAATGCATTAAACTTTCGTTTACAAAGACGTGAAACTGACCGAGTGGTCAGGGGTGTTCACTGATATGCTAACACAAGAATCGCTGCAAAAGATGCTTTCCAACAGGTTTTATCATAGTTTTTGTCCAACTCCATTGACTTAGATGTGCTATGAGGTACGATATTACTCCGCTCCGGGAACGTTGTTTGTGTTCTTGCAATTGGCCAAAGTGGATTATCGCCACCAACTGGGCTGGAGTGTCTATTATTCAAGCTCTCAACGGAAGAATATACAGGTGTGAGGCGTTTGGAAAAATAGGTCCACAAGTTTACAACAAATGCTAAAACACCTGTTGGAAAGCATCTTTTGCAGCAATTTCTGTGCGAGCACACCAGTGAACACCCCCGACCACTCGGTCAGTTTCACGTCTTTGTAAACAAAAGTTTAATGCATTTTAGGAAGGATTGTTCCAGTGCACCTATGCAGCCATTGTAGAGGTGGAGGGTGATACAACAAACGCCCGAAAATTCTCGGGCCAGCATCATATGTCCAAATTTCAGTCAAAACCATTCTACTTCATCATAAACAATCTGAAAACAGGGCTTTAAGTGTAAAATATTGAACTTGTCCTATAAACTCTGTGGACCTGCCAGAGGATCCAAAACAGCATCATCAACATAAAGTTTAAGACAATTTTTTATTAATTTACTTCTAATTATGTAAGTAGATGACTTCAGGCATGCCCAATTCTGCAAAAAATATTTTAGCATTTTTAAGTCTCATTTAATCCACTTAACTAGGACCTTACTTGCATTAAATCAATTGTATATTTCACAAAAAATATACAATATACATTCCCTGTGAAGAGATTCTGTCCCACATTTTATTTGCCACAAGCAACCAAAAACTATTTCTCAAAGATGCTGTTTTTTTCCCGTATTACGAAGCAAGCGGTCTCTCAAGTATTCATTACACTGTAAAAAATTTCTGTAGAAATTACAGTATTTCTGGGTATTACTGTCAACTAGCTGCCAGTAACTTACTGTAGATTTTACATGTATGTTATTTACTGGCAACATTTTGTTCAAAGTTAAATGAACATGAAACATTTTTAGACTTTATCTTCTACAGTAAGTTACTGGCAACCAGCTGCAAAACTACAGCTAATTTTTTACAGTGTACTACAAAATGTTCTTCTGAAAGATGCAGAAACCACTAGAGAAAGACTTGCCAAATGTAAAATTACATGAAAAGACACTTTCACTATGCACCATTGAAACAAACTCCCACACGTTTAAGTCAGTACACTCTCATCAGCACTTAAATTAATGAGGGTCATATAGAAATGAGCCATGAGAGACAATTACCTCAAGCACTGACATCTACACTAGTGCTCTTTATAAACAAAAATCCCTCTGGAAAACAAGATGATAAAAACAAGCACCTTTTCGCCAGCATTGAAAGACAGAGGTGCTAAATAGGTCCAAATTCCCAAATTGAAGAATACCATTAGGGGAAAACGTCATAGGTTGGCAGCTGAACTTGAAGAAAGATGGATGCTTGAGAACAGCAACGAGTTAAAAACGGAGGGCACATTGGGAAGCTGGTGAGGTGAGGAGACATCAGCACAATTATGTGTCCCAAACTATCATTCTTTAGGTGCATGGGATGGGATAATTGGGTCTACAAGGTCCTATCGCTGAAACTGTCACTCCCAGACCTCTGAACTAGGTATACTATCACAGCATACATTGCACCATTACATAACCTTTCACTTGTAGGCAAATCAATCCCTTTAAACATGCTGAACCGTTTTTTCCAAACTTTTTTGTAGTGCTGGGCAAAGATTAATTGTGAAGCTTGAAGCTCCCGTTCTACCACATCCCAAAGATGGTGACTGTGGGGGGCATTGTACAGCGAACTCATTCTCATGTTTAAGAAACCAATTTAAAATGATCAAGCTTTGTGACATGGTGCATTATCCTGCTGGAAATAGCCATCAGAGGATGGGTACACGGTGGTCATAAAGGGATGGACATGGTCAGAAACAATGCTCAGGTAGGCTGTGGCATTTAAATGATGCCCAATTGACACTAAGGGGCCTAAAGTGTGCACTCTTATACACACACACATTAAATATACATAATAATTAGACACAGTACACACACATATATTATGCAAAAACTAACTTTTATTTTGTATGCAATTAATCGTGATTAATCTTTGCCCAGCACTAGTATCTTAAAAGTCATTTATTCATTAACAGTTAATGTTTTAAAGAAAACATGCTTTAAATTTATCTTTGAATAAACAGGTTTAACACTGCATCTAAAAGATCAGACAAACATCTAATTTTACCTTGTGAAGGTCCTATCACATTTCTCCACCACAAAGGGACGTTCTGTTACCTTGGTAGCGCTGGTTTGAGGTTGGCATGGGTTGGCTCAATTATAACACTGACAATGAACAGCTAATCTGGTTCGCTTTGGAAAACCATCAATCAATATCCGACTGATTGACTTAAGGCAATGACGGGTCAATTCACAGCCCTGATATCTTATCGTATTTGCATGTGCAGTCTGGGAATAGTTGTGAGCCTCTAGGTGACACACAACAGGCCAGAGTGGCACTTTTAATAAGGGGGAAATAGGAAGCCAGGGGCTGTTGGGAGCGCAGATTGATTACAGCATTGATCTGTTAAGCATCTAAAAAAAAAAGATTCAGGTTGTTCTCATTCAATCCTAGTCGCTCTGGTAAGCACGCAGAACATATATATTGGCCTTGAATGACTCAAAGATATTATTTTTTTGCTAAATTCAATATTTTAAGTACAAACTTCATGGTCATATCGTCAATAAAAAGGATAAAAGACATTTTTTCTTAACATCATGACATTTAAGTTTATAGGAGTGCAACATTTGGTTACACATTCAACGCATTCATGAATATACAATAATTCCTTACGTTTCAGTCTGCTTCATGGGAAGCTATCCTGTGGCTGAATAATTTTGAGATACTGTAGAGGGCCATGAAGGTAGATACAGTACAAGTAAAAGCTCTTTATGTGAATCTTTCTGCGACGATGAGCCGAAATCACACCATGATCTCTTTAAACAGGTGGTGATGGGGGAAATGTTACACAACCAGTAAATCTAACCTGCTCATCGTTGATTATAAAACCCTGCAGACTAGGTTTAGGATTGAGCAGATTGGACGGACCCATGCATACTGATAACCAGCTGAACTAAAGGTTCAGCATTCAGATTTTGCATGACCTCAAAATGCATCCAGTAGGATTAATGTAATCCAGTTGAAAATTGGCTTTGTTCCCATAAAAATATCTTTTAGGTTTAACTCTGGGGAAAATCAATGTGCAGCTATTATGCAAAACGTTTTCATCAATTTTCATTGTTCATCTTGCGTCTCAAATGGAAATCAGACCATCTACGAGTTATCCCTGACACAGACCCGAGTTTGTGATAGAATGGCTGACACAAACAAAAAAATTACATTGTTCTAATAAACAATGTCTCCAACCAAACTGGATTTGTGTGCAGCGTGAACCAAATCAGTCTTTAAAAATTGACTGTCCACATTTTCCTTTGCAAGTCATGAAATCTGATCCATGCAGTCTACGTCTTCTGTATTTACATCTGTTGCTATAGTAATGATGTTAGCGTCAGCACAACACCAAGAGACACACAACAACTCAAATTCATACAACTATTGGAACATGGCCAACAAGGACCTCATGTGAAAGCTGATGCAAAAATTTTAGCATTTAGGCACATTTAGCGTCACAGCTTGCTTGCCCTTTTCAATTAAAAACTGAACATTTAAAATTAAATAGAAATTAAAGGGTTGGTATCTGTTGGAGTTGGTAGTTGTTGGACCAGTGTGAATTGGCCTTGAGACGTTCATTCATCTTCGAAACACAAATGAAGAATTTTTTTGATGAAATCTAAGAGCTTTCTGAGCTGTTAGACAGCAACACAACCCACAACTTCCAAGGTCCAAAAAGGCAGTAAAGACAACGTTAAAATAGTCTGTGTGACAATAGTTGTTCAATCTTCATTTCATGAAACAACGAGTACACGTGTCTTTAACATGTATTCACAAAGCAGCACATGCATGTGTTTTAAACATCAGCCATAGATATAAACATACACATTAATGCCTCATTTTTGGCAGACACATATATGTAGAGATCGAATGGGGCATCATGTAAGCGTATATATGAAGAGTTTGGTTTCAAAACATGATAAACACCATTTTTAATGAAATTAGTTACAGCCAAAATCAGTATTGTATCAGGTCAGTATTAAAAAAGTAAATTCTTCATTTTACGCAAAATTATTCTGTCATCTTTTTCCAAAAGCAATAAACGTCAGTCCTCCTCCTCAGCAGGATGTAATAAATTCGCGTAACAAATTACAGCGCACCATTCCACGCATTGTAAACATTAAGGCGGCGCTTTGAATAAACACAGAATCCTAGTTTTCCTCATCTACTTCGTACTTCTTTATCAACAAACAAACAAAAACAAAATATTTTTGATGGCATTGATAAACCTGTGGTGGTTTTCTGTGACGGGAAAGAAATGTAAGCCATCAAAATCAAATAATTTACATGAGTGTCATTCGGGCGAAGGAAAAATGCCGTCTGTTGCTTGTTCTCCCGACAAGCATCAAGCTTCTGTCATGCTAACACATTGACCCCAGCGGAAACTTCCCATTATTTACGCAAAGTCAACGAAAATCGAGCAAGACCAAAACATTTTACAGTTGATCGCTGTCAAAAAAGTTCAGCGGCGACGTCCCAAGGATGACAGCAGCAATGACAGTTTTTTAATATGACAAATTAAGTGTTTTGATTAATGCCATTAATGTTTATTTTGTATACCGCTTGTCAACTAAATAAGTATAACATGGCAAAGATAAATACACATTTATATATTGATTCAATAGATTTATTGCATTTTGCAGAAAAAAATCATCAGTTTTTATAAATCTTTGAAAATCAAATTATGGATTTTAATTTTTAATGTTATTATAACCTAAAGATGCTATGTGAAAGTTTGTTACAGAAAATTGTGATTTTCATCTTGTCACTTTCTTGGTATGGAAAACACATTTTTACCCAAATTAGTCAAAATATATTTATTGCATTTTTGAACCATATCTATGGTTGATAAACAACATTTATTGAAGGTATTAAATTAATTAATTAAATGATAAAATAAAAATTGCAAAATGTGTACCAAATTTGAAATTTGAAAATGAAATGTCAAATCATTTGCATTTTATTTTTCAATTTGGCTGGAATGAAGGTTCATCACATTGAAAATGAAAAAATTTAAATTAATGTTTTAATTTATATTTAAGCATTTAATTTTCAAATTTGGGACATATTTTGCGATTTCATTTTTAATTTTATCATTTAATTAATTAAATAAAAAAGTCCAAAAAATACCTTCCATAGACAATGGTGTATAACAATAAACATTTAATTTGTGTAGCGAAGATGAACAAAGGTTTGCATGATCTAAGTCTAATGTGACCTCAGCATTAACCACTCATTGTTAATCTTTTAATGCAGAAACGAGACAAAACTTCCCAATATCCCCATACCCCCATTAAAGCAACATATTGTTGCAAGTCCTGCTGCCAATAAGCCCAAGACTCCAAATCTCCTTACGCAAACAGACCAGGACATAATGCTATGTGTCTGAAGAGCAATCAGATGCTAAAATACTTAAGAGGCTAAAAACTATAAATGCATCTCTTATATACTCTAAGACCCCTTTGAACCCATTTATTACCTTTTAGAAAAAAAACAGGCCAGAACATCAAGACGGCTCTCTTGAAATCAGTTCTGCTCGTTTTTTCTGCGCAATTACCTGATTATGACACATTTGCATTGTCCTCCACAATAAGCTACATTAGGTTTACATTAAGAAAGATGCAATTAAGTCTCTATCTTGGTCCTAAATCCAACAATAGCATCTCAACCAAGTACAGCTGACGGCCTGCATCAAATGTCCTAGGTTGTCTATCTACTGAATGATCCATCTACAATCAATAGACCCAATGATAGAAATGTTAGGTCGGAGATCTAAGCCCCATCGACCAGCCAGTCGAGGGCAAGAACAGTGTATACGACGTTCCTCTAGTGCTCCCTCAGCAGGTGACTACGGATGGTACACTGGGGATAATGAACACAGATATCGTCCATATAACATCTGGTTTGGGCTGGAGATAGGACATAAGCAGTCACCGGTGACTCACTGCCTGCCGGTCTCCAACCCGCTGTTTCTCCACATGAAGTGACTGAGATTTGCTGAGCGAGCAGCAGGCCTGACTGCAGCTCTGGCTGGCTTCTCCTCTGAGATAAGGATAACGTTAAGCCAGGCCCAGCTGAACGAATTGTTAAACAGTCGCATCCTGCTGTGATCCAGCTGTCAGACACCCACCAAAGCCATTGATGCCTTTAAGCGATGCTGTTGCTGTGGCAACCCCACACCTGTAGTTTCTCTGCTTTAAACTTTTTTCGCCAGCGAGCCTCTGTCCATACCTAAAAGGATCTTGGGAAAACAACCCTTTAATCTATCAAAGCCTCCAGACGATCATCTTTAAAGCAAATCCATATTCATCACTCCCATATTCATTGGAGAGCTGCCATTATAAAAGCACTTTTCCACCTCTTTGTTGCACCGATGTACCCTGTGAACCTGAACATCACAAACTCTTTAATCCGAGACTACTGAGGGGGCGCTCAATCGGTTAGGAGACCAGCAAGACTTGTCGGCTTGGAAGATCGACCAGCTTAACCTAGTTTAGACTGTTTTTTTACAGAAAAATACGTTAGCAGCCAACAGTGAGATTTACTGGACACAAGTCCTGCTTCAGTGGTTACCCAGCACCAAAACTGATTGTGAAGTGGGGTCTTAAAGTGTAAGCAAGGGTAAAGTAAGAGCAGTACGATTCATCCGTAGCCTCTAAATTGTATGTCAGTCGGTTAATGCCTCAATACTGCTTAGCTACAGCAAATCTAAAGATTCATTTATTGATTCGTTTCGGTCTCTTGATAGTTTGTGCCTAGACCTGTGACTTGGAAAGAAGCCAATTGAGAACGCAATCTTGCCTATTGATTATTATACATGTTGCTGACATGCTATATATATGGGGGTCTATGGAAGTTACAGTAGGTGACTTTGTCCTCTGAGGTCAGGGCACATGTAATCATTTGTATTTCTACATAACCCAAATGGCAGCAAACATAAGAGCAGCCGCATGCTCACATGAAGGAAATAAAAACGTATGATATAAAGCCCTCCAGCAAAATCAATACTGAGCTTGTACCTTTCCACCAAGAACAAGGTTTCTAAAGACCCCTCTCTCTCTGCCCATAATGAATCCCATCATGAACGAAATTGTTGATATTGATCGCTAATGACCACTATCTTCAGCATACAACGTGTTACTCTTTCATACACACCTCAGTTTTGCTAAATAAAATTAGAGAGCGTTATAGTTCACCACAGTATAACAGAGTCCTATTTTAATCTATTTGTTTAAAATTTTCCAAATCAGTGCACTAATGGCTTCAAGTATTGTTTTCAGGATTAAGCTGCAGCTTTTCCAGGTGACCGGGCGGCACGTAAACCAGTTGCAGTTGAATGTAAAGCTATTCCGACAATGTTACATATTCCTGTTAAAAATTAATAGTTTAACCTGTAAAAACCAAGGGGGAGGCGATGTTAGCTGCTGATTTACTCTGGATCACATCAAGCTGAACAGCAGTGGCGACGACAGGACTTGTTTGTCTAACTTCCTGAATGGATCCAGAACAGTCAAAAGCGTGACGCCCGGAGGTTAAACAAAGCAAACTGGAGCTCAACAAAGAGAGCTGATCACGCCTCATGCTAATTGTGATGACATATCCTGATCAGTGCCTTTCATTTACTGCCTAATGAGAAAAAATATGGCACAACTACAGTACACACAAAACATCTATTGTACTGAATGCAGGAGCTTGTTTGGTGAATGGTCTATAGTGGTATTCAGCAACTAAAGATGCACTGATAATCCTGACCTACTAGTAAACAATATATTTACAGTCTGCTTCATTAATTATTACTTCACAGGTAAACCAACCAGCACTCTCAAACAAGCAACGTACAGGAGGCACACTCACACTGTTTAAGAAAGATTGCTTAAGTGCCCCTTGACCCATATTCAAACCCTCAATCAAAATTCCACAATTGTTCGTCTGGAATAAGAAACACAACAACATCAAGTGCTGTGTTGTGCCCGGTGGGGCGTTACGCTCTCTCAATACACTTTAACTAGACCAGCAGGTGACCGACAGGCTATAATTACCATAGGGCCTTGTCCTTCACCACAAGTACCACTTGGGAATCAAGAGAGTCAAAACTTTATTGCAGTATTGAACGGGAACATGCCACAGCGATGCAGCCCAGCATAAACACAGGACTGAAGCCAGGGATCAATAGAGCTGCAGGTGCAATGTAATACAATACCTCACCTCTACAATAAACATGGGCTACAGTACATAGCTAAAAATAAATATATACATACATAAAATATTAATTAAAGTTGTTACAAAACAATCCTACTGCAATTTGTAACTATTTTATAAGGTTGCTATTTTGTATTCATATGTTTTAGTATGATCTGCTTTCAATCCAGGGACATTAGTTTTAAACGGACACTCAACTTTTTTTGAAAATATGCTCATTTTCCAGCTCTCCGAGAGTTAAACATTTGATTTTTACTGATTTGGAATCCATTCAGCCGATCTGCGTGTCTGGCGGTACCACTTTTAGCATAGCTTAGCATAATCCATTGAATCCGATTAGACCATTAGCATCGTACCCAAGAATGACCAAAGAGTTTCAATATTTTTCCTATTTAAAACTCTTCTGTAGTTACATCGTGGTCTAAAACGGACGGAAAATTTAGAGGTTGCGATTTTTTAGGGCGATATGCCTAGAAACTATACTCTCATTTCGACATAATAAAGGACTTTGCTGTCGTGCTATGGCTGCAGGAGGCGCAATGATATTACGCAGTGCCCAAAAATACTCCCCAGCTATTTAAAGATACTAAGGGGACTATTTTCGGCTGCTGCGTAATATCATTGCGCCTCCAACAGCAATGTTATGGCAGCAAAGTCCTTGATTATTATGCCAGAATGAGAGTATAGTTCCTAGCAATATCTGCCTAGAAAATGGCAACTTTTAATTTTCCGTCGGTTTTGGACCACAATGTATCTACAGAAGAGTCAAGTTTTAAATAGGAAAAATATTGAAACTCTTTGGTCATTTTTGAGCGCGATGCTAATGGTCTAATCAGATTCAATGGATTGTGCTAAGCTATGCTAAAAGTGCTAGCGCCAGACCCGAAAATCAGCTGAATGGATTCCGAAACCGTAAAAATCAAAATGTTTAAAGGAATAATCTACTCATTTTCAATATTAAACTATGTTATTACCTTAACTAAGAATTGTTGATACATCCCTCTGTCATCTGTGTGCGTGCACGTAAGCGCTGGAGCGCGCTGCAACACTTCGATAGCATTTAGCTTAGCCCCATTCATTCAATGGTATCAAACAGAGATAAAGTTATAACTACTCGTCTTAAATAGGAAAAACGTTGATGTGTTTGGTCACTTCTAACTTTATCTCTGTTTGATACCATTGAATGAATGGGGCTAAGCTAAATGCTATCGAAGTGTCGCAGCAAGCTCCAGCGCTTACGTGCACACACAGATGACAGAGGGATGTATCAATAATTCTTAGTTAAGGTAATAACATAGTTTAATATTGAAAATGAGTATTCCTTTAACTCTAGGGGAGCTGGAAAATGAGCCTATTTTCAAAAAAAAGTAAAGTATCCCTTTAAAATACATAAGTGCCCTTTGTTTTGCCTCGAAATGCACACAAGTAATGTTTTTAGTAAGACATGTTTGTTAAAACTACTTATATTTCCTAATTAAACTAAGGCCTAGTCCTGGCTTCAGCTAATTCCTGTACAGGAAACCAACCCATACAGATTTAAAAATGCTTAATTTTATACTGAAAGCAAAATGATCTAATATTTAACACGCTGTCCAGTTCTTATCTTCGTAAAACCGACTGAGTACTTCACAAACATGGTTAAACACAACAGCAGTCCTCCTTACAATATCAGCAATGGTCATACCATACACTCTGTTTACAGATTAACACCTTCAACTAAAATGTGTCTGCGCTATTGGAGACTCCATGCAGCATAATAGGATCTGGCCTTATCTGTAAACACATGCCAAACTGATGGACAGACCGGAAAACTAAGATTTAGGTATGCCCAGACAAACAACCATTTGCAGCACCCAAGAAACCGTTTCCTGAAAAACTCTCCTAAAAGGACACAGGGAACCCTGACAGATGGAGAACCGGTTCAAACATCAACTGGATTAGCATGCCTGGTGAATAATGGAGGATACACAAATCACATAAAACAAAAAATTCCTGGCAAGAAAACCTTATTAAAATTGATTTTCCAGAAACACACAAGTGCATTCCTACCATTCCTCAATCCCACTGTCTGCCGCACACCTGTTGGAATTTACAAGCGCTCTGTGTTTGCAATGACTTTTGTTTGGCTAAGAATTAGTTCATGCTAACACTAGACAAAACTTGTCTTCATGAAAGCCATTTTAATGTTTTAAAGTGTGTACTTTTAAAAACTGAAAGCTTAGTTGGTTTATGTGAGAGGATTAAACCTAATTCAACCTAATGCCCACCAACAGTCTGTTTAGCTAAGTAAAGCTTTCAAATGAAAGTCATTTTTAGTGTTGGTGCATTTATTAGACTGCCTTTAAGCGTCAACATCCAATTTAGTTTTATTACATCAAAGACGAACAATCACATTTAGTTTCTGCAGAAAAATCCTAAAAAAACTGCCACACTGTCTCGAGCACTCAAAAAGCAAACGTCCTATCGTTATGTGTGGAAATGAAACACAAACTAAGCAAACAAACACCATGGAAAAATACAAAGAATAAACTAAACATGATATTGTTAGTCACATGAACATTTACTCAAAACCATCATCTGCTTTTAAATGACACATGTCGCAAACATGTACGCACTGTCTTTTCGAAAAGGTAAATATAGCTATGGCAGATGTCAGCGAGTGCTTTTCAGTGCACTGCACATCCTTGACAAAGAGATAGCCCGCTTCATTGTGCTCCCTGGGGACGAAACAACAACACAATAAACAGTGGCAACCATTCACGAGTCATTTTTCACAAGCCCAAACTGCAACAGCAGGGTAGGTAGTAAAATGACTCATTGTGGGCTAAAAGCGATAGGGTTGCCTGGCACGGCGAAATGCATTAAATATAAATGAACGCAATTGGTAGAACAAACGAAGAGAGAAAATGTATCCGATTCAAACTGAGAACCCAAGTAGTTCTCATAAATAAACTTTGTGAGGAATTACCAGAAGTGTAATCTACAAATCCAAATGAAAAACGATCGTTTCAGAGCTGTGACTGTGCAAATATTTTTACAATGTTAATGATTAAATCAGAAAATAGTTTGGGTGGGAACTAATGGAAAAGACATTTAAACAATCCAACGACAGCCTTGATCCGCAAGTACGTGAATCGCTCCATTAAATATCTACAGCCAGGGGTCACGATTTGCCAACTGAGTGAACTAACTTTACAAGGTTAGGCATCAGCATTAGTGGTCCTCGATAGAAAACTAATCTTCTAATGCTGCGTTCACACCAGCCGTGGTAGAGGCGTCAACCGCCAGTGATTTCAATGTTAAGTCAATGTGAAGACGCGTTGATGCGCATCTGGAGGTCTCAAGGCACGAATTGAGCGTTGCTGCGGGAAATTAACGAGTTGAAAATTTTGAACTTTGGCGGAAAAACGCGTGCGTTAACCAATTAGGAACCTGCTCTAGTAGTGACGTGATTACAAGAAGAGTCGCAGAAGCCCCTCCCATGACGCGAATTTCCACGTCAATGTCTCGATGACTAGAATTTCACGCCCGAATGAAGCGAGTAAACTCCAAACGTTCAAGCAGCAAACTAAACACGGTAGACGCGAATTTAGCGCTTCAAACGCAGCTGGTGTGAACCCACAGTAAGACCTGGTGTGTCCACATACGTGGACATCACATTTTTTTATGTTTGCACCATAATACTTAATTCTGTGTAACTGGAATCTGTTGTATACAAACATGAACAATTACGGCGTTTCATGTTCAAAGAAAAATATTTGGTTATTATATTTATTGGCTCTTCCTAACACCAAATAGCTGGAAGATATCGAAAATGCCAAACCAAAGCTCGGGTCTTAGGAGGCTAAAGGTTCACCATAATATTTGTAGAGCTTTGCTAAGCTATTCCTTCTAGTCAGGGTGGTTTAATGGTTTACAAAGATTTCTGTACATTGATTTAAAGTATAAAATATATTAAATCTTACTGGTTAAGGATCAGCAAATGCTAAAATTAAACGTTAAATTTCTATGAGAAAAAAAACGAATTACTTTACAGTTTTCCTTCTCTAGTTGAAATGTACCCACAATTTTGGAATGGGCCACATTCCTATAGCCTACAAAGAAAACAGGCACCCACGAGTATAAACAAGACGTCCGTTGAGTGCACGTACTTTAACACAGCAGCGCATGCTGGAATGTAACAGGTTGCAGTCATTGGCTGGCTTGCGTAGTTGCTATTTTCCTTAGAAAGATATGGATTGTTGAGTTAATTCCATAAAATTGGGAAAACCAACTCTGTGTGCAAACACCATAATTATCTCCCTTTCAATTGACTGTAAAAGGAATGATGCCGCTTTGTTGGAGACCATGGAGAGATCTGGTAATACAGGCTTTGTGGAGAAACACAATACCCACAGTTACTCCCCGAAACCCATGAACTGGAGCAGCTAGTTTTCAGCCTCAGTCATTTCTCGTCCATCAGTCGAAACAGGAAGATTTTATCATTGTAGTCAACATGGGTATGAACTGAAAACGACCCCTTAAAACTCGACACTCGTTCACTCCCCAAACATCAAAATATATGTTGGAATTATTTAGGGTGGTAAACAATGCCACTGAAATGAGACTATTGGGTCTAATATTGCACTTTTTAACAATTCTGTTGATTGAAAAATTATAAACAGAATAAAACATACATTTACCTTATAAAATGTGTCAAATGGTGTGCATCACTTTAAAAAATGTTAAGCTTACATTTTTATGTTACATATATATATATCATGACACCTTAAAGGATTAGTCCATTTTCTTAACAAAAATCCAGATAATTTACTCACCACCATGTCATCCAAAATGTTGATGTCTTTCTTTGTTCAGTCGAGAAGAAATAATATTTTTTGAGGAAAACATTCCAGGATTTTTCTCTTTTTAATGGACCCCAACACTTAACAGTTTTAATGCAGTTTCAAAGGACTCTAAATAATCTCAAACGAGGCATAAGGGTCTTATCTAACGAAACGATTGTCATTTTTGGCAAGAAACATAAAATATATGCACTTTTCAACCACAACTTCTCTTCTTCCTCCGGCTGTGTGACGAGCCAGCGTAATTGCGTAATGACGTGGAAAGGTCACGTGTTACATATATGAAACGCACATTTGCGGACCATTTTAAACAATAAACTGACACAAAGACATTAATTAGTATCATTCCACATACAACAACGTCGGAATGGTCCTTTTTCTCAACACTTGTAAAGACTGGGGCAAAGTTTCGATACGTCATCCGTGACCTCTTGACGCGATGACGTATTACGTGAGGTCACAGCACTGGAGGAAGACGAGAAGTTGTTTAAAAAGTGCATATTTTTTATCTTTCTCGCCAAAAATGACAATCGTTTCGCTAGATAAGACCCTTATGCGTCGATTAGGATCATTTAGAATTCTTTGAAACTGCAATTTTAAACTGCATTAAAACTGTTAAGTATTATGGTCCAATAAAGTCCATTAAAATTAGTAAAATCCTGGAACGTTTCCTCAAAAAACATAATTTCTTCTCGACTGAACAAAGAAAGACATCAACATTTTAGATGACATGGTGGTGAGTAAATTATCTGGATTTTTTTTAAGAAAAGGGACTAATCCTTTAAAGAAAACCAAGTAACCACCGTTCTATATCATGATCTCCAAAAAGTATAAAATGCTATGAAGTCACGCTCGTGCAAAGCCAATAAAAGCAAGTCATGCAACGTTACAAAATGACAACATTTAAGATCATATCTGGACAAAGCTGGACTGGTTCTCATATCAAGTTATTCCATTTCAACTAGCAGGTGAATTCAGCATGCATAGAGATTCGTTATGGAATCAGATGGTGACCACATGACCCCAAACCGCCATGGCAAAGTACCTAAAGACTTCCAAAAGGAGGAGGTGTCTCGTAAATGACAGTCTCTCTCTCTCTCTCTCTCCTCATCACCATATAATCCTCCTCCATATTAACAGCCCCTGTCAACTCCCTGAAACAATAGCCCAATTTATTCAGCTTCCTGTCCTTCCCACATCACAGGACAATAAACAATAGTGAAATTAAAAAGGGAGAAACGGCAAGCGAGAGAGAGCTACAAAGAGGACAAAGAAATAAACGGTGGGCGAGAGATGACTGGTCAGAGAAGATAAGTGGGAAAGAAACAGATGAGAAGACACAAAAGTGAGAACGAGTAAAAAGGGAAAAGCAAGAGCTGGCGCTGCTTAGTTACATGCCCTGCCACTTCACATCGCAGGCCAGAGGTTGATGAATGAATGGAGGAGCTTTCCAATAATAGAACCTACCAGGAGTGCGTTTCCCAAAATGGCAAGTTCTGTTGTTACCAATAGAGTTCAAATGGTAACAACGACCATAGTAAGCTAATGATGCTTTTGGGAAACATACCCCAGAGCGGTTGTGATGTGAAGTGATGACCGCAGGATGGGGGTTGTGGGAGCCATCTGAAGAGGGAAGGTCAGGGCTATGACCTTACTTTGGCTTACTTAGACTCATTTGCTGGGATCAAGAGCCAAAAAAGAAGAGGAATGGGGCAAAGGATGAAACTGCAACTGTAAATGAATGTAAACCCTGCCTGTGAAATCCAGATTAAGAGCAATAAAGTTTGATTTCACTCATTGATTTTACTTTCAATAAATTTAATCTTTGACATGGTCTTAGTCAATGTTAAATATATCAAGGCAGGGCTCGAGACTAACTTTTTTCACTGGTTGCACTGGTGCGCCTAATCTTAGGTGCACCAGAAAAAAAGTTAGGTGCACCCACATTTTTGACCGCATCACATTTAACACCGCAGTTTTACAAGCAACCCTGTTAACCCGCACGAGGGCACTGGCATCCTAAATAATTTTTTATTTACATTAATTCAAAGTTACTGTTAGTTTAAGGCCCAATCCCATTTCTCTGTCGTACCCCTTCCCCTTACCCCTAACCCTTAGTTTTGCACGTTCATGTTAGAGTAAGGTCCAATTGGGATAGCCCTTACTCTCACATGAACGTGCAAAAGTAAGGGGTATGGGTAAGACAGAGAAATGCGATTGGGCCTTAATGTACTTACCTCAAAAACTATACGGCATTAAAAAGCTGTATAGTTCGCCGTATGGTCGCACTTTCAAGTCCTGCAAGGTTATATTTTTACAGGACATACAGGCAGGGGTCACAATAATGTGTTTCAAAATACGTTCAGCATGAAGAACCCATCAACATAAAAAAACTCAAACTTTAATGAATGCAGTACACAAAACTCAAACCAAACTTTAATAAATGCAGTACACAAAATACATGGTTCGCATTTTAAAGCGGCAAATAAATGAGTATGGCCAACGCTTGGTGTGTTTACATCCCCGATCACCAATTTTGAATACAAACCTCTGCTAACAGCGGCGAGTTGCAACACTAAAGCTGGGCATGTATTTGCATATCACAGAGCTGGCTGGAACGGGGCGATAAAACGCGCCTATAAATCTGGATAAACAAACCGAGGGCCATCACACACTGATAGAGAGAGGGAGGGCCGCAGGTACTGTGGTTTAAGGTGCGTTCCAGTCCTTTTAAGCTAATCTAATCAGTGTTATGGGTAATGAGGCTAAAGTAGTAAGCAAGCGGGCACGTATAGATGATAGCCGTGGCACTTCATAAATCTACTAAAAGGGGTTTCCTTTGATGACAGCGATTGCTTCTTTGTTGTGATGTTGTTTGGATAAAAGCCAGAAGACAAGCAGAATGCAAAATCATATGCAGATTTTTTATTATGCATTCTGAGTCCAAAGCACTGAGAGCAAACAGGTAGAAATGCATACGTTTTAATAATCTGTCTGCTGCCTAGCTATACTATGAAATGTTTTATCGGCTGAATCCTTCTCCTAAGAGGAGTCTGCGTCAGCCACGGTTCAGCTTGGCCACAGACGTTCATAAATCGAATGCTGGCAGTTTGGTCTCACGGTAGAGGCGAGAAACAGAGCCGGCCAAGGTCTGCTACAGCTGCGCAAAACATCTCTCCCTGCGAGACGCAAGCTGCCGTGCATCTGCCAGGGAAAAAGAAAGGCAGTTGGAGTCAGATTCACAGTGGACCATTCACACAGATCCAAACACAGACAGACATGATTCTTTTATAAAAGGACTGTGTTCACGGGAAGAAAAATGCAGGGGATCACTTGCTTGTTTCACTCCAGTATAAACTGGCACGGCCCAAGAATACAAAACGTGTACAGCAACTTTCTATAGGGGCGTTGCTACTATTATGTCCCAGAGTTTGTAGACATTTCTTAATTTACTCCACTTGAAAAATTACCATTGTTTGATAAGTTTTGGCCACTGCCAAAAAACAAAAAAGCAATCTAAAATGCAGCATAGAAAGTGCAGCATAAAATGACTTGGTAGCAAGCCACATATAATAACTTATAAGTGCCGAAATTTGGAATTGTCAAGCACCTAAGCACAAAGCAATACTTTATTTAAAAAAATAATTAATTAACTAAAACTAGTTCTTGCCGGTGTGCAAGCAGTAACCACTATTCATCTGAGGTGCCAGATGTCCAAAACTGCCTTCATTACGCCCTTGGATGTCAGTCAGGCAGGTTGTAGTTCTCAAGGGGGGTTGGCTGTCAACAACTATCTTAACTTTATCAATCATCCGAGAGGTGCTTGCAAAGCTGCACAGCTTTAAAGTTTAGCATCGTGACTGATTTTGTGCCCCCCCCCCCCAAAGGAGCTCATTTGCAGTCTTGATGCTGGCCGTTTCCCCTCGATGTTTGCAGCCGTGAGCGATGGCAGCTCATGAGCGGAGCTTAAAACAGCTAATCGAAGCCATTTCCATTTAAGAAAGACGAAATGCTTTTTTGTCCTCCCGTGTGAGCTCGAGCGTGTTTTTGGAATTCAGCTAAGGCTGCAAGGTCGAGGAGAATGTTTTCGTTTAAAAGGATGACCCGTTCGGCGTGCCCACCCCGCGGCTGACATTTACAATAACATAACGCACGGCTCTGCGGTATCGCGACGCTGCAAAAACAAAGAGAGCGGGCGCAAATTCAAGTCACTCCTTTGAAAGGTCAACATTCCTGTGTGATGACACCATGTTTGCAGTTCGACTACATTCTGTTAATATTTTGAACCCTCTTGTCTCTTTGGCAAGCTACAAAGGAATTTGCAGAAAGACACGAGGTAGCTTCGTGGAAATGAGGTTGTTTGAGTGTAAAATTGAAGATTTTATTTTGTACTGTAAAATAAAATATATTTAACAAGCTAACATAAACTCACATGCATCAATAGTCCTTAACTCAGTGAACCAAAACTTACTAACACTTTTCCAGGAATACCTCAAAAGAGATGCACTATAATATGCTTACAATAACAGGGACATTCTCAGTGACTATTAGAAACGTTACAAAATAACTAAAACGTAAATGATCAGACTTATTTTTGACCTTGAATAAACCTTTTTTTGCTTGATGCAACTTAAAAGGAAACAATGAACAAGTAGTAGCTTTATAACAGGGTCTGAATCCACACTGAGGAATGCAATGTTGTATGACATAGTTGGTGCAAACACCTGTTAACAATACTCCATTGTGAGCTTTTACTACGGGAACAGTGTGTACAAAGGGACATTCTTCACATTCCACTGTATTTTGAATTCACATGAGCCTTTGGTTTAGGGTAACACATTGATTTCATATAACCAGTGTTTCCCAATCCTGGTCCTTGAGTACCCTTCTCCCAGAAAGGTTTAGATGTCTCCTTATTTAAGACAACAGATTTAATTCATCAGCTTGTTAAGGAGACATGTTAACCATTCTTGAAGGCTTATGAGTTCAATCATTAGAGACTAGAGCCCGACCGATATATCGACAGGCCTATTAGGCATTTTCCAAACTATCGGTATCGCCATTTATAATGGCCGATAAATGAATATTTAAAAAAAACCCGGACGGAACAGCCTTCATTAGATTTCCTCACTGTTGGTGTTTTTGACAGAGCGCTCTGAACCAGTTGCTGCTGGTGGAGTCCAGATTTAGGCGTCTAGCCACTGCCTGAGTCAAGTGATCAGCAATTTACATTTTGCTGTTGTTGTTATTTATCAGAACTTAACAGAATTTGTCTCCAGTCCTATTCAACGTTATATTTATGAATCAAGTCTTTTAAAACTGGTAACTTTGATTTGGATGTTGTTGTTTTTGTGTTTGTGTTCAAAGGCCTTTACGTTTCATATCTTAAGTTTGTATTTTTATACATTTTATTTATCAGAACTGTAATATATTTTGATTTTCCTCTGTTCTGTTGTGACAATTAAAGAAACAAGTTTCTTTTTAAAATGCATTATCATATTATTTTAGTTAAAACTCATAAATAACTACAAAATCAGCAAACATTTGTATCGGTATCGGCCTTCAAAATCCTTTATCGGTCGGGCTCTATTAGAGACATCTAAAACTTTCTGGGAGGGGACCAAGATTGGGAAGGATGGCCCTAAACAAATCTGAAGCACTTGGTAATACAACAATTTGTACTACTAAACATTAACATTTATGCATTTGGCAAATACTTTTATCCAAAGCAACTCCCAGTGCACTTAAATTATACATTTTATCAGGTGGAGTCTTCAGTGGTTCAAACTCATCAACTTATTACTAGGACTCCATTATTAGCATTTGTTGAATAAATAGCATTTGTAATTTCACTCTCTGTTTACTATGTGCACTCATAAAATAATGCATTCTTTTGGTTTGTAACTGGAGCCATAAATCTTGTCATAAATATTGACTACTGAAATATTTTACAACATACGCTTGCATGCCCACTATTAATTTTATACATAATAAAGTCTAATCCACTTGAGCATATTAGATGCTACTACCACAAAGCCTCCAATTTCTTTAGTGCTGGGCAAAGATTAATCGCATACAAAATAAAAGTGATTTTTTTGCAAAATATGTGTATGTACTGCGTGTAATTATTTGTATATGTAACAACACACACATACATGTATTCATTATATAGATATAAATATAATAATTGAATATATATGTAAATATAAAAATTGAATACAAATATAAATAGAAAAATTGAAATATATATATAAATATAAATAGAAAATATATATTATATATTATATATAAATATATTTTTATAAATAAATAAATAAATAAATATATATTTATATACACGTAAATGTTTCTTAAATACATACATGAATGTGTGTGTATATACATTTACACATAGCACACACTTGTATATTGTGCCAAAAATCACTTTTATTTTGTATGCGATAATCACGATTAATCTTTGCCCAGCACTACTTTTTATAGACCGTTTCATCGGACGCACGTGCGCTGACGCGAAACACGTCTGGATCCGAACTTTACTTACGGTTTCGTTTATTTAATGGTCTGACTAGTTGCTAAACTGATCTCTTAAACAAATGCATCGTTGAAAATAACAAATGTTTTGGTTTCCTAGGTAATCTGTGTGTTGTTTTTTTGCTTGTTATATAAATAAACTACGTTTAAAGAACTTTGTTATTTATTCTTAGCGGAGTTTACCAGAAGTTACGTGCGGACCACGTCAGCCCCTTGTTTTTGTTGTTACTGCTGAAACCATACAACACTGTTAGAAAAAAATGGTATTAAAATGGTTCCAAGCAGTCACTGGGACAGTACCCTTTAAAAAGGTCCTAATATGTATTATTTAGCTACAGATGTTTATACACATGGTACTTTTAAGGTGCTTATATGAACTCTTTAGATCCAAAGGTGTAGCCTACTTTACTGCCCCAGTGACAGCTAGGCACCATTTCTGACCATTTTTTTTCTGACAGTGTAAAGATTGCATACACGTTGTATACTACAACACTTGTTTTTATAATCGACAAACAGTACCAGTGCTTACTACATAACTAGGAAGATGTCAAACCAGAAAGCCCATGCTGATCAAGGACTTGAAAAACAGGACGATCTGGCCCAGTGCCTACTCAACCATTTACAACATATGAAGAAGTCTCAGTCAAGAGATCCTACTGACTGCTTTAAAAAAGACGAGGGCCCGGAGAGGTGAACAGGGCTCGTTTCAAGGGCCGCACTGAGTAAGGAACGCCACAAAAATCTGATATTGAAAAACTAGACAGAATGACACTTCATCATATGAAAGCTTATTTCAGTGCACTGCCAGATCTTTTGCTTGAAATGCTGGCACACTGGTCTGTCAAACTGAGGATATTCATGTAAAACTGTGACTATAAAGAGTAGCAGTAATTTCTGCTAAAGCTATTATGAGGATTTACTAGTTGTGTCAAATACTTTATTGCAGAAGTAAGGGATTAAATACTGTAGTACAAGAGAAAAGAACCCCACGTAACAATTTATAACCATAATTATATATAAACATAAAATTGAACGAATTTATCTAGTAAAGATTAACTCTGGGTTAACAATTTCTGAAGTGTGAAAATTCTGTCACAAAAACATCTTCCCTTCCTCTATCCAATGGGGCCTTTCCAACAAACCAACTCAAGTCTTTAACCACGGCCAAAATACGGCGGACCAACCTCAGCTCATGCCCCTTAAGTTCTGGTTCCTTGCCCTTCAGGTCCCTTCTCAAAAAGCCAATCCTGAAGTCTCTAACCCTAACCATGGCCGAGATACAACGGAACAATCCATGATTTCGGACGGCCGTAGCTCCGGCCCTTTAAAGAATGAAACTCAAGAGATACAGCACACACATTTTTCATCACAAACAAAACACACCAACCAATGATTCATGTGAAAGGACCAAAAGGACAAAATAAAGAGGTCATTACCCTAATGCAAACACACACATCCATCACAACGCTACAAAGTGTAAAGAAAATGATAAAAGAAAAGCCACACATTTCATTGAACTTTAAAGGATCGTTGAAAACATCAAAGGCCACGTTCTTCGTTCTCGGTTGCGTTTTACTTTGATGGTCTATTGATGCTAACAGATGACATTGAAGTGGGCTGCTAACACATAACCGAAGATGTTCCACCTTAGCTTCATTTCAACAGGACTGGAAAAGCTATTTGCGGTCATCTTTGGGAACATTTAGTATGAGCCACAAACAGCCTTGGTAGTTCTTCATCCGACCCTAAGTTGGACTTCAAAGCCACAGCTTGCAGGCTGATGCAAGAGGACAAGGCTAGCCAGATCAATAAGCTGTTAACAGACCTAACCATCAACGGCTATCTGAACAGCCTGTGGAGGGATCATAGCGTCCGTGAATTCTGATGAGGACGTGGTGTACTAATCTCGTCCGGGCAGGGTGTTGAGCGAGAGAGATGAGCTGCCGCTATGAGATAAGTGGAGCATTTACTGCATGTTGGCAAGGCTAGCAAAGAAAATATACAATCAGTCAGTGTCATCTAAGGCTAGAGATTCCTGGGCCATCCAGTTTAGATTTAAATTGAGTTTATTAATAATAATAATAATAATAATAATAATAATAATAATAATATTATTATATTATTATTCTTATTATTATTATTATTATGATTCTTATTATTATTATTATTATTATTATTATTATTATTATTAATAATAATAATAATAATAATAATAATAATAATAATATAATAATAATATAATAATAATAATAATAATAATAATAATAATAATAATAATAATAATAATATTAATAACAATAATAACAATAATAACAAAAGGAATGCAAAATGATTAATTGCCACTTATCATTTGCAGAATAAAAGTTTTTGTTTCCATCACATATGTGTGTGTGAACTGTGTATAATACTTATGTATATATAAAATACTCACACACATGCCTGCCCGCACGTATAATTTAAGAAAAAAATAATAATTTAGTATTAAGCATTTATAATAATATATATAAGTACATTATTGCTATATAAAAAGGTTACCACACAAATAATTAATTAAAAACGTTGTTAGATGTAGTTGCTATGGGTGCTGTGCAGTGATACACAAAGGGTCAATGACGTGACATTAATTATTTTGTGTCCATATGGTTCAATTAAATAAATTTGTAGATTACTTGCATACATTCTCTTTTTTTTGTAGACCAAGTCTAAAATTTCTGGTTTCATTTCATTTTGAAAGAATATTTGGGGGATAATTGCAAAAATGTCAATGTGGTGTAACCGGTCTGTGTCTACTGGTATAACTTTTTTTTAAATGAAAATAAAAATATATTCATAAAAATGTGGAATAAAATATAATCATCTAATTTAGTGTAATATGATTTTTTTACATACATTTTTACATCAATTGTCAAAGATTATTCAGAAATCAGAACTGTTTCTGATCTACGGACAAATATGACAAAAACACATTAAAATTTCCATAATTTAGAAATAACTAATAAAATGTATTTTCGTGTGATATTTTAAAATGTTTTTTTTTTTGATGATTATGCTTACATGCCATTAAGGTGGTTAAAATATTTAATACTTCTCATTTTTTTTGGCACAATTGGCGTTTAAACCATTTTGAATTTTCATTATTATAGACGGTTTCAGCAGTAACAACATAAACAAGCGTCTGTCGCAGTCCGCACGTAGCTTCCGGTAAACCCCGCTAATAATAAATAACAACAAAGTACTTTAAACGTAGTTTATTTATATAACAAGCCAAAAAACAACACATAGATTACCTAGGAAACCAAAATATTTGTTATTTTCGACAAGGCATTTGTTCAAGAGATCAGTTTAGCAACTAGTCAGACCATTAAAAAAACGAAACCGGAAGTAAAGTTCGGATCTAGACGTGTATCACGTCTTAAAGCAACACTATGTAGTTTTTTTTACCTTTAAATAATGTCTCTTAAATTAATTCAGTGATAGAACAACTTTTAACTGGACAAATTGTACTGTTCCTGCAACCTGAGCAACCTCCTAGCTGCTACAAGCACACTCTGAAAGTGGCGGTGGAGGGTAGAGCACACAGCCCCACCCCTCCCCCTGCCTGCAGAAGAGTGTCTGATACCAGGCACTGTTGCGCTTTTCAACCACATGGGGGAGCTTCAAGTCATTTTTACATGGAAACTACATAGTGTTGCTTTAATTTACATAAAAATGGTGCAAATGTACTTTTTTATTGCATAAAATAAACATAAATGCACTACGTGCATTGAAATATACCTGATAAATGCTAGTTTTAGGTATCTTGCCAACTGTTTTTGTCACTGACCCACGAATCGTTGGGTGCAACGGTCACACAGCTATTGGCCAACCAGAATCCAAGACTAGAATGAACCATTTTATAAGTAAATTCAATTTTGCCACGTCTCCCAACCAAGGAAAGATAAAATGGATTGCTAATAGAAAGCTCTCTCCAGGTATTGGTCCCAGCTACTCTGTAGTCATTATGCAATAACCAAAACCGACAACAGAACCACAGAATAAGCTTGTTTCACATAGCAGCTCTCTCTCGCCTGTAACACTCTCCAAGGGATGCTGAGATATTCTGGGAAAACGTTGATGGAGCAATCTGAATAATTTCAAAAACTCGTCTTCAAGCATAAACATAAGCTGATGCTCTAGTGAGTCTAAAATAAAAAAAAGTTTAAAATACCTTCTCCTCTACTAAATGTCTAACGGGGACAGATGTTTACTCTAAACTGGAATGTTGAAAGAGACAAACACGACAGTAGTTGAGATAGCATTCGTTCAGTCAATGTGTATGCAGACAAGAATTTAGATTCCCATGCTTGTCCTTCACTGAAGTCATACAAGATGAGTGGGATGTTTATATAGGTGATTGATGATATCAGCTGTAAAACTAACCCAATCATTTCAAATAACCTAGAGAAATGGCAAGAAAGCCTTTCATAAATAAAGGCAAATAGATCACCTGTGCTAACAGCGCACACCGAGCATCTGTGGACGTCTGAATCTTCACAAAGTGAGCAAACAAATAGCTACCGTCTAACACAACCCTCAGGACCGCACAAATCCTATCAGTGTAATTACTTTTCATCTCGAAAGGCCACTGGAGAGGAACAATCTATATTCCTGTCCTAATTTCTCATTTTCATGCAAAAGCATGCATACGCACACACCAAGTGCTCAAGAGAAGGGCAAGATATTTGGAGGCATTAAGATTTCAAAAGGCCATCACTTTTCATTCCTTTGTGGCGTGCGCTACATGACGGCACAAGCTTAATGAAGACCAATGAAAATCACAGGAAAAAGCTCATTTGGTGCTTGCAACGCAAAGGTTGTGGATTTGATTCCTAGGGAATAGAATAAAGTGTGAGAGACCACCTGTGACAAATTTTGTTCATTATTTTTGTTAAAGCTGTAGTTTTGGCTCCTGCGAAGACCTCAGGGACATCTCACCTTGATATTGCAAAGGCATAGAAATGCATTACAAAGAGGGCATACAAGACTTGCAAAATGTGCTTACAAGTCATCAAGAGAGCTACACTGACATTACCTTCAAGGTGATGATATATTTATACCCTAATCGAAATCAATTATTTTCACAACACCTTTATTCATCCATTAAAGATCCAATCACAGCCAAGAGCAAATGGCCCTAGCAAAAACCTCCCCCTCTCATATTTGATGAAGGCTCAAAACCAAATCCAGTACATTCATTTGGGCAGGTAATTATCCTTATCCATTTCCCTCACAGCGTAAGCAGCCTGCCCTATGAACCGACAAGCTGTGCAGATGATTGCCCCACAGAAAAAAAATGAAGGCTCACACAGTTAGACAACACTTATTTTTAAAAGATGATGAAGAGGAGAAACAGATCGGCTCGAGCCACTGGCTGCATTGCTGATCTCCCGCAAGTGTGCAACATGTTGGTCTGGGTCATCTACATACAAGCTGCTCACATATCACCAGGGAATGTAAACACATCAGAAAAGCCACATTCCTGGGAAGCCTAGTAAGACACATGAACAGTAACGTGTGACAAGCTCGTATTCTTTCTTTCTTTCTTTATAGTTACGAATCTTAATGAATTTAACAAAATGACATCATTAGAAATGTGCAAATTTAATAATTCAACTGACTAGTCTAAATATGTAGCCCATCATTGCCGTTTATGGGTTTACTTGCCCTGGATTAGACACGTCTCATAGGGTCCCACCATTATAGGGTGCATTTTTGCAATCAAAAACACATGTATAGAGTACAACTGAATAGAACAGATGGTCTTGATGGGTCTTCTGTGTATTTATTTTTACTTGACAATGACAAATGACATCCGTCTGCGTGTGTATGGCTGCAGGAGCACTGCTGTAAGATGCAATTTTACAGGACAAACTGTCTAATAACTAATAGTGTGTGCACACCAAATATTACTTGCTTTAAATTACTCGCAGGAATGCTAGTTTTTGTGTCACTCGCACGAATGAAAGCAATGCTCTCCTCAATTTTTTATACAACTGCGCATTTTCTCAAATACCGCACACTTTTGCAGCATTAAAGATACAATTTGTAAAATGCGCCGAAAGATGGCGCCAGATCAAACAAAAACAATGATGTTGTTTACTGACGCTCTGGAGCAGCGTGGAATTATGGGATTTGTAGTCTTTAACTTTAGCCATCAATCAGACGAGAACGAGAAATCACGTTGATGGATAAGGTAATCAAGTCTTATAAATGTTGCGTTTGATGACATCGTTTATTTCATTATGTAAGTTTATATGTGATGTTCAAAACGAAATTGTTATATTGATATTACAGTATTAGTCCAAATTCGATGGTAAACACAGCTCAGAATTAAGTTTTCAACTTACAATCTACAATGATTTTTCACATAATGTATTGACAGTACAAATCTTATTGTGAAGTGTCTTAAAATGACCATTTATATTGCTGTACAATACCTTTTGATGTGCATATCGTCCACGGGAAGACGCGCTGATTACAGTCTACACACTAATGTTGTGATCAATATAATAGCATACGTTTTTTGAAGGGTTACGAATCAAAACAACTCACCCATCGCGTAAAACACAAGCAGGATCAGAATCTCGGTCTAGTTAAATGTTGTCGTGAAGCTCTCTCTATCCAGATAACAACACCAAATTGATCCTCTCTCGTTTTGTTCCAAACTCTTCTTGGGTCGTTTGGTTGGCCCGTACGCTTACAGGAGCTGACACAACCAGCGGCAGACGGTACAGAGATATCCATAAGTCCATAAGCAAGCGCATAGTTCCGCATTTGTCCACGACACTGGCTGCGTCCGAAACCTCAAGACTGTGAGGACTTGTGGCCTCGCTGCCTCATGAGGACATGACTTCGGACTCAGAGAAAGGCTTTCCGACGCACTTCAAAGGCAGCGTGTTTGAAATATAAATAGAGAGCGCCTTTGTGATAACTAATCACATATTTGAAAACTACAATACTAATTTCTCGCTAGAAATGAAATTAAAATGCTTAAAAAGTGAAAATATACGTTTATTTTCACTAAATTTGTGCTCCAGCCGCTTCCTTGGCCGCCATTTTATTTTTTCGAGCTTGACCAGTGTTCTCATGTGGGTTACGTCAGTGAAGGCGGTGACAAAGGGTCACATGGATATTAACGTCATTGACAGGAGACTGCACTGCCCCGTGTCAATGTTTTTAATGGAAATTTTCTTACGATTTACAAGTAGTTGAAAACATTACAGATATTGATAGTAATCAGCTGGACAAAATATATAACACTGGCCTAGTGGTTTTTGGAGATTTTACTGCAAATATCTTACAAATTGCACCTTTAATTGCAGATTTGTGGGCGCATTTTCTTATCAAAAATCCCCTGCATTTTTGTATCAAAAATCACATATATGTTAGCAGAAAGTTGAAAATGTTGCATTTACTTCACACAAGCGCAGCCATGTCCCCTGTTGCCATCGGAACGTTAAGTGACGTGAACATCATTGAAAAGCTGCAATAGCTGCAAACACTTTTTGCAAGTTCCCGCAGTTTTTGCAAGTTCCCGCAGTTTTTGCAAGTTCCCGCCATTTCATTGCATAAAATTGCATAAATATCCTGCATATTCGTATTTTTTAAGAAAACATGCCGCAAGATCAAGAATTTTGTCTGCAACAATCACAAAAAAATTAGTTTTTCCTGGAAGGACTGGCTTGCACTGCAACGTTTCATGCGTAGCCTATTTCACAATTGAGTTAAAAATCTGAAGACGATTGAGTATCGCACGTTTGCGCCAAACATGTCGCCCAATTTGTAACGCCCAGTGCGAATGCGCGTCTATTTGCGTCTTTGCACGTCTATAGGCACAAATAATTAAATTCACTTTCGGAGTAGTACGCGAATGTTAGAGCTGCACGATTCTGTATAAAATGAGAATCACGATTCTTTTGCTTAAAATAAAGATCACGATTCTCTGACAATTCTCAAGAACTTTTTAATTT
Organism: Misgurnus anguillicaudatus; assembly: GCF_027580225.2. Lineage (NCBI taxonomy): Eukaryota > Metazoa > Chordata > Actinopteri > Cypriniformes > Cobitidae > Misgurnus > Misgurnus anguillicaudatus. Next base: position 19,526,964 of record NC_073349.2, read on the forward strand.
AAAAAACGTACGACCCCTGAACATTAGTTTAACATTAGTTTTTACAGGTGTAAATTAATTATGATTTTGAAAGTTTCAGATAAGTGTAGGTAATTGTTAAATTAATGATAATGTTTAAATTCAGTTAATGTTAATTGCAGAGTGATTATGTGTTCATTTTATTTAAAGAGAAAAATTAAAATATAGCCTACATTTTAAGTGGCCTAAAAAAAACGAATACGCTTTTGTGTAAATTGCTGTCACATGGATTGACATTACTTTATGGTAATGAGCTATGACGCGGTTCAGCGACAACCAATCGCAAGGCGGAAACGTTCCGCGGCAACCAATCAGACGGCGGAAACCTCTGCTTGAAAGGATTCCAGAGAATGCATTGATTCGAGCGTCAGAGCGTTTTTAAATTTTTTGACGCTCTCGCTGGCGATAAATCTACATGCACGCATAATCTTCACGCCAACTAGAACACTTGAGCCAAATACAAGAAAACGTAATGTAGTAGTCAAGGGGTCAAGTGCAAAGACAGTAAGTGTGGTTGTTTGGACGCAGCCAATGTTTCCCCCTGTGCTAAAAACCCTTTAGGATGGAATAAGATCCGGAATATCATCCTCTTTTTGGAACTAAAACAACGTCAAGGTTCTTGTCAGACGTGCCTGCGCATAGCTGTGCCTCACTCAATCACTTTAGTTTTTGTTTCTTTCTGTCTAACTTCTCGGCGAAATCATCCGCTGTACCAGTGGAACGAACACGAGCACATCTGGCTTGCGCAATAATAAATGTGATGTCAAGACGTCATCGCGGCTGCTGTGAACTGACGAGACTGCGTCTTTCCTACTTGAATATATAATTACCTGAATCGTCAAAATGCTGGATTAACATCGTTTGTTGGGTTGAATCGAGATCACGAACTTTTAACGATTAATTGTGCAGCTCTGGCGAATGTATTTACATGGTCGAACGAACAGCCTTGCAAAGAATAGTTTTTTTGACGCATTACGTGTACACAGAAGTTCAAAGCATGCGCATTGCGACAAAATGAAATGCATTTCCTGGGCTACATACTACATTCTCCTGTAGGACTTACAATGTACGCATGGTTTCAAAAATTTGGCAGCACTCTTCTCATGCACACTGTCTTTATATTATAGGAAAATTTTATGTAGAAAACAAAAAATATATAGGTTGTATAAAAGGTTTTATTTTAAAATAATGTTTGCAGTAGAATCATTTTAAAACTGAATAATGAAGAAAAAGCTGCAAAAAGTGAACTTCAAAACGGTTTAAAAACTTCTCAGGTTGTGACCTCATAAAGCCGTTTGATAAAATACCAAGAGTACATTTCTGCAAATTCCAGGCAAAGGGTGACTGCTTTGAAGATGCTCAAGATGCTAATAATTTGATTTAGACACAACATGACCCATCCCTAGAGAACATTAAATGTCATTTCCTGTGATCTTAGCCGTGTCCATGCAATAAAGAGATAAACAACAGCATACTGATGCGATTCATTCCCACACGTTCTTTCCCATCTCCCAAATCGTCATTAAGACTCAAATGGCAAAATGTTCCACCGCATCACAAGCAGAGACAAGCATAACCACAGAAGCCCTTTTTCTGCTCGCCTGACAGAAAGGCTGATAAGAGACGGTGAAAGCGTGAGACTGTTACTGCCGGGAGAGGTCGGAGATATGCTTTAATATTCCGAGCAGATGCTTCTATCTTGGATATTGCTGCATACATCCCTCATGGATGGGTGGCTAAGGGTGTGTGACTAGATTTAGGAATGATTTCACATGGGAACTGTAAAAGAAAGGTGTATGGATACCCTGACAGAGTACTTTAGTTTTATGTCTTGTCATTCACATCAAAAAGAAAGATGTCAGGAAAACTGAGGAAATGACAGTAAGTGCAGAATACATATAGAGAGAGAAAGCAGTCACTTACAAATGAAACTACTAGTGTAGACATTTATCAAAAATATGAAAGGGGAAATGGTAATTCAACAAATTATGTTTAGTCACAGTACATGGCAGTCTGGATCATACAGGTTGACCGAACGCAGCCGTGGCTCATCGGTATGGGCAAGTGGGGCCCCACCAAAATATTAATCCACTAGGACTGCATAACAACATTAGATATAAATATCAAATGTATATAATATATACATGCATGTGTGTGAATTTTTATATGCAGAATTATTACACAATGAATAAACACACACATATAATGTAAACAAAAACTTTTATTCTGCAAACTATTAGTTGCAATTAGTTGTTATGCGGCCCTATAATCCACTCTAAAATAAATAACTCTACATAAATTTAATCAAATCTAAACTCGTTAACTCTGCTTTTCCAGACTATTTTAAGTCGTAAAGTAAGTTAAATATGTTTGGAAATTGAGCGCACAGCTAGGTTGGCTACTGTATGTAATGCCCTCCCGAGCTCAACAGCACCCCACATTTTTCCCCATGTAAATTTGTGGTGAAAAAAGGAAATGCAGTGAGCCCTAATAGAGAGCCATTGGGGCAGATTTGAATCTGCCCCTCTAGCTTTTATATTACGTGAATGTAGTTCCGGACAATGTTATATCATTCAGCATAAGTAACAGTTAGTACTGCTGATTCTTCAGGTTGTGAGCATCGCAACAGAAAGAAATCAACCGGATTGTAATAGTGTAGAGTTTTTATTACAGAATTCGTTTAAAAGATTGTCAGCTGTCAAAAAATTTGACATCAAACAAATTTGCTCTGATGAAGCAAGATTAAAAAAATACTGCAATGGCCAAACAACCAATGATAAGTCACTCAATAGGGCATTTAGTCATGGGATGACAAAGCTTTGGCTGTCTGGTTGTACTAAACGAAATAAAGCGATTTATTTCCCATGCTTACTTTTTCATTTTTCAAGCAGTTATCTAAAGGCTAAAACCAAATTCAGCATTAAAGTGTCCAGTGTTTTGCATGCGTTCAGTCATTTAAATGTTAAACTTACACTATATACCACTATACCATACATAGGCAAGTCATAAAGCCTACAATACGACCCACCTAAATATATAGTCAGGAGCCACTACTGACTGAATTGTATCTGCCACAGATGATGGTTGCCTTTGAAATGCGTTGTGAAAACAACAGACATTACCACAAATATACTTAAACCTCTCAGCCCTTCAGAAATCAGCACAAAACAAGAAGGCTTGTCCTGAACTTGTAAAGAGCCACTACAGAAAATTGATATGGAAAAAACAGAGACTAAAAGGTACAACATATCAATGTGTTGTATACCCATAAGGTACAAAAATGAACCAGTGTTGTACCTTTTTTTGACGGAGTAGTTTAATAGGTATATGTGAATAACAAATGTCCACAGCAGCTGGTTGTGACAGACTGCTCATAAGCTGTGAACATTTCAAAAGAAAACCACATTAAAGCGTTCTCCTGTTTCACACAGCTGATATAAACCCTGTCAGCTCAATAATCTTCTATTACCAACCTGCAAGTCTGACCTCACACAATGAACTGTAGCTCAACTTTGGTAGTGCTTATGAAAAGCAGACTGGTTTATATTAACCAGATAAAACTGAATTAAACTCTGTAACAAGACAGTACATGGCATGCCTGCTACACATTTATCAGGGTATGTGTTCCCAGGGAATCGAAAATATGCCCTTTTGCATTGCTTTTGCACTGCTCTGCCAATCGAGGCAGGAACATCACACAACACCTATTCCAAAATAGTGTGTTAAAAATGATATTTAAAGAGAGGAGATTGTAATGACTCAATTATCAGGTATGATAGTCTGAAAAAGGCACATATCTGAGACCTTTGTGCCAATGAAGATGGACACTGCTATGTAACTTTCAATATTGAGAATAAAATCTCAGTCCAGCAATTGAAAATGAAACTGCAATCCAAATAAAAATGAAAATTCAGTGACACGCAACTAACGAAACACTTGGTGCTTTTTAATGCCACACAGCATCCAGTCTGTGACTCAGGCTTTTCTTCACTCTTCCACACACAATGTGTGGAAATTGCACAGTTGCAGTTAATCAAGGCCACTTTCAGACAATGCAGTCAAGTGCGATTTCGCAGATGTAGGACCACCACCATTCATCTGGTCAGGATGTATGACATCAGCGTTGCTTGGTTCTAATACAAAACTACGTTTATGATATTTATAGCAGTGCTGAAACGCAGATGACTTTACTGGACAACAATTTAAAGTTTGGGTTATTTAAAGTGACAGCTCACCCAAGTTTAAACTCGAATATCATTTGCTCACCTTAATCTCAGTCAAAACACAGAGAAAGAAGTTTTAGGAAACCCAAGGGCTGTCTAGCTTCAAAAACATGAAGGTACCATCATTGGCCCTGTCCCGAATAGCCCCTAAACACTCCTGTCTTCCTACAAGTCAGCACTTTTTGTGACGTAACGCCGCTTTGAATGTCGGTAAGTCGTCTGCTGTGAAGTTTGCAAGTGCGGACTCAGGAAAAATGTGCATGAACCCTTATTTAACGTCCTTGCTAATGCTAATTAAAGTCTCACTTACAGTGCGGTCTAATAATCTGGCACAACAAAGCTGTAATTTCATGTTCAGTGCTTAAGTACACAAAATTCATTTGTTTACTATAAACAGTGGCTGTAAAGTTTAACTGCATTAAGCTTAATTGCATTTGTGGGAAATGACAGAACGAACTAATTATATAACTGCTGTGAAGACCAAATACATCACAGTATTCCACAGGAGGCCCCTACAGAACCATACATGTGGCCTGTGCATTAAACCACCCGTCTCCTGCTAAAGCTCAGTTTCCTTCCATCTATTGTTTTCTTATCCGTCTTAAGCACCACTTGACTGTGACTTATAGGGCTGTATGATTTCTGCAATGCAAAAAACATGAACGGAAACACAGAATCAAGACATGAAAATGGAATTTACCCTATAGACGGTTTCATCGAACGCACGTGCGCTGATGCGATACACATCTGGGTCCGAACTTTACTTCTGGTTTCAGGGCTCCAGACTAACTTTCTTCACTAGGAGCAAGGTGGCCCCAACTAAAATTTTAGGGGCGCAACCAGAAAATGTAGGGGCACACACCGTAAATCAACATGCTAACCAAATAATCACATTTCTACTAATTTCCTCTGTATTACTAATAAATAATTTGATAATAGATGCAGAAAGTACAACGTGCTGTTTCAAATTCAATGTCACATCACAAAAAAAGGTAAAATTTACTGGTCGCACATGTGCAACTGGATGTAAAATTCAGTGGCACACTCTCAAATTTTGGTGGCAAAATGCCACCATTTGGTTGCAGTCTGGAGCCCTGGGTTTGTTTGTTTTTTTAATGGTCTGACTAGTTGCTAAACTGAACTCTTGAACAAATGCCTCATCGAAAATAACAAATGTTTTGTTTCCTAGGTAATCTGTGTTGTTTATTTTGCTTGTTATATAAATAAACTACGTTTAAAGTACTTTGTTGTTATTTATTCTTAGTGGAGTTTACCGGAAGTTACGCGTGGACCACAACAGCTGCTTGTTTAGGTTGTTACTGCTGAAACCGTCTATATTGCTGAATTTGGCCAATTTTGTATAAGCCATTTTTTTAAAAGCCATCAGAACTTATTTGCAAATATCAGTTTGTTGCCGTTGTATTAACATGCAAATAAAAATGATAGAAATGTGGAAAAATTTCACTGTTTGCAGGACGTAACACAATCACAAGATTACGCAAGGTCAACATTAATTTTGAATAGAGAAAACCTGTTGAAGAGACTGTCTGAGACCACAAAATAAATTTAGAAATTGGCTTTAAAAGCCAAATTCGACCAAAAATGCAAAGCATTTCAAATATTTCAACTCATTTCACAAAACCAAGCAACAAATGGCGCTTTTCCATGGCATAATACCCCACGGTTTGGGTCGGATCAGCTTACTTTTGGGGGGTTTTCCACTGGGTGCAGTACATAGTACCCAAAACTTTTTAGTACCACCTCGAACGGGGTTCCAAGCAACCCGAGCTGATACTAAAACGTGATGCGAAAACACCGTAGATCACGAATTGGTCTGAGAGAATCGTCACTACCAGCGTCATCGCTATAATGTAAAAGATTACCTTTACCTTCATGCTAGCTTGCGCCGTCTCAAGTAAACCCTGTTGGCATCTGTGCTTTGCTGTAATTTCCCAAACTCCCTTTTAGCAATGAAAAACATCCACAGGTTGAGAATCAGGAACACTTTACCCGTTTTTTCCAGACTTGCAGTTTGTGGCGGCACATTCGCGGCGCGCACGTCCGCATTTTTGCTTAAATGCAACTTAAATGAGGCTCAGCGGAGTGCGTCGACTGACGCCACGGGTGTTTGTACAAAAACTGTCATGTGAGACGAAGGTAGTGATAAACGCGATGTGCAAACATCTATTTGTGCTGGTCAATTTTAATTTTGTGTCAGACTGAGAAATAAATGAATGTATGGGGATGTATAGCATTCCAACAACGCTCTCACTTGTATGATGTCACAGCAGTAGGCAGCGCCAATATAACGACACGCCTAAAATCCCTCCCACTCCGAAGTATTACTAAACTCGATGGAAAAGCTAAGCAAACTGAGGTGAGCTGACCCAACCTTACCCGACCTAAACCGTGGAGCACTACTATGCAATGGAAAAGCGCCAAAAGATGGGATGCATTTTCTGTTTGACCACTAAAATGGGCCGACAATCATGAACAAACCCTGTAGATAAATGTTCTTAAGCTTCATAACAGTAGTGTGAAGAACTGTGACATTGTTATTGGTGGCTCAAATTTAAGGCAGAGCATTCTCCTGGTAACACATGATCCCTTTGAGCTGACCTCTTCTATAAAGCACAGGGACTCATCAATGATTGAGATGGTATGAATTAAACATAAACTAAAGGACACACATACACACACACACACACACACACACACACACACACACAAACACGAAGCACAATAAGACTAAAAACAACTTTGCTCTGTTTGAGCCAAGGTTGCTATGTCAGCCTAATCAGGATGCATTGGCACAAGTCTGGGATGGGTGCACCTGTTTCTCAGACCAAGGACAGGGGAAGCAATGAATTTTTTTTCAAAATTTTCATAGAAAAACCATTTTTGGTGATTTCCATTTTCAAAACAACATTATAGGTGTCCACTCTTCTCTTGCTGAGTCAGGAGGCAGACAACGCACAACAGAGTAACTGATTCAATTACTTTTGGACTCTACTTTTGCAGCCAGATTTAACAAACTAACACCCACCTCACAATAATCATCTGGTAAAATCTGATACTTACACCTTTACTAATGCCAATCTAAGCCAATTATGACAATGCAAATAGCTACTATTTTATTGTCAAACTAGACAGAGTAATAATACACTCTCTACCACATTTACAAGCACACAGTAAAAAATATATAGAGAGTGCCCGTAACAACTATGCCCTTTAAGTAAAAACATCTTGAAAATAGCATTGTAATGGCATAAAGGAGCCAAATGGTGATCGTCCAGGCAGGCTAACAAGTTAAATGAGGTGGACAGCGGAAAGAAGGGGGGCTGGAAAGTCAGACGACATCTGTGCTGCAGGCAAAGAGGATTACAGACTAAATGTTTAAAGAGTGTACAAAATTTCCTACACCTATAGCACAGTGTATCCTGATCTACACCAAAGGAAGCTAGTGACACCAAGAGAGTCACAAAACAAGCCAGAGGTTACACGGCCAATACCAAGATAGTGCTCATTCACTCATTCATTAACAATTTATTAAGTATAGACACACACCCCGCACCTGATCCATACACCTGTCCTGAAAGCTCAAGTCTCACCCCTTCTGCAAAGCTTCGACCAGTCTACAGCAACGCAGGATTAATGGTTACATACCCGCAGACATGTGTAACTTATCTATAGCAGCAAATGTATTGGAGTTTCATCGCAAGGTAAATGTATCTATATCAACATCATTAATGAAATCACTGTGGTACTCCACAAACAGAAAGCATTTATCTCTAGTCGTGAGTGGTACCAAAACCTCCTCGTGATGGATAGTCCCAATTTGCCCTTCTTTGTGGTAACTATGATAAATCCCTTCAGTTAAAATTCACTTTTTCCCTAGAGGGGTCTCATTTAATCACAGGCAGACTCCAACAACGAAGTTTAAAGCAAAGAGTAATAGACTATGAGGTTGAAACTGGCATACTGGTTTTAGGGTATGCTTGGCACATTCAAACATCCCACATGATAACATTATACTTTACTAGAGTAAAATTCCTAGAACATAGTACATGAAATGTATAAACAACAGTATACATTACACTACAGAATACTACTGTATACATTAACAAAGTGTAGTAGTGATTACTATAATTTACGTCAGTTTACTATAGTAATACTATACTGGTTTATTACTTCAGTATAATGCTATAGCATACCTAAACAAAGTGTATAATAAACTACAAAATACTACAGTATACTATAGTAAACACTAAAGCAGCGTGGGCCTGTTTAGGCAGCTTACTATACGGTTGAGACACGGACACTTGGTTAATAAACTAACCTGGCTTTACAGTCTTCAGACGGAGGGGCTCGCGAAAGTGGCGGATGACGGCGAGGGTGTCTCGGTTTGTCAGTCCGCTGACAGGCGTTCCGTTCACCTCCAGCAGTACGTCTCCCGGACAGGGCAACCGGCCGACATGGCACACGATCGCGTCCGACAACACCTGTCCCAGGTACGGGAACTCTCCGTGCTCGGCTCCGCCGCATATCTCCAGCACGGCGCTGAGCTCCCCGGCGTTACCCCACGACACGGCACACTCCTGCACTTTACCGGACCAATGTTTCTTCTTTTTCAGGGTCTTGGACATGTTTAATCCTTGAGTCTTTTAAAAACAAACAGGTTATTTCCTTATATTTCCAATTCAGAGCGCTGTAACGCACAGCGGTGTGATTTCCATCTCTTGGTCGAAAACGTATTCAAAACTTCAGAGGCAACATCGCTCGCGTTCTCAAATATCCCAGTGTAAATTCGTGAATTCAGTGTCGTCCATGTAAAAGCTCAAGCGAACGTTGTAAGACTCTTCATTGCCTAAACCGAGTAGCAGCGACAAATAACGCCCTCAAACGATCCAAACAAACGCTTTCTAGGAAAGAAAGAAAGACGTGGAAATAACAATACGCGACCGTCCGAGGCAGGACAGCCTACTTTATCCCGCCAAACACAAAGAATACAGCCTTAAATCGCTGCGTAATACCGGTTGATAAATTAAACGGCTGAAAAAACATGTACATCCGTACTGTGTGTAATCCTAGGGCGACTCTGTTGTTAACTTGCGTATGCGCACCTGTTTTATGACATCAGCTACCGGCGCGTTCACGGGAAACGAGGAACAATTACCTGGATCGGGAATACCCGACAAAGGTTATGGTCCACTATCCAGTGAGCTTTGATTTCTCTGCGAAATGTCCTTTTGTTGTATGCGTAGAGCTGTCAGTGCTCGATGTCCCGTCTGTGATGATTTAAAGCACAGCTTTTTAACTTTGCAGTCATTTTAACCTCGCTAACGAACGAGAGCATTGACTATCAGTGGCGCACATTTACGCCAATGTACAGAGTGAACGAAGGCACAACAGCCAATCAGAGCGATGGGGCGGGGTTTCTCAGACTTTCTTACAATGTCATACATAAATTTCCCTTGAACATATTTCTAACACTTAAATGAATAAGATGACTAGGCTAGCTCGTCTTTATTTATTTAGACAAATAAATAAATGAATAAAAAAGTCTTGCTGCCCTATAATATTTTTGTAAAACATTCCTTGGCCCTTGTGAACAAATATAAAAAAATATTAAAAAACAAGTATGCTTTAGTTGCTAATAGTAAAATGTAGTAAATTTGATTAACCTATATAGTATGTTATAGTAATTACGTGGTTAAACTTTGGTAATGTATTTTTCTGTAGTATTAACTATAGTAAATTGATAATCGATTGTAGTAAATATTAATATTAACAATTTTAAGGTTAAAAAAACATATTTTGGAATGTTACTACAGTTTACTAGTAAAGACTAAAGTATACTACAGTTTTTTTTTCATGTGGGTCATCATGGTAGTGGTAGCAGCCTAACTGTGTTAATGGAAATAAACATGTTTATTAACTCGTTGAAAACAAAGGTGTGTAATTTTGTGGTCATGTGTGTCAAACAGCTGTGTGATGTAGTTCTATATTTTTCATTTACATCACCTGACCTGTTACATACATGTTTGCGCATCATGAATATTTGTTTAAGTGTAATATTTTACAATGTCAGATTATGCAATATCAACATACAGCTAAAAAGCAAACATGATGAAATACAATAATATTTAACTTTTTTTATTTTATTACTCTTTAATATTAATCGTTAAGGGGTGGTTTCCCAGACAGGGATTAGCTTAAACCAGGACTAGTCCTAGTTTAATTAGGAAATATAACTAGTTTTAACAAACATGCCTTGCTAAAAACATACTTGCATTACGTGCATTTCGAAAAAAACAAACAAAGCTGATGCATTTTTATTATATGTCAGTTTTTTTTAGTTTGGACAGCTTTTAACATTTTATTTAGTCTAGGACTAGTCTAATCCCTGTCGAGGAAACTGCCCCTAAATTGTTTTAACCTTAAAGGGATAGTTCACCCAAAAATAAAAATTCTGTCATCATTTTATCATCCTCATGCTCTAAACCTGTATTAATTTCTTTTTTCTGTTGAATACAAAAGAAGATATTTTGATAAATGATGGTAAGCACACAGCTTATTGTAACCATTGACTTCCATAGTAGGAAAAACAAATGCGATGGAATTCAATGAGTACTCTGTACTGTGTGCTTACCATCATTTATCAACATATTTTCTTCATCGTTTATAACAATACTTCAATAATATTTGTTTCACTACTATGGAAGTCAATGATTACAATCAGCTGTGTGCTTACCATCATTTATCACAATACTTCCATAATATTTGTTTTGAAAGTCAATGGTTACGGCAGCTATGTGTTTACCATCATTTATCCAAATATCTTCTTTTGTGTTCATCAGAAAAAAGAAATTCATACAGGTTTAGAACAACATGAGGGCAAGAAATTATGACAGAATTTTCATTTTTAGGTGAACTATCCCTTTAATACCGAGCCGATAGGCTTTATGTAGTATGATAGTACCACCAACTGTCAGCCTATGGAATTGCACGCTGTACAACTAATCATGCAAACATAATATATTCCTGAAATGGTTAATCCCAAATTTCCCACAAAGTGCGCGCACGAACACACTTAAAACAGCACCTCATGGGAACAGTTAAGAGAGCTGTGTTTAAGTTAATTGTTAACTAAGGTCCGCAGTCACCTCAAGGTCATTGATCTGAAAGTCAAAAACAAACCAGTTAAACTTCTATCTTGAAGTGGAACATGGGATATGCGACAAAATCAGCCAAGGAGGTCTTTAAAAAATATATTTTGGCATCTTTTATCTAGCAAGGTAAGATATGCAAGGATTCTCTGTACTTATTGGTGCCTTCTCACAGAATTTAAGAGGCCTGTTTTCTGTTTATTGTACTATACCTTCATTTAAAAAAAAAAATTCTTGGAGCAAAGGCACATTTATTGAATAGATTAGAGAAATGCATGATCCAAAGTTTCAAAATAACTAATGGATTGAGTAAGTCAAGGGGACATGTAAGAAAAACTGCATGATTACAGTAAATGTATGTAGTTCATACAGTAATATATTATTGTAATATATTCTTTGAAAAAAATATTTTATTATATAGTATGTTAGTTACAATTAAAATCTAGATATTATGGGCCATAATAACACATTTTCTCTCTGCTGTAATATGTAAAATAACAAATAATGTATTTGGATTAGGGATGCATGCGATTAATCTATAGCAGAATAAAAGCTTTGTTTACATCATATATGTGTGTGAACTGTGTATAATAATAATGTGTATATAAATATGCACACATGCGTGTATAATTTCAAGATAAAATATATATTAATATATTAAATAATAAATATAATATAAATGATACATAAATATACATACACATGTAAACATTTCTTAAATATATACATGCATTTGTGTGCATTTATCTATAAAAAGTTATTATACACAGTTCACACACACATATATGATGTAAACAAAAACTTTTATTCTGCTATAGATTAATCGCGATTAATCATTCTGCATCCTTAATTTTGACTTTATTTTGTCTATTGTCTTTTGTCAGTTGTGGGAAATGGTAAAGTGACACCCCCCTATGGATCCACAGGTCCAATGCAACAGCTCCTCTGACCCAGTAGGTTGTACGTAAGAGTCTGCTTTTTCAGTGCTTATATTTTGCAACAGGTATAGGGCTGTCTAAATACCTCTAATCTAACATTACATACTGATGAAACAAAGTATTTGACCTTTTCACCATTCTCACTCAGCATATTGTCTTTGGTTTTGCATGAATGGACAGATGAAGAAGGATCAGGTCCATTTGCAGTCATCATTATTCCAAGCTTGCTGGCTCTGAGCACACTGATAGTTGTTTCTCAAATAATATGGCGCTATCTTACCAAAAGGTCACAGACCAGCAGTGATCCAACAAATATAAATGGTATTATATGTATTAAACAGTAAACAATCAGCATTTAAAATGGTTTTTGTTTTTGCATTCTCTAAACCAAAACTATTTACAGTCCTTTAATTTGGTTGCTGTATCTTTCACAAGGGGAGCCTGTAATTTTAAATACAGTATGTGGGACCCCGCAACCTGCTCAGGATACACTGGGTCTGTGGGAAATACCTATTCAGTGCGTCCTGGAGGGGGTTGAGGTCTTTCAAATGGGACGATATGGACCAATCTGCAAAGGTCTGCTAAAAGAAGACAACACATCCACTGCTGTAGTGATTAAAACTCTTAAAGGTACAGAAAACATTCAAATGTAATCCTTGTAGAACAAGGTCAACGCAAATGTATTTAGCCTACTACATATTTAGTAAGTAAATTACCTTTCTGCTACAACATAATGTCTGGTCTCCGAAGTGCATAAACAAATAAATCTAAACGAATAAACTAACTTTATTTTTCCAAATAGCATTTTCACTGAAAGCATAAGAATTTATGATTGTGGTCATATTCAAAGAGTGCAAACGCTGCATATGCATTCACATTTCAGACAGGTCAAATCAACACGAGGCTAAAGAGTTTGTGGATATGGTCCTATTTCATGCGGCAATAAGCAAACACGATAACATAGTAAAAATGTTATACTGCCAGACACAACGGATGCCCATGTACCTGATTTTGGAGGCGAGCATTCCAGGAAACCTTTTGCATTTCCTCTGGAGTCTGCGAGAGGTAGAAATATTTACAGGTTGACAGTTTACGTGTCAAAAATCACATGATTGATTTTTCCTCTGAATTTGACTTTTATTAAACAGGGCAAATCTGGTACAGGTGATAACTCGCAAGCTTTTTCCGAGAGATCTGTTTATATAGTAGCTAAACAGGTGGCAGCAGGTCTGGTAAGTTTTATAACATGTAAATACACATATAAATCATTTATTATTACCTTTTATACAGATGTTTTCTCTTCTCTTAGGACTATCTACATAGCTATCACAGAATTATTCATGGGGATGTTGCAGCCAGGAACATGCTGGTTGGCTCAGGGCTCTCAGTAAAAGTCTCTGGTTTGAATCTGGCTTTTAAGAGCCGACAGGCAAAAATGTTTGATGAGGAACTGCAAGCTAATGTGCCATTAAAATGGCAAGCACCAGAGCGGATGATGAGCCTTCCTATGACAGACAGAAGTGATGTGTACATATGCCATCATGTTACATACTAGTGTACATACTTTATTATTCTTTAAAAGACATGCATAGGTAAAAAAAACTATTGATGTTGTCCTATTTTTACAGATGGTCCTTTGGAATCTTGCTTTATGAGCTGATAACTCTTGGTAATATTATTTTGGATTTTTAACACATCAAAGACTTTTCAAAGCAGTCACATATTTACACACGACTTCCTCCCTTTGCTCCGAAAGGCTCTCCTCCCTATCCTGATCTGGAACCGTCAGAAGTTCTTCCCCACACTTTTGCCCATTACAGAATCAAAAGACCAGAGAACTGTGGGGCCCAATTGTAAGTACTTTTTGTGTTTTTTTGTGTAGCGTAATGCTCAGTGATTTAATTCTAGTAGCTGGTCCTTAAAGGAAAACACCACCGTCCTTCAAGATTTTACCATGTTCCCACCTCAACCCAGATGAATCAACACATACCCATCCCCACTCAATGCATGCACCTCCAACCTTCCCTGTACAGCGCCTCCCAAACGTGCCAGCATCCAGCCCAGCCCCATGCATTCCCGCGGCTCCAAACAAAAGTCTTATTTTGTGCCACCATAATTACTCGTGTAACTACTCATGTAAGAGTCTTTAAATAGGGAAAACATGGAAAGGTTTCTAAATTCATTACTGTTTGGATCCTAAGGAATGAATGGGGCTAGGCTACATGCTAACACATGAGGTGCTGTACAAAGATTAAAAGTGCATGCATTGAAAAAAGATAGGTATGTATTAATTCATATAAGTTGAGGTAAGAACATAGTCAAATATTGAAAAACTGTTTTGTTTTTCTTCTAAGTAACAAGAATAACCTGATCTCATCTGGCATTTCTTGCAGATATGACCTCATTAAGTATTGCTGCATGTGGAACTTCAAGGACCGGCCTGTGTTCTCTGCCATTATGAGACTTCTGGATTGCTACGTCCACTTTACAGACACAAGAGCTCTTTGCTCTGGACAGCCAATAGATATCTGTGAATACAGAAGAAAAGCAGGGCTGGTCACATGAACACGACTTTTAGAAACCAAACCAGCTGTGGTTTTTATAGTGCAACTCATTCAGATCCATAGGACTGACATATCACATTCAGATACTTTATCATCAGGCCATGCAATCGTGGTAAGTGATACAGCGGCCTCTAATGGTGAATTTAAATAACATTAGTTTCTATCTTGGTTTAGCAGTTTACGAATTTCTGTACAACTTGTAGTTAAGTTAGTTGTCTTCGGTGAGAGACAACTAACTTTACTAGGGACGCAACAAAAGCTGTTTATTGTCCTAAAACCACCCTATAGCAGCTAGGAATATGTGAACTTTTTGGGGCGGTTTCCCGGACAGGGATTAGCTTAATCCAGGACTAGGCCTTAGTTTAATTAGGAAATACCGGTATAACTAGTTTTAACAAACATGCCTTACTAAAAACATTACCTATGTGCATTTTGAGGCAAAACAAAGGGCACTGGTGTATTTTAAGATAATGTCAGTTCAAGTTGTTTTCAGTTTGGACAGCTCTTAAAAATGTTTTAGTCTAGAACTAGTCTAATCCCTGTCCGAGAAACCGCCCCTTAAAGTTTAACTTTCGAAAAGTATCTTTGCCTTTATGGTTCCATAAAAACCATTATTAACAGTACCTTTCTGTTGGGTATTTTCCTTTTTTGGGTAAAGTTAGTGAAAACAGGTTTAAAACCTTTTAACTTATATGGCATCCTTGAGGAAAACCCTTAAATAACAACTTTTAAAGGTTGTCACGTGCAATCTAAATGCAGTGATCCAAAGGGTGAACACTAAGGGCCGTTCACATTATAACGATAACTATAACGATAAGTATATTAGCGTCCACGTCACCGAACGATAACGATACATTTATGCTCTAATTCGCTATATTTATTGTAAAAACTTTTGCAATTGTTTACATGTCACTGAATATGTAAATATGCTGTTCGTTGCATTGCGGGTAACCAGCAGATGTCCTCAACACGCTGCGTTTCGCATACTCTAAACTTTAACAGTGTAATCTCTCTTACCTTTAGGCGTAGTTAATGTGGTAGTATAAAAAGCATTACGTAGTCAACTTCACAGCAACTGCATCAGCGCTGGATACCTGAGGTAATCTTATGTTATAGACCTCAGCAGCTCCACTGTCATTTGAAGTCCGCGCGCAGTTAATACGTGCGACATGAACAAGGCACATCAAAGTACCGCGAGAATGATTAAAGAGCCGGGCCTTTGAATCCCGCTCGCGATATTTTGACGTCATAGACCGATCGGGCTGCGCAGCGAACACGAGTAAGTATACATTTGACCACTGTATATGAGCTTTCTTATTGAACAAACAGGGAACAGAATCCGACATTTAAATTTTTTTGCATGTGTTTGCTAATAGAGAGAGGTGGTAAAGACAAAGGTAAAGCTAAGAATATGTTATTTTTATCTACAATTTCATTGGACTTTTCTTTAAATGAAAATTGTGTAATAATTACTAGGTCAAATTAACATTTTTGACTTGGTTGTCTTATATATGGACTCCGACAAATTTATATTTTTAGTACGAGAAGATGAAACATGTGCTTTATATATGTTTTTATGCAAAACAAACTGCCCCAATTTCTGTAAGGTTTATACTGGGAAATTTTAATGGTCAAACTAAAAACAAAAGACAAGACAAAAAAAAAACACAAGACAAAACACCACTAAATTTTAATATAAATTAACCACATAACACACAAAGTGATGTCTTAACATGGTTACATTGCAAGGTTCTGTTTTCCTATTAAACCCACACAAGTGTACATAGCAAATCAAAAGAAATGTCACTCTCTAAACATTAGCAATTATTTTGGGATACTGTAGAAAGCAGGACCCCTTAAAACAGAGGCCAACATGCGCATACTGTACACTTCCAACAAAATGCTTTGGTGGGAAGTAAAGTTTTTTTGTCAAACCCACCATTCCTAACATTGTTAATTGGTATTTGTTTTGAAGGCTTATCAAATACAATATGAGACATACAGTTTTTTTTATCATGGTCAAATATTAACCAGGCACTAATTAATGATGATAACCGACATACTGTAGTTTCTTTTACACGTGACTGCACAGATCAGAAATATGCAAATCCCTTTTTTTAACAATTAAACATTCCTTTTTTTAAAAAATAAATACTTCTAATTATTACAGTTTATGCAAATGTAATGTACTTAAAAAAGCTAATATATTTTAATTATTATTGAGTTTCAGATATACCATTTTAGAAGTGTTTTAATCAGTAAACACAAAATGAAAATATCAGTATTACACATGGAAAAAAACCTTCTCATCTACCTCCTCAACCAAAAAGCAGCCACCAAATATAAATCCCACAGCAAATTTGACAAAACCCATCCTGCCACTTGCTTCTTCAGTTTTAAAATCAGTGCAAACGAAATAAGCAACACGCATATATCAAAGATCCTTACATATCTGTCAACCACTGACAAACTATTATTCTGATCAATAAAACACACTATAATATGTGTAATGCAGAGGCCATTTCTCTTAAAGCAGCTAATCAAAGTTTTCGTAACTCTCCTGGATCGGAAAGATGTCATCAGTTTATCTGGGCATAAAAGGTTTATCATCTCAAAAGCTAAATGATTTAGTTTGATTTAAAATGACTTAAAATACTTTAAAATGATCGATATGATTCGATCACAAGCAGTAGGATTCCAACAAGCTGCACAGGCCTTCTCCGGTTGTGAAGAGCCGTCGGGAAGAAATCTTCCAGGCCATTGCTTCTTCACACTTTGGAGCTCCACAGGGCTGTTGGAAACAGTATGTAGGAAACTGACCATAACAAGTAGTAAACACATGCTGAAGGGAAGGAGGAACAAAGGACCATGGCAATTCCTATAGTAAGAAAGAAAAAACAACTTAATTTATTTGCTCACTAACTGAAAACCTAAGACGTTCCACTATATAAAATATTTTATTAACATAATAAATCTGGTGTTCCCATAGCTCACTTGATACAGCATTGTGATAGCAGTATAAAGGTCATGGGTTTGATCCAAGAATACACACAGGCTGATAAATGTGAAGACTGAATGCACGTAAGTTGCCAATTGCATACTGGGCAGGGCAATAATATTCTTTGGCTACCCAACCAAATGTTTCCAATGTTGTGGTAAATTTTTGGTATGTATTTATAATTTTTATTACATTTCAACAAGCTGCACAAGTAGATTACATACTTTAGATGAAACCCAGCAAGCAAGTTTGTATTTATAAGACATCTAATAGCCATCAAAACACAGACCAGTGTCTAGGGTAAAACGTAAAAGGCAAAATTTGGGCTGTGAGTGAAAATTTATAACCAAAGCCCAAAAATAAATTAAATAAAACCAAACATCTTGTATTCACTGATGACGTACATGGTGCAATATCATACATATTCGCAAGTTATGTAACCAAATTTAAGTTTGTTTTGGCTAGAAGTGGGTTACTCATAGTCTGACTATTTGGGTATGTTGTTTGCTGGGAAGCATCTGCCAGATGCATAAATGTGAACTCATTTTGTTGGCTCACTTGATTTTAAGTATTTACCTCCGACGTAGACCACTTTCTTCCAGGCTTGAGACTCCAGCACTCGGTCATGTGGGTAGAAGGTCTGGCTCACCATGAAAACAATCATAGCCACTGCTATTATTCTCAGTACTGCCAAATTTTCACCAGTTAGTAGGGAAACACAAGCTAGAATCGCAGACGAGTAGAGACATGGTAGACCACGGTACATAAAGGGAATTCCTGTAGCAGATAACAGCAGACACACTTCTAAATCAATTATGCTATTGTCTTTCAAGTTTTCTATTACATGAATTGATTTAATGAAGTTGTGAAGACTATTGTGTGGGTTTGGCACATGATTCAAATATTTTTATGATCAAAGTTCCTCACCACTAGAAAAGAAGCAGAGACGCACAAAGACAGACAGCACGTAGACAATGCACAGGATATTGTCCAGCAGACTGGGCGTCCGTAAAAGTAGTGATGTCGCTATTCCAAATGTTGTAAAATCAGCAAAATCGTCCAACTTTGCACCTGCAATACACAACAAACAAGCACGTTGTTAGAGTAGATGGGGCATGTTTTCATCCGCCTGTGGGTTCAAAAAAGGTGGGCTGGAATTTCAGCACCGTGGTCAAAAATGCAAGAGATGTCAGATATGCAAAGGGTCCAAAGCATCGGGACAAAACAGACAATCAGTGAGTGATCCCCTGAATTACAGCCTGCTTTGTCACCAAATAGCTGTCAGTTGACACAACAGGGACTGCAATCAAAATAACACCAAGCTGTGAGGACATGCAGAACAGCAATGTGGGACATAAAGCTTATGAGGACAAGTGACTTGGCATTGTTGGAGCTATTTGGGGCAACAAGGAGGATGTGACCATCAGCACATACACTTATGTATTTATGTATTTTGACATGAGCACTAGAAGACCTTGCTGAATTTACACAAAAACTTTTTAAATAAATGGAAATAATCTTCGGTAGTTGCACTCAGTTTAGCACAATTTCAACATAGTATTATGGCACTAATGCACTTTAGAAATTAATGTCTTTGTATTTTTGTCTTGCTTTCTAGTATACAAATGTAAAAATTATCGCAGGTAATTTTGCTTATCAAGTAAATATCTATGTGTCAGAGATCTCTTTACTGAAAAAATTTAGACAATCAAGTGAGTTTATGCTTAAAACAGGTATAGAGATGCACCGATATATCGGCTGATACCGTTTATAAAAATAAATTTTCACGCTATCGGCTGATAGTTTAAAAACAGCCGATGGTCGTGGCCGATATATCCGGTCAATCAAAAGAGAACGGAAAGATGCATTGATTTTGAGCCCTGTGTATAGAAAATGTAAAGAAACATCATTAGTTTAATGATCATTATATGAATGAATAACATTCAGAAAAAGTGTTTTAGCTGATATGCTCACCCCAAAATCGCCGCAAAAGATGCCTTCCAACAGGTGTTTTAGCAGTCTTTGTAAACTTGTGGACCTATTTTTCCAAACGCCTCACACCCGTATATTCTTCCGCTGAGAGCTTGAATAATAGACACTCCAGCCCAGTTGGTGGCGATAATCCGCTTTTGCCAATTGCAAGAATACAAACACAGTTCCTGGCACGGAGTAATACCGTACCTCACAGCATATTTAATACAAGTCAATGGAGTTGGACAAAAACTACGATAATACCTGTTGGAAAGCATCTTTTGCAACGGTTTTGTGTGAGCATATCAGTGAACACCCCTGACCACTCGGTAAGTTTCACGTCTTTGTAAACAAAAGTTGAATGCATTTTAGGAAGGATTGTTCCAGTACACCTATGCAGCCATTGTAGAAGTGGGAGGTGATACAACAAACACCCGAAAAATGTCAATATTTCAGTCAAAACTGTTCTATTTCATTATAAACCATACATGGGCATCGAGGGCCACAGTCCTGCAGAGTTTAGCGACAACCTTAATCGAACACACCTGAATGTCATTTCCAAACAGTCTCAGGACTTCAAATAGATTTTTCAGCTGTGTTTGATTAGGGTTGGAGCCAAACTCTGCAGGGACACCGGCCCTCAGGACCAGGAGTTGCCCACCCCTGTTATAAACAGTCTGAAAACAGGGCTTTAAGTGTAAAATACCGAACTTTGCCTTTAATGCAAGTTAATATAACCACCAAACGATCAGTATCGTAAATATAAGTCTGAATAATCGGCTATCGGTCTTATTTGATTTTTTTATATCAGTTCATTTCTATAAAATATTCGCCAGTTGGGTAAAAAAATGAATATTAATTCAGTAAACCTAACTTCATTTTCGTAACCCACTGGCTGATATTTTTGGTTATTTTACTAATTTTCTTGGTTTTCATTTTTTGTTTTTCAAAAAAAAGAGAGGAGTTCTTTCGGATCACAGAAAATGGGTAAAGAGGCAGGACGTGGGTGAAGCTGAGGTGGCTGGTTGCTGAAACCACGCCCGCCTAGCTTGACAGTAGTGACAGCAGTGACAATTCACCTGTCACTCAAGTGGCCACACCCTTAATTATGCAACATTTAAGGCTTAATATAATTTAAACAAATTAGTAAAAAAAATTCACCCCACTCACAGTTGTCATGAAAGTCAAAATGAGATATAGACCAAAAACACTGTCTGTACCAGGCTTTAAGCATTATTTTTTGCTGTAATGTTGGGCATTTATATATGAGGGGCATGGGAATTGTCTCCTTTTTGGAGACTGCCTCTAGCTGCCAGCGAATGAATTGAAGATTAAGTCACTTTCTTATTGGCTTCATTAAAGAGTTCGGAAGGTTGCCCCTCGGGTTCTACTTTATCCCCAGGACACTAATTCTTACTCACCCAATGCAGAACATGCATCCAGTTGCCTAGCAACGGCTCCATCTGCCAAATCCAACAGGTAACCGATCAGAACCAGCCAGCATGCGGCATGATGATGCCTGTGAATAACAATGGGGCATGACGATGAACAAGTAAGCCAAAATAAACCAAACTTGTTGTTAAGTGAAATTTCTGAGATTTAAACTTTTTTTCCACTTTAAAACATATTACTTATCAGTCAGGAAACTGTACAGACATTGATAACAATATCTTTCTCACACTGAAAGTTTATAAAATGATTTTCATAATCAAAAACGTATGTGCTTACCCACTGAGACTGCAGAGAATTGAGGCCATGCCCATGACCATGTTGGCCATAGAAAGGGCATTGGCAGCATTTTTACGGGCAAACTCCTTCAGATGCACCCAGTTAGCTTTTTCGTTCAGCAACAGTTTGTTAGCATCCTGGAAAAAGCCTGGGACCAATGACAAATACTAGCAATTACACAACAACTCGTATTTCGTCCACACATTGTTTGGAGAGTCCTATGTGACAATATACTAAAAGAGGGTGAAGAAACTGGATACCAGGAAATTACAGGCAGCTTGATTAAAAAAAAACAAGTTGACTAGTTACACTTTATGATTAATTGTCTGTTTATCATTCTAAAGTACAATAACATACCGTGTTTGTAATGATTAACTTTACCTTTCTAGAACATTTACAAGTAAAAAACAAACAGAAAGGAAGTAGATATGTTTACAACTGTAATGCAATAAAATAACTGTAATAATATTTGTCCAATAAAATAATAACTGTGATAACTAAAGCCTTCAATTATTAACAGCAAACGTAAAACTTTTATTATTTGTAAAAAAAATGCACTGATGTACAGAAAGACCTACTCCCGAGAGAATACACCACTGCATTGCCATCAACAAAGCAATTCAATAATATAATTTCAAATGATTGGTCATTTCAATTATAAGCCATCAATGCACGAAAACACAAGGTGCTAATGCCACAAAAGGATACAGTTTTCAGAACAGAGTAGAAAGAGATGTTGGGAAAGAACGCCACTGGGGTTAAATGTTGTTATTCATTCACAAAGCAGATATTACATATTGATCTACAACCATTAAAGCAGATCTCTACATTGACAACCAGGCCACCAGAAAAACATGTTCACACCGCAGACAAAAATCCAATCTTTGTGATGGCATGTCAACATTGATGCCATAACAATGACACAGGCAAATGACTTTCTGGTCCGACAACTAGAAGCAGCAAACGGGTGGTAACTATACAAAACACTCGTAAAGTGCGGTTGAACAGCTTTGGTCCATGACATAAAATGCATTCTGACACAATTAATTGAAATTTGTCTGGATTTTTTGATAGGGCTAAGGCCACATCCACACGAAGCCAGAACTTACCTTTTATCCTCTTTTAAAAAAAGTCTGTAAACACGTCGTCTGAAGAAACATCTGCAACTTAAATCGATGTATACATGTGGCGCTGTCATTCTGCAACAGAGATACACTACAAGACTTGGAGGATATGCATAAACATTGTCTGTTTCCGAAATTCATGAATATCAGCTGACGTCACTCACATCTCAAACTTGTCTTCCGCCATTTTGAGTACCTGAAGTGGTCACGAAACAACTAGAAGCTATGACTTTAATATGTTGTGGGCATCAAAATCGCTATTTTTACAACATTAAGACGGCTCGACACAACATGATACTTTGCTCGAAATATCACCTGTGTTTCTACACGTGAACTCGAGCATTGAGAACAGTGTTTGTGTACACAGAGTTTTATAAAACTGACCCTGGTTGTTCCTGTGTCCGCTCGCCGCCATCCCGCCAGTCAAGATGTATCGATCTGCGAATGCGACTTAAGGAGGGAGGAGAGTAAAGATGGATAGCTCCTAAAGCATAGGTCCATATAAATGCACTGATAATTTGTTGTTTTGTCGCAAGTGGAAAACAATATTGACCTTCTAGTTAAAAAAGAATTCATTTATTCGCATTCGGAAACCAATTCTTTATGTCTGGCAAAGATGGCGAGCGGACACCACAACAGCCAAAGTCAGCTGTTCAAAACCCTTCCCTCCAGCAAACTCTGCGCACACAAACAATGCTCCCAACGCTCGCGCCCACGTGCTGCGATCCAGGTGATACTTTGAGCAAAGTACGTGTGGTAGTTTGGTAGCAGCGGACAGCGGGTGGAAGAACGCATCAGGGATCGAGTAGGCATCACACCCTAAAGATTTTTTTTAAAGTATTGTTTCTTTTCATGACAGTCGAGGTGCGAAATGTTGTCTTTTGTAGCCATTTCCTGTATCCGTAAGAATCATAGATAGTAAAAGATAAGAAATCCGTAAATCGTAGCAAGCTAGCCAATGCTTGTCAGTACCCTACTGGTACTCGGTAGGTACTCAAGATGGCAGCATGCAACTGGAATGACATAAAAGGTCACATGACTGAGTCTGTTTCTCAATTCCAAGAACGCATAGAACGGACTTGCGTTCTTGTGGAGATCAATCTTGCCAGGCAACCTTGGAAGAACGAACTCAGAAGGTCACAAGAACACAGAACGCACTTGTGAGAATTGAGATGTGTGCGATCTTCCTGTTGGTCACCTGACCTCCGCCATTGTTATGCCGCAATGACTTCTGGGGTGTAAAGTGATTTCAGCTCGCAAGTCTGCACTCGATGCATCATCGATATCAAGAACACATCCGGGTATTTTCATGCGTCCTCTGTACTTGCGTTCTTGGGAATTGGAATTAAACTTTGACGGTTAATGATGACGTAGAGCGAGAACACAAGGATGCAAGATCGCTGAAGAATGCATATTAAGAAACAAGCTGTTTCTCATTGTCAAGGATACGTCTTTGGCAAGACTGGTAATTACAAGTCACTTCCTTCAGAGGCTAGGCGATGCTCCTCTTTAGCATTCCGAGAACACGTAAATGGAACAGGCTAACAAGTGCACATCATTACGTCAATGAAAAGGTGTGCTTTCGTCACTGCGCACATAGGATTGAGGGTGATTTCAGCACGAAGAGCGCGAAGGATACACATATGAGATATTTCTCGAACGAAGGACTCAGTCCTTGGTTGAAATTCCGAGGATCCTCGACATTGAAACAGTCCTTCGACAGATGTCGATGACGTAGCATCCTCGAAATTCTGGCTTCTGAGGATCCTTCCTTGGCATTGAGAAATGGCTAGTGCCTGATATTCAAGGATAGACGGTTTCATCGGTTGCATGTGCGGTCACGCGATACGCATCTGGTCCGAACTTCCAGTTTCAGTTTTTTAAAGCTCTGACTAGTTGCTAAACTGAACTCTTGAACAAATACCTCGTCGAAAAAACAAATATTTTGGTTTCCTAGGTAATCTACGTGTTGTTTATTTTGCTTGTTATATAAATAAACTACGTTTAAAGTACTTTGTTGTTATTTATTCTTAGCAGAGTTTGCCGGAAGTTACGTGTTGACCATGAAAGCCGCTTGTTTATGTTGTTACTGCTGAAACCGTCTAATACCCTTAAATAGTAGTGGTGTTTGATATAGTGGATATTATCAAGTACACTTTTTCAATCCCATAATGCAGCACAACTGAGTGTAAAACCGATGTGCAAACAACGGCTAGCTGTTACCATTTCACTGTGAAGCGTGTGCCAAATCAATTTACTCATTTACTAATTTAAGTGTACTTTATTAGCAAACCAATGTAGGGAATGAGGGTTTAGGGTAGGGTTGGCAACCTTCTCACTCTGAAATACGGGATTAATGATCACCTGCCGCAGCAGTGCGGATATGGTTTTGTGTAACTTATATTTAAGCCATTTGTTAAAATGATAGATAACCTCCTGATTAAATATTAATTTATAACTCTTATGCCTTGGCAACGGTAGGTTTATTAATAGTTTGATCTGCTTCTCAGTTCTTGTGGTGCCACATGAAGTCTAAAAAGCCTGTATCAGGCTTTGGTTAGATCAGCGTAGCAGGCAAAAAAACGGGACAAATAAATTAGGCCCAAAATAGGGGACATCCTGGCTAATATGGGACAGTTGGCAACCCTAATATAGGGTGCCATTTCAGACACAGCTCTTGTTGTAGTAGAGGATCAGAAGTATTAGCTTTAGTTAAGCTAATAAGCTTACTACCTTCTGCAGCATGAACATAAGCATGTCGTCCGCCATTGTTGTTGTTATGTGACTAAGTTGGGGCGAGAAGTGGTGTGATGACATCATCATATCACAAAATATACAGATTGGCTGTACACTGTTCAAATGTATCCTCTTTTTTTAAATGCGGTTTCAGGTTCCCAAAATGCCAGATCCGCATGGACGAAACGCAGATATTTTTACATAAATATCTAAGTCTCCGTGTGGATGGGCTCTTTATAAATAATCATGTGTGTCAATATCAGATTTGAGCTGCCAGTGTGAACAAGGCTTAACTGACACCAGACAACCCCAAAGACAGTTGAAGCATCAGTGACTCTCAGAGCCCTGCTGGAAAAACCAGCATACCAGCAAGACCAGCATATGTTGTGTTTTGGTGCTGGTTTGCTAGTGAGCACCAGCTAAACCAGCACCAAACCAGCATCAGCACCAGCATCTGCACCAGCTAAACCAGCACCAGCAACAGCATCCCATGCTGGTCATACCAGCAAGACCAGCATATGTTGTGTTTTGGTGCTGGTATGCTGGTGACCACCAGCATCAAACCAGCATAATTCCCATGCTGGTTTGATGCTGTTTTTTTCAGCCGGGAGGCTGACTCTGATGTTACTAGGACCACTGGCTTGATCAGCAATCATTTGATTGGTTGATAAAGAGGCATGAAAATCATGGTTCGGAGCTTGCTCACATCCACAAGAACTGGCAGTCATGTTTAAAGCAGTGTCTTGTCCTGCTTATTTTGAAAATTAGCTTTAATGATCTCAAACTAAATTAAGTCAGAGATAACCTTGTTAAAATTCCAGTGCTTTTCCTTAAGTGTGCCCAAGAAGAGCTGCAAAGATTTTCAATGAAGGCAGTCAAAGAAGTCGTTGTTCTGGAGTAAATCAGTAAGCATTTCTCTAGAGCAGTTGTCTCCAACATGGTGCCCGCACAGAGTCTGTGAGATATCTGCCAAAGCACATTCTATTAATCATCTCAATTTTAATATTTATTTATTAAATATTTTATATATTAACTTGGCTTCTTTTTTGTAAGTTAACATTTTAAACAATGATAAAACATGTCAACAAGTGAAACAAAAAAGGTGAGAGTAGACTATATCCAAAAAGTAGCCCTTCAGATTGTTTTATCCATTGCTGCACTCAAAAAGGTTGGAGACCCCTGCTCTAAAGACACACAAGTATAACGTATGTTACATTCAGCATGTAATAATAAGCTAATAATACTGGAAATATAAATCCCATGCTATTTGCGAAATCATATCTGTATGCATGATAGACCCACCCTTCTTCTTGCACAAAAAGACTGCACTGTGCATTGTGAAACAGGCAAACTTGTATTCCTGCTTTTCTATTAGGTGAGGGGAGCATGCAAGAAGACGTGCAAAATGCTTGTCATTTCAGTATATGTATATTAAGCTCACTGCTACAAAATTCAAAGTATTGCCTAGCATTTACATAGACATCAAAAAAGTTGTCAGGGTTCCTACTATTGCGCTTTGTAACCTGAACTTGAAGTGATTCCAAAGCCAGTCGATTTCAAGCGATTCTTCATCTGAAAGAAAACAGTCGATGAGACATAGCACATGCCAACATACAGAATTCACCACAGAGTTTAGTTAATGTTTAATTTTATTTTTTTACTGTAACTCTACACCACCTACAATGTTCTTATTTCTTAATCCAGTGTCTTTGTTTAACTACAAAAGTTTAATTAAAAGTATTTTTGATATGGAAAAACATGCTTCATGCATGTTTTAGTTTTTTATTTAAATGAAAGGTAATGTTGTTTTTCATATGAAGTAATCATATTCAAACTTAATGACATAATTACGTTTTTTATAAATTTTAATTTATACCTCATTATTTTTTGTTTACCAAAAAAGAATCTGTGCCACTACGTAAAATCTATGCATGTGCAAATAATGGCTTTGAAACAAAATGCTGCACACAAAAAATCAGTTTTGGACTAAAAGAGTTAAAGAAGTTGATGAAAGTAGTATACTGGCTTTGTTGCACACTTCTGTAACTGTGCCGTCGCCATCGATTTCTTCTTCCGTGCACTTAGAGGACTTTGCTGAAAAATTGTCGTGGCATTTAACAGATTTCGCCAACAAAGCGGTATTTCTAAATGGGATTAACTCGATTTAAAGCTAATGTATTTAATGAACGTATAATACCTGCCGTCAATGTCATTATCTCGTTTTTGACGGAGGTGGCATTTAGCGGCTTTGCATCTCTTAATTTCTTAAAAGTAACTGTTTTAAACAAACAGCAGATTTGAAGATATGATAAACTCAAACTTCAGAGAAAACTAGCTGTAGAGTTCAAATGACATGTCCAAAGTAAAAACAAATGTATTGCCTTCGCTAATAGCATATTACATGAAGCTGTTTGTCTTTGTTATCAACAGGAACATCAAAAGCATGGCAAGTTATTTCATTATAACCGATGTAATATCCAGTAAGATCAAGTTTTTTTTGCATGCATGCTTCTTCCATTCCATATGCTGAAGCCCAGAATGATGATATTAATATGTTTAAACACAGTTTAATACTGTATATAGGAACATACTGTAGAAGCTCAAAATAGTTGTGTAACCTCTAACAGTTACAAACCCAGCCAGCTAGCCAAAGTGACTACTGTATTGTCAATCTTTTCTGAATGGTGGATTACATCTACAAAACAGCCACTGGGCAACTACCATACATGCAGTTCACTATAAACAACTACATTTGGGAAGTCAAACCCATTTTACAACTTCACAAAAGTAAAACATACTATTGCGTCATAATTAACCACAGGACAATAAGCACAATATTGAAACATGATAAACGCAGGTTTTCTCGGTAACATTTTATATTACAGCCCGCAATGTACCATGAAATTAAACAATTTACAGTGAAACTATTTGTAACAACAACCTAGAGGTACCTCTACAGCATGTACTCGTAGGTATAAGGGAACGATATGCTTCATTTTGGGAGTGAAGGGGTTAATATGAAAAATTACAAATGATTTATACTGTAGGTTTCTACAACTACAGGGTACCCATTGTAATATTACTCTTTAAACATTGATTATTTGTGGAAGTTTACAGGAAGTTACGTTTGTATGCTTCCGTAAATAAATACAAACAACCTCTTATTTTAAATTAATTACATTAAGAAAGTAGCATAACATTTTTTAATACAAGCATTATCAGGCCCGGATTAAGAGGACTTTGGGCCCTGGGGCTATAGCAACATCAAGGGCCCCCTTTCATCTGATTGCCACACCAGTCTTCTACCCCAATAGTTTCATTGATTGTTATATTGTATTTTATAAAACGGTTAGTTCCAATCCTTGATTCTGATTGGTCAATAGGTGTGCTTTATTCACGATAAAACACTGCGTTGACCGCTTCACCCAACGGTTCTATTTAATATCACTGCGCCCTTAGCAACACCCTTAGCAACACATAAACATATAATGAGACAAAGTTTGAGAACAGTTTGTTGTTTTTATTTGAGCTTTCATGTTATTGTTCGCAGTCAGGGACTATTTTTTCTAGCAGAAGGAATGCTTTTATTGATTTAACTTCATGAAAGTTGCACTAATATTTTTTTTTACTTTAATATTGTGTAGTAACCGTTTTATAAAAGCAATAAGGTATTCGAGGCAAGTGCTGCACCGCGAATAAGCAACGGCTGAAGGGGTTGCTCCGCGTCGTGCCTAACAACGCCCTTCAGCCGCTACCCACCCACGACACAGCACAGCCTCTCGTACATCACTGCTTACTTAACAAAACTGAATGCTATTTTCACATATTATCTGTTCTGTTGTCACACATAAAGAAAGAGTATAAAATAGTGACTAAACACGACCCAATAACACCTTGTTTTTAATCCAACCAGCTGTTACTTTACTACTGCTAAAATCCTGATTTATAAATGCGACATTGTCTGACAAAATCACAATACATTTACATTGAAGAGCTGATATACGAGGTGATTTTGGCTACATTAATTTACCTGTGTGTCTCATGCAGTGCAGACTAGCTTTACTGATGCTCTTCCCTTGTTGTGTTTATGGGCGCTTTTAATTTTAAATGAAAGTGGTAGTTTAATTGTAGATCGCGTATAGCGCAGACAATTCAGCGCAAATTCAAAAATATGAGAGAATGCACTTAGAACTACAGAAATAAACCAATGTATGGGAAACACTGCAATTACCATACAAATAGTCATTAAGAACTTCAGCTGCTTGCTTACCTTCTTCGATGTATAAAACATGCGGATCGGGGACGACGCAAGGGGGGTGAAGCTAACTGTGGGCTGCTGCACTCAGGGTCTTTCACGGGCACGAATGAAAGTGAACCAAAGTAACGTTAGTTTGTTAGTTTAGGAATTTTGCATCCCTTTTCTGCCTTTCGAGTTTGTTTTTCCTTTTTTTGTGCACCACTGTCACTTTTTCATCATTTTTGAACTCCAGCGAGATATTTATAGGCCGAAAAGAGGCGTTTCCCAACGTCATGGTGCAAATTGTAGAGTTAATTTGATTGGGCGGTGAATTACATCAGTCAGGCACTTTTTCCAATAACCTCTTGTTATTTTATTTTACACAAATCAACCACCTATGACTTGACAATCTCATTTCCTCCAGCCAATCACAGGCTTCAGCCCCACCTAGCCCTTATGTTAATCCGGCCCTAAGCATTATAGTCAAATATAATTTATGCACTATGTAAAACTTTCATTTGCATTACATGGCACGCAATTAAAGGTATGTTGTTTTCCTTCTCCACCTCTGGTGAAATATTTTCTGAATCGAATGCAGCTAGTTGCTTGCTGTATTGATCAAACGCTTTGGTTGACTGCATGGCGCAAATTCAAGCTTAGGCACAATGGTTTGCCACGGTTGAATGGTATAAAAGGGGGTAGGTGTTAATAAGCTTAAGCTTCTACCTACTCCTTTTGAGCATCATTTCTATTTTTTCTTTATTTCTCTCTTTTTTTGTCTTTCTTTTTTTTTACTTGTATTGTAATGAAATTTGTTATTTTGTTGATTTTATGTATTAGATGCTCAAATAAAACTAAATGATGATGATGATGAACCAGCATGTTTTGGTAAAAGGTGTGCACCGGTGTGCAACAGGTTTGAGATATGTTTTCTCCTGTTTGGTGGGTGTATCAACTGCCAGCGTCAGTGTCCCGCGGGCACTGTGGCTTCAGCCCCACCTAGCCCCTATGTATTCAAATATAATTTATGCAATATGTAAAACTTTTCATATGTATGACATGCCGCGCAATGAAAGCTATGTTGTTTTCCTTCTCCATGCCACCTCCGGTGAAATATGGATCTGAATCGAATGCAGCTAGTCGCTTGCTGTATTGATCAAACGCTTTGGTTGACTGACCTGCCGCACGTTCAAGCTTAGGCACAACGGTTTGCCACAGTTGAATAACATGTTTTGGTAAAAGGTGTGCACCGGTGTGCAACAGGTTTGTGATATGTTTTCTCCTGTGGGTGTGTCAAATGCCAGTGCCAACCACGGGGTATTAAAAAGAAAATTGGCACAATGGGTCCAAGTAAAGTCATTTACAAATGTGCTCTCTTTTATTATGGACAGCAAGAACAGCGAGCGTAACATTGAGCATATTTTACAGTATTAAACAACGTATTTATAATGACTTCATCAGGCTCTGAAAATTCTTCAAACACAAAGAATTGGCTTCTCAACTGCCATAGATGCAAGTCTTGTGTCTTCAGAACAGGGTGATCAACAAAACAAACAAACAAACAAAAAACGTTTTGTTGGGGCTGAACGCAACCGTGGAATGCAATCGACATGGTATCGATGGAGAAGGTGCACGATTTTGTTAAAACATTACCCACAGTTTAATTTACAAGACTCCGGCAATGCAATAACCGAATCCTCGATGCAGAAGACCAACATAAGGAAGAAGCCATGCAGTAAAGTACAACAAAAATGTCCTACTTTATTGTTATGCCTTTTTATTTGAAATGTAATGTTTTAGGTAAATTAACTGTAAAATAAGTTGTTTTTAAAATAAAATCATAACACACTTAATACATAATTTCCCCCATTACCCACAGATTTTTGCCTATAGTAAATCAAACATACCATGTAAGATTACAATAAGTACCCTGTAGTAATAAAATACTTACAGTATAATTAATTTTTTCAGATTCATAACCCTTTTATTATCCAAACTTTGCACATTGTTCCCTTATACCTCTAACTACCGCTGTTAGTTATGTTTAATTACACAGTACGTTGCGGGCTGTTATCGAAAGCATTACTGTTATGTGAGGAAGCAGCAACATTCAACATCAAAAAGTGTGATTTTAAATCTACATACCAGAAGTTGGAGTTAGGAAGATCATGGTGGTCTCCAAATGTCTTCAAACAAAACAGCACTGCAACTAAACCAACATGAAAATCTGTTTTACCACCTGAACAATATTATGGTTCTTTTTTTTGCATTCAAGCTTTTTTGATAACTCCTAATGTATAATTGTGTCTCGTCCTCTGATATTATAATGAGTACGACTTACAAGTAAAATAATATTACATTCATTCATACTTTATAGGCAACCCATCACAATGACCTCACATCTGTAAAGCATAGTTTTTTTATCCCACAATATATAAAGATTAAAACATAACACTATGGCCTATTTGCTAGTAAGGACTTTAAAACCGTGAACAAAATAGATTAAAAGCAAATTCTCCGTCCAATAATAATAATAAATTCGATTTATGAGGCGCTGAGCAGACAAATCGAACTATGACAGCAAAGTACCGCGAGAGCGATACGTTAATGTCATTCGCCGTTTAGTCTGCGCAGCGCCGCGAAGTCGAACACACCCCCTTAAGTGCGCGTTAACTCCTGCCTCAGTACCAGGGGTATGTTGTTACATAAGCCAGCTAGAGACGAATCTGTTATTCTGCACGCATTTCGACAAAACAGATGTCATGACGATGAAAAACTTCCAAAAATTTACCAACACATTTCAATGCGCACTTGACGCGATGACGGATGCATTACGAGTATGCAGCCCACACTTCAAAAGTATTCAGCATCACATGACCTAAACGAAATCAAATATTATTCATATCTTTAAGCATTTGTTCTACTGTGACAACAGAAGCCGCAAATCCAGTTGTCTCCGCTTCACTTTTGCATGACCCACAAACAAAAACAGGATTGTGGCTGACTGACACGCGCACTTACCTTAAGGCATGGAAAAGATGCTCATATGTTTAGTATAGGCACATATCAAATATCTTTTTAATCGATGCACCTAATCAGATATCAATATCTTACTTGCCCTTATTATGTCACACAACATATCCAATATTTATTCTGTCACGCAATTAAAATAAGCAGCATATTTACAGTACATGTTATTCCTAAAATAAAATGTAACTAGCCTATAAACCATCGTTTCTCAGAACTTGAAACTTACCCCCAATTCAAGCAAACAAGCGCTGAGATTCAAAATTTATGAAGACAATCCAAATACTGACCTTTGGAGAACACAACGCATGTACCATTTGAAGCGAATTTTTTTTTTTTAAAGGGACAGTTAGACTAGAATGTTCTACCGGAAATGACGATCCCACCGTTCTAGCGCTTTCTATTAAAACGTCACGATGGACAGAGATTGAAAAAAGTCTGTTCCCTACTGAACAATTCAGCTAAGACCAGAATAAGCTGATGAACTGGTTTAAGATGGTGCCCCCGCTTGGTTTTAGCTGGAATTGCTGGTGTAGCAAGCTGGTCTAGCTTGTTTTGGTCACATTTTAAGCTGGTCAAGCTGTGTTTTGGTCACTTTTTAAACGGGTCTAGCTGGACTTAGCTGGTCAGGCTGGAAGACCAGCTTTGAAAGACTGGGAGGACCAGCTTAAACTCCTTACTGCCATCTTAAACCAGCTTAAAACCAGCTGCCAGTTTATGCT
This sequence comes from Misgurnus anguillicaudatus, assembly GCF_027580225.2. Classification (NCBI taxonomy): domain Eukaryota; kingdom Metazoa; phylum Chordata; class Actinopteri; order Cypriniformes; family Cobitidae; genus Misgurnus; species Misgurnus anguillicaudatus. The sequence continues at coordinate 19,560,419 of NC_073349.2, forward strand.
GGTTTTAGTTGTATTTTTTCAGTAGGGTTGTCATAAATCTTTGAGCTCTGTCTCTGAGGAAACATGTTTGTTTCTGTGCACCAACGAGTGCAAATATACAAACATCTAATTGTTGCAAACTCAGTTGTTTCAGGTAGCCTGCCTACAGCACCATGTAAACATTTAGTAGTAATTTTCACGTTTTAGATTAAGCATAGTAAAGACATTTGCAACTATATGATTTTTTTTATTGAAAGCATCAAAATGAATCAAAACCTTATATTTCAGCATCTTCATTATAGTCAACCCACCTAGAAAATTGTAGCAAGGCTACTCATTTTATCATGCAGCGTGAGGACTCACCCTGAAATGTTTTGAAACAATTTTTAGCTTCAATTTCTTTATTATTTGGTCAAAGTTATCCATTTGAAAATATTTTATACACAACTTACTTTTCTAATTAAATTCACATATTAGCACAATTGTGTTTTTGTCTACAAGTTTCTAATTTCAACATACCCCTTTAAATTAGATATTTAAGACTATGAACATTTAAGTAGGTTTAAAGTACTGTACATCAGTGGTTCTCAAACTGAGGGGTCCTGAGATGTGTCGGGGGCCCCAGCTTAAGACATTTGATCAAATATATTAATCATAAATGCTGTGTAATTAAAAGACAATATAAGTCTAACCAACAGCACTACATTGTAAATTTTACAATGTTTTGTTTAATTTAAATTAAGTTTCGGAATGTTGTCAAATTTTCTTTGGGGGCATAAAGGAATGCCACTGATGAATCACTGCTGTACATGACTTTAAATGAAGTGTATGGTTATGAGACAATTAGTTAAGTGAATTGCAAAAAATAATAAGTAAAATAATGTCACATGAAACATTTATGTCATTGTTACTCCAGAAATAAAGTTGTGAAAGTCTTGCATTTCATAACCTTTACCACAATATACAGTAAGCTAGGAAAAAAAATCTACGGTATGAAGCATAGCAATGCAAATAAACATTTAAAACTGCATTTTGATTTAATCATTGTTATTTTAATCAAACAGTGTTTTGTAAATTGTAGCAATTCATTTAGTATGCTCAGAAATTTAGCAGAAATTCTTTGGACATGTGAAGCGGACCTTGTAGTCCTGACAGACGCCTCCAATCTGCTGTGTATTCTTGCAGGCAAAGCCATGTAATGGATCATATCTGCAGAATAAGAGAATAAGGTGCTTGTTAGTTTACAAACTGGAAAAGCGTCTAGAACAGAGTGCAAAATTATTTTGTTATATGGGCACATCATACAGTGCCTTATATTAAAAGTGCACTTTTGTTATTCATTTTGAACCAATAAAATTGGTAACCATATACTTCAAAGTTGTTTCCAGTTGGCATTACTGTGGTCCCGCTAATGGTTGCAACCTCAATGGCAATGGGTTGAGGGCAGGCCCGTTCTGGAGTTTCAGCCAGAATATTTATCAAAGTCTCATAGTCTCCAACACCTCCAGGGTTATCCCGGTCTATCCAGGGTTTCCTACAAACTAAAATGTGAAGTCTCATAAGGTGAAATATTACAATCAAATGGCACAATGTGCCTTCAAAGCATGGTTACTACCACATAAAACATGCTGAAAATGTCACCTACTTGAGCAAAATGAATCTGGGCAGAGAAAGCGCACTTTATAATCCAGACAATGCACTCCTGCTTGGTTTGCATTCACACAAGCAAACCCAGAGACAGTATTATACCTTTAGAAGATACACAATGACAATGAATTTTTGTCTTGACATTAAATAATGAACATGTTACCAAAAGTCCTACTTGTTTACATGCTTTGTAGAGAAACTAGTTATTTTTACACTTACGCTTGGAAGATGTTTCCAGTTTGAGAAGCTTGTAGGCCAGAGACGGTCTGAGCCTCTATTCCGATTGGATTCTGACATATTAACCCAGGATATTCATTGAGAAGATCAGACAAAGTTTCATAGTCTCCATTTCCACTGGGATCGTCACGGTCAAACCAACGAGTTACACACTCTGATAAATATAAATGCAGATAAATACAAAATGTAACACACAAAACAAGCAAGCAAATAGTACATTTAATAAACCACAATTTTAGGATACTAACTTGATTGGCAAAAACTTTGTGGACAAGTGAAACGAACCCTGTAGTCCTGACATGACACTTTCCCATTTACACAGGCAAAGCCCAGTAGAGGGTCAAATCTACAGAAAAAACAGCATTCATTAAAAACATTTACTTGATTGCAATATTATTAAAAGGATTTTCTGTAATGACAATGTTAAACATACATTTGAAAAATGCTTAAAGTCTGCTGTATTTGGGTCCCACTAAGGGTTGTGACCTCAATTGCGATGGGTTGAGGGCAGACCTGTAGAGGGTATTCTATCTGAATACGATCGAGGGTCTCAAAGTCTCCAACGCCTCCAGGGTTATCACGGTCTATCCAAGGTGTCCTACAGCCTGATACAGAAGATGACCAGCTTAACAACGTCTTAGGATCTCATTAAATGCAAGACATGTTGATATGATTTCGAAAAATGAATTTTTTTGAAGTTTAAGTTTTGTGCTACACATTACAATACATTATACCACGGGGCTGTTGAATACTTTATTCTAATTGGTTGAGAAGTGTTCCATGGGTACGCATTATTTTTCGCCAAACGCACAGTTAACCTGTCAAATGTCTTAAAATAGCCACCAGAGCAAAGTCAATAAATATTTAAAACATTTGGCACTGTGATCCAAAGCCATTTTCAATTTTTTTAGTTAGTGTATTGACCATAGACTAAAAAAAGATGGACGACGCGACGTTGCCTCCCATAGATATGTATAAAGGCTAGATGGCTCGTCCGCGCTGCTGGCCAACTGAGTGCAACGTCCGCATTTCGGCGGCCATCTTACGCTCACTCGTAGCATTGAGTTTCAATGATGCAGGTGCTTTTGGGTGACCATGGCTTGCTTAGTTTTTTACCGATTTTCAAGCGGTTTGGTTTGTTATAAACGTCAAAGATGTACCTATGACACTGCATACCTATACTAAAAATAAAAAATAAATTCATGAAACATGTTAAAGCATCCAGAATCATAGCCACGTTAATAACGTTTGTAAAAACCCAAACCGTTTGAAAATCGGCAGAAAACCGAGCAAGTTATGGTCACTCAAAAGCACCTGCACCACTAAACCCAATGCTACGAGTGAGCGAGCGCCCTGTCGTAAGATGGCCGCCAGGTGATGCCGTTAGGGACTCCGCCTTGAGCCATCTAGCCTTTATACATATCTATGTTGCCTCCCACCATTGTAATGAATTGAAGCCAAAAATGTCCGACCACGGTCGCCGCCATGTTACGTAAAAACGTCAGTTTGGAGCCAAGGCATGCGCAGAAGGAATCGTCCGTGAAGCCAGAGGCGGAGCCGCGGTATCAAACTTCCGCCCAAACGCTCGCGCGGCCAATTCAACCACTCCAATCATAACGACACGCCCCGTTTCTATAGCATCCAATTACAAGCTAAAATGAAACTTATCACAAAAATGAACACTTGAACATATATCAGCGTGATAACAACTACTTGAAAGGACCAAAACCATCTTTCGAAAACTTTTATTGGAAGTGTAACTTTATTTAGAGAATAGTCCCATTCATTTGAATGAGAGGGCGGGGTTATAACTTGTACTGCAGCCAGCCACCAGGGGGCGATCAAAGAGCCAAAGGCTTCACTTTTCAAGGCTTATGAGGCACACCCGGTATTGACTTACTGAATTCTCTACCAAGTAAGCTACAGGAACACTGAGAGGTCAGCAAGAAAGTTACTTTGTGTAATTTGTTAGTTAATATCAGCATCAGTTATTTTTGCAATTTTGTAGTTGTCACTCACTTGAACAAAACTCTTCCGGACAGATAAAGCGCACCTTATAGTCAGCACAATGCCCTCTTCCTTGGGCTGCATTTACACAAACTAACCCATGGGTGGCATCATATCTTCAAAAGACACAGTTACTTAAATACAATAGTTAACATTTCCACATTTCATTTTGTTACATGATTAGATACATGTGTTGCAATAGCTTTGATACACTTATACTTGAAATACGTTTCCTGTTTGAGTTGCGGAAACCCCAGAAATGGTCCGAGCTTCTATCCCGGTTGGAATAGGACAAATGTCCCCAGGGTTAGCAGTCAGCAGTTCAGCCAAAAGCTCATAATCTCCCATTCCACTAGGATCATCGCGGTCAAACCACCGGGTCGTACACTCTGATGAATACATACAATGATAATTACGGAGTCACCTTTTATCCGGAGTTCAAATTATTTTGGATTTAAAAAGTTACTCAGACAAGTATACGCAATTTAGATTTTTACTGAACAAAGATGATGCTTACCCTCAGTGGAGACTGATATATATGCACCTGTGTGTACAATAAAGATCAGAAACAGTGATTTTACTGCATAAAAACTTTATACTTCAAAAACTGCTTTTCAAACTTACTTGTGGCAAGAAGGGCCCAGATTGCAAATATCTGGAAATAAAATATATATTTAGACACTTATTTTTTTAAGTATGGAAAGATGCAAAAGCAATGACATACCTTGGCGATCATTTCTCAGCCTTTTCAGCGTTGAGTAACTAGCAACTAAATAAAAATTAACACTTATTAATTCACACCATCATTACTGCGAGTGAGATCCAGAAAAATAAACGAACACCATCATCCAAAAAACTGCCAATATATTCAGCTTTGAACAACGTACCTGCAAAGCTGCTTTAAAAACTGTGCAGATATACCAGGACAAAAGCCAATTTGTACTTCACTTCCTCGTCTCATTTACCTGCAGCACTCCACCCATCTCTACCCCACTTTACACCTGTCAAGTACCTCCTGGCTCTTATTTCATACACTTTAAATAGGAGTCAGAGGCTCCAATAGGGAATTTCAGAATCCACATTTAAACAATTAAGACTTCTTTAACAGAGTGTGGACTTTATCTAAGACATGGGTGCCCAAAATTGGTCCTGTTTGCAGGACACCGGCACCCCTGACCCAAGACTTTGGTTTTAAGATAAGAAACATCACTTACCAATGAATATATGAATTTTATTGCATTTGTTGTGACGGCCATAATGTAGGCTGCACATGTCAATGGAGTATATGGAATAAGACAGTGGTTCTCAACGTTATTCCTGGAGGCCCACTGCTCTGCACATTTTGTATGTCTTCCTTATTTAACACACCTGATTTAAATCATCACCTCATTAGCAGGGATCTCCGTGAACTTAGGTCGGTAGATAAGAGAGACATACAAAATGTGCAAAGCAGTGGGCCTCCAGGAACAAAGTTGAGAAACACTGGATTAAGCAATAAAGGACTAAACAATTGAACAAAAGACATCATTTATTCAGGCCTATCAACCTTTTTAAAGTATATCAAAAAGTCATTATACCAAATAGTTCTTGTGAAAGCTATATTACCTGTGCCTGGAGGGTCTAGATTGGTCCAGAAGCATAGAGCTGAACCTGATGTTGCACTGCTTTATTGGATATTGGAATAGTCCAACTGTGCTTCATGGGGATTACAAGTAACCTTAATGATATTTGATTAATAATGATATACAGCGTATTGAATATTTATTTGTTTTGACTAACATTTATATATATTTCAAATTTTAGTGTAATGTTACATTTATTGCAGAGACATGTTGTTTTTGTTATGTGTATTGTAAAAATATTGCCCCCCCCCCTCTTGTTTGTACTATGGTACTGATCATTTTCTTAATTAAATTAAGTGTGTTTGTAGGTGTGAGTCATGAGGTGTGATGAAGTCGAACACACCTTTCGGACTAAAACAGGGCTCATGACAAGAATATGTGGACCAAAGTATATTGGGAAATAACTAGAATTAGAAGATTGTAGTAATGCAACATTAAGATGCAAGCTGTTATTAAAGGCGGAGTCCATGATGTTTGAAAGCCAATGTTGATATTTGAAATCACCTAAACAAACACGCCCCTACCCCAATAGAATCTGGACCTTCTGTTGATAGACCCGCCCCACAGGGGCGTGTCTAGAGGGGGGGCATGGGGTGGCACCCGCCCCCCTTGGAATATGATTGGCCCCCCCTGGTGCCCCCCCTCCAATCTCATTGGGCCAGCTAGATTTACTGTCAACCTGAAAATTCCCACCGCACCATTGGACCAGAGAGCTGTCAATCACTGTTTGATTTGAAACTCGCGCGAACGCGAAGACGAAGCGAGCACAGTAGTTGCGCATTTTTAAAACAGGAGGAAAGAGATACCATGACACCCACCACACCATTGGACCAGTTGTCAGACACCCACCACACCATTGGACCAGTTGTCAATCACTGTTTGATTTGAGACTCGCGCGAACGCGAAAACGAAGCGAGCACAGTAGTTGCGCGTTTTTAAAACAGGAGGAAAGAGACACCACGACACCCACCGCACAATTGGACCAGTTGTCAATCACTGTTTGATTTGAGACTCGTGCAAACGAGAAGAAGGAGGGCTCAACAGACTCAACACTGGCACAAATCAAATAGATTTTCCATGATTACCATTTATATTTTATTTTTATATTTAAAACGGCTTCTTGTGATTTTGCTAGCGCTCAGCAGCGACTCTCTCTCTCTCTCTCTCTCTCTCTCTCTCTCTCTCTCTCTCTCTCTCTCTCTCTCTCGCGTGCACGCTTTCTCACTGCTGCGTGGAACCTCGACAGTGCCTCTCTGACACTGAGTGAAGGAGTTAAAAGGTGGCGGTGTTTTTCACCTGGGTTCCTCCGTTGTCTTTTCACGTAAAAGTTAACAGTCAACAGATGTTACTGACGTTTGATCGAGTATTATGACTTAACGAAAGGTTAGTGTTTTCCCACACACACACACCAGTTCTCTGTGCACGAGCTCTCTCTCTCCCTCCCTATGGTGCGGTATGCGCGCGCACGCTTAACAGTATTCTCTGATATTTTTGAATTTGCACTGAATTGTCTGCGCTATACGCGATCTACAATAAAACTATCACTCGCATTTAAAATTAAAAACGCTCATAAGCACAATCAGATGAGAAGAGCAACAGGCTCTGCCCTGCATGAGACACACAGGTAATCCGAAATCACCTCGTATCAGCTCTTCAATGTAAATTGTATCAGACAATGTCGCATTTAAATTAGGATTTTAGCAGTATAAAGTAACAGCTGGTTGTATTAAACACGAGGTGTTATCGGGTCGTGTTTAGTCACTAGCTTAAACTCTTTCTTGTTGTCTGACAACATATCAGATAATATGAAAAAAATAGCATTCAGTTTTGTTAAAATACAATATGGGCTAATAAACAATGAAAGTCAGATCAGACAGAGTAGAAAAACAAATGTTTAAGTAGGCTAATATTTTCCCAAAATCCTGATATGTCAGAATGTTAACTAATACCAGCTACACGCAATGTAGATAGCCTACTTAAAGGAACAGTTCACTTAATTTAAATGGTCATATACCTAAACTTGTTTCAAACCTGTATGAGTTTCTTTCTTCTGCTGAACACAAAAAAGAAAAGAGTTAAGAATGTCGGTAACCAAAATCAATTGATGGATCCCATTGACTTCATATGTAGGTACAAAATAACATGCAGTCAATAGGGTTCATCAACTTTCTGGCTACTAAGATTCTTCAAAATATTTTATTTTGTGTTCAGCCGAAGAAAAACTCATACAGGTTTGAAATAACTTTAGGATGAGTAAATTATGACAATTTATTTAAAGTTAACTATTCTGGAACAGAACTGTTGTTTAATGAAAAAAAATGAATACCATCTATATTAGAACATGTGGCATTGCACAAGATTTTGGGAACCATGCTTAATATTTTCTAAACCAGTATTTATTTTCATTTGAATTTTTTTGATTGGCCCCCCCTGACTGGTTCTTGGTCCCCCCTGTGCCCCCCCATTTATAAAATCCTGGAATCGCCCCTGCCGCCCCACACATACGCAACCCGGCATTTGATTTGATTTGATTGGCTATAAGTGTGTTTTGGTAGTCGGCCCGTCTCCTTTTCCAACGCGTTTTTCAAACATCGTGGACTCCGCCTTTAAAACCCAATGAAAAATAAGTCATGCTGCCCTATTTATGGTCCTTTGACTATTGATTGGAGAAACAATTTTTTCGAAACTTTGAATCAATTGAACCAATTGCTTCGAAAAATATGAAACACTGTTTCGCTCAAAACACCTAAATATATTCTCAGTGTGCCTCCTGTGTGAGATTAAACATGTCCCGTAATGGTTTCTGGGAATGCTCCTGTAAAGGGAACCTAGTAACATTGCTGTAATATTTACGGAATGTGTCCTGTGTGAACAAAAGGCAAAAATTATGCTTTAAGGGGAATGCGGTATTTTGTGCTATGGTACTGATCATTTTCTTAATTAAATTCGGTGTGTTTGTAGGTGTGAGTCATGAGGTGTGATGAAATCGAACACACCTATCGGACTAAAAAAGGGCTCGTGACAAGAATATGTGGACCAAAACATATTGGGAAATAACTAGAATTAGAAGATTGTAGTAATGCAACATTAAGATGCAAGCTGTTATTAAAAGCCAATGAAAAATAAGTCATGCTGCCCTAGTAATTGTCCTTCAACTATTGATTGGAGAAACAATTTTTTTGAAGCTTTGAATCAATTGAACCAATTGCTTCGAAAAATATGAAACACTGTTTCGCTCAAAACACCTAAATATATTCTCAGTGTGCCTCCTGTGTGAGATTAAACATGTCCCGTAATGGTTTCTGGGAATGCTCCTGTAAAGGGAACCTAGTAATATTGCTGTAATATTTACGGAATGTGTCCTGTGTGAACAAAAGGCAAAAACGATGCTTTTAGGGGAATGCTGTATTTTGTACTATGGTACTGATCATTTTCCTAATTAAATTCAGTGTGTTTGTAGGTGTGAGTCATGAGGTGTGATGAAATCGAACACACCTATCGGACTAGGGCTCATGACAAGAATATGTGGACCAAAATATATTGGGAAATAACTAGAATTAGAAGATTGTAGTAATGCAACATTAAGATGCAAGCTGTTATTAAAAGCCAATGAGGTAAGAGTCATGCTGCCCTAGTGAATGTCCTGCTATTTATAGTCCTTTGACTATTGATTGGAGAAACAATTTTTCGAAGCTTTGAATCAAATGAACCAATTGCTTCGAGAAATGAAACACTGTTTCGCTCAAAACACCTAAATATATTGTCAGTGTGCCTCCTGTGTGAGCGCAAATATGTCCCGTAATTGTTTCTGGGATTGCTCCTGTAAAGGGAACCTAGTAACATTGCCGTAACATTTACGGAACATGTCCTGTGTGAACAAAAGGCAAAAACAATGCTTTAAGGGGAATGGGGTATTTTGTATTATGGTACTGATCATTTTCCTAATTAAATTCAGTGTGTTTGTAGGTGTGAGTCATGAGGTGTGCGCAGCGCCGCATGATGTTGAACACACCTATCGGACTAAAACGGGGCTCATGACAATGTGGACCAAAATATATTGGGAAATAACTAGAATTAGAAGATTGTAGTAATGCAACATTAAGATGCAAGCTGTTATTAAAAGCCAATGAGGTAAAAGTCATGCTGCCCTGGTGATTGTCCTGCTATTTATGGTCCTTTGACTATTGATTGGAGAAATAAAGCTTTTTGAAGCTTTGAATCAGTTGAACCAATTGCTTCGAAAAATGAAACACCTAAACACCTCAAAACACCTAAATATATTGTCAGTGTGCCTCCTGTGTGAGAGCAAACATGTCCCGTAATTGTTTCTGGGATTGCTCCTGTAAAGGGAACCTAGTAACATTGCTGTAACATTTACGGAATGTGTCCTGTGTGAACAAAAGGCAGAAACGATGCTTTAAGGGGAATGCAGTCATCACAAGTTATCATTTAGCTCTTTAATACGGGGTTTTCAATGCAGATAAACATTCATGACGATAAATGTTAGCAAACCGGACTAAAGCAGAGATCAGGGAGCTCGTCACTATCCGCGCTTAAACGGAAATTATTCACCAGCATTAAAGAACACCACATCATGCAATCCTTTATAGTCTTCTCATAAACAAAAATGCACTCCTGAGAGAGAAATCATGGATAATAAGTACATTTTAAACACTGTGGAAAAACCTACCAAGTGCAGGAATTTAAATACGACACGCGTCTTTACGGAATGTGTGTGAACACATGCTCAGACTCCGGAAAATAATTGGCAGTGTGAATGAGCCAAAATTAAACAATCCCAGCGATCAAGCGAGTTTATTTACTGTAATCTGTTTGTGAAAAGGGCTTTAGAGTACACTATATGTCATTGTGGTTTCACACAATATACACTATACAATAAATCAGGTCACACAGACAAAGACTTTGAAATGCTTTTTTGTTTGGTGAATTTTGAGCCCTTTCCACACAGATAAAATGGAAAATAGCACATGGAAAGTGCATCCCTGGATTTTTCCGGGATCGTTTTATTTTGGTTCATTCACACTGTTCAAATAATCACAGTAGATTAATTACATTACAGCTCAGGTGACCGACTCGATTGAGATGAATAGAAGCACTATAGAAAGCTTTCTAAAGGTGTTTCCGGATTCAGATTCTTAGAAATTGCTTGCTTTTAATGCCTGCCTATGCTTATATATCTGTTAAAGGGATAGTTAATCCCCCCCCAAAAAAAATCTGTCATCATTTATTTACAGTCATGTTGTTACAATCCTTTTTGAAAGTCTGTGTTCTGATGATAAACACAAAGGAAGGACATTTTACAAACAATGTTTTTAATAATTATGCATATTATTAATATTAGTCACAAATAATTACAGTAATTTTGTTAACATTAATGCTTTAAATTCCTGAATGTAATTAATTTATGCAAAGATTTACTTATTTGGTCTTACTTTAAAGGGACATTTCACTCTTTTAAAATTTGCAAATTTTCCAGCTCCCCTAGAGTCAAACATTTGATTTTTACAGTTTTGGAATCCATTCAGCTGATTTCTGGGTCTGGCGCAAGCACTTTTAGAATAGCTTAGCACAATCCATTGAATCCGACCAGACCACCAGCATCGCACAAAAAAACAACCAAAGAGTAGTGATATTACGCACTGCCCAAAGTCCCCTGCTATTGAAAGGCTCTGTCCCAAATGGCACACTCCGGACTTGTGGTCCTCCTCAGAGTCCACACTTTGATGGCATCACGTAGTCCAGACTTTAGGGACCCTTGATGCGAGTCCACGTGGGTGCACCGGAGTCGTAGCCTGAATCCCAAACCGCCCACCTCCACACCACACAGCACGCAAAAAGCGCTACTTTGCGTACTATATAGTATGGAAGTAGGCGGCCCGGGACCCAGCCGTATTTTGGGACAGACTCGAGCATCACACCGGAAATGGAAGTTGGCCGTCAGTGTGAATTCCTCCCTTCCTTCGTCTGATTGGTCTGATTGCCCTTTCGCAAGGACTTCTGGGTTGGTAAAGTGTGCGAAGCCTGCTGCAGTGCGGGCTTTGCTGAAGGCCGCATCAAGGGGGCAAAGGAGGCGCTGATGAGCACACTTTAAAGCGTAAAAATGACAGATGGGACACCCTACGGACTCGTAGACTAAGCGAGAACGCGCAATTTAAGGCCACGAGACTGAAAGTTTACATGAAGTGCGCCATTTGGGACAGGGCCAAAGTAATCAAGGGGACCATATTTCGGTCAGTGCGTAATATCAATACGCCTGCTTCAGCCATGTTACATCAGCAAAGTCACTGATTATTACGCCAGTTTGAGAGTATAGTTCTTAACCATATCTGCCTAGAAAATCGCAGCTTTTAATTTTCTGTCGGTCTTAGTACACGATGTAACTACAAAAGAGTCAAGTTTTAAATAGGAAAAATATCCAAACTCTTTAGTTATTTCTTAACGCGATGCCAATGGTCCAATCAGATTCAATGGATTATGCTAAACTATGCTAAAAGTGCTAGCGCCAGATCCCGATATCAGCTGAACGGACCCCAAACGGGCAAAAATCAAATGTTCAACTCCAGGGGAGCTGGAAAACCAGCACATCTTCAAAAAAGTGGAATTTTCCTTTAACCTCCTAAAGGCAGTGGTGTTACCAGATAGGGCTATCTAAATTTTATATACAAAATTAAACTCTTTAAAATTTTCTATTTAGACTAAACACATAAAAAAATGGAAAAACTCTCTAGACGATGCTCTGAAAAACGTCAAGTTTTGTTAGATTTCATGTTTCATCTCATTAAAACCACACCGTATATCATTTAAAACACCAGATGAATCAATCAGCAGGAGTCAGGGGTTTACATTAGAATCTTTTACTGATGGTTCAAACTCCTACAACCAGCGGATGAAATGACATAAAAAGATTCTTGTTTAAAGGCTTTGTTCCAGCCTGCCAATCACCAGCCTTACAAAGTCATATGGATTTGGGAGGTTGACATGTATCCCAATTTAAGGAGAACTGGAAAGAGGAGATGACAGTGGAACTGCAGTCGACAAGGAAAAAACTGCTTGTGTGATGGAGCAACAAAGCGATTTTAGGCTAAAAGTCAGTGATGATAAAAGACAGCATCAAAAAAGAAACTAAAATAAAGCAACTTTAAGCAGAAAATGAACAAACAAGCCTTTAGTCATATAAAAAGGTGAATGGGGACTAAGTTAAACTTTGACACCTGTTTTGCCCATGTGGGCGAGCATGCTCATAAGAGCTCCAAGTCTCAGCACTAACTATTGATCAGGTACAATAATGTAAGAGTGTGACCGACACAATTAATTTAAACACAGACCTGACATCGCATCTCCCGTCTGTTCTCAAGTTCACATTTTGCTCATAATCATCACTAAAAACGTGAAGCTGTAGGCAGTTCAAGATGATTTTTACATGCATTAACATACTTTTTACCAGTGGTTCTCAAACTGGGGTCCGGGGCCCCCAGGGGGGCCGCGAGATGGTGCCAGGGGGGCCCCAATTTTATGACATTTTATAAAATACATTAATTTATCATGAATTCTGTGTAATTAAACCTAAAAAAATAAAGCTACAAACCACCAGCACTACTTTGTATAACTTAATATGTGTTGTTTAATTAAAATGTTACATTTTATAACAGTTTTTGTCATAAATTTTCTTTGAAGGGTCCGTGAAGTAATGCACCGTACACAAGGGGGGCCGCACGCGGAAAATGTTTGAGAACCACTGCTTTATACCATGGGTCTGTTGAATGCTTTATTCTGATTGGCTGAAAAGTGTTCCATGGGTGTTGATTATTTTTCAGTAAACCGCACACCTAACCTGTCAAATGTCTTTAAAATACCCGCTTCGCATTGTGCCGCATTAACCACTAGGGCTGGGCAAATTTTTTTATTTTTCGATTAATCGTATTTTTTACGTGGTCGATTCAGAATCGATTCTCAAAGAGCAGAATCGATTTTTTCCCCATATTTTTTTCTGCAAACACTGAACGCAAGATTAACGTTAATCACTGTTCACTGTTATTTTTTTTATTAATATAGTATTTGTATTAAATCTATAATCATTGAGTTGAATCGAGAATCGAGTATAAAAACCGACCCGAGAACCGGAATCGAAAATTGAGTCGAGAATCGAATCGATAGCGTGCGAATCGAAATTGAATCGATCTGGAACATCTTAATCGATACCCAGCCCTATTAACCACTGGGTGTGCATTATTTTCTCATAATTCAATGGCCCGTTGTCAATTATTCCTTACATAATGTATAGCTTGAATTTAGCATTTGCCATATGCATAAGAGTAAACCACAGAATCACAGACATGGACACATCTCCACAGACATAATGTAGCACAAATATAAGTCAAAATCTAAATGAAAAGGTAAGACAAAAAAAGCAATATTTTATAAAAATGAATCATGCAAAAAATCAGTGTGGATGTTAACAGTTAGATTTACACAAGACAGAAAAATACAAAGACTCTACAAACGACATTTATAACTTCTGCAAACATTAAAAAATTTTAACATCTGGGATCATCAAACTAATTTGTAACAACTCCTACTTTCTGTAGTATTTAATCCCTAGAAAAGTCCAATGTTTGGAGAATTGTCTTTTATATCAAAACTTACTACAAAATTAACTTTGGCTTTAGAATTGGCAATCTGTAAACAGCACTTTATTGTAAAATTGTTACTTGGAACAAACAAGACATCCATAGTAAATAACAGAATATGAAAAGTTTTGCACTTGTAATTTGTGTTTGGCATGTCTGACCTTAGCACCATTTGTTTGTTTTTTTACATTTCCCAGACACATTTACCAGACATAACAACATTACCAAGCATGGCAAGTGCATCCACACTATGTATATATGATTTCCCAAGTAACTTCTACCTTTACCAACAATCTACACCTGTGTCTTGGTATGTTCTGTGCTGTGACCTCATAGTGACCCCTTCCCATGGTTAAGTATCTAAGCATGCTCGCCCCCACTGGCCCTCCAAAATATCAAAAGATGTCCGCAGTCTTCAAGTATTAACACAGATTGGGCGCTAAAGCCTCAGACACTCAATATTAGATCCTAGAATCTCCACAAAAGAAAAAAAAACAGATGAGCAGGTTATTGTTAGTTTGCATCCCCCCACAAATATAATATATATATAGATTAATATGCTCATAAATAAAAATTCAGTGCTGTAAAAACATCTCCGATTCCATAGGATCTGACCCATCATCATGTTTTCATCATTGACTTACTGCTGCTGTTCGGAGTATGTAAACCGTACTGGAGCATCTGTGTTAATAGTCCTTCATTGAGCGTAAAACACTGAAATGTGAAGACTTTTGCATTTTTTATTTGGTTTAACCGGAAAAATCCTTTCTTGTAGTTTTGTCCTGTGGATCAGGTAACAGTGTGTGTCTCTTTAAATGTGAGTTGTCCTGTAAGCGTCCGAGATCTTTCCCAGTGTGTGTAAATGAGGGATTTTTCCTGTAGTCTCTCGTATAGTGTTTTAGTACTGCGTCTATGTCGAGCAGCGCTCCACGTTGATGCCCTCCTCTGCGTGGACCTGCAGGTCGATGGGTTGTGCTGGTTGTTCTCCCGGTCGAGCGTTTAGCAGTGAGACGTTCCTTACGCAACCTGTGATGCCTGCGGAGAACTTCCCATCAGTTAGTGACTTCATGTCTGGAGCTCCACCTGGAGACAAAGCACAAGTGATCTTGTGTCATTACAGCGTTGTGGATCATATAGTGGTCGTCTGATCATTTGTGGGATTAAGTATTATACACACCCAGGTATATGTTGCCCTTGGTGTCCACCATGACGCTTTTGCCTTTTGATTGGCCTTGGTGGACAGATCCTCCATTGATCTGGAGGTAGCCATGTCTACCCGTTCTGTTCATCCCCCAAGCCAAATACAAAAATGAACAAATACTTAACATTATCAGCTGAAGTCTATACTATGGTTTTTACTATGATTAAATGAGGTAAAGGGAATTACCGGACAGCGGTGACCTTGTGCCACTGGCCGTCATTCACAGTCTCTCTTGACTCAATGTTAGCTTCTCCACTGCCCAGCTGATAACTTTAGGTGAAAAAAAATCAGCCTGTTACGTTTAGATCAGATACAATCTGCTTAACTAAGCAATTATAAATCTTTTATAATTGGATAAAATGTCATCATGTTTTGAGTACTCAAATGGAAAATGTATGGTGGTGGAAAAAATTAATCACTCACCTAAACACAACTCGTCCATTTTTTAAACCAAGACTTACGAAGTCTTTGCCCTTTCCTTGTTTTCCTGGTTCCTGAAAGTGTTGTCAATAGAAAATTGAAGTCAGTCTCTCATAAATCATTGGGAGGGAAAACAAAGCAAACCGAAGGCCAATGTGACACTATGTGGGTGATATGTATAAATAAATCAAAATGGCTCTTCTTATGACAATCTAAAATAAATAAATAAATAAATAAAAATCCTGCCCTGTGCATGAACTTTATCACAGTATGCACTATGCAAGATATATATCACAGTATGCAAGATAAATATCACAGTATGCAATATATATAAATTATATAATTTATATATAATATATATAAATTATATTTATTTATAAATATATATAATTTTTTTTTAATGAATCCCTGGGCAATGTCACTGGGTAGTATCCTTTAAAAAGGAACTATTATATACCATTTAGGTGCAGAAACCTATACATTTGGTATGAATATGTACCTTTGAGGTATTAATATGCACTCTTTAGTGCCAATACTGTACGTATATCTGAGGTACTGAAACTCGCCCCAGTGACAGCTAGGGACCATTTTTCCTGACAGTTTATGATAATTTTAAAAGCGTTATGATAAAAAAATATGAAGAATAGTGTTTATATAAAATGTCTTAATCACATAACACTGTAAAAAAGCCTAAAAATCACTTACAGTAACTCAAATGAATGAACTGAATAGGTGAAAAGCAAATGATACATGCAACTAATGAATGATAAAAGTGAAACTCAACAGGTGCATTTGAAAGCATGGCAGATGATGATTTAAAACATAATGGGGTCAATCAAAAGTGTTACACTCTTAAAAATAATGATGCTTCATGATGCCATAAAAAAGAACCATTTTTATCTAAATAGTTTCATAAAGAAGCTTTAACATCTGTTTTTACAAAAGGTTATTTGCTCTTCAAATTGTAAAAAGGCAAGAAATGTTTTTTTTTAAGAAATTTTGACTGAATGGTTCTTTAAGGAACCAAAATGGTTCTTTTATGGCATCGCTGTGAAGAAGCTTTTAAGGACTTTTATTTTTAAGAGTGTATAATTCAAATACTTTCTCAATGTTACATTATATTGCATTACAGCAGACATGCTTTATTATTTTGAGATGATTCATTCATGAAAATGGTAATGCAGATACACTGTGTTTGACTGAATGTGTGGAGTGGATACCTTTGTACTATCATGCTTCTTATGGACGCTTATAGCGCCTGCGGGCTCCTGAGAAGGATGAAGGTGAGTTAGGCAGGCAAACATGCAGTGCAGGCATTAAAAACATGCAATACTATTTCAATTTAGCTTCAGAACCAATTCACTTTCTTTAAAGGGACTTTCCACTTTTCGCACTGCCCGAAAAAACTCCCCTTGTTTACCCGGAGATCGGCTGAATGGATTCCAAACGGTGGGAATCGGGTGTTTAACTCGGTGGGAGCTGGAAAATGAGCATATTTTCAAAAAAAGTGGAATGTCCCTTTAAAGAAATGGAACTGTACACAAAGATGTGTAAAATAGCAGAGATCATAATCTGTGTTTGACATGAGATCCACGGGGTTGCACATACACTGTGAAACGTGGGGTCAAACTCAGCCCATTGGGTTATACAGTAATTTAACCTACTGTATGCTGGGTTGTTTCAACCCCAAATGCTAGGTTGTTGTTGTTGTTTTTTTGACCCAACAGCATTTTTTAGTGTAGGGGCTGCCCATCCACACAAACGTACCACTCCCTGCCAAAAGACGAGGCCGTCACTAGAGACAGTGTTGATCTCTAACTCAATGGTCTCTGGAGAATCAGGAGAACTGAAACAAATCAAACAGCTGTCAGTGTTGATCAATGCTTGACCATATATGGCAAAATATAAACATCCTTAAAGGCGGGGTGCATGAACACTTTGGAAAAGGGAGTCAGGCCGAAAACACACTTGTAGCCAATCAGCAGTAAGAGGAATGTCTACTAACCGACATCGTTGCCTGGGTTGCATATGTCTGGGGCGGGTCTATCAAAAGAAGGTCCAGATTCTATTGGGTTAGGGGCGTGTTTGTAGCCTGGGAAAACCCAGACAAGTTCCAGCAAATTTAGATTTGCTCTGCAAGTAGTCTGGCAAAGAGGCCATTCAAGCCCATTTCTAATTCAGAGAAATCGCGGCACCAATCAGAAACGTTGGGGCGGGCTTTACACGATGATGACAGCGCAGTGACGGTGAAGCAGATTTTGTACATTACAAAGATGGATGCCGCCATGGAACATCACTCATTCGAATCTGCTATAGCGTCTGTTTTAAGTGATTTAAACTTTTCCTTTTCGCTAAAACCCGTGCGAAGAACAACACTCAAGCCTTCATATCTAAAAAAGATGTTATCGCTGTCTTACCGACTGGATCCGGCAAAACTTTGTTATAGCTCTGCATACGTCATCTACTTCATCGCTCTGATTGGTTTTAGGTCTATCCAATTGGACACAGAGGCATTTGAGAGGCGTCCGTTGGTTTGGCCCCTTTGGAAATTATTTGTCTATGAAGCTTTGCCAGTCCATAATTCAGTTACTACTGAGAATGGTCTAGTTTTAACCAGGCTAGCGTGTTTGTTTAGGTGATTTCAAATGTCAACATTGGCTTTCAGAGATCATGCACCCTGCCTTTAAATGGACAGTTCACCCAAGATATTTTTTTGAAAATGCACAAACATTTTTTGTTTGTTCGTACAAACCAAATTTGTCACAGTTATATTCTAAGTATAACTTGTACAACTTGTGCATTGAAAGACATTCCTTTAAATTAATATTAAATCAAAATAATAAATTCCACATACCATTACAATTAATTTTGCATAGTGCTCTCACCTTCGGGGGAACATGGGCTTTGGAAGGGCAAGATACCCATTATCATGGAAATATGCAGAATGTTGAAGAGGAGAGTCTGCAAAACAGAACCACAAATGTTCACCACGTGCTTGTTATGTGTGTATTACACTGCCACCCTGTGGAGCTTCAGCAAACTACAGAACAAATGCACATCAAAACTCATCTCTGACAACACATTCAATCACAATCTGGATCATTTTGTTTGCTAGCCTTTGGGAATACTTTCAACTGCTGTACACCTCTCACAAGATCACATACATCAGTCTTGTTGCATTTAGAGAGATACAACGGTACAGTACAACAAAGGTAAATCACAAACATCCAACATCCATTTGATTCGTTATGAGATAAATGCAAATGAATGCCAGTAACAGTTACACGTTGACATTCACAGTTTGAAACAACAGTGCACATTCCTCACAAAAGCATTCGATTGGTCCATGTGATACCTGCAGAACCTTCAGGCAGTACCTCATGCTTCCCTTATTCAATGTTTTTGGCCTTAAACTCACCTGTGTGGCCACCTCAAGTGTGTAAAGGAAGGACATTCAGTGGTTAGTAATGATGACAGATGTTTCTTCACAATATGAGGACATTTCTTTACAGACTTTGTTGTAGACGAAAGAGGTGATAAAGAGATGACAAAAAGATTTCGGGAGGAACATAGAGATAAACTGAAACTGCGGCGAGTGACTGACCAGACTCCTAAATACTAAAGGGGAAATCTATGTAGTTTGTAATGCAGAGAAGTATACATGGGTTAGTTTTAAAACGGTGTCCCCTGTAAACGTTAAAATCCGTGTAAAGTCATTTCAGAGAATTGTTTCTAAACACATGATACATTTTAGAAATGTATTGCTGAAAACATTACAAAACTGTGAACTGTTACTAAATTGTGTGGAGTTACACGTTAAAACGTTTTTTTTTTCACATTTCTGTGTGTTAAGGATTATTTGGGCGTGGCTATCTGCGATAGAGACAGAGCGCATCACGTCATAACCCCTAATTTCCACCTACTGCGGAAAGGCTGCGGATCCGTTGCGGAACGGCGGCGGAGTCAATCGGTTTCCATTCAAGTCAATGTGTGTATTTCCACTGACTGCGTTCCGAATCCGTCACAGCAAAGGCCATCCGCAGCCCTCCGGCACAAATACGCAGAGCTTCTATTTTTGACGGATGCCAGACAGCTCCGCAGGGCGGAGCCATGAATTTATCGCGTGATCATACCTGAATTCGGGACAGGGGCGTTGCTAGACATAAAGCTCTACTGGGGCACGGGCCCCCCATTTTTTTTTTACTTTTTCTTAAAAACCTGCGGTGTGCAAGATACAATTTCCTTTGCTTAACCCACTATTCCAATATTGCAACGAGTACTGGGAAAGACAAACATTTATTTTAAAATATTTAAGTATCATCTTCATATATACATATATACAACATTATTAACATGTTTAAAGGCATAAAATGTTTATAATAATGGCAGGAGAGAAAATATTTTTATGCACATTTGCATTTTACATAACAATGATTAATAACTTTCTTTTTTCATTTTATGACTGCTACTAAAAAATCTATCTTAGTTACTGCTAACTATTTATGTAATGACCTAGAGCTAGTGAACTAAATATTAATTTCATATCTGAAAATACAGAACACAGTTTTTGTATGTGAACAATGCAATTTTATAGACTATTGACAGAGGTTTTTCTGAGATTTTCCCTCTAATGTTTGAGCCCTGACAGGGTAAGATGTTATGTGTCTTTACTCCCTTAAATTCATTATCTCTCATTTTTGCTTCCCTTTTCCTGCTTTGCACAAAACATTTCTGATGTCCATCACATGCATCAATGATCGGGTGAAAATAAGATTTTCATTATTATTTAGAAACGTACTTTATTCTCGTCATGTTTTCATAAACCAACTCAAGCGCGTGTACTTTGTATGCGGCTGCGCACGGCAAAACAGTCGCGTGCACGCCTCAATTCATGTCCGCGTCCGCGCACCAATTCATGTCCGTGCGCGGACGTGTCAGTGCAACTGCTGCGTCGCTTTTTCAAACGTGAATTGGGTAACTACATTCCGTTTTGCCGTGATTGCCTTTGTAAATGAATAAACTCGTTAACTGCTAAAATGTAAACTTGAGGTTTACACAGGGGCACAAAAGATTTACACTGGGGCACGTGCCCCAGTGAAAGGGGTCTAGCGACGCCCCTGATTCGGGAGATCTCGGCTGTTTCTCAATATGCGTTCTTCAGCGATCTTGCGTCCTCGTGTCCTCGCTCTACGTCATCATTAACGGTCGAAGTTTATTCCAATTCTCAAGAATGCAAGGACAGAGGACGCATGAAAATACCCGGATGTGTTCTTGATATCGAGGATGCATCGAGTGCAGACTTGCTGAAATCGCTTTACGCCCCAGAAGTCATTGCGGCAAAACTTCCGAGTTCGTTCTTCCAAGGTCGCCTGGCAAGACCGATCTCCACGAGGACGCAAGTCCGTTCTTTGCGTTCTTGGAATTGAGAAACAGCCCTCGTGTTGGGATCTGGGCTGGTTTGTAATAACGTCATAATTCAACGTCATAATGGGCGGAGACAGAACTAGATATCGCGCGATCTTCATGTGAATTTGCGAGAACTCACGGGTCCTCGTCACTTCAGCACGCAGCCGCTCTGCAACAAATACGGATCCAGTGGGTATTGGCCGACGGCGGAGCCGTAACGCAGCGGAGCCGATCTGCAGCCGTTCCGCAGTCGGTGGAAATCCGGGGTAACCTGAAAGCACTCCATCCGTCTCCATTGACTTTAGGCCCGTTCGACTTCACGAAGCGCCGCAAGAATCGACAGCCGGATAACGCCAAAGCACCGCGAGAGCGAGATGAAATATGATTTCTTGAATCATTCTCGCGGTACTTTGACGTCACCCGGCTGCCGGTCCCCGCGGCACCGCATAAAGCCGAACAAGCCTGTTGTATCGCAAGAGGCTGCCTCCTTGTCATTTCTGGCTTATAATAACAAAAAACAGAATAATGCCTAAAAGCTGCTGTGTGACAAGGTGTACAGCTAACAAGCCAAAAACCCAGAAATAAGTTTCTATAAGCTGTCGACACCCAAAAACGAGCGTTTATAAGACACAAAAGTGGAAACAGGCAACTTGTCATAGTACTACTAAAAAAGTAAAAAGTAAAAGAAATGCGCCCACTAGGGGGCAACGTAGTCGGCGATCCACTTTTTTCTCCTTAAAGGCTGGGTTTTACAGCTCAACAGCCTACAAAAACGTATTTATGGGTTTTTTGGCTTGTTAGCTGCACATCTTGTCACACATTATTCTGTTTTTTGTTACAAGCCAGAAACGACAAGGAGCCAGCCTCACGCAACACAAAGTGAATGGAGAAGGTTGAACTGCTTTTTTCCCCGGTGGGCGTGGTTTTCAAAAGATTAAGTAATGGGCGTGGTTTCAGCGCCACCATCGGATACGCCCCCCAGCGTTTAAAAGCAGAAAATGCATCTTATTTTTCTCAAATTTTAAGTAACTTCATTTATTGGTGTTCAATAATTATTCAAATTAGTCTGGGTGGTTAATAAAACATTTTGTGGTGTGACAAACTTTTAATATCACTTTACACAGACTTTAAAAATAATACCAGAGCTAACACCTCATACTTTATACATAGAATTCCCCTTTTTCATTTAGTTTGCCAATTTATTGTACATTTAGAAACTTAACATAGGAGACGCAAAGTGAAGATGAGTTCATTAGGAAACCCATTATTTTAGGGAGATATTTACAAGCTGGTACATTGATGCCATTGTACTATACCTAATTTACAAACAATTTCAGAGACAATGTCAAGTACCTATTGGATATTAAACAAAAATGCTTTAACAAGTTATATTTAATTGGGAAGCAAACTGCTTAAGATTTCAAGAGCCATCTTCAGAGAATAAATCCAAGTTTATTTCTTTTTTGTTTTGTAGCCTACTAGCAATTTTTTTTATTCAATCTGGGGTTCCTGTAGCTAAATTTGTAAAGCATTGTGTTAACAGTGCAAAAAGGTGGGTTTGATTACAAGATAGCGAGTTGCTTCTGATATAAGCGTATGGCAAATGCATATATGTAATGTACTATAACATAAAATTTGCTTGACTTTGGCACATCACCATGTAAATGTCTCCTAAAATAAAGTGCTTCTTTTCCCATTTTCCTTCGTTGTTCCCATCGTAACGGTTGGTTGTCATTGATATTTGGTGTTATTTGTGGTGTTATTCAATTTGCGGGCACAGGAGGACATTTTTCCCCTGGTTAGTGACGAGCGTGTCAGGCAGTCTGGAATCATACTGTACCATTTCCCCCACTACCCTCCAAATTCTGCAGCTGCTCGGAGAAGCTGGAGTCCTGCCCTGTGTTTGTGAGATATAGCCATGAGAGTGAAGGGATGAGAGGACATTCACACATGGCCAACACGCTACTGCTGGATGATGTTAGTTTGACTGATGTTGCAATGACAAGTTATAAAGAATAATTTCCCTCTAGTGCTTTATGGTGAATCATTTACAGCTGTGGTTCAGTTTTAATGCAAGGAAATGCCTTTACTTCCACTGAGAAAGCCAATGATTACAACATGACAATCGGGGCAAACTATGTCTAAAGAGACCACTATGTCGTCAACAAAAACAAACAGTATTACATAGTCTTAAAACCAATGTGCAAAGCCTCGCATATATATGATAGTGTTTACCTAACTGACAATATAAAAGGTGTTTAATGTACAATACTGTGAAAAAGTTTTAGGCCACCATGCCACTATTAGTTTAGTTGTTTTTGCAATGCAATACAGAAAAACAGAATAAAATAATTTAGTTTATTTAAATTACTTAAACCTTATTGAAATTAGAAACATTAGAAAAATTCTAATGTAAAGAATTTAGTCTCCCTAAAAGAGTACAAGATGTGCTTAGTGCAAAGAAAGGTCACACCTAATACTGACTTTTGCTTGAAGAAGCCATTTTATTCTAAAAATGATTTTCTTAAAGGGGACATGTCATAAAAATCTGCCTTTTTCCATGTTTAAGTGCTATAATTGGATCCCCAGTGTTCGTATCAACCTAGAAAATGTGAAAAAGATCAACCCAGTAACTTAGTTTTGGTAAACCATTCTCTGCAAGCATGTGAAAAATAGGTAATTGAAATTTGTCTCCCCTTGTGATGTCAGAAAGGGATAATACTGCGCCTTAATCTGGACTATCCAACCACGACACTGCCATTTAGTGCAGAACAGCTCATTTGCATTTTAAAGGAAACACCCAAAAATTGCACATTTTTGCTCACACCTACAAAGTGACAATTTTAACATGCTACAATAAATTATCTGTGGGGTATTTTGAGCTAAAACTTCACATATGTACTCTGGGAACACTAAAGATTTATAAAAAAAAGTATTTTTTCTATCAAAAGGTCTATCAAAAGAAGGTACAGATTCTATTGGGGTAGGGGCGTGTTTGTTTAAGTGATTTCAAATGTCAACATGGCTTTCAGAGATCATGCACCCCGCCTTTAACAGGTTACAGCTTTCACACATTATACATAAGCAGCATGGTGCAGGGAATAACAATTTGCTTGGAACTATACTCTCATTCTGGCGCAACAATCAAGGACCCCGCTGCCGCACCATGGCCGCAACAGGCGTAGTGACACCACGCAGTGCCCGAAAATAGTCCCCTGCTATTAAAAGTTACTAGGAGGTCTGTTTTCAGGCACTGCGCAACATCATGTGCCACCCGCAGCCACGCCACAGAAGCAAAGTCCCCGACCACCACGCCAGAATGAGAGTGTAGTTCCTAGCCATATCTGCCTAGTTAATCGCAACTTTTAATTTTCTGTCAGTCTTAGTACAAGATGTAACTACAGAAAAGTCAAGTTTTAAATAGTAAAAATATATAAACTCTTTGGTTATTTTTTAGCGCGATGCTAATGGTCTAATCAGATTCAATGAATTATGCTAAGCTATGCTAAAAGTGGTAGCGCCAAAGCCGGAGATCAGCTGAATGGATTCCAAAACGGTAAAAATCAAATGTTTAATTCTAGGGTAGCTGAAAAATTATCCTATTTTCAAAAAAAGTGGAGTGTCGCTTTAAGCTGTCTATAGCTACTATTCATGGTTTGGATTTTGTTCTGTGTCGATTTCGTAAATGTAATGCCCCCCAGTTTCAAGATGATCAGGTTTGTAATCATTTTCAATAGCTGCTTATGCATGTGGTGTGAAAAAGGCTTGAAATAGTACATAGGGAGGGTAAAGACGCAATGCAAAACAAAAGCATCAAGTTGTACACAGACCTTTCTCACAGTGTCGTCCTGTGTATCCAGCAGGACACACACAGAACTTATTAACACAGGTGCCACCGTTCTGGCACTGAGATGAAACCCGACAGGCCTCCTTCACTACTTCACAGCGGTCACCTTAAAAACACCAACAACAAAGAGAAACTGAACAACTATAAACAATTCCTTTCCTGATGCTTTAAGAGCAAAAGATCTGAAAACATTAGGTTTATGCTACGTACAGACCAAACGCGGGGCATCACGTTACTCGCTCTAGATTACTCGCGGGATTTAACTTCGTGTCATGCAAATTTTTCACTTGAGTTGAATATTTTCAACTTGGGCGAAGATATGTTTGATGCGTATTGCCTGTGTTTTTGCGGCAAACGCGCCACCCCATCTGATCGCGTCTTTGCATTGACTTTGTATGTAATCTACTCGCAGAAATCATTGAACTCGCATTTGGTGTGTATGCCCCAATATTTAATCAAAATTTCAGGTTGGTGCTTTTTACAGCACATTGATTCTGAGAGTGCAACACGGACATAGCAGGTACAGTAACAAACCATGACTGTGATGTAAACTTAAAGTTACAGCATGCAAATAATAAACTCGGCGACTCACCCTCATATCCCTCTGAACATAAACACTGATACTCATACTCAGCAGTGGACATACAGGTGCCTCCATGCAGACAAGGCCTGCGATCACATGGCCTGTCGACTTGGCTACATTGCCTGATGGATCTGTTCTCAGTAAAGCTGTAGGAAATATCCACCTTCTTTCCATTGATGAAGACCTGTAAAGAGAACATGATTCTAAAATGAGCTCTGTTTTAAAACAGTAAACATGTATGCAAACAATGTCTGAAGACTCACCTCTCCTATGCATCCTTCAAACAGCATGCTAACGTTTGCAGGTTTAGGCAAGATGTCCATGCTGGGCACTCCTCCCAGATACATAGCTGTGAAGATATTAAGACCCTGGGCTTTGCCTGGAGAAGAGCGTGAGATCTCCCGAGCATGGTCCACCTTTAAGGAACCGTCTTTATCGAGCCGCTCTGCCACTACGCGATGCCACTTATTCAGAGACACGGGATCTTGACTGCGCAGAACAGCTTGACCTGAAAGCATGGAAAGATACCCAATTATTATTGTGATATGCATCAATTGTCATGCATCACGATTGTTCTCATAATCACCTGTTCCAAGTTCATAACGAAATTCGACATGTCCATTCACCATGGACAATGTGACAAAGTCCTCCACTTTCACCTTCTGGCCACCACAGAAGAACATCAAACCATCTGGATCCATAGGCTTGAACTCCATCTCAATCCGGAGGTCATTATGAACATTAGTAAGAGGAGGATAGGCAATATAAGAATCCTCTCCATCAAACAATGGAGTCGTTACCAGAGCACCTGGGATTGGGATGAAAACGGTAGTAAGAACCAAGACAGACCTTATAGATCTTCACATACTGTATGATTATATACGTAGTGAGCATTACCATCCATGCATTTGTCTCCAGACTTGCCCAGATGACAGCGACACTTGTATCCGAGACCATTGGGATTGTTAATGCATGTGGCATCTGGTCCACACGCCTCTGTTGTGGGCAAGAAATATGAATGAAGTGTTGAGGTTTGCCACTTGACATGCTGAAGCATTACCTTAGTGTGCATACTAACCACTGTGGCAGCGCAGAGAGGAGTGATGCTGGCAGTTGCTGCCTGTGTATCCTCTCTGACAATTGCATTTGTAAAGACTGGCAACAGAATCTTCACACTTGCCACCATTCTGAAAACAACACGTGACTTCGGTTA
Organism: Misgurnus anguillicaudatus; assembly: GCF_027580225.2. NCBI lineage: Eukaryota > Metazoa > Chordata > Actinopteri > Cypriniformes > Cobitidae > Misgurnus > Misgurnus anguillicaudatus. Next base: position 19,587,229 of record NC_073349.2, read on the forward strand.
TTTGGTTTTCTAAGATAGTATACACCATTAGAAGGGCTCTCAAATATATATGGACACTTTAAAAATTTGAAAATGTATTTGCATTACAAAAATATGAAGGCATTTATTACAGGGTTCCCACTCCTTAGTTAACTTTAAATTCAAGGACGTTTCAAGGATTTTCCAGGTCCAATACCCTCAAATTGAAGGGCAAAATGTGGGGACACATTTCAAGAGAGAGCAAGGTTACATTGTGCTACCTTTTAAGATACATTGTTACAGTTCCCTTTCGAGGGAACTCGTGCTGCGTCACTGCGGTGACACTTTGGGGACGCTTCCGGGGTAAGTGCATCTGAATGTTTATATCAAATTCAACCAATTGTGAGGCTTAATGACAAAGAGAGGGTGACGCGGGAGCCAGGAAGTATATCGCTATCTGAAATATTGCCAAAGACGGCGTTACAGGGATGCAGGAAGTATGGCAAGGGAGAGACGCAGGGTCTCGTTCCCTTCTCAGGGAACAACAGTTACATACGTAACCTGAGACATTTTCATGTGTCAAATACAACTATGCAAAAAAGCATTTTGGTATGAATCAACATTCGCATACAGAAGATATAAGCATTTAAAGCAAACAGTTTAGCACGTGTGCTTAAAAGGCTACACATTTTATGATATCCTACACTACACAGGGAATAATATGGATTTTTTTCAAGAAAACTTGCATAAAATAAATTCAAGCACTTTCAATAACCTGTATCTATGTATGTATATTTTCAAAAACTTCCCAGGGCCTTATTTCCCCCAGGTTCTTTCAAGGACCTGTGTGAACCCTGTTATTTGAAAGAAATGGCAACCCCCCACTCCCCAATTTTTGGCAGGGTACATTTTATACTTAATAGTTTATTTGTGACCACTGTACAGTATATGTTGATTTCAGGAATATTTTTGTTTGTAGGGGTTTACCTGGCATGGTAGGTCCTTGCAGGTGGGACAGTTTGAAACTCCAACAGAACTTTTCTCGAGGTCTTTGAAAATAACCTCATCGCCTTGAATAACCAACTGCTTGATACAACCTTGACAAAACATATAAACCAATATTCAGTGAAGAAAATACATAATAACGTTGCACCTAATATTCTCCACAAGTCTTTATTGCACAAAATACACATGTAATCGAAAAATATAATATATTTCTTACCAACAAACCCTGTCTTGATTTCTGCGGTTTTGGCGATCAAACTGTAATTTGGATAGCCACCCACAAACAGCTCCTCATTCAGATCCAAGCCCTTGAATTTTCCCTACATGGACACAGCATGTTTTTTTTTTTGCATTATTGTCATTACACAGTATCACAATCAGTAATATGAGACTCAAACAAAACTAATTTGTGTTAATTCAGGATGAGTTTCGGGGGGTGTACCTGTGAGCTTCCATTAACAGGATGTTCTCCATCCACAACAAGTGAACCGTGCGTTAGGTTCCTGTGGAGCTCTACAGTGTGGAACTCACCCAGTTTAATGGAAGTAGGGTATCGAATATTAGCCATCCCAGAGCCAACGTCAAACCTGAGGAACGTAAATATGAACATAACATGATAAAAAGGCTTTTGTAAGGTTTCCACAATGTTAGCACTATTTATCAATGAGATGTATACTTTATGGCAGGATTACTGAGCAATAATAAAACATACCTAAACTCAGGACGGCCGCCTACCAGGCCAAAAGATATGAAATCAGCACCGGTGGTCCTCTTCTGTCCATTATAAAGGATCATACCTGCACATGAAGTGAAAAAGTAGGTGCAATGCTACAGTATGAATTTGCCCTAACTAACCAAACGCTCTAACAATGCTGGGTTGCGTTTTAACTCATGGCTGGGTCAGATATTAACAAACCAAACTGTTTGGTTAAATCATGGGTGGGCATTCCTGGTCCTGGAGGGCCACTGTCCTGCAAAGTTTAGCACCCTAACCTGAAATATAATCAAAGGCAAATCTCTTTTTTATTGTTTCCTAACCTTTGTAAGGCGCTCTGGATAAAAGTGTCTGCTAAATGCCCAAATGTACTTGGAAATGAGACTCAGTTGTGTTTGATTAGGGTTGGAGCTAAACATTGCAGGACAGTGAACCTCCAGGACCAGAAGTTGGGTTTGTCCATATTTTCCCCAACCATAGGGTTAAAATAACCCAGCATGTTTTAGAGAGTTTCTCTGTCTTTGTAAGCTGACAGTTAGGTAGCATGCTGAGGGAAAAGCTGTTGGCTTATGGAAGCAGCGTGCGCTGCCACGTTTAGCATCTCACATTATTGCCAACACAAGCCACATGCATGGGCACATGCCATGACTCTGCCCTGCCTTTATCACTTGGCCATATTGACTGTAAGCTACTGTGTGTAAACATCATATCACGCTGTGTTTTCAGTTTGTGTTGTTTTCACTATCAAAGGATGAAGATATATGAAGAATATACTAAACTTTTGAGGGATATACTAAACTTTTGGCTATAAAGAATCAGTGGTTAAAATTACTTTTTCTAGATGTTTGGCAATGAAAGATGGTTCAGTACCCACTTTATTTGGAACAACATGCGTCTCTTAACCACAACCTGTTAGTATGATTCTAGCTACATACTTGCTTAAATGAGTGTATAAATGTTAATGTCTGTCGTTGTTTTTATAACCTGGACTAATAATGAATGATGTGTATTGATGTTGTTTTTAAACTCTTAATATACTGTTAGAGAGTCACGTTAGCAAGCGGTTAACGCCTGCTCACTTACGGTTATGCTATGAGCCGATTAGTTTACATAAATGCTTAAATGAGTGTAAAATGTTAGTTTCTATTGTCATTTTTATTGCTTGGATTAATGATGAATGATGTCGTTGTTTAAACTCTTAATATACTGTCAGAGAGTCACGTTAGCAAGCGGCTAATGCTCACTTACGGTTTTGCTATGACCCGGTTAGCTTACATAAATGCTTAAATGAGTGTAAAATGTTAGTTTCTATCGTCATTTTTATTGCTTGGATTAATGATGAATGATGTAGTTGTTTAAACTCTTAATATACTGTCAGAGAGTCACGTTAGCAAGCGGCTAATGCTCACTTACGGTTTTGCTATGACCCGGTTAGCTTACATAAATGCTTAAATGAGTGTAAAATGTTAGTTTCTATCATGTTAGCACTAGGTCAATACATGTTGCACTATTGTTGGTCTGTGCCACTGATCTGTGGTCTGTGCGGAGACTCAGTTGACCAATCAGAGCAGAGTAGGCTACTGAAAGGTGGAGTTTAGGCAGACTAAGTCGTTGAACGGCTTCACGTGAATCGTTTGGGATCTCTGAGAAATGGGGTAATTTTAAATTTATATTTTGAGAAAATGACAGTGTTTTTTGACCTTACATGCATTTAAACCTGTTGTCCGGGACTTATAAACAGTGATAGGACGCTTAAAATTGGCATCCTACTGGCTCTTTAAAATGAACTACAGTACCAAGCTTGCTGAAATATGACATTTTCCTATTTTATAACACTTTTCTATACAGTATATTGCCTTTGAATATTTTTTGCAAAGGCTTCAATCACCAATTTAACCATTTCTGTATACAGTACAGTAGTTCTAGATTATGAATACATACCGGATAACAGTTTAAACAGCAGTCCAACCACACTATACCTATTGCACATTTAAGCACTGTAAAAAAGCTGTTTAAGCTTCAGTCAGTTCATTATATCATTCTTGCATCATGCTTGCAATCAACCAACTCAGCGAGAAGCAGAAAAGTCTTAATGAACATTATAATCTGCCGTCATGCCTGCATATGTTCATAAGTGCCCTTCTGATGAATATGCTGAGCTGCATTGCTGCATGGTTAACAGCTCTTCTGAGAACCAATGGGCAGCGCCTGCTACAGCATTATTAAATCCTGCAGCAGGTGCACCCAGGTACATTCTCAGTCAAGCAACCAGACTCACCGGAATATAAAATGAGCCCTTCATACCAATAAGATGTGAACAAGGGTAAAAAACAAAAGGAGAGAAGTGTTTACTCACAAACATTTAAAGAAAACTGGACATAGATTTCATCAAATAGAGTGCATCTTTATGCATCTACAGAGATGTAGTACTGGTCATTACATTTAAAGGAACAGTTATCTTTCCAAACCTGTATGACTTTCTATTTTGCATGCAACATTAAAGGGGCATGGCACAAGACTTTTTTAAGATGTCAAATAAATCTTTGGTGTCCCCAGAGCACATATGTGAAGTTTTAGCTCAGAACACCATATAAATAATTTATAATAGCATGTTTAAACTGCCACTTTGTAGGTGTGTGCAAAAATGTGCCGTTTTGGGTGTGTCCTTTAAAATGCAAATGAGCCGATAAAATTCAAACACTGATCACAATGATGGTGGTTTGTTGCAATTAAAACTTAATAATTAGTGCTTTTCTCTGCACTAAATGGCAGTGTTGTGGTTGGATAGTGCAGATTAAGGGGCGGTATTATTATAATAAGAGCTCCTTATGACATCATAGTTAGGGTTAGGGTATTTTTTCATGTGCTTGTAGAGAATGGTTTACCAAAACTAAGTTACTGGGTTGATCTTTTTCACATTTTCTAGGTTGATAGAAGCACTGGGGACCCAATCATAGCACTTAAACATGGAAAAAGTCAGATTTTCATGCCATGGCCCCTTTAAATAAATTGTTTTGTATTAAGTTATCCTGTAGAATAGCTGGTCCCCATCCACTTTAATCTGCCAGATATAGATTTTTTGCATTAAATCCATACAGGCTTGTAATGACATTTTTGGTTAAACTTTAGTTTCAACACATAAACACGAAAGCCATTAAGAATTGCATAACCTTTCAATATAAATGTGCATGTGTACTGCTTTTGAGCATCCTTACCGTCAACATTATCCGGCCTGAAGGTAATTTTAATGCTGAATGCTTTGTAAGAGTTTTTGATGGTCGGCAGTGTGAGGTAAGAGAGAGGCTCCTGGGTAAATTGAGGCATCACTCTCTCATGAAAAAAAAAAACATATGAAGAAACAGTCTGTATTTACAGTTGAAGCAGAAATGCATAACGTCAAAAAAACATAATCCTGTTATGTCAGTGCTGTATAATAGTAAAGAATGCAGAAAGACACACTTTGACACACTTGACCCCAAAATGTATCTCAAGCAGAAATATTTGATAATGTCTGATAAGTGATAGTTGACCAGGTGTGCCGTAACTGTAGTACAGATTTATGTTCATTTATTTGGTTCATGTTCAACCACAGACATTACATAATGATACAGATATAAAGGTACTGCCGTCACTAAGCCATGATTACAGACAAGCAGCACCGTTAACTGCAGATCTACAGTAGAAAAACTGTAATTATAGATTCAACTGTCACAGGAAAGACATCCGAGCTCCTGTTTTAAGTTGCATAACATGTCATTGATGACTCACCATGAACCAGGAGTTTAGTAAAGGCCTCGACTTTCCCATGCTTATTGGCAGCTGTGCACACGTATAGTCCAGCATCTGTATGTGTGACCGCGGGAACTGTCAGTACATGACCATCCTGTCTGCACTTGGATGGCAACTCGTTGTCCACCTTAAAAAAAAACATACATTCAGTGTATGTATAATGTTTTGAATAATATCGGTATGTATAGGTAATAGGTTATTTATAACCAAAAATAAAATTGATTCTGCTGCTGTGTAAACGTAGTCATGATTTAGTTAAATTTAACACAAACCTCTTAAAGTGACATATTTAAAAAAGAAATTCCTGTGAAAATAATTTCTTCAAGCCATAAAATAGCTTAAATGTAGCACTACATCCTTGTTACTTTTAGGCTACGTTTACACAGAAACGATCTGAAGAGAAAACGCACAAGTGTTGTTGCGTTATCAATTTTTTATTCTGCGTTTTGGGGGTGAAATCTGCGTGCATATGGTAAAGCAAAAGTGTGTGATATTCTATGTAGTATGCACTCCAGGCGGCTAGGTGGCAACGTGAAGCACTGACACACAACAACAACAACAAGTCCACGCGCCTGCGTACAACCTTCTTCCTTATTCTCCCAGGTCTCGTCCAAAGGGGTCTGGTTTGCCTCCGACGAATTGGCGCATCAACAATTTGATAGAGGTAATTAATGCACCTTCTCTAATCAGAAATACTATCTGTGAATATTTCGTACAACTGCTAAAAAGACTCTTGTATATTTATCAGAGCTGCTATGGCAACTTGAAGGTCTGATGTATGGAAATAATCCGACATGTTCATTGTTATTTTTTCCTGAACTGGCGCATGCCTCTGCCGTAAACGTGTACGCGAAGAGAGCCACCACGAGCAGACTTTGGTTTTTACCCTTTAGACGGGAACGCAACGGTAGAGCGTTTTTAAGATTTCCACTCTGGAGAGTAATTTCACTTTTTAGCAATTTTAAGCCCCAAAAACGCCGTTGCCGTGTAAACGAAAGGCACTTCCGATAAAATATTTTTGTGTTTTTTTCACCCTCGAGCGTTCTCGTGTAAACAGGGCCTTAGTATACACAGTTTCATAAATATGCAAATTAATCTCCGCCTCCACTCAATTACACCAATTGCTGCTAGCCAGTCTCAAGAAATGATGTACCTATACTGTCACGAATTTCCGTGTTTTTTTGTGATTGTATCACAAACTTCTGTTTTTTGTCATTGCCACATATTGGTTACTCAACTGCTTTTTCCAATTTTCAAATAATTGTCGCTTCGGTTTAGGGTTAGATTTGGCGTTTGTGTTAGGATGTCACTTTAAATATTGGTTTATGCTATTTTTTTTATATTTTCTGATTTTTAAAACATTGTCGCCTGGCGTTAGGGTTAGAGTTGGGTCTGGGTAAGGATGTTATTTTATGTAAATGTAACCCTAAACCGAAGCGACGATGGTAAGAAAATAGGACAAAACAGTTGAGTAACCAATACGTGACAATGACACATAAACAGAAATTCATGATACGATCACGAAAAAACGCGGAAATTCGTGACAGAAACATGAAAAAGAATCCAAAAATTACGTGACTATAGGTACGTAATCACACGTTGACATTATTGGTTACTTGTGAGGCCGAAAACAGGGATGGTTTCAATTCAAATTACATTTTTAAGCTTGTGTTTGGAGAACTGCAGTTTAAAATCACCATGAAATTGAAATTATTTTTTTAAGGAAAATACTGTAGTGTTTTTTATATACTGTATATAAATGACTTATCTGTGCACTTCATCATTTTTAAAAAATGTGTCCACTTTTTTAGCATAGGGCAACATAACAACATGTAAAAAAAGAGTTACCTTTGACCATGTGATGGTTGGAACTGGATATCCAGATGCTATGCAGGGAAAGATCGCATCGGAGCCCACTGTCACTTCCTTTGTCTCGGGTTGTGCAGCGATCTCAGGCAAGGCTACAAAATACATAATCTTCTCATTATGAAGACTCACAATCATGCTATTGTACTGAATCTAAGTGTTTACCAAACTCTACAATAATGGCTAAAGAATCTGGGTATAATAATAAATCAATAAACCCATGTACTAACCCTGGATTTTGAGGTCGACATCGGATTGCACAGAGCCCACATTGTTGGATGCGGTACAACGATATTTTCCCCTGTCTGCTTCGGTCACCTGCTCAATCCTCAAAACATTCCCCTTCACCACAACATGATTGGGAAGAGTGCCCCCCACCTTACTCCACCTCACCGACGGCTGAGGATCACCCTCAGCATGGCATTCAAACTCCACTGAGTTCCCCACCATCACCGTCTGCACTGATGTGCGCACATTGATCATCACTTTTGGAAGAGCTGTGAAGAAAAAAACGTAGAACTTGGGGAACTGATTTATAATGTACAGTAACCAAATTGAATACTCGGTCTGTTGAAGGACCTTGAATGGTGAGTTTGGCACTGTCCTGAGCCTGTCCGTACAGACTTCTTGCTCTGCACGTGTAGATTCCCTCATTGCTTTGCTCAAGGTTCTCGATTCTGTCCAAAGCAAATGTTGTTAATAAAAGACATGCAAAATAATTAGACAAAAATACCAAAATGGTTTGTAACTGGATTTTTTATTTTGTATTCCATTTATATGTATTCCATTTTTGGTGCCATACGACAGTGGTTCCCAAACTTTTTCAGCGTGTGTATGGTGCGTTCCTTCGCGGCCCCCCAAAGAAAATTTGTGACAAAAAATTTTCTAAACTCAACATTTTACTAAAACACATATTAAATTATACAAAAAAGTAGTGCTTTTGGTTAGTAGCCTTATTTTTTTATGTTTAATTACACAGAATTCATGGTAAATTAATGTATTTTATAAAATGTCATAAAACTGGGGCCCCCTGGCACCATCTTGCGGCCCCCCTGGGGGCCCCGCCCCCCAGTTTGAAAACCCCTGCCATAGGACATAAACAAACAAACAAACAAAAAGTCTAGTAGTTTCAATTATCATCTTTTTTTGTAAGTGGGATTTAAAACCCACCTGCCCCCTTGGTCTGAATGGGAATGATGCTTTTGGATTTGAGGTGTCACTTACCTGAGCACTCCATTATAAATGTGATGATTTGGTGGTAGAACTCCGCCCTCCTTCAGCCACTCGATCTGAATCTGAGACCCTCCTTTAGCAGAGCAGGTAAACTCCACAGCGCTCCCAAGAGCCTTCACTTCCACCTGAGGGGACACTTTTATAGACAGGGGTGCTGCGAACAGAGAGAGCATAAAGTCAATTTACATTTATTAATTTAGCAGACACTTTGAACCAAAGCAACTCGCAGTGCATTCAACCAATACATATTTATCCGTATGTGTGTTCCCATGACCTTTGAACTGCTGACACAATGCTCTACTAATGAGAACACTAATACTAATAATTTGTGAGACTGACAGAGTGCACAACACAAAAGTACTCACATCGGACAGAGACTCTGGCCAGCGCTTCGCTCGTTCCGACCTTGTTGCTGGAGATACATTTGTACGTCCCTGCATCGCTATCTGTGGCCAGGTTGATCTGAAGGTCTCCTCCCTGCACCTGAGCGGTACGAGGCAAGGTGCCATTGACCTTACTCCATTCATAGCGCAGCGGTGGGGTACCATGGGCCAGGCACTGCAGACGAATTACTTCACCCACTCGCACCGACAAGTCGTCGGGCAAGGAAGTGGCATAGGGTGGGGCTGTGTCGCGCAAAGAAATGTCAGTTAGAGGATGTTGAAGAATTTACAAGCTTTGCTTTACAAGAACCTTAACCTTAGTTAACTTCAAATTCAAGGACCTTTCAAGGACTTTCCAGGTCCAATACCCTCAAATTTAAGGACTAAATATGGGAACACATTTCAAGTGAAAGCAAGGTTACATTGTGTTACTTTTAACGATACATTGTTACAGTTCTGTTTCGAGGGAACTCGCGCTGCGTCACTGCGGTGACACTTTGGGGACAACTCCAGGGGTAAGTGCGTCTGAATGTGTATATCAAATTCAACCAATGGTGAGGCTTAACGATAAAGACAGGGTGACGCGGGAGCCAGAAAGTATATTGCTATCTGAAATATTGCCAAAGACGACATTACAGGGACACAGGAAGTATGGCAAGGGAGACACAGCGTCTCGTTCCCTTCTCAGGGAACAACAGTTACATACGTAACCCGAGTTGTCAAACACAACTATGCAAAAAAGCATTTCCCAGGGCCTTGAATCCCCCCCCCCAGATTCACAAACTTTCAAGGATTTCAAGGACCCGTAGGAACCCTGTATATGGTTCACATATCTACTCTGGGGAGGGACACTAAAGATTTATTTTACATCTTAAAAACGTCCTATGAATTGTCCTCTTTAAACAAACAAGGGAAAATAAGAATCATCTATAAACAAGTACAGCTTACTGTCTACTTCCAGCATGATGGTGGCTTCACTGACGCCCATGTGGTTAGTGGCATTGCAGACATATTGACCTGAATCCTGACGACCCACATTAGACAAAACCAGACTGTTGTTAACTATCTTGTGTCTCCAAGGCAGAGAAGACCGTTCTTTAGACCAAGTTATGGTGGGCTTAGGGAATCCTAAGAACAGTAAGAGAGGTCAGAAGTCATCCATGTGTGCATTAGACACTGACACGTTTATATCAGCATGTGCTATTATTACTCTTCATTAACAGCCATAGCATTCAACAATTGGATGTGGTTGTACCTACCATGAGCTTCGCAGTGAAGTGTGGCGGTCGATCCCTCTACCACAACTATCATAGGCTCACGTACGATGACTCTGGGAATGGTTGGTATCTGAGGTCCACCTTCTACGATCACATCTACTCGAGTCTCAGTTGTGCCCTGGTTGCTCTGTGCCGTGCACACATATGTGCCCGAGTCTTCTGGGCGTGCAACTAAGATCTGAATACAAAACATACTCGAATTACAATGTTTTTACTCAGTAAATCGTGATAGAATGTAAAACAGGGTCTTCATTTACCAGAAGAAAGGTCCCTTAGTTTATACGCAGTAAGTGCCAGCCAGACTTAAAATACTACACTCAATTTTATACAGTATTACTATAAAATTTCTGAATGAATCTAAATTCAATATTGTCTGAAAGTGATTGCTTATCACCTGCATAATAGCACTTGAATCAGCAGGCACAGGGCTGGTCAGCATTGTCCTGCGATTATTGTCCAGTCTGTGCCATCTGACTGAAGGTCTCGGCTCTCCAGCGGCCTGACACTCAAGATTGATGGGATCCCCAACCCGAACTCGCACCGGTCCTGTAGGTGTTACTACAGCCTTGGGAGATTCTGTAAAAGAAATCAAGAATAAACATCATATTTCTGAGACCTTTATTTATTTACTTTGAACCATATAAGTTAGTGGCAACATAGTTAAATGTGCCATGTTTCATTTTTGTTTGTGCATTTGCAATAGTTATGACTGAATGATCAAACTTGTATTACAAACTTGTTTTTTCTTTGAAACACAAAATAAGTCATTTTAAAGATACAATGAAAGTTAATGGAGACTGGGGATAGGAAGCTACAAAAAAGCACCATAAAAGCATCATAACTAGAACTTATGACTCTTATGATGAATGTATGATAGTCCAGCTCTTCTGAAACAACTGTATGACTGCAGTCACCATTTACTTTCATTGCATCAAAACGAGCAGCTGAAAATGTCTGTATTAAAGGGATAGTTCACCCAAAAATGAAAATAACGTCATTAATGACTCACCCACATGTCGTTCCAGGGTCGTGGGGCCTCCGTTCATCTTCAGAGCACAGTTTGGGATGTTTTATGTTTAGTCTGAGAGCTTGTTGACCCTTCATTGACAATCTACGTATGGTATACTGTCCATGTCCAGAAAGGTAATAAAAACATCATCAAAGTAGTCCATGTGACATCAGTTGGTCAGTTAGAATGTGTTGAAGCATCGAAAATACATTTTGGTCCACAAAAATGACGACTTTATTTAGCATTGTCGTCTCTTTCGCGTCAGTTGTGAAGCGCATGCGCAAGACTAAAGTTACGTGATTGCAGTGACACGGCTGGCGTGTTATCTGGGCGCCCCAGCTGTTTTTTTTTTGTGTGCCTGGGCTTTGTTTACAGTCTGAGGGAGACACACGCTGTAAGTTTGAAAAAAAAAACTTCACAAACATGTCTGAGGATAACACGTCATCCACGTCACTGCAGTCACGTGACGTTAGTCTCAACAGGCGCAGAAGAGAAGACAATGCTTAATAAAGTCGTAATTTTTGTTATTTTTGGACCAAAATGTATTTTCGACGCTTCAACCCATTTTAACTGAGCCACTGATGTCACATGGACTACTTTGTTACCTTTCTGGACATTGACAGTATACCGTGCATAGATTTTCAATGAAGGGTCGACAAGCTCACGAACTAAATATAAAACATCTTAAACTGTGTTCTGAAGATGATCGGAGGTCTTATGAGTTTGGAACAACATGAGGGTGAGTCATTAATGACATTATTTTAATTTTTGGGTGAGCTACCCCTTTAAACAAACAAGGCGAAGTAATAACCACCTATAAACAAGTAAAGCTTACCGCCTACTTCCAGCATGATGGTGGCTTCACTGGTGCCCATGTGGTTAGTGGCATTGCAGACATATTGACCTGAATCCTGACGACCCACATTATGTAAGACCAGAATGTTGCTAACTATCTTGTGTCCCCAGGGCAGAGAAGAGTGTTTTTTAGACCATGTAATGGTGGGCTTAGGGAATCCTATGAGAAGTAAGAGAGGTCGGAAGTCATCCTTTGTGTGCATTAAACACTAATGTATGACTCTTTAATATACTATTGTTCAGTAACGCCATAATATTACAAAAGTGGGTATGGTTGTACCTACCATGAGCTTCGCAGTGAAGTGTGGCGGTGGATCCCTCTGCTACAACTATCAAAGGCTTACGTACGCTGGCTTGGGGAACGGTTGGTATCTGATGTTCTCCTTCTACGATCACATCTACTCGAGTCTCGGTTGTGCCATGGTTGCTCTGTGCTGTGCACACATATGTGCCCGAGTCTTCTGGGCGTGCAACTAAAATCTGAATATAAAACATACTCGGATTATGATGTTTTTATTATAGTTAATCTTGATAGAAAACAGGGTCTTCATTCTTTAACAGGAGAAGATCCTCTCGGTGGATAGACAGAAAGTGCCAGGCTTTCAATTTTATACAGTATTACTGTACTACTTAGTCAGTGAATAGACAAACACTAAACAATACTCAATTTTATACAGTATACTGTAAAAGGGAGTTTTTTAAATCTCTGAATTAATCCAAATTCAATAATGGCTGACAGTGATTGCTTATCACCTGCACACTAGCACTGGAATCAGCAGACGCAGGGCTGGTCAGCATTGTCCTGCGATTATTGTCCAGTCTGTGCCATCTGACTAAAGGTCTCGGCTCTCCAGCAGCCTGGCACATAAGATTGATGGGATCGCCGACCCGGACTCGCACCGGTCCTGTAGGTGTTACTATAGCCTTGGGAGATTCTATGAAAGAAACAAGGTCATAAAAACAGACACTGCAGTTATTCTCAGGACTAACATCACATTTCTGAGACCTTCATTCATTTACGTACTTTGAACCAGTTTACTGTGATTTATAGTGGAAAGTCAGTTCAAACAGATGTGTCGTTTAAGTAATTAAAGTGGTAGTTTATCACATTGACTGACAACATTTTCCTCTAATGTTTGACAACCAGTAAGTTCCCAAATATTTCATTCTAAATATGTAAATTAAGTGTTTTTCAGTTCACACCTAACAATAATTGTTTGTAAAATGTGTTTTATAAAACGGGCAGTTCTCGTTCTTCATTCTGATTGGTTGAAACGCGTTCTAAGCCGTGATAAAATACCCCGTTAACCCCACATTTCTGACCGCATTACATAAGTATCACTGCGCCACTGTTGCTGTGTACTGATTTATGAAAATAAACACCTCACTCTTAAATCATATTTTTTATTTTTCTACAATTGCACACTTAACAGCGATATCCAGATAAATGTCAATAAATATTATTCAGTCATCTCGTCAATAAAGAGAAAACGTTCATATTTCTTCACAAAAATTGAATTATCTCAGCGTTTAGCTGAAAATTTGAGAGGTGATAAGAGAACAAATGAAGGTAGGATGAAACGATTTTTTTTTAAGCGGAGCGTGTGTTCTTTCATTTGATATATTTTATGTTTATTTAAAGAAAAAATTGTTGTTCTGGAAGCCATTAAACTAAAACTGGGTGGCAACTTTAAAAAAAAAAACGCTGACGAGGAAAGGGTTAAAGTTAAGCATGCTTCCACGCATATTTAATCATCACTTCAACAGTTGCACAATATAAATGTTAATGTATAAATGAGAATAATGTTGATTTATTAAAATAAACACTACAGTCTTTAATCATATGTTCATGTGTCTTTGCTGCGTCTGTGTTGCTTGGGAACTGCGCTCTGTTGCAGACACACTTGATTCGGAGGAACTACTTTGTTAGGCGGAAGAGTAATATTTGTACTAATATAATTACAACTTGTTTATGTTTTATTTTATGAATCCTGCTATGCATATGAAGTAACGTTTTATAAATGCAATAAGCCCCGCAAAGCAGTGGGGTTACAGTGCATTTTATAACAGCTAAGGGGGTTTTAGGCACGACAACGCCCCTTAGCTGTTATAAAATGCACTGGTAACACACTGCTTCTTGGGGCTTATTGCTTTAGTTTAAAACCTTTGTCCTATATTATTAATATTATTATTATTATTAATAAGAATAACTAGTATTATTATTATAAATATTATTATTATAATTATACTTTGTTTTTATATAGTGTCTTTAAAAGTGCCTATACCTCAAAGTGTTGTACAGTCAAAAAATCTTTATGTGTCCAGATACCTTTTGTGTCCTACTGTGTTTTGTAAACTATAATAAGTATGTCTTTTAAAATGCTTCCTAACCTCTCACAATAAGCAACATGTTGTGAGTAATTGCATACAAGTTACTGGCAATACAGTAATAGGTGCCCTGGGTTTTGCTTGTGAATTATTAAACTTTTATAACAAATTAGATTTACTTTGGAAAACAAAGGGAGACATTTTAAAAATGAAAGTAAATGGAGACTGGGCTGGTAAGCTACAAAAAGTATAAAAAAAGCACCATTAAATCATCAACTAGACCAGAGGTGCCCAAACCAGGGCCCACGGGTCAAAGTTGGCCCCCAATAACCTTTACTTTGGCCTGTCATGCCACGTGCGATAAGAAAAAAGGATAAACATCATTGACCCAGATGTTTATGTTTCTAATATTTTTTTTCTAAAATGAAACTTTTTTTGTTCATTACAAATATGTAAATTGAAATTAAATGCAAGGAATTACAAATGAATAAATTATTCTTTAATGTACATGCATACTTGATGGTGTATAGCATGTGTCACGAAACTGACCGAACTCGGATACTATAGGCTAATAATGGCGAGGTCAAGGCAGTGGCAAACAGACAATAGGAAATTTAAAATTGATTGGCAAAATTATTTTTTTTTACAGCAGTTACCTTTGAAAATAAAACTGCATTAGTTATGCATAAACAGAGTAATGTTCGCTTATTAAAGCCGCTCTATGCATTTTCGGCGTTTTTGTCAAACAGCGACCCCTAGAGTCGCTGGAGAATACTTGCAACTGTCGTAATTTTCCACTCTTGTACTCCGAAGATAATGACCAGGTAATGTTTCACAATTTCATACAAATATTAGGCTACTGCATAGTCTACTAAACTACAGATGATGGTAATAGGATAAAAAGAAGTTTATTCCAAGTGTAGAGTGCATATATTAATAAAGTACCGCGTTTGCTAGCTTATAACGTTTTTAAAAGATGTTAAAAGATGGCTGTGTCTCATATGACCTTGTTATTTGTACACGGTGTGACTATACAAATCACAACACATAAAAAGGAAAATGTTTGCGTTATTATATCACTTATTGGGAGCAGTTTGCTAGCTGGAGCCATTAACTTTCAGTCTTTGTGCTAAGCTAAGCTAGCGGGGGCTGCGTCAGACAGAGTTACATGTGGGCGTGTTCCTTTAAATATTAGAAAATGATAAATTATGAGAATCAGGGCAACTTGATTTTTGGCCCTTGGTAGGAAAAAGTTTGGGCACCCCTGAACTAGACCATATGATTCCTATGTTAATGATAGTCCAGCTCTTCTGAAACGACTGTATGACTGCAGTCACCATTTACTTTTATTGCGTTTAAAAGAGCAGCTGAAAAAGTCTGTATTAAACAAACAAGCCAATTAATAACCACCTAGAAACAGCTTACCGCCTACTTCCAGCATGATGGTGACTTCACTGGTGCCCATGTGGTTAGTGGCATTGCAAATGTAATGACCAGAGTCCTGACGACGCACATTAGTTATGACCAGGCTGTTATCTACTGCCTTGTGTCTCCAAGGTAGAGAAGATCGGTCTTTAGACCAAGTGATGGTGGGCTTAGGGAATCCTAAGAGAAGAGAGGTCAGAAGGCATCCATTAATACACTAATGTATGACACTGAGTAATCACTGTTGTTCATTAACAGCTATAAAATTGAGTATGGTTGTACCTACCATGAACTTCGCAGTGAAGTGTGGCGGTGGATCCCTCTGCTACAACTATCACAGGCTCACGTACACTGACTCGGGGAACGGTTGGTATCTGATGTTCTCCTTCTACGATCACATCTACTCGAGTCTCGGTTGTGCCCTGGTTATTCTGTGCAATGCACACATATGTGCCAGAGTCTTCTGGGCGCGCAACTAAGATCTGAATACAAAACATACACGGATTATGATGTTTTTACTATAGTAAGTCTTAACAGAATGTAAAATAGGGTTTCATTTTTTACCAGGAGAAGATCCCCTTGGTGGATAGACAGAAAGTGTCAGGCTTTTAAATGCAATAGTCAATTTATACAGTATTACTGTATAAGGGGGTTCTGTTTAAGCAAAATGAATCCAAATTCAATAATGGCTGAAAGTGATTGCTTATCACCTGCACACTAGCAATGGAATCAGCAGACGCGAGGCTGGTCAGAATTGTCCTGCGATTATTGTCCAGTCTGTGCCATCTGACTGAAGGTCTCGGCTCTCCAGCGGCCTGGCACATAAGATTAATGGGATCGCCGACCCGGACTCGCACCGGTCCTGTAGGTGTTACTATAGTTTTGGGAGATTCTATGAAAGAAAACAAGCACATAAAACAGACCGCAGTTATTCTCCAAACAAACATCACATGTCTGAGACCTTCACTCATTTACGTTTACCTAATTCATGTAATTTATATAAGAAAGGTAGTTCATCACAGTTATTTGTTTGTGAAATACAACAAACATGTCTTATCCAATGCTGCTCTACCTTTCACAATGAGCGTCACCATGCTTTGAGTACTTCCATACAAGTTTCTGGCAACACATTTATAGGTGCCATGGTTCTTCGCTTGCGCATTGATAATAGTTATGACTGAATTTTCAGGACCAATCACCACATTATCTACAACACATAAAGAACAGAGGCAAAAACATTTACATTTAGTCATCACCCATTTGCATCACATTCATTAAAAATCATAAAAAATCTGGAGTGTATATTATTGTATCTGGGAAAGACTGATTGGTGGTGGGTTTCCATTCTAAGCGTACTGGCGGAGCCCCGCTGTGGACCCTGCACTTGAAACTGGCTGACTCACCCTGCTTCACCACGGCACTGTGTGGCTCAATGGAGATAATGGGGGTCTGAAAACCTACTCCAAAAATAAACCATAACTGTCAGTGATACTGCACAAAATAATAGAAAGCACATTATATATCTGGCAAGCTTCAATCTGCCTCACTGTTTGACCACCTGGAAATAAAGAGTGTACTGAGATTAAACCAGTGCTTTAAACGATAAAATATGGGATTGGGAATCATATTCCACCTTTATTTGAGTAATCTCTTTGAAAAAGTCTTTGATTTATTTATATGACATCTTACCATAAACCAAACCCTAAAAACAGACTGAGTGATAATAATGTTATTCCCACGCCCAACATGGATGCTGTCCTATCTATAAAATCATGCTATTATTTTTTAGTCAGCATTAAGAAACAGCATCGGCCTGCAGTATGTTACAACATTACGTTCAATAATAATTTGCATAATGAATTTAACTAAAACTGGACATTAAAGAGTACACTTTTTTATTATTTGCCTGTGCATCACTTTTCTCTATTTACTGTGTATTTACTGTAAAGCTTATTTGATACAATATCATAATGTGAAAAGCGCTATAAGAATAAATTCAAAATTAATTGCCCTAAAGATCTTACGGGAGGCACTTGATGTCACAGACACAAATACAGAAGCCTGAAGAGATGATGGGCCGCTCTCTACATGACAGATATATTCTCCAACATCATCTGAAGAGGCTTGCAGGATACGCAGCCGAGTCCCAAGCACCTTCAAATACACATGCAAAAACACGGTTTATACAGGGAAGGATTTAAAGAGCTCATGTGTCTGATAATAGTGCAGACTGGGGAATACCTGATGATTGGATGACAGCAGTCTACCTGCCCGACTCCATTTGACAGAGGTTGAAGAAGTTCCTGGGACACTGCAGTCAAGATCAAGAGCCTCTCCCTCCATTACAGTAGGAGTAGAGGGCTGGATGGTGACTCCAGATGGAAAGATTTCACCTGTTTAGGTAAGAGTAAAACATGTGAGAAATGTAAGTCACAAATCCTATAGAAATGTGTACAAGATTCCTGTTGGGATTCTTTTTAGAATCTGGAACAATCTTAGAGATCTGATCAGGAATTAGTGAAAATCAATGTCATCCTACACTACAGGAACAACAAATGCATACAATACATGATTTTCCTAATACTTCCCTATTCCTTTGAATGTCCTTTGAATTTTATCCAATTGGGAATTAAAATTATCCTCTAACCAGTTCCTTATTAGAATAAAGCTTCCAATAGTGAGCTTGCAAACTTCCTTTGATTTGTATATAGATGCACATACATGTACAGCGGGGAAAATAAGTATTTGACACATCAGCATTTTTTATCAGTAATGGGATTTCTAAATGGGCTATTGGCACAAAATTTCCACCAGACGTAATCAAAACATTTAAGTATACAAGTTGAGTCATAATAAATAAAGTGAAATGACACAGTGAAAAAGTATTGAACACACTTTATTTAATAATTTTGTAGAAAAGCCTTTGTTGACGATTACAGCTTCTAGACACCTCTTGTATGGAGAGACCAGTCGTCTGCATTGCTCAGGAGTGATTCTGGCCCATTCTTCCACAAAAATGGTCTTTACATTTTTAAGGTTCCTTGGGGCTCTTTTTATGAACTTTGATCTTCAGTTCTCTCCATAGATTTTCTATGGGATTTAGGTCAGGCCATTCAAGCAACTTGATTTTCTTTCTTTGAAACCACTTCATTGTTTCCTTGGCCTTGTGTTTTCATTTTCCGCTTTCTGGTAGATGGCAGCAGATCTTTATCCAGAATGTCCCAGTACATTACTCAATTCACCCTGCCTTCAATAATATGAAGTCTGCCAGTACCCCTTGCTGAAAACAGCCCCAATCCACCCGCAAACTTAACTGTTGGTATGGTGTTCTTGGGGTGGTGGGCAGTGCTATTTCTTCTCCAAACATGGTGTGTAGAATGACCATACTATAGTCTCCCAATAATCCACAGGCTTCTCCAAATGCTCTTTCGCAAATTTTAACTGAGCTTAAACATGCCTTTTTTGTTCAGCAATGGAGTCTTGCATGGTGAGCGTACATGGATCCCTTGGCGGTTCAGTGCATTGCTTATAGTTTTCTTTGAAACAACAGTACCTGCTAATGAGAAGTTTTCCTGAAGTTTTGCCTGAGTGGTTCTTGGCTCTTGGAGAACTCTCCTGATTATTCTTAGGACAGGGATCTTACGTGGAGCACCTGATTGTGGCCGGTTTATGGTGAGGTGATGCTCTTTCCATTTCGGGATAATGGCCCCCACAGTGCTCACAGGAACATTCAGCATTCTGGAAATGCACCTAAAACCATTCCCATCAAAATGCTTTTCAACGATAAGATTACGAAAATCTTGAGAGAGTTCTTTACTTTTACCCATCATGAAGTCTTTTCTGTGTGCCTCCTGGGAAATAAGAAGCCTTTATAGGCCATCAATTAGGACTAATGCAGCTGATGTCAATTAGTACTGATAGGGGGCAGGGTTTCTCTCTTAATACTGACAGATTATAGGTGATCTCCTGGCTTTCTATGCCATTTTGCACCTTGTTCGCTTCATGTGTTCAATACTTATTCCCTGTGTCATTTACTTTATCCATTATGACTCAACTTGTATACTTAAATGTTCTGAATTCTTTGTATGAATTTAATATTTGGCTTGATGGCTACATCTGGTGGAAATTTTGTGTGAATAGCCCACTTAGAAATCCCCTTACTGATAAACATGCTGAGGTGTCAAATACTCTTTTTCCCCACTGTATCATTCATGGATCAGATTTCTGTTGGTGACTGATCAGTTTATGGAGAAGACTAACCTTTTTTGACAGAGACCTCAATATAAGCCTCTGAGGACCCAGCACTGTTGGTGCCAACACAGATATATGTGCCAGCATCAGATGATCTAATGTTTGGTACGAGTAGAGTGCCAATGTCAGTCCGCTCCCCACGGGTCTAAGGAGAATATACAGTATATATATATATAAAAGTGTTTATAACATATATTTCATGTGATTTATATCTCAACAAAGTAATTTTGGTCAATATAACAAAATAAACAGATACTGTACCAACAGCAGCGACATCATATGCATTACTTACCTACCTTACAATATACTAAACTAATACAGTTTAAATACATTGTTTTGTTGCCTGGAAAGGAACTTCACATTAATTAAAGTATTATGATGTTACAGCATTTTAGTAATTTATCAAAGGTGAAGTGTGTAATTTCTGCACCTATGTAGCAGGACCAAATGCAATTGCTATCTGAGGGCCCAACATACAGTAACAACAGTGTTACTGTACAATGAATCACTTTTTGTTTGCCTGACAAAATCTAAAAAAATACACTCCTATAGAAATTACAGACTTCACATTATATAATTTCTGCCCATAAATCGAGATAATTGTTATTCTTAATGGTGTTATGGTGCTACAGGTCTACATTAGCAAATTATTTACCTGTAATTACCTGTAATTTATTAATTGGATTGGTGAGGTGGATTAATTCACATAATAATGACAATAGACAGTTAAAGCAGCTACAGCGACTACACTACATATGGTACACATAAATCTAAAGACATCCTGGAATGCAAAGTAACCCTTAGTTTTATAAACTACACAGATTTATGATCATCCCTGGTGCACCTTCGTGTCACATTTTTCACAAGTTACACCCAAGCCCAAAAGCATGTTACTTCAACAGAAATCTCTGAAGGGGACAACATGATCGCACCCGAGACAGGATGGTATTTTTTATCCAGAAGCAAAGCTGCTTAACTCTGATCTAGTGGAGCGTGGCGTCGAGTCCTGTTTAGTTAAATGAGTCTGAAACATTCACAAATTTTCAAAAGCGGACCGTTCTCTAAAGCACACAGTTTTTCTGCATGGCCGCGTGGCAAGGCCAGAGCACACCCTGGGAAAAGCTGACAAAATGCAGGGATGCTCTCAGGCAGAACAAAACAGGCCACAAAGACAAGCGGTATGCAAGAGACCAAAGTCTACCCACCGGTGGAATGGGATGGGTTGCTAATGTCTCATATTTCAAATAACCCAAATCCAACAGTGCATTAACTTAATAAATGTACGATTTAAACAGGCAGTGCACACTCGCATTACAGATATCACTCATTGTTTCAATGTCTATCTAATCTATCATTTTTGGGTGAACTATCCCTTTAAATGCAGCTGATATCAATTAGTAGTGATAGGGGGCAGGATTTCTCTCTCAATACTGATAGATTTCAGGTGATCGTCTGGCTTTCTACTGTATGCCATTTTGCACCTTGTTCTCTTCATGTGTTCAATACTTATTACGTGTCATTTCACTTTATTTATTATGACTCAACTTGTATACTTAAATGTTCTGATTTCTTTGTATAAATTCAATATTTGGATTATCCCTTTAAATGCGACTATCACTCTCAAAACTCTGCAGTGTGAATGCGGCCACAATAAAAGTCACGTGTCTAAATTTTATTTTAAACCGAGTTAACTAAACCTGAAATAAATGGATGTCACACGAACGAGAACATAAATCATGCGTTTAGTTCACATCGATTTTGGTGAGAGCGAGTGAGGCGAGACAGGTGGGATGGGACGCGTGACACAGACATCAGACAAATGGACAGACCTGTAGCTCTTCAATACGTCTCTGTAACACATCGAGACTGTTGCTTTTAAATTGATGGAAACCATGAGAGGGAATTGCCTGAACAAACATCAAGACACAGGGTGAAACAGAAAATAACTCAAAAGAGGGACAAGATGAGTGTTTTAAAAACAATGCAAAAATGTAAGTGGCATAACCCTCAAATTCGGATTAATGTTGAATGCGCGAGTATCGGGTTTCTCACCTGTGGGGGTAGTGGACCACCTCTCTTCTTCCACGTGAGTATGGGTGTGGGGTTGCCAATGGCCCTGCAGTACAACCTTAATGTGTCACCCTCGTGAGCTTCTATACTTTTGGTACTCACTTGGACGAGGGGAAGACTATGATGACTTGATGTACCTGAAACATCGTTAGAAATCAGTGACCTCTCACTCACTGCTTCTGGAATGCTTTACACTATAATTTCAGAAATGTTTGAGATGTACTTTGAACATGGAGAACTCCACGGGCTGTATGCTCGCCATGTGTGTTCAGAGCCTTGCAGATGTACTCTCCCTCATCAGAGCGATCCACAGACGAAATGGTCAGTACTCCATTACGAATGATGGCTTTGGAGCTGATACGGTTACCTGGAGCTCCTAAAAAAACATATTTCAAAACACAATGCCAGGAGTTATACTCATCTCCTTCAGCATGACAAAATATTGCTTAAAGGGGACATTTCTCAAGAATTTTTTAAAGATGTAAAATAAATTTTTGGTGTCCCCAGAGTACGGATGTGAAGTTTTCGCCTAAAATACCAGGTTGGTGTGAGCAAAAATGTGCCATTTTTGGTTGTGTCCTTTTAAATGCAAATGAGCTAATGAAATGCAAACAAACACTGATCGCCATGAGGTTTGTTGAAATTGAAACTCAATTGTGCTGTCAAATACTCTCTCTCTCTCTGCATTCAATGGCAGTGCTGTGTTTGGATAGTGCAAATGAAGGGGTGGCATTATTATAATAAGATCCCCTTCTGACATCACAAGTTAATAGAAGCACTGGGGACCCAATTATAACACTTAAACCTGGAAAAAGTCAGATTTTCATTATATGTCCCCTTTAAATAAACCCAGATCATCATTCTTGTTGATTTTATAACCAATAAAAATGTTTGTACCAAAGTTGATAACACTGTATCATTCTCCTGAGTGTTTAAGACTTTGAAAAGTTGTACCAGGACCAAAAAAAGGCTTACTTTGCAAAACTATGGCAACCACAAATCAAAATATACATTTATATTTTCTTATACTGTACAGTACTGTTCAAAAGTCACTACATTTCATAATTTCAAGTTTTTGGTTTATATTTAATATTTAAGTACATTAAACATCCAGTAATTTTTTGTACTTTTACTTAAGTAAAAATTTTTTTCTTACTTTTACTCAAGAAAGTAAAAGTAAACAATTTTTATGTAATTAAGCATTAAATCAATTTCAATATGCAATATATAATGAACACACAGTATTATTTTATGCTTTAGAATGTAGTGAACATTTTTTAGTAAAGAAAAGTAATTTTTTTCCCAAGACAAACACTCAGATAAAGCATAGATGCTTGGAAAATGTAACCAAAATACTTAAGTATTATACACCTCTGATAGTCAGAAACTTGGATATTTAATAATTTCTTATTTTATGCATTGTATCGAAAACAAATCATTTGGAACTGTGCCATCTAGAGGCGGTTTTATGAATAACAGGAAGTAATACGTGTGTACGTGAAAGTCTTAAAAAATATATTTTTTTATTTATATTTTGCAAATGTCTCTACGAATCCGTAGAAATTAATTTTTTGGTACAATTATATTTTGTCTCCAAACGTAATTTTAAACATTTAAACATACATCTTTCGAACTGAAAGACTTTTAGGATCGTGAGAAAACTTACAGCCAGGTTTCTACACATTTGAACAGTACTGTAAATATTTATAAGTATGTTTAAAGTTAAACTCAACAGCCTTACCTATCCATTCAACAGCAGGGGTGGGGTTGCCGCTCACTGTGCAGCGAAACTCTGCCCTGTCACCCTGATTAACCGTCAGCACACGTGGATTGACCGTAGCAACCGGCTGGGACCCTTCAGCAGCTACAGTTGAGGTAAAAAACTCATTAATCCCAGAAATAAAGAGCACTCTAAACTGGAATGTCACTTATGTAGGCCTACCTCTTCATAACAAAATAGACCGAGCCCTAAATTGATCATAAAACATGTCACAAACTGGATTTAACTTTGAATGTTTTTTTCTAAAACATTTTTGTTCTAAAAAGAACATTTTAGGGTTCTTAAAATAATTATTTCTATCTTACCTTATTATAATCTGTGGAACCTTATTTCACTAAAAAAAGAATACGGTCCAAAAAGACAGTTTTTTAGTAGGTCCCAAGCTATCACTGGGACAGTAGGTGTTTCTCAAAATTGGGGGGGGGGGCTTGGGGCTGCTCGTGGTGGGAATCAAATTTTTAAAAATAAGAGAAAAAGATTGATTAAAATAAGCTAAAACACACCTGTGTCAAGCTCTATTTTATTTGCTAGAAATTGTGAATTAGGGGGCTTCAAATTTTTGTGGGGGGGGGCTTGAAGTTATAAGGGTTGAAAACTCCTGCTTTAAAAGGTCCTAGTATTGCACTTACCATTTAGGTAGAGATATGTACAGTATACATTTGGTAACAGGCATCACGCAATGCTTAGGTTGCTAAGCAACGGCAGATGCTATGGGAGCACACAAGCGCTTTGGAGAAAAGCGTAATGATCGTGTTTTCCACGCGGTTATTCAGCTTATTCATCAAAGCATTGTAGAGATCACAACTCCTGTTTTTGATTAAAATAAACTGAGGATATCTGGCGTTTTAAGGGGGATTGGCGCCTACGGGTACCAGTATGCAACTGTGAGGTTCTAATATGCATTCTTTGCTAACTTACCAATAATGTGCATCTCTGAAGTTCAAATGAACTCTTAGTTTTGAAAAGGTGCCACCCAAGTAGGGAACATTTTTTCTGACAGTGCAGGTTCTTTGGATACAGAAGGTTTTTTATGGAATGCCTTACAGAGAATTATTTTTGAGTGAAAAGTTTGTTTCGGACCATCACTCCAACTGTTTTTAATTGATAGCAAGTGTTATGGTTATCTTGCTCTTTTGTACTTACAGTAGGCTATTACAAATGAAAATACACCTTAAAAAACTCAATTCTTTATAAATATATATACTTTTGCATTGATGAAAATGTTCATGCATGACAAGACAGTGTGTACAGCATGTGTCTGTCTGCCAAAGCTGTTGATGAATGTGAAGTCATGTTGGTTGGCAGTCAGCCCGAGGACAGATGACACAGATGAGAAAAGGCAGACAGTGTGAGGCTCTCACTGTACTCTTTGCCAACTTGGCTGGCCGGTGAGCCCTCTATATACAGGGATTCCAGGGCAACAGAGCAAAAGAAAGCTTTCTTTCAACAACTAGGGCAGATACAGGCCTGTGTAGGCCATATTAAACTCCAGTTTGAGTCTTAGTGACTGAACGATCTGCATTTAGCTGCCTTTGGATATAAAAATGTAAATGTATCATGTGATGACTTCTATTTAAATAATTCCTACTTGTTTAAATACGATCTATATAATATAGCTCTTATATTAGGACAGGTTTGTGGCAATGTACGGATAACTGATGACAATTTGCTATGATGTTTGAAGCACAGTTGTTACCTGATGTCTGATGTAACCCACCATGGTCTCGTATATCAAAAGCAAGATGCTGGGCTGAAGAAATGCAAGGAATCTCTCTTTGTTGAGTATTAAGTTTGACATTTAGTTAAGTACAACTAAATTTGTCCTTAAAGGAGAAGTGTGTAATTTTTAGAAGCATCTTTTGACAGAAATGCAAAATAATATACAGAACTATATTATCAGGGGTGTATAAAGACCTTACATAATGAACCATTATGTGTTTATTAGACATTTTTATCTACATAAACAGAGGGTCCCCTTACATGGAAGTCGCCATTTTGTGCCGCCATTTTTATACAGAAACCCTCAACGGACAATTTCTTTTTACTAAGTTGTCTCCGACGATAACATGTTTGTCCAGTGGCAGCTACCGTAGTTTCTCTATGTGTTTTAAAAGCGAGGGGTGAGCCATAGACTCAGCCGTTGGTTCAATTGCAATAGATGCTGCTAAAATTTACACACTGCACCTTTAAATAACCTTAGCAATCCGACTGAATAATTGGTCTGAATCCCAAGAAATCACTTTATTACAAAAATCTAAATAAGATTCATACAGAATACAACAAAGAGAAATCCCCACGTGTGCAAGCATGCAGCTTCAATGGACCCATAGCCCATGAAAGCTTGAACATATCAAGTAATGCTCATATGTACATCTCAATTTTTATTTCCGAATAACCTTTTGTGACAATCTTAAGATCATTGTGCTCATAGTTTGGCTGTACTTTGGCATTACTTGAGATGATAAAAGGTGGTTGGTGGTTGCATGCTTGAGAGAGACAGATCCCTCCACGTCTGGAGAGATAGAGAGAGAGCCATGCGGACTTACGCTTTCTATGTCCTTCAAACATCTCATAGGCTGTGTAAAGCATCTGTGACTGAGACGCCTCTGTGGATGATGGACAGGCAGATACTGAGTCTCCAGAAGGTTCTTTGAACGTAGCGCACTGGTGCCCTCAAATATTTCAGCGTGACTTAAGATCTCCAGAACCGGCGCACAACTTGCATTTTTTATGTGTAATTGTGTGTTGTACTTCGGCCAAAATATGCTGAATTTCTTTCATGGGTGGGAAACTTATTATTTATGGACGCTGTCTATAAAGTCTGTAGATAGGTAAACTAGCTGAAACACTGTAATGTTACTAGGGATAATTTGGGGTTTAATAGGCAGCTTTGAAAAAGTCTCCTAAAATGCCTGAGGTTGTCAGTTACAATAATTACACCAGCACATGTCATATTTTAGGCATTTCAAAATCAATAAATGATTTAAAATGACTTATGGCCGTGCTGGAGAGCACATAAAGCTTATTTGTATTACCATTACAGCATCCATGACATGTTTTCACAATACGCTCTATAGTTCAAGATTCGCACTAGTTGTCATTTAAGTACATTACAGTCAATGATAGACAAGCTGATGCATTGCTGCTATAAAATGCCAAGCAACAGCTTCGCCATTGAGAAGATATAACACTGAAAAATCAATGCACATTGTAAAAAAACATTGTAAAATGAGTGAGGTAGTGTCAGTTTTTATATACAGTAGGTGTGGAAAAAACAGCACACAGATAAATCCAAGCATGCGGGTTAGTATCGCCACAACACATGTAAAAGCTTTACTTTGTCATAAACATTCATATTGCATTTTTTTTTAATACAGCTTGTGATTGATAAATGTCTTATTTTAGGATTATACTTCCATGTTTTCAGTTATAATTCCATAGAGCAATAATGTTTTACCTATTATTCATTTTAATATGTTCATCATTTGAAGAATCATTTGTACATACAATTCACAGTTTAGGTAAATAAAACACAATGGAATCATAACATAAAAAATCTTTTTAAGATACAGCACCATTTCAAAAATGTACAAAATTAAATATTGCTTTAATTCAATAACTACATACACCTACATCCTTGATTAAAAAAAGAAAAGCACCATACTGAAAAACTAAAGTAAAACATACGTACTGATAAGAACAAAAACACAAAACATAAAAACAACCGTTATCTATTATAAATCATTCACATGTAGCCTTGAAGTGAACCAAATTATTTCAGTCATATTCTCTCCCCAAAGTTTATTTGAGAGCAATTGTAGAGATCAAATCAGACAAAAATAAATATGGATTTAGGTGATTAAAAATAACTTTGTATCACTTTATTTAATTGTCTCTAATTAGTATTTTTAACATGCCTCTCCATAAATTTACTGAGGCAACTGTGTTATTTATCTTATATAACATCCCACATTACATACAATTTTCTTTCTATATGTAAGATAACCAAAAAACAAACAGAAACAATTATTTTACATGAAAAGATAACATTTGTAAAAAAATGCAACATTCAAACCACCGCTCCATCAATAGCACCATTTAAAAAAAATCATTTCTTGGGGTCAGGAAAGAGATTGAGCCTGCAGTCCTTTTGGCTGACGAATCCCAGTATGTTTGACAACCCCACCTCATCAACCGCTATCCCAGTAAGACCACCTCACAGGAGAGGAATGACAGTCCACATGCCCCGAAACCAAGACACAAATATCCGCTAGTAGAAATAACACCACCAGAGACTGACACAGGACAGATTTCAAAAGCCACAGAACCGCCACCATAAGAAGACCTAATACACCAGCAGCTAACTTCACTTACTGCTATTAAAGACTGTATGTATAGAGATATACACTGTATGAGACTATTGTGATTAGTAACGGATTCATAAATCATATTCATGAATAAAACCTGTATAAATGATCAAATACGTTTTAATTGTAAAGTTTGTAAAATCATTTACAAAAAAATTATTCTTGTGTTTCGTAACAAAAGCTGTCTGAATGTAATTATGGAGGACCACAAGAGTCATGCAAAATGCAATAAAGAACTTCAATATTTAATGGACAATAAAAATAGCAATCAACACATTTGTTTAAAAATTCATTAACCAATCCACAAATAAATAGACAAAGCCACAAAAAAACCACCATGTAACATTTTACTAGGCACCAAAAAGTGCGATCATAAAAATAATGTAGAAATGAAATATGAATCCATCCATAAATAGCTCAAAGCACTACAACAATCCACAAAAACAACACAAAAGACTCAACAAGTTCACCATTCCAAACTGCACCTGCAAATTCCCAATCAAATAATGGAACCTCAAAATGTATTACAAAAAGCGATCCAAAAAGAGAAACAAATAACCGGATCCATAAACCGAACTACAAATTAGGCATTGAAAAGGGCATTTCCGTTTAACATTTCTGCTTTCATTCTCCCGATGGTTCTCTTTATTCTTTTCGCTATTCGATTTGCTTTTCGTTTTAGCCTCTCTATTTAGCTTTTCCGTGACTCTTTCGGTCCTCATCCGAGATCTATAAATCTGCGCATGACGTACAATCAGAGCCAATCAGCGAGCTTGTTACATCCACCTGGCCATAGCTAATTTGCATTTCTCATTTGACCATTTGCAAGGACCCAAAGAGTCACGGGAAAGCCAAATAGAGAGGCCAAAACGAAAAGCAAATCGAACAGCGAAGAGAACAAGGAGAACCATCGGGAAACGAAAACAGAAATGCCAAACGGAAATGCCCCTTTAAATGCCCAATTTAAACCTGTATAGTTCAATGTATAAATCCAGATATCCACTTCTCTTTCCAAATCGCTCCCTGAAATACACCCCGAAATTCCATTATTCAATCAAGAATTTATAAATGCAATTTAAAATGATGAACTTATTGAGTGTTTTATGTTGTTTTTGTAAATTGCAATATTACTTTGAACTATTTATTAATGGATTAATATTTTATTTCTACGCTACTTTTACAATCTCACTCTCCACTGCCCAATAAAATGTTACATAATGATCCCTTCTGCAACTTTCTCCATCCATTCATAGATTCATCAATGAACTTTTAAACAAATCTACTAATTGCTATTTTCATTGTCCAGGTAGTTATTAAATATTGAAGTTCTTTATTACATTCTGCATGACACCTGTGGTCCTCCATATGTAGTAAGTGCTACTGCATTTTGCAATAAAACAAACGTTGAAATGTATAAAACTGTCCTTAGTTTTCATTACGGGAGTCTGCTTTGTATTCCACAGCTCTTTAGTTTAATATGTGAATCACATAACAAAAGGATCTTTGTAGTTCGAAAAGTCCATGTTTTTTTCTCAATCCAAGTCATGTTATTCCTCTAGGTTTCAGCTTTAACCATTTGTAAGCATAGACAAAAAATCTAGTTAACTTTTTATGAATTTGAGAAATAAAATAAAATTTCAGGTGCTGAATTAGACTTGATTCGAAAATAATCGAGTACAATAATGCTTAAATTTCAAAAATCAAAATTTCACTTTTCTTATTAACCATTCACAAGCTGTATCATTTGGTGTAAAGGTTTTACACCGACAATGCGAGAAGCTGTTGAAGTTGGTGTGAGTAAGAGAAAAAAACCCAAGCAGAAACTAATGCAATTAATTAATGCAATGCAAATTAAACACAATACAGTGTTAGCCATGCTGAAAAGACAACAAAGTAAAAAACCAAAGCAAAGAGGCGTGCGATACCAGAAAGGTTGAAAACTAAAGGCTGAGAGTGGGGCTGATAATATATGGAGCCAATCACGAACCTGGGACATAGAGGTGGGCCGTGCCCTCGTCCATGCCTAACATATTGGAGCCTGTGCAAACATAGGTGTCTGCGTCCCCAGGCTGCACATTCTGAATGGTCAGGATTCCATTGAAATCCATGGCTCGGTTAGGCAGCTTTCCTTTGCCTCTGCGGGTCCAAACCAGGGTGTATGCTGGCAGCTGTGAGACAAGAGCATGCATGCAAATAATTTCAATTATGCACACATGCTAATACTAATACACAGTGCCCTCTATAAGCACTGTGACAATAAAGACAGAGCATTTATGTCCCCAAACTTATGGAGGGCACTATAAGTCTCTGTCAGGAAATTAGAGAGGATATGATATGTGCACGGATGACCAAGCCTGTACCTTGCTTCTGGCTGTGCAGATGAAGCTCACTGTTGTTCCCACTTTCACAGGCTGTATTTTAGGTTCCTCTATAAAGACTTCGATAGGTTTGGAGGGTAAAGCTGTGAGGGAAACATGAAACAATGATCAAGAATGAAGACGGTGAAATAAATATAGTATTTATGTGGCTCTAATAAATAATCTTACTTCTAACGACAATCTCAGCTTTGCTCCTATTGGTGCTGCGCTGGTCTCTGCAGGTGCAGATGTAAACACCAGCATCACTGGGGCGCACGCTGGGGAAATGCAGCTCCTGTCCTGTGGGTTGAAATTAAGAGGTTTTCCATCATTATGAATGCACGTTGTCACAACAAATCCCCTATTTAATGCATGTGCGTTTGGAGAGAGCTCCATGCACTTTACTTGTAAACATTCGTGCTTGTGGGAATATGGGAAGTACCTTGATTGTGTCTCTCAGCTGTGTTGGAGATCAGACGGCCGTCCTCACGGGACCAGTAGAAATAGTGTGGTGGATTTCCAGATACCTGACACCTAAGCGTCACTTGGTTTCCCTGTGCCACCTCCACTCTTTCCGGCAAAATCCTTACCACCAGAAATTCAGCCGCTGCTAATAAGACATATGCCTTGTATTACATATCATAGAAATGCAGTTATTATACATGTGGTGGCCCAAATTTGAATGCACCAGAATAGAAATGGCTATAGAGCTAATAGACAGGAGCTGTGTCCCAATTTCAAAGGCTGCGACCTTCAAAGGGCATATTCTCATACAGGGTTCACACCAGACGCGGTAGAGGCACAAGCGCGAGTGATTTACATGTTAAGTCAAAGACGCAATTATGCAGGGTTCACACCAGATGCAGTAGTGGTGGCAACATTTCAGTTTACTCGCTTCATTCGCGCGTGAAATTCAAGTCATTCGAGACATTAACATGGAAATTCGCGTCATGGGAGGGGCTTCTGCGACTCCGCTCGCTTCCTGTAATCACGTCAATAATACAGCAAGGTCCTGATTGGTTCACGCGGTGCGGAAATCCATCGAAGTTAAGATTTTTCAACTCGCGCATTTCCTGCAGAACGCGCCATCCGCGGGATGCCTAATCGCATCTTTGCATTTACTTAACATGTAAATCCCTCGCGCTTGCCGCCTCTACCACGTCTGGTGTGAACTCTGCATAATGCTACGTACACACCAAACGCTGGGCATTGCGTTACTCGCTCTAGATTACTCGTGGGATTTAACTTTGTGTAATGCGAATTTATCGTTCGAGTTCAATATTTTCAAATTGGGCGAAGACGCGTTTGAGGCAAATAGCGCGTGTTTTCACGGTAAACGTGCCGCCCATATCGTGTCATTCGCATCGCTCCACGTGAGGACGCGAATGACCGTTCCTTTGCATTGACTTTGTATGTAATCTACTCGCGCAAATCGTTGAACTTGCGTCTGGTGTAAACCCACTGCTGCATTACAGCAGCGCGACTTGATTCTAGTAAGGCCGTCCCAATTCGTCATATTTTCTAAAATAAATCCATATTTATTTTAATAAGTCAGAAACGTCTCCGCTGTTGTCCAGCTGACAGGCGTAGTCGAAGCCTACAGCAGGTTTACAAATTATGGGTCCTCTGAAGGCTAGAACATCTCATTTCAGTTCTCTTCATGGACTTCGGAGGCTGCCACCTTCAAAGACCGAGTGCTTGCCTTCTGAGGTTGCGTCCTTAGAAGGTTGCAGCCTTTGAACTGGGACACAACTATGGACTATATTTGATAAAGTAGTAAATGAATAGTTACCAATTCGGCATGGCCTTCTTTCTAGTGGATTTCCCTCATAGCCAGGAGCACAGCTTTAAAGAGAAAACAAAGTCCCATAAACAACTGTGGTGACAATAGAGTATAAACCAGTCTAATATACAACTTTCAGGAAGTTTGAGCGTACCGTTCACAGTACTGGCCTGTGTAACCATGCTGACAGGCTGTACACTGATAGCCTCCGTTACCCAGACTCTCACAGGTACGAGAGAACCTAAACATAAACTTCACTTTAAAATCAAATGTCAAGAATTGTCTTCCTTTATATTATATGAGCATACATTTGAAATGGTTTGTTTGTACAAAAATGTATGTGTGTGTATCAGGACTAACTGATTGTCAGGGTCCGTGCCGGGGCAGGCACAGGGCTGGCAGTCCTCTGGAGTTCCAGCAGTGGCGTCTCCAAAGAAACCATCAGCACATTGTTCACAGAGTTCACCTCTGGTGTTATGTTGGCAGCTCTATGGATCAAAAAAACCAATACAGAACCATATTTAGTGGTGCACATGAGTCTACACATCTTAAAGAAATAACACCCGCTAACCCCTGCCAACGAGACTGGTCATTGTGATACTAATTACTTGTAATACTATAAACTTGTGACATTCATGTCAGAAGTCTGCAGGCCACAAGTAGTCTATAAATAAAACAAACTGCAATTTGAGGACTCTTCATACCGTGCAGATGCCGGTTTCTGGGTGACAGGAGTCAGAGTGGCCGTTGCATTCGCACGGCTCGCAGTGGCCCAGGTACAAGCCCCCACCTGTGCGAGTGTATCCAGGTGCACAGTCCTAAAATCAACACGTCATGAGTTATAAATTTTTTTTACAAACATAAAAGCAAGCATCTGACCACACTGTTCCTACCTGGCACGACAGACCGTGGTAACCTGGTGGACACTGGCACTGCTCCACCTCAAACGCTCGTGCCAGGCCTGTGTACTGGGGCACGGCAATTTCCATGCGAACCCCCGAGATGCTGGATGAACGCATCTCAGTGTCATAAGAGGCCCGGATCAAGATGTCATCTAGATCGGCCAGCAACATCATTAGGTGTTCTCTTGTAGCAGGCATGCCATCAGGACGCTGCCAATATTCCTACAGAGCAGAAAACATTTATACATTTTAAGATTTTAGTGCTCAAAAACATTCTGAAACCATAAATAAAGCATAAATAACTAAGCACCTACCTCTCGGAAAACAATCTCAAAATTATGTGACACTCGGGAACCCGTACGTCTTGCCCATGGTATACGCGCCACCAGTGTGATGTCATTACCCTGTAAAGTTAAAGAACAATGCGGGTGCTCCAGACCTTTTTTATATGATGAGAAAACTTGATACCTCATCTAGTGTCATACTTACAGTAATCTGCACATCTACATCATCTACATGTGAACCTCGCACTCCTGGCACATAGGAGATTGTATATTTTAGCTTTCCACCGTATGTCCCAACCTATTGATAAATCAAAAAATTCAAAAATGTAAAAGCGGGAATGTCAATTAGTTATATAGAGAAATTCCAAAAAAGACACTTAAGCCACTTTAAATATGCACACAACGTATCTAATATTTAAAAAAATTATATTTTTAACCAACTTTAAATAAAACAAAAATGTAAATATACATTTTAATTCTACCAAAAACACTTAAAAGTATAATCATTTAGGATTAAGAAGTATGGCTGACAAAACATCTATAAACATAATGAACAGGTCAGATGTCACCCCCTACCCATAATTCCACAGTACCACTTCCCCCTGTTAGGAATTCACTGCAATTAACGCTCAAGGCGCAAATGTGACTATAGATAACCACACCATCTTGGTTTCGACAAATAAGCCGTGTTTTGGCTTGCCCATCCATCTCACTAGTAATGATTCATGTCTAATGCAGAGCAGACGGCCTCGAGATCAGTGGTGGGCGGGCCTGAACCCATCCATATGTTTACCTTATCCCCTTTGAACTGTTCAGGGAGCTGCCAGAAAAGCACGTCATCTAGGTGCGAGCTGAAACCATTGTAGACCAAAACATACTGGAGCACAGGCAGAAGGAAATAGCATGAATGAAAGGAAAGACAGAAAGTAGTAGATAAGCACAGCGGAGTGCAAAGCAAGAGAAAAATCATTCAAGAAATTTGATTTCTGGCTATCCTACATCATATATATAAGGATTCATGATTCATGATGTTTGCTATATTACTAATAAATACCAATACAAAATATATCTGTGCCGATATTCGATTACTGAGAATAACATCCATCGATACCGATAGATAACAATAGTTGCAAACAATAATCGGCCATTGGTTTTGAATCATCTTTTTAAACAATCTGCTGATGTCCAATATTGGGCAAAATTGCTTTTATCTGCCGATACCGATTATAGGCCGATATATATCAATGCATTCCTAATAAATAGTTATATAGTAAGTAAAAAACCTGTTTAACAAAACTCTGCATACTTTCCCAGTCCCTTACTGATAAGCAGCCATTGTCTTTACAAACTAAGTCAAACATTAAACCCTACAATAAACATTCAACCTGACCTAGACTGTGATTTCGTTAAACTTCAGCTTGGTGTTCCCCGAAATGGGTGTTAATTTCCCATGAATTCATTGGCCTGCAGTCACTACCTTGTTATTAGGGCCAGGTCGAGGACCTCTAAGTGGACCAACTGTGTTTTTTCCATCATCCACCTGTCAGGAAGACCAACAACCACACCATAATCAAACAGCTTAATGCGAATACAAGACAGTGTTACTAGGCTACGACTGTAAGTCAATTAGTGAACCCAAGTAGGAGCCATCAGTGAGAGCATACAGTACCTCAGTTGAGTCAGGCTGATAGGAATGCACCGAGTCTGCTGAAAGGGACTCAGAGTCTGTTAAAGAGGAAGTTAAACCAGAATGGAAGGAAGTGGCATGCACGCTTGACCGAGGCAGGGAACTCTGGGTTCCATATGAAGAGCTGGATGTTTTAGAGGATGAAGAGAAAAGGAAAGGCGACTGCCCGTTGGAGAAATTAGAGATGATGGACCAGATTTCATCATCAAGTTTGCGTACTTCGTCAGCGGGGTGCTAGTGAGAATGAGACAATGGATGGAGAGGAAATGTAAAGGGTCAGAGTGAAATAAGAAAGGAGAGACGAAGGCAGGCATGTAATATGCAGTCAATGCATGATTGAATGCATGCATGCTGGAGCAGGAAGTGTTTGCAGGTGTCAGGATACAGCGTATGCTCTCACCACAAGTTGTTGTTCACTCAGGTCAAACACTACTTTACAAGCTGTTACTAATAAACAGGAAACATATTTGTTGAACACGTCAAAGATAAACTGATCTCAGCTCATTCTTATGGCAATTCAGCTATTTTAGCAGCATAGGGTTTGGATGCTGATCATGTGATGCTGGTGGCCCAAACAGTCAACGCATAGTACATTTAATCTTGTGGTTTTCAAACTTTTTCATGGCAGGGACCCCCACATACACCCACCTAAAGGATTATTAGGAACACTACACGAATACTGTGTTTGACCCCCTTTCTCCTTCAAAACTGCCTTAATTCTATGTGGCTTTAGAAATGTTGGCCCATATTGATAGGATAGCATCTTGCAGTTGATGGAGTTTTGTGGGATGCACATCCAGGGCACGAAGCTCCCGTTCCATCACATCCCAATCTGGTGACTGTGGGGGCCATTTTAGTACAGTGAACTCATTGTCATGTTCAAGAAACCAATTTGAAATGATTCGAGCTTTGTGACATGGTGCATTATCCTGCTGAAAGTAGCCATCAGAGGATGGTACATGGTGGTCCTAAAGGGATGGACATGGTCAGAAACAATGCTCAGGTAGGCCGTGGCATTTAAATGATGCCCAATTGGCACTAAGGGGCCTAAAGTGCGCCAAGAAAACATCCGCCACACCATTACACCACCACCACCAGCCTGCACAGTGGTAACAAGGAATGATGGATCCAAGTTCTCATTCGGTTTACGCCAAATTCTGACTCTACCATCTGAATGTCTCAACAGAAATCGAGACTTATGAGACCAGGCAACATTTTTCCAGTCTTCAACTGTCCAATTTTGGTGAGCTTGTGCAAATTGTAGCCTCTTTTTCCTATTTGTAGTGGAGATGAGTGGTACCCGGTGGGGTCTTCTGCTGTTGTAGCCGATCTGCCTCAAGGTTGTGCGTGTTGTGGCTTCACAAATGCTTTGCTGCATACCTCGGTTGTAATGAGTGGTTGTTTCAGTCAAAGTTGCTCTTCTATCAGCTTGAATCTGTCGGTCCATTCTCCTCTGACCTCTAGCATCAACAAGGCATTTTCGCCCACAGGACTGCCGCATACTGGATGTTTTTTTCTTTTCACACCATTCTTTGTAAACCCTAGAAATGGTTGTGTGTGAAAATCCCAGTAACTGAGCAGATTGTGAAATACTTAGACCGGCCCGTCTGGCACCAACATCCATGCCATGCTCAAAATTGCTTAAATCACCTTTCTTTCCCATTCTGACATTCAGTTTGGTGTTCAGGAGATTGTCTTGACCAGGACCACACCCCTAAATGGACTGAAGCAACTGCCATGTGATTGGTTGATTGAAGACATTGAACAGGTGTTCCTAATAATCCTTTAGGTGAGTGTATGATGAGCCTTTAATGAGGGACCCCTTTTCTAAAGAATACACGTATACTTTAAACAATTTTGTCTTTGTCTTTATTGTCTTCAAATTTTTGGGGGACTGCTTGGAACCTTCTGGGGACTCCTGGGTGTACCAAGATTGAAAATCTCTGCTTTAAATCAATATGTGTTCATGGTTGACCAGCTTTACCAGTGATCAGCATTGCTTTTACCAGCATTAACTTGCATAAACCAGCTTGGAAAGTCAATGACAATCATGTTGGTTTAAACTAATGAGTCTCTAGCAGTTGGTTAATTAGATTAAAGATATTTTGTGTTTAAGGATTAATTTTTTTAGATATTTTGTTTCTATGGAAACATCTATTAGTTATGTGATATGGTACCACACTGTTAGAGTGATATCACTGTTATAGATTTACTACAAGTCAGTGGTGAAAACTATAGGTAAAAGTAAAACTATAGCAATACCGCAATGGCTCTTTTGGACCTTGAGGTGTTTTTACCCATACTGCTCATTAAGTGCCAAATGGTGGCGTCCTTTTTCTGCTGTTCCTCTATCCACGAAGAGTCTTTCTAGTTTTGTGAATGAAGCAAAGTCTGTAATCTTGATGTAAAAGTTAAACTAAAAACAACTTAACTACAAAAACAAATTCCTCTTCTTTGATCTCTTCACGACTTGCATTGCTTGTATTCCAGTGAACTATAAGACTAAAAACTTAAAGGGGACATATCATGAAAATCAGACTTTTTCCATGTTTAAGTGCTGTAATTGGGTCCCCAGTGCTTCTATCAACCTAGAAAATGTAAAAGATCAACCCAGTAACTTAGTTTTGGTGAACCATTCTCTGCAAGCATGAAAAAAAATAGATCATTGAAATTTGGCTCCCCTTGTGATGTCAGAAGGGGATAATATCGCCCCTTAATCTGCACTATCCAACCACAGCACTGCTAGTTAGTGCAGAGATCAACTCATTTGCATTTTTAAGGACACACCCAAACCGGCACATTTTTGCTCACACCTACAAAGTGGCAATTTTATATAATAAATTATCTGTGCGGTATTTAGAGCTAAAACTTCACATATGTACATGTGGAGATTTTTTGACATTTAAAAAAAAGTTTTGTGTAATGTCCCCTTTAATGCAATTACCACTGTATCACACCACCTGCTTAAATCTATGTGAATGACAAAACAATTATAATTTGAAGCTGCACTACTATAAAAAGCAGATGAATAAAAACATTTAAACAGATGATGTTTAACATCGTCAAGCAAAATTCTCTAATAAGGAACTCCACATAAGCTTTAAAAAGTTAAACGTGCACCACCAAGAAATCCCACTTCAACGCAACAAAAATATTAAACAATCTGTCTTAAATGTTAAAGACAAGCGTGCAATCCATTATCAAGCCAACTATATGCCAAAAATGACAAGTAAACCAAAATCAATCCATTGGACAAACACTCCTCCAATAACAGCAGAAGCTGCATGCGCAGTATCATGCATTACCTTCTGTGCTCGTTTAGTCCGAGCAGAGCGAGCTTTCTAAAAAAAACAATTGAGTAAACACATAAAATTCAGTGCATCCGAAAGAAATCACAGATAAAGCAACCTGAGTAAACTTAATCTCCCCCTAAAAACAATATTCACTTCAAACCTACATTGTCTCCGAGTACACTTGGAAATTAATCTGTGGAAAGCCCCTTTAAGTACATTTTAAGAAGGAAGTTCCAGGAGGGTTTATTTGTAGAAAAAATAAAGTTGCAAAGTAACTTTGCAAAGAGCAGAAAGGAAGATACTTCACAATAAAATGTAGTCAAACAGACGTGGAGGCTTAAGTATAAAGTATATAACCCTGTCAAACTCTACCTTATCTCCCTGAAAGGTGTTGGGTAACTGCCAGTAGTGGGGCTCATGTCCAAGGTAGTTGAAGTTTGTGTAGGACAGCTGTGTTCCCTCTGTGGACAGCTCTACAGAGAAGCCAGTGTCAATACGGTTGGTACGCTGGCGATTTACAAGCGCAAATCCTTGGTAGTTTCCTGGTGCGAACGTGGTGGAAATCTAAAGGAAAATGACAAAAATTTACAGAAAGCTAATGCTGGAAAATCATTGGGAAAAGTATTACAAATCTGAAACCTAGGAGGCCGTACCACATCTCTATAGTGATTGGAGCTGGAGCACTGCTGCGTGACACCCATGCAGAAGCAGGACAGGCAGCCATCTTTGTTGGAAGGACTGAGGTAGAAGGTTCCTTGTTTGCAGGTGGAACACGTTGACCCTTCAACATTCATCTGAGTACAGACAATAAGGATTTTAAACATGTTATAAAGCAAGTAACAAATTTCACCCAAAAGTAGAATTCATTAAAAAAATCTTCACTTGCCTTGCAGCGACAGACTCCGTTTGAACTACACCCCTCACTACCACTCTGGTCACAGCGGTAGCAATCTATTAAAACATTTTTATACACATTAAAAATAAAACAAATTGGTTAAAGGCATAATCATGAAGCAAAACAAATAATCTTTTGTAATGTAGGTAATTCGCACTTTTATTCATATTTTAACTTCAGTCAGCTCGTTTACATGCACACCAATAATGCGATTATTTCCAATAATGCGAGTAAGGTCTTAATTGCAGTAAGATGTTTACATGACTGGAGCTAACCTGTTCACTCCGGTTTACATGCAGTTTTTATTTTCGGAGTATTCACACGTAGCCCAATGCAGAGCACAAATGATGAACTCACATATATGGTCCACTGTTTTAATTTCGTTACGTTAAATGACAAACACGTTGTTATAGATGTATTTCATTATCCGGTGCCGTGATGAAGATATAAATAAATATGACAGTGCCTGTAAAGGGCGTTCACATTAAAACGATATAAAAATATAGTTTTAAAAATCGTTTTATATTAAAGATAATAGCAGAATTCACACAACAACTATAACGATAGCGATTTTGGCACATGATGAACGATAAACCATTGACAGCCAATCAAATCTATTTGAACTTGAAGTGCACGCGCACTTAAAATGCAGTAGAAAGCTCATTCGTTGCTGAAGTCTATAACATAAAATTACCTGAAGTATCCAGAGCTGATGCAGTTGCTGTAAAATTTTTCTACCACACTGACCACGCCAAAAGGTAAGATATTATTACACAAACTACTACATTCATTGTTTAGTTACGCAAAACGCAGCGAGTTGAGGATATCTGCTGGTTTCCCGCTGTGTAAATGCAACAAGAACAGCATATTCAGTGACATGTAAACAATTGCAAAAAAGTTTTTATTTCAAGAAATATCCAATATTAGGTAATGCCGCACTGGTTGAGCGAATTAGCATGAAGTTATCATTATGATGTGGTCACTAATATATTTATCATTATAATTATTGTTATAATGTCCCTAAATGGTTTAATACACTGATGTCGTGTTATTTGAGCTATTTCTGAATGAAGACAGACTGCTGACAGCGAGTCGTGTTGGCAGAGTTCACGTAAAACTTGCGGTATAAATGCGATTACAGCGTTTACATGGACGCATACTGCGATTATAAACGGCGTACGCCACCTCTTTTAATGCGATTATACTTACTGCGATTATGAGCTTAATCGCATTATTTAGGTAAAGTATAATCGCAGGATTGACAAAATCCCATTATAATCGCATTATTGGTGTTCATGTAAACGAGCTCAATGTTTAATATAAGAATGTTTGTTAGGTTACATTATTTTGTCAGTCTTACCACCATTATTATTGTTCAGAGTGCATCTTTGTCCAAGCTGAGGACTGCCAATGTATCCAGAAGCACATCTAAAGAAAAACAGACATCTTATTAAAACTTTAAAATAGAGTTTAGAGGGACATGATGGGGCCTGCCATAAAGATTACAGCATGTCTGTGAGCAATACCCTTACAGAATATGATTAATGCATATCCAAGTGCCTTAACATTCTTTAGACAAGAAAATATGAATTAAATACAGACATTAGAGATACTTGGTTTACAAACACCACATTATTCACCCAAAGGCAATATAAAGTATATACTGTCGGACACTATTGGCTGCTTAGCGTTGCCTTGCTAAACACAAACAACCCATCTGCATGCAATTTTCACCAAGTAACCAAAAAACAAACACAACAAAACAGAGTAAAACACTGCTTTTAGTTACAGTAAAGACAAATAGACAACTATTTCAAAGCATAATAACTTCACATGCTTCCAAATTTAGGAGCTGTATAAATTACAGCCAAAAATTCTCTCAGCATTTAAAAGATATTAAGTATTTCTTAGAAAGCTTATTTAATGAAGAAAGAAGAATTTAATTCCAAAAAAAGAAAAAGCACCAAAACAACCAGAATGTGACCCATGCCCAATTATCTCAAAGCATGTGGAAGCTGAGGAAACTCTTACCTGATAACTGGATGCTCCAAGATAAAGTAGTCCAAGACAAATCATATGGCTATAATATCAATGACAGTAACCTTTTCTCTTTCTTTTTTAAATAATCTATCCAGATCACAATTTAGCACATTTCGGAGTCAGAAAAAGATAAAA
Source organism: Misgurnus anguillicaudatus (assembly GCF_027580225.2). Lineage (NCBI taxonomy): Eukaryota > Metazoa > Chordata > Actinopteri > Cypriniformes > Cobitidae > Misgurnus > Misgurnus anguillicaudatus. The sequence goes on from NC_073349.2 coordinate 19,628,916, forward strand.
AAAAAATCCTTGACAAGCCAATAAGATTATAAGCAGATAACATGGATGAATGAAAATGAACACACACAATAAAGAACTTTAGCACCATTATAAAATATATACAAATTACATAAATTATACACAACATGACTGACAATGGCATAAAACAACAAAACTCTATTAAGAATGAATACTGTAGGTTAATTAAATCAGCTTGATACAGAATGATTTTTAACAAGAGGTACACTGTAAAAAGTAAAAGTTAGATCTACTTAAAAAAATTATTAACATTTACATTTTTCTAACTTAGATTTTTCTGAATTTAAATGAAAAATTTAAGGTGAAATTTCAATTGGTAACACCTAAAAATATAAGCTTTTTCAACTTACTTTTTTATGTAACAGGAAAATTTTAAATTAAAAAAATCTGTATTTTTTTAAGATAATCCAACTTTCAATGTTTACAGTGAAAATAATGATATGTTTATTTATACTATAAATATTATTTTTGCACATATTTTAATTATGTATTCAACTAAAAATCTAAACAATGCACAAAAAACAACAGTTGAGTTTTGCATTACTCTCATGTGGATTTAGAGGAAACTTAAGTCTAATGTAAATGTAAACAGTCAGTACTATATATTATGTGCTGTGCAATACATAATATCAAGAAATCCTGAATGATTTTGAATGGCAAGCCATGTAATGTAAACTGCTACAATATCCATATAATCCATATATATCTAGTAATCTGGAAGGATTTTGATAGGAATGGCCAGCCTTCCAAGAACAATATGAAAGTTTCCATCTTGTTTAATGCCTTTCTTGTTTTGCATCAAAATGTCTAAAATATTAAATGAATTTGAGGTCTTCTTCTGAGGTGATTTTCTTGGAGTGGTTATTTTTCCTTTGTGTTTAGGTGGCCGTACATTTATTTTGTTAGTAGGTTTACTAGAAGCAGTCGTGTAGAACTCTTTCTCAAGTTGGCTGGCTGAGGTTCCTCTAGCGGTTCCTCTATCTTCATTAGAAGTTAGGTTTAACTGGTTGGTTCTCGACTGTCTAAGATTGTTATGTTTTTTCTTTGTTTGAACAACGTGAGAGGGCTTCCTGGTTGCCAGTATTTTTGTGTTTTGTTTGGAAGGCATTATTTTAGGTTTGTGTGATTTTTTGGGAGAAATACGTTGTTGGGGTTTGCTGGATGACTTCGAAGAGTTCAGTGATTCTTTCATTTGAATGATCTTTGTATGAGCTGGAGGAGGAATCTGAAATTTAGCTGTAGATTTGTCTTTTCCTTGCAGCCTTGTGAGCGGCTGATTCTTCGTCACATTGACAGATTTCTTTGACTCTATAGATGTTCCATTTTCTCTTACACTGTTATTGCTGTGCTTTACAGGCAATACATTTGGTTTATTTTGTGACACAAGAGGAACTCTAGATGATGTTGTCTTTCCTTTCCGTTGACTGTGGTGTGTTTTATTGAAACCGACTGAGGTTGTAAGACTTCCATTCGAGCGAGAGTCAGACGTAACATTGATGAAAGAGTTGGGAACTGTCGCCCTTTTAAGAGATTTGTTATATTGTCCACGATCTGCCTTTAGAGTAAAATGAGTTTCATTGTCTTTTTGCCTCGATTTGATTTCTTGTATTGGCTGGATCTGTTTTGTTGAGGACTTTTCTTTCTTGTTTGTGGAAACAGTACGAGGAGCAGGTATGGTTTTGGGGACTACCACCTTCCTCTGAGGTCTCCAGGTAGATGTCCTATTCATCCAAGTCGTAGTCAATAAGGGGATGAGGGTGGCAGTAGTCCCAGGAACTTTGTGATACGGTGTTGGACGGGCACGTTTTACTTTGTCGATCTCTTGAGCTAGTGCAGTAAAACCATCTATTAATATCTCAAGTTTACGCTCTAGCTGACTTTGTCTTACTTCAATATTGGTGTATTTTTTGGTTAGCTCATTGACTCTGTCTGTCCTGTTAGGTGGAGACAAAACTCTAACAAGTGTCTTTAGCTGAGAGCTAAAGTGACTGTGCTGCCTTTTCATCTTCTCAAGGCTCTCCTTCATGTCCAGCGTATTTCCCTCAAGCATGCTCAGGCGCTGGTTAAACCGATTCGTGTTCGTCCTCACGAGCTGTTGGAAGCTCCGCTGTTGGGCTTCGGGACTCTGCGTGTAGCGCTGGGGTCTGCGATAGTTCAAGCTACGTACAGTTGTTGACAAAGATCTTGTAGTTCTTTCAGGTCTTGAATGTGTAGTGGCTGTTAAGTTATTGTCATGGTGTTCTTCAACGTCTTTGTCGGTTACATCCATCACTCCCTTTTTTCCAGGGTTAAGGTAGAAAGCATCATCACATGTAGGGGGAAGGTAACGTTTCGAACCTTCAAGGTAGAAGTCTCCGCAGTCCGAGAAACTAGGAGCCATTTGGAACAGGACTTGCCGTTACCATTATCAAAAAAAGCAACTTATTTTTGTTGACCCAGAAAACCCAAAAGCGTTTGCGCTCTGAGCAAGGGACGTGAATCCGCAATCCGCAATCATTTACCACATTCAGTCACCAACTTGTTTATGCCTCAGTATTGTGGGCATAAACAATCCTAGAAACGCGCAAATGACTACGCAGCCAAGTAAAAGAAAGTTGCTTAAATGTACCAAGGGCCTTACAAACAAGCACTGAAGCAATACAAGCAATGCAGCTCCAAATACAAGTGACGTTATGCAATTCCTATTAATTCAACACCCTTGCTGATAGTAAGAAGAATCAATTCCCGAACTTTACTCTCACAGTAAAGATCACTAGAAGTAAAACCTTTATTTTACAAATCACACAGCTCTATTTATAAGTGAAAACACTCCTAAAAAGACACATTGGACAGACATTGACAAATTGGTATGGGCGGCAATGATTCAAGATTTGCGTCTCCCATACCACCTGGCAAAGACCATTTAATCACAAATGGTTGAAAAAACACAAATGCAGACACATGCTTTCTAGCATTAGAAGAGAGCAGATGCCGATCACCTATATCACCACTTTGGCAAGCCCAGCATCTTTACTATATGGCAAGTTTGCCCTTTTTAATAGATCAAATCAGAAGACACGCTTACCTTTCACAGCGTCTTCCAGTATACCCAGCTGGACATTCACATGTGGGCTGTCCATCGGAGTCCAAAAAGCAACTTCTTCTGTGAAGGGCAAAGATAAGCTAGAATTAATAACTAAAAGCTTTGCCATATGATTATGACATATGATTTAAAGAGATAGCTCACACAAACATAATGTTTCATCATTCCCAAAACGCATTTAATGTTCGTACATTTGTGATACAAAAAAAAGGGTAACATTTTTGTACCATTTACAGAACTTTATTGGACCTCTTCTCCCATACAATACTTTTCCTTTTGTGTTTTGTAAAGGAAAAGTCTTATATATTTGGAAAAACAGGTGAAGAATGATGAAGTTTTTTGTAAAAAAAAAAAAAAGATTTTATAATCTGGTATAAAAAGAGATATCGGTCTGAAGTCATCTGACTTCAACACACGTAAAGAAAACTATGTAACCTGTGTATGTAAATCTTCAGTTTCAAACCGCAATAGCGATACAGGGGCAAAAGTTATGGATTGCACCTTTAAGGAATACCTCTGTATATTAATTCAAATTAAATTCAAATGCATTTATAAAAAACAAATCCTGCACTGTTTCAAAGCAGCTTTACAATGCAATAAACAAATCACAAAAAAAGTAAAATGATTAAATATATAGTGCATCAACAAAATGTATTAGTTGCAGTAAGCAGCAAGGAAAAACTCACTGGGTATTGGTGGGTCCCAGACAAAGGCAAGGGCTACACGCCTGTGGATCACCACTCTTAGGATTTCCGTAAAAACCAGCCAGGCAATTTTCACAATTACGCCCAGCAGTGTTGTGCTGGCAACCCTAAAATAAAATATACAAAATGATGAAGCACTCCAGAAGTCCTAAACAAATCATTTGGGAACAGCTATAACAACACAACTAGCCTGCACAGACTCACACTGCTAAAGTAAACCTCTACAGCAAGGACGAAAACTTCCATAACACAGAAACCACAGCAACCGTAATGGAAAGGGGTCACTTACGAGACAATCTCCAGTCTCTGAGTCACAGCCGCTAGCATGTCCATAACATTCACATTTCTCACAGGTGCCAAGATAAAGCCCAGGTGTGCGGGTATAGCCGACATCACAGTCCTGCAAACAATGGGTGAGTCAGAGGTGACTGGGTTTATACAGAAGGTGTGTCTACTCTGACACTGTGCAACTTTTGGCTTTAAAACAAATATGAAGACTTGAATTATGGAGCAAAAAAAATGTCAGTAAGTTGCCAGGAACTCCCATTAAGAGAAAACCAAGGGCTGTTTAAAACTTAATGGTTAATAATTCAGTCCTAAATGCTGATAATTAGAGGCTCTGACATCGGGTTCATAAAGACTGATAGTTTTACAATACATAGCCAAAAATAAGTGGACACTCAAATATCACACCTATGTGCCATTTATAGTAGCAATTAATGTCACATCTTTTGTTGCTATAACAGTTTTCACTGCTGTGGGAAGGTTTGAGGTTTCATAATTTGATGTCACTCATTGATTTTACATAGATTTTAATCTCTGACAAGGCCTTACTCTGTCAATATTAAATATATCTTTACATGATTTTATTTAGAAATCAGTAAATCACAAAAAAAGAGTTTTGGTTTGTATTTTATATAATGTACCTGGCAGGACGGTCCTGTATAACCCTGAGGGCAGGCGCACTCCTCCACTTCCAGTGCTCTCTCACTTCCTGTGGAGTGAGGTACTGCAACGTCCATCTGAATATCGGAGATGCTAGACAAGAGAGATTCAGGTCATACTTCAATATCCTATTTACTAAAATTATTATAGTTAAACAGAAGTATGTTAGGATAATGCAATATAAGGAGAAAGGTTATATAAAGGGTGTAATAAATGAAAGCACGATTACCTGCTCTCAGCCATGTTGTCTGCATAAGTGGCTCTGATCATGAAGACAGTGATATCAGCCAGAGCCATCAGCAGGTGCTCTCGAGTGCAAGGCTGTCCATCAGACCTTCTCCATGCAGACTGTGGGATTAAATACAATCAGTCAACCACAAACACTTTTTCTTTCTCTTTCATTCTCTCGTTCTTTTAACATTTTCTCGTTCATTCTCCCATTCTCTCGTTCGTACGTTCTCTTGTTCGTTCGTTCATTTGTTCTCTAGTTCAGTGGTTCCCAAACTTTTTCAGCGTACGGCCCCCCTTGTGTAAGGTGCATTCCTTCGCGGTCCCCCAAAGAAAATTTGTGACAAAAAACTGTTCTAAAACTCAACATATTAATAAAAAAAACATTAAATTATACAAAAAAGTAGTGATTTTGGTTAGCAGCCTTATTTTTTTAGGTTTAATTACACAGAATTCATGATAAATTAATGTATTTCATAAAATGTCATAAAACTGGGGCCCCCCGGCACCATCTCGCGGCCCCCAGTTTGAAAACCACTGCTCTAGTTCATTCTCTTGTTCGTTTAGTCTCTCTTTGTGTCTCTTTTCATTCGTTTATTCTCTTGTTCTTTCATTCGCTTGTTCGTTCATTCTCTTATTCGTTTTTTGTTCTCTCGTTCGTTCTCCCTTTCAATTGTTCAGTTTCTCGTTTTCTCATTCATTTGTTGACTTTCTTTTGTTCATTCTCTCATTCGTTGGTTCGTTTTCTCATTTGTTTGTTCGTTCTCTAATTCATTAGTTCGTTCTCTCGTTAGTTTGTTTATTCGTTCTCTCAATAGTTGGTTCGTTCGTTCATTCCTTCGTTCTCTCATTTTTTTGTACGTTCTCTCACTCATTCGTTCGTTCTCGCTTTAGTTTGTTCATTCTCTTGTTTTCTCATTTGTTTGTTTACTTTCATTCTCTCATTCGTTATTTCATTTGTTGGTTCGTTATTTCATTCTCTCATTTGTTCGTACGTTCTGTCACTCATTCGTTTATTCTCGCTTTCACTTGTTTGTTCTCTTGTTTTCTCATTCGTTTGTTTACTTTCTTTCGTTCATTTTCTCATTTGTTTGTTCGTTCGTTCCCTCATTCGTTGGTTTGTTCTTTCATTCGTTCGCTTTCTCATTTCTTAGTATGTTCTCTCATTCGTTAGTTTGTTCTGTCGTTCATTTATTTATTCGTTCTCTCATTCGTTGGTTCGTTCTTTCACTCATTCGTTTGTTCTCGCTTTTTTGTTCTCTTATTTTCTCATTCGTTTACTTTCTTTCGTTCATTCTCTCATTCGTTTGTTCTCTCATTCGTTGGTTTATTCTTTCATTCGTTCGTTCTCTCATTTGTTTGTACATTCTCTCACTTATTTGTTAATTCTCGCCTTTGTTTGTTCTCTCATTTTCTCATTTGTTTGTTTACTTTCTTTCATTCATTCTCTTATTCGTTGGTTCATTCTTTCATTCATTTTCTCATTTGTTAGTAAATTCCCTCATTCATTAGTTTGATCTCTCGTTCTCTCATTCGATGGTTCGTTCTTTTTATTTGTTCGTTCTCTCACTCACTCGTTCATTCTCGGTTTCGTTTGTTCTCTCATTTGTTTGTTTACTTTCCTTCATTCTCTCATTCATTTGTTCGTTCGTTCTCTCATTCATTAGTTTATTTTCTCGTTCACTCTCAACGTTTACTTTCGTTCATTCTCTCGTTCGTTTTTTCATTTGTTCTCTCCTTCGTTGTTTTTTCTTTCATTCATTCATTCTATCATTTGTTTGTGCATTCTCTTACTCATTAGTTTGTTCTCTTCTCATTTGTTCACTCTCGCATTTGTTTACTCGTCATTTTTCTTTCTGTCTGTTTGTATCCATCTACTCATCTATCCATTAATCTATCCATCTAGAACAACACCCCATGTAGAATATTATACATACTTTTTTATATTATACATTCATTTTTATATTATGTTATATAGTTTTATTGCGTGTATTTATTTATATATCCTTTATATTAAGTTGGAATTAAATTTACATAACAATTAAATAATATTTATTATTTATTTATTATTTTTAAACTATACTTCATATTGTTCCTGGTTAACTATAAATACACAAGCATATATCCAAATTTTATCTTTCTTCAACATCAAAAAACTAAAATGCCACAGACCTCTCTGAAAGACACAGTGATGGGGGTAGAGACTCTTGGAAGTGGTTTGGTCTGAGAGTAATGCTCCAGGAAGATGCCGTTGCCTTGGAGAACCACATCTGGTTGTCCGTCAATAACCAGCGAGCGCGGTTGCAGCTCATAACGCAGCCTGTACTGCAGCTCTCCTCCATATGCTGTAACCTTCGCGCAAGAAAAACAACAGTACACCCATACATCCAGTCTTTTTTTGGACATTTTAGCTCATTTATCAATGTATGTGATGCTCTTACCTTGTCCCCTCTGAAGTTCTCAGGCAGGACCCAGTAGTAGATGTCATTGGGAATTCTGGAGAAGGATCTGTATACAACTTCAGTGCTGGCTCTCTGAACGATGCCCTCAGAGATGGTCCTGGTGTTGGCAGCATTAGAAAGGGTGAAGAGTTGCCCATTGACACCACCTCGTACCTTCATGTGAACCAATATGCAAACAAACAGTGAAAAAGAGAGCTACTGCACCTATGAGTAATGCATTAAGAACTGTGAAGGGAACATATCAACACACAAATGATTATATGCAACTGAAATCGGATTGCTTTTATACGAACAGCACAATTCACAAACAATTTGGGGTGTGGTGCACTGACGCACACTTTAGTCTTTGACATCACTGCAACATCATGCACAGTGGGCTTCAATAAATTCACCCTTATGTTACCTGATCTCTACTCCATGTAGAACTGGCACACTGTTTAGTGACTCCCATACAGAAGCACGGCAAACAGCCTTCAGGATTATCAGCCGACAGATGAAAGGCACCGATCTTGCATTCGTCACACAGACCTCCGACCACATTGCCCTGGAGCACAGAAGATCAAGAAGTGTTTAAACATCAACAAAGATCAAGAAGTGTTTAGACATCACAGAAACAGTAGTAAAATGTAATACCTTGCAATAACATGGTCTGCTGATTGGATTGATGGTTCCTCTGTTATCACACTTTGTAATGACTAAACAGGGGCAGAAACACCATATGCTTCACAAACACACCTGGAATGCTTTGAACATCCTGGCATTTCAGGATATAACGTTAACCATTGACCTTAAATGGTCTAGAAATTACAAGAAAAAAACAGCCAAATATATAAATCTTAACAGCATAACTTTTGTACCACAAAATCCTATACAAATAAAGAGAAAAGGCTCACTGGTAGATACAGGGACACATTTGCCGTTGGGCTCAAGAGGGTTGCCTTGATATCCTGGAGCACATCTATAAAAGAAAACATTATGATGACATATTTCTCTATATACTGCATCTAACAAAGAACTGCATACCGTACTTTCCGGACTATAAGCCGCAGCCGAGTATAAGCCGCATCATTCAAAAATGCGTAATTAAGACGAACTAACATATTTAAGTCGCAGTGGACTATACGTTGCGTTTATTTAGAAAATTATTTCACAAAATCCAAGCCGAAGAACAGACATTTAATCTGGAAAGGCAAGTTATTCAACTAAACAATAGCAGACGGAACAGCAGGCTGAATAGATGTCTGTACGTTAAAGTAATATATTATCAGTTATTTCAACGATAAACCATAGCATACAGAACTTACCTGGAAGGTTGAATAGGCTAAATTAACCGAACAAGCTGACTAGCGTGAAGATGAATTACATAAATACAGAAGCAGCATATGGCGGACTCTCGCGGCTGTAGACGGTAATGTTGTCTTTTGCCCCATAAATGTCAAAAATAATTCGTACTGACTTACAAGGCGCACCTGACTGTAAGACGCAGCACCAGCCAAGTTATGAAAAAAAAACGCGGCTTATAGACCGAAAAATACGGTATAAATTTATTTTAAGAGTTTGGTTTCCTCACTTCTCACACCGTCGCCCAGTGTAACCAGTTCTGCAGGCGTCACACGTCGCTCTGTTGTCATGGTCCAGAAAGCAACTATCTGAAAACCTTTAAATACATCAACAGACCAGTTTAATATTTTACCAGTATTTATCTTGGGGTGTTGTTCATAATGCCTGGGTGGCCATTCCAATTATAAGGTTAAAAAATTCTGGGAATTTCCGAAACTTTCAACTTAATTACATGGGTATATATTGGAATTGTTGCACATGGATGATTACAGGACGGTTTCCCGGACAGGGATTAGACTAGTCCTAGACTAAAATAAATTTAAGCGCTGTCCAAACTGAAAACAACTTGCACTGACATATCTTAAAATACATCAGTGCTCTTTTTTTGTCTCAAAATACACACCAGTAATGTTTTTAGTAAGGCATGTTTGTTTAAACTAGTTATATTTCATAATTAAACTAAGGCCTAGTCCTGGTTTAAGATAATCCCTGTCCGGGAAACCACCCCAATATGTGATAGGGCCTGTATAAATTACCTAAAATTTACAAATTATTTCCTTTAATTCCTTATGTTTCCAAACTGGAATATTTCCAAAATTCCCAAGCTTTGCAACTCTACTTCCGTATAGTAAAAGTCTGTTTTAAGGTCACATCTTAGGCTTATACAGTATGAATACATCTTGAAGACAGTGAGGAAAATGTGTTATATGCAGTATTTTTTATGTAAATCTTAAATACGGTATAAAATATGTGTTTGTATTTAATAAAACATTTGAAAAGCCTGTTTATTTTAAGACCCTGCAACCTTTTGCACTGACTTCCTGCGAGAGGCGTTTCAAAAAAGTCACACCATGTCTACGTGTCTGGTTAGTCTCTTACCGGCGAGATGTCTCCGTGTACGGGCAAGGACAGGGTTTACAGTCATCGTATCGGCCCTGACTTGGGTCCCCAAAGTAACCAGACTTGCATTTGTTACACTGCGGTCCTTCTGTGTTGTGCTGACAACTCTGTCACACGACATTTTATATTAAGATTGTGGCATATGGTATTCTTACATCTAAGGGAGCATTAAAACATCAGTAAAGTTTATAAATCTCTGTACGTACCAGGCAGTGACCACTGATAGGGTCACAGGCACTGGCGTGACCATTGCAGCTACAGCCGGCACAACTTCCCAGGAATAATCCAGGTACACGCTCGAAACCAGGGGAGCAGGTCTCACAGGACAGACCTGAATACCCGGGTGGGCATCTGTGTGGGACATTACATGTGGGATCAACACATCAAAAACATGGCAAAAAATAACAATTTAACAAATTTAGGACCTTGCTGCATTTTAAGGGTCTGTTAAAGGGATAGTTCACCCAAAAATTCTGTCATTATTTACTCGTTGATACAAACCTGTATAAATTTCTTTGTTCTGATCAACACAAATGAAGATATTTTGAGAAATGTTTGTATCCAAATCATTTGTGGACCCCATTTACTTCCACAGTAGGAAAAAAGAATACTATTTTATGGAAGTAAATGGGGTCCAAGAATGGTTTGGTTACAAACATTTCTCAAAATATCTTCCTAATTTTCATTTTTGGGTGAACGATCCCTTTAACCCATTTAGTGGTTTAGTCCTTTTTAACCACATGAACACTACTAATAAAGGTGATTTGATAGGAACTTGAAATAGGAACTGATTTAAAGCGACAGTAACCTGCACTCCTCCACGTCTCTTGGGTTCCCTTGCGCTGTGAACTCTTTGGTGGTGATATCCATGCTGATGTCACTCAGACCAACGCTGGCCATGCGGTTGTCATAAATGGTGCGAATCTGGATAGTCTCCAGATTGGCCAGAGCCATCATGAGGTCATCACGAGTCACTGCCCGTCCTGAGGAGTGCTGCCAGTTTTCCTGGGACACAGAGAGGTGAACCACTTCACACAAACCAAACAAAAACTGAAATCTTACACTAAACTAACATTTCAGAATTAAGGAGCCACTGACAGAAGTAATAAAACAGCATTCATTTATATGATAACTAGTTGGCTACATTGCATTATGTATTGTTACTCACATATATCACTTTTCTGAAAATGTGAACCTTATCTGGATAAACAATGCTTATATAATAAATGCTTTATATTTATATAATAAAACAAAAAAGGTAAAAATTATATTTGAAGATTTAAATAATAAATATCTTGCTTATTTGGAAGATTTTTTAGGATATTTATTAATTTAAAAATGTGTATAATTAAAATTTCTGTATTTTAAAGTGAATATTTAAACACTACAATACCTATTAACTTTCATAGTATTTGCTTTTCCTACTATAGAAGTCAATGGGTCAACTATCCAAATATCTTCTTTACTGTTCAAGTGGGCCATTGACAAAAGTAATTAAACATCATTCATTTATATAATAACTAGTTGTTTACATTGCATTATGTACTGTTATTAACTACTTTTCTAAAAATGTCAACCTTTATCTAGATAAACACTGCTTACAAAAAACATATTTATTTACCATTAAAATAATTTATATAATAAAACAAAAAAGTATAAATTATATTTTAAGATTTAAATAACACATTATTTTGAAGATTTTTTTAGGATACTTATACATTAAAAAATGTGTAGTGTTAACAAACTATTTCTCCATTTTTAAGCGAATATTTAAACACCACAATTTAAATACCTATTAACTTTCATAGTATTTGCTTTTCCTACTATAAAAGTCAATGGGTCAACTATCCAAATATCTTCTTTACTGTTCAAGTGGGCCACTAACAAAAGTAATAAAACAGTATTTATTTATATAATAACTAGTTGGCTACATTGCATTATGTACCATTACTCACATACTGTATATCACTTTTCTGAAAATGTGAACTATATCTGGTTAAAATCTGCTTACAAAAACATATTTATCATTGAAATTATTTATATAATAAAACAAAAAAGGTATAAATTATATTTTAAGATTTAAATAATACATATTTTGATTATTTTGAAGATTTTTTAGGATATTTATAAATCTAAAAATGTGTATAGTTAACAAACTATTTCTGCATTTTTAAAGTGAATATTTAAACACTACAATTTAAATACCTATTAACTTTCATAGTATTTGCTTTTCCTAGAAGTCAATGGGTCAACTATCCAAATATCTTCTTTACTAGTCAAGAAAAAAAAATTCATACAGGTTTAGAACAACACAAGGGTGAGTAAATGATGACAGAACTTTTATATTTGGGTGAACTATATTCCTTTAACCAAACTTATCACACTAGTCAAACGAACCAGACTTTGGGGGTCAAACACTCAGGTGTGGTACACATCAAATAATGTGAGTAAGCCCTAAGACACACCTCTGTGAACTTGATCTCTCTTTGGTTAGTCGTGTCAGGATAAGTTGGCTCTCCTCTGCGGTAAATGAACCTCTGCCCGTTGCCAGTCAGCACAACATCTGGCTTTTCCTTTGGTTCAGATCCTCCTCGCTGAAGAAAGTAATTCACCTTATACTTCAGATAACCTCCATATGAGTCAACCTGCCAAACACAAATTCAACCTTAACACCAGGACAACAAAACATATTTGACAAGTGTTTGCTAGATCTTAACGTAGGTGGAGTAAAAGGAGAAAAAGAGAATAACAATACTGGATTCATGCTATATAATTATTTTGTTTTGCTGAGTTTAGGAGAACCTTGTTTCCAAGGAACTGGCGTGGTAGAGACCAATAGGAGTCTTGATCGAGAAAGCGGCGAGACAGATCCACAAGCTGGAACTCTTCAGTGTCTAAATTGATCATCATCTGAGTGGATGAGAGTGGTGGAGTGGTCCCAGGACGACTGGGAAATGACACATTGACTCCTTTGGAGAGAAAGAGAGAGATTATGTATTCATTAATGTATTCATTAACTATAATGTAAAGTTACAACTGCAAATAATGGAGGGATGGTAATAGTATGGGTACCTTTGAAGTCATCCTCCTCAGTGAAGCGCAGCGTGATCTGACTGCGGTAGTGTCCGGTGCTCTGACAGTTCTTTGTGATGCCAAAACAGAAGCAGGGCATGCAGTGATGTTGATCACCCACACTAAAGTGTCCATCAGGGCAATTACCTGATAACACGTACAGAGAGGATGACACAACTGGACGACGACAACAACAACATGAAAGATAGAGGACGGTAAGGCCACCACCATTAAGATTAAGACGCCCCACCAGTCACAACATGCAATAGACATACAACAGAACAGCATGGGTGAATTGTGTCATGCAAATTAAGGGATGACATCTGTCTAATGACGTACATGGAAAGAAAGCATTAGTTAAGAGAAAGAAAGACAATTATCTGGAGGGTTTGGACAGCACTGTGATGTATTTGTGTAGTTTACAAATCATTAAGATTTCAAGTGAATGTAGGAAAATGAAGGGAAAGCAGAAATTTTGGGTATTTCGAGCTATTCTGGCACCACTACCTTTCAAATTGTCACATGGTGTGACAAATATTTTTTTTAGTTTATATACATATAATCTCTAAATGAATATGGTCATAAAAGCTATAGGCATAATATATAGATAATATATAACAAGTCACAACACAGCACTGCAAAAAATGACTATATAATTTTTATATAAAAAACATTTTTAAAAAATTCAAAAAATTCTTAAATTAAGTTATGTATTTTCTTGATAAGCAAACTGACCTAGGAAAATAAGTCTAGTTTTTAGACAAAAAATATAAACTTTAAATAAATTGGTGCTTAAAACAAGCAAAGATTCTGCCAATGGAATAAGAAAAAGTTTCTTGAAATAAGTTTACTTTTTTCATAAATACTTCATTCAATAAATTTTTTCTTAGTTCATTGGCAGATTTTTTTCTTGTTTTAAGCATATATTTGCCTAAATTTTATATTTCTTTTTCTATGTCATCCTAATATTTTTACTGAAAACAAAAATACTTAGTAAGAAAGTCATTTTGTATTTTTGTCTTCAGTAAAAATATCACACAATTCTTAAATTAGAATGTATTTTCTTGATGAGCAAAATGACCTAAGAAAATAAGTCTAGTTTTATTACAATAACATAAAATTTAAGTGAATTTGTGCTTAAAACAATTTTTAAAAAACTGTCAATTGGGTAAGAAAAAAAATGTTAAACACTAAATTCAAGAAAAAAATAATAAAAATATTTCTTACACCATTGACAGATTTTGTTGCTTGTTTTAAACACAAATTAACTTTAATTTTATAGTTTTTGTCTAAAAACTACACTTTCACGGTCCTGATTTAAGAATTTGTAGATATTTATACTGAAAACAAGACAAAAATACGAAGAAAGAAAATTATTTTAAATAATTAAAATAATAGTAAAAATATCTAAAAAAAAATCCTAAATTAAGATGTATTTTCTTGATGACCAAAAAGAAAATAATTTTTTAGATATATTAACTAAAAACAAGACAAAAATACTAAGTAAGAAAGTCATTTTTTGCAGTGAGGACACAAATATATTTTATGTCATCTTCACTGCAAAAAAATGACCTAAAAAAAAATAAGTCTAGTTTTTAGACAACATAAAATGTAAGTGATTTGTGCTTTAAAAAAACTGTCAATGGGGTAAGAAACAAATCTTAAAACTTTTTTCACACTTAAAGGAACAGTATGTAAGAAATTTATATCAATTAATCATAAAATGGCCCTGATATGTCACTAGACATTAAGAAATCGTTTTCATTTCAAATACTTATATCACTGACAACAGTGGTCTGGCCAGGATATTGTCATTTAAAAAGTGGAGTTGCAGCCCTCAACTGATGTTTATGTTGTCATGTTGTGTATTGGCCACCAGTTGTGTGATTGCAGTACCAGTTTTAGCCACAAGTTTTGTGATTGCAATACCAGTTTTGGCCACAATCCTACATACTGTTCCTTTAATTCAAGAAAATTTCAAGAAATATTTTCTCATACCATTGGCAAAATTTTTGCTTGTTTTAAGCACAAAATCACATTCATTTTTATATTTTTTGTCTAAAAACTACACATTCATGGTCTTGATTTAAGAATTTTTAGATATTTGTATTGAAAACAAGAAAATAATTTTTTTGCAGTGTTCCCACTTACAGCTCATGTCTAAACAGAACAGTGAAAAAGTTTTGATAAAAATGTTTACAATTCACATATATAGACTGAATCACGGCACCTGGATTTGGTCTCTGAGAAAGACTGAGAACTCCATCAGGAATGGCAAACACCAGGCCTTTAGCATTGATGGCCTCACAGGTATACGCGCCCTGATCTCCTTCCTTCACGTCACGGATGGTGAGCGTTCCCTGGCCCTTCTCATTGGTCATTGTTATTCTATAAATAACAGACTAACAATCAGATGCATGTATATTCATACTCCTAAATGAAACTACAAAATGAACTATTTGTTTAATGCAGATTTGATTTTCATTCGCAAACTCTGTTGAAGGTCATCTACACGAGTAAACTGATGGATTGATCACATGCAGTAATCTACCTGTTATTTGCTGGTAGGTGTCCCCAATTAAGTCGCCATGTGATGATGGGAGTGGGCACACCAGTGGCAACACAAGTAAAGGTCACGGTGTCCCCCCGCGCTGCTGAAATGGATTCTTGTGGCGGGGCGATCACAGTTGGAGGTGCTTAGATATAATAAGAGCAAAATGTATTATCACATTAACATAATTTCCATTACCATTAACAGTTCCATTTACGAATGCCAACATAGGCAGGGAAAATATTGACATCACACATACACGCATACAAGATACTTCTATTTTTATCAAAACTGGCTGTAACTGAAAAAAAAATAATGTGGTAGATTTATTTATTTATTCAACAGATGATTTAATCAAAAGTGACTTTAAAGATCAACACATCACTGAAATGCTCTACAAAAGTGGTACAAATTTGCTAAATGCAAATCTTCATTTGCACACCAGGATTACACGATTCGCTTGTTCATTAGAAAAGATTGATAGATTTGCAGGTCTTACCACAGCCGTATTCATCGGAGCGGTCGGCACAGTCTGGCTCTTCATCACACTGGTAGCTGGCAGGAATGCAGTTGCGGTCAGAAACACACACAAACTGCTCCGGAGCACAGGTGTCCCTTGGACCTTTAGTGGCTGTAGAAATTAGAAAAAGACTTGTGTGTAGTTCACAATCATTCATAAACATTGGTCATTCTAGCCTATGATGCCTACACGTGCTACAGGAATTATGTAAATAAGAGTTTCCTAGTTGGAAACTGGACATGAACAGCCTGTCAAGTCGTATTTACTGTGGGACGGGAAAACTCAGAGATTATTTTAATATTGGAGTTTCAGAGTTGTATACAGTACGTACATTTCGGTCAAATTTGAGGGCAGCTGTGTTCCTGTATAGCATAAATGGGCAATATAAGGCCCGGGGGCCGGATCCGGCCCACATAGTGCTTCAATCCGGCCCCCGTGATGCGCTCACAGTTTGTATGAAACTGTCATGGTTGCAGTGTTTCCCATACATTGATTTATCTGTGGCGGGCCGCAAAGAGCTGGTTGGATTAAACAAAGAGTTACTGGGTCATGGGTCATTACTGGGTCCTGTTTAATCACTATTTTATAGACAACAGAACAGATAAAATGTAAAAATAGCATTCGGTTGTATTAAAACGCAATTTAATGTAACAGATGAAAGAGTAAAACACAACCCAATGAAGTCACATATATGCTAATTGGCGTGTGACGTCATCACCGCCACAGTCTCTCAAAATCCTGTGGGAAACACTGCCTGGTGGTTAATACAAAATAAAATAAAGAAAAGAAATAATAATAAATTATATTCTCATGTCTTGTGTGTTCGTATGGTGTGTGTGTTATGATTGTTTGCACGTGGGCATATCGCTGTAGTATGAATGACAGTTGAACAATATGCAGGGTAGAAAATGAATCCTTGAAAGTAAATCCAGTTATTCTAATGTTAGAGTAGCCTAGGTCAGAGAGGCCAAGCAAAAATAAAGATCAGGCCTTGAAATGGGCTGACAAAGTCAAAGTAACTGTAGAGCAGCCTTATACATATTTGCATTGAATTATTTTTTACCATTTAATCATGTAACTATGTTTAATTGCAATTTTCCCAAGTGTGGCCCTCCGCTTACTTTGCCAAAGTCACTGTGGCCCTCGGGCTAAAACTGTTGCCCACCCCTGCTGTATAGCATTGCATTAGCAGTGCAAAAGGTCATGGGTTTAAACCCAAGTAACATACATACTGATACTAATACACTGTAATTCGCTTTGGATAAAAAGTAGTAGTATTAGTACTACTTGTAGTATTTTTTTTACTTGTCCTCCGTAATTCCTATAATTGCAGGGGTCTTCAACAAAGCACTTGAACACAACAAATTCGTTATATCAACTTCCTAAGCATGTAAAGGGCAGCAATAATAGCAAAATAAAGCCACAATGTTTACCCTTTTGAGGGTACAACTAATAGCTTTTCTTCTTTTCTTCAACTTCGATGAATTAATACACTGAAAAAAATGATTTTCAAGACAGAAAATTCTTAGTATTTTTGTCTTGTTTCAGTAAAAATATCTACAAATTCTTAAATTAAGATGCTTTTTTTGATGAGCAAAACGACCCAAAAAAATAAGTCTCGTTTTTAGACCGAAAATATGAAATTTAAGTTATTTTGTGCATAAAACAAGCAAAAAAAATCAAATCTGCCAATGAGGTAAGCAATTTTTTCTTGAATTTTTCTTGAATTTAGTGTTTAAGGAAAATGTGCAAGATTTTTTTGCTTACCCCATTGGCAGATTTTTTTGCTTGTTCTATGCACAAAATCACTTAAATTTAATATTTTTGGTCTTATTTTCTTAGGTCAATTTGCTCATCAAGAAAAAGCATCTTAATTTAAGAATTTTTAGATATTTTTACTGAAAACAAGACAAAAATACTAAGAATTATTTTTCTTGAAAATAATTTTTTGCAGTGTACATACCTATCTTTTTTCAATGCGTGCACTTTTAATCTTTTTACAGCGCTTCGTAAATGTGTTAGCATTTAGCCTAGCCCCATCAATCCTATGGCTCCAAACAAAAGTTTTATTTTGTGCTACCATACTTACTCATGTAACTACTCATGTTACAGTCTTTAAATAGAGAATACATGGAAGTGTTTGGTAGCTTCTAAATTCATCCCTGTTTGGAGCCATAGGAATGAATGGGGCTAGGTTAAATGCTAACACATTCACGACGCGCTGTACACAGATTAAGTGCACGCATTAAAAAAAAGATAGGTATGTATTAATTCATCTAGGTTGAGGTAAGAACATAGTAAAAAATTAAAAAACAGTGGTGTTTTCCTTTAACTAGATTTAGTATCTGTGAACTACGGGCATAGTAGGTTTGACTTACGGCAGTCAATCTCATCTGAGTTGTCCTGACAGTCATTATCTCCATCACAACGCCATAGTTTCAGAGCACACCGGCCATTCTGACACTTAAACTCATTGGGTTCACATGGAGAAGGAGTTCCTGTTGAATTACAGTTATGATCATCATCATCAGTATAAAACTTGTTTTTGGGAGCCCTAAGTGTTACAGCATCCTGCAGTATGTCTTACCACAACTAAACTCATCGCTGCCATCAGCGCAGTCCTGTTCGCCATCACACAAATAATCCCGCGCGATACACTGTCCGTTTTGGCAAGTGGCCTGGTCTACGCGGCAAGGGCCCGGCCCGGGTGGAGGCCTGGTTCTTGGAGGTGGAAGTGTAGTGGGAGGTCTAGGAACAGGACCTTTGAAAGCAAATATTATATATTGGTGCAAAACGATTATTAAGCCAATCCAAAATAAGCAACAATGCGATGTCATAGTTCACATGCCAAACAATTAAATGCATGCAATCTCACTCACCAACACAGTTCATTTCATCACTTAAATCAATGCAGTCAGGCCGTTGGTCACACACATAATCTCTGTTGATACAGCTTCCATCCTTGCAGGTGAACTCATCAGGCAAACATTCCCGGGGAAAGGGCTTCACTGAGTGGTAAAGATTGATGTATACAACGCTATGACCCATTGTATTTATTGCAATGCGGTAAGCCAAGAAATAACACAATAACGTAGTAAAAGATATAAATGTCAATGCCATGCTAGACCTGCTATTTCATGAGTATATGAAAGCTGATTCATTTGGCTGCATTTGTATAAGAAAACAGTATTACAGGATTTGCATACTGTCTAGATCAGATTTCTTTAACAGGGCACATTTCATGTTTAATCGCAAATTTAATTTAGCAAATTAAAAAACTAGTTTTGTTTAATGCATCAAAGTTAATTTCAACCAAAGTTAAAGTGAACAAGCAAAATTTAAGCCAAATGTTTTATTGTTGTCTCTCTCACATTTCAATGTATTCAATTCAAATTTACATTTATTATATGTATATGTTCATTAATAATGATAAGCATTCACGATGGTTTTGTAAGGCAAGCATCATTCCAAACTATCTACTGTATATGATGCAAGGTAGCCACATTTGAGAATTCAACATCACTTCAGTCAATGCACGGCCATGCAAAGCTTTTTAACATCTCATCAAAAACATCCTCACATGTGCAAACATGCATGTTGCTGCCACTTTTTATGACATTTTCTTGCAATGCTCAAAAGTATGGAGTGCAATCTCATCGAACTGCAGTCTACATGCATCGGGCCTGGTTGAGGACAAACCTGGCATAATGGTGGGCTCCACAGGAGGAGGGTTATCAGCTATGAACCAGACACAAATATTATGTAGACTACACTCTATTGTATGACTTTAGGACCATTTCCAAACAAAACTGCAATAGTTACAGCAAAAAAAAATTCAAGAAAAAAAATTCCCAGCACTTTTGTCCCGCCCTCAGTAAAAATATAAAAAGATTCTTAAATTAAGATTTATTTTCTTGATGAGCAAAACGACCCAAGAAAATAAGTCTAGTTTTTAGACCAAAAACACCAAATCTAAGTGATTCTGCGCACAAAACAAGCAAAAAAAAATCTGTTAATGGGGTAAGCAAAAAATCTTGAACATTTTTCTTAAACACTTTATTCAAGAAAAATTTGCTTACCCCATTGGCAGATTTTTTTTGCTTGTTTTATGCACAAAACCACTTAAATTTAATGTTTTTTATCTAAAAACTAGACTTGTTTTCTTGGGTAATTTTGCTCATCAAAAAAAGCATCTTAATTTCAGAATTTTTAGATATTTTAACTGAAAACAAGACAAAAATACTAAGAATTTCTTTCCTGAAAATCATTTTTTGCAGTGTATGCAGATTGCCAAGCATAAAAGACTAGGTGAAAATTTATTTTGCAAAATCTAAATGCAAATAAATGCAAAATCTAATGTATTTACTTCCATTATAATATAAAAATTTACTTTCAATACATTTGTGTTTTTGTGAAAGAATTAAAAGTATAATGCTGTATTAAAATCAAATTATTCAGTTGGATAATCAAGATAAATGTAATTTTATTGAATTTATTTTAAAAATCGTCAAATTTATAGAGCTTATATTCATAACCCAAGTAAAAGTTTTGCCAATGTCTGGAAAATCAACAAAGCAATCCTGTTAAAGGACAAATAGCTATGATTCCCGTACCTTCTCCAAGTCGTCTAAAATCAAATCCCACTACCGAGATGTCGTATGAGGCAATGGTGCCCTCCTTAACCACAGAGTACAGAACCCCTCTGATTTGAGGTTCATTTGAGTTGTTTTCCGAGCCAACGTCCAGCTCCACAAACACGTCTCTGCCAATTTGCCTGCAACATACAGAGAAGCAGTTATTCGTAACCAGGAGTCACTTAACCAGAAAAAAAATAAAAGTTTATTGCAGAAATGGAAGGAAATAGGAGCAATCCGAATGTTCATAATGAAATGTATCTACTTGGTGCTTGTGAAAGTAAACTTATGCATTTGACATTTATGCATTTACTTAAAGTAAGAGATGCCTTTAAATAAGAGCAAACTGACTGTGTATTTACATGATGAGAACATGCATAATATGTTTGGGGTATAAATTATAAAATGATGTTTACTTAATGAGAACCACATTCACGGTCTGGACTCCTGGAATTGTGTTGTAGTCGGACTCAAGCTGTGAATGAGATAAACACTGTTAGACACTTTGGCCTTGTGATGCTGGCTTCTGTGCATCAAATTCAAACTTTACACCTGAATTCAAACCAGAGCAAATGCATATACCGTATCAACAACGGCAGATGAAATCTCCTGGAAAGCAGGAGAGTAGATGTCATCCAGTTCTGGTCCATACTGGAAGGAGTTTGTGAAGTTCACCAGAGCACGATAGTAGACTGCAAAACAAAAAGTAGTCGTATATAATCATTAGAATTATATAAGTAACTAACTTAGTTAAAGGTCACCAAATATGACAGTTTTTCAAGATGTAATATTAGTTGTCCCCAGAATGTGCCCCTGAAGTTTCAGGTCCAAAGAGCCTATAGATCATTTATTATACCATGTTGAAAAGGCCCATTTTTGGGTATGTCTCATTAAATGCAAATAAGCTGCTTGTTTATCTATACTGAAAAAGACTGTTTTTAATAAGACAATCACCTTTTTCATGCATATTTGTATATTTAAATACAATCTCTGACACTCTGGTTTGCCTTTTTGCCAAATTATTTTGTCCAATACCTTACATTTTTTGTGTTTTGTCCATTTTGTAACATTCGCCTCATATTTTGATGCTTAGGTAAATCAAAAATTGAACAAATTTCCCCCCGGACATCACTTTTGTCCACTACTGTATATCGAGTGACAACCTTTCAATCTCTCTAATGAAGCCATTACGGAAGTGACTTAAATTGCAATTCATCGATTGGCCATTAGAGGCTGGCTCCAAAAGGGAGTCAATTCCCATAGACCCTCATGTTAAAAAGCCCAACTTTATAGCAGAAAATAATATATGTTTACAGCCTGGTACAAGAAGTGATTTTGGTCTATAATGCAAATTTTACTTTTTATGACAACTGTGAGGGGGGTGAATTTTTTTGTAACTCATCTGTTTAAATTATATTAAGCCTTAAAGTTCTGCATAATTAAGGGCGTGGCCACTTGAGTGACGGCTGAACAGCCACTGCTTTTACTACCGTCGAGTTAGGCGGGCGTGGTTTCAGCAACCAGCACCCTCAGCTTCACCCAAGTCCCACCTCTTTACCCATTTTTAGTTATCCACGAGTGAAGCATGGTGACTTTAAAAAACTCTTCACAAACCTATGGGTGACGTCACTGACACTACGTCCATATTTTTTTACAGTCTACGGCAGGGTTCCTCACATCCTACCCTGGAGAGCCGGTGACCTGCAGAGTTTAGCATCAACCCTGATCAAACACAACTACCTGTGATATTCTAGTGATCATGAAGACATTGATTAACTTGCTCAGTTTGATTAAGGTTGGAGCTAAACTCTGCAAGAGACTGGCTCTCCAGGGTAAGCCGTGAGGAACGCTGGTCTTTGGTTTAAAAGTGCAGGTGGTCACCAAAAAATCAATCTTGACCCTAAAGTCAACCGCGGGGTGGAGGCTTAGCAGAAAAACTTTGTCATAGTATACTGTAAAAATCTATAACATAGGTTTTAGCATTTATGGTTCCAAATCTTGTGCCAAAGCTGCCATTTTTCTTAAGCCCTCAAATAAGCAATTGCCAATAAGGCAACCTTTAAAAAGCTTTAGTCCTTTAACTGCCCTGCCGGCAGCTCGCCTGGGTGGGTTTACTCAATTTCAGTTTGTCAATTTGAGTTGGGAAAGAAAGTCAATATTTGTGCTCTTTCTTGCAGTTAGCTGCCACTTGCCATAGTTTGGCTGCAGAATCATTTAATATGAAGCTGCCAAATGGACCGTCTACTCCATAGGTCACAAAGCAAATACGCACTTACGTACAAACATCCTAATCAAACTCTTTTGACCTTTAACTCTCTTTTTTAATGCATTTATTGATTTTCAAATTGACAAAACATCACTGAGATAAATTAACATGTGCTATTGTCTTTCTTATCATATGGACACCATTCCCGTCAAATGTATGTATACGTTAAGTACACACGGTTTATTGGAAATTAGCCCATTGGATTTGAGACAGAAAGTGGACCCATTACAGAACTCAATTCAATCTTCTCTAATTACTCGATACATTTATACACAGTTGCCTGCTTGGTTAATGGCATCCTCCATTTCTTCGAAAGAAAGCTCTCATTACCGGTAAAGTTAACTTTGGTCATTAACGTACACAAAGCAATGAAAAAACTAAGCATGTCCAAAGGTCTTGACAGATTGTCTTTGTCCACACTGTAACTTTCTGGCAGAAAAATGTTGGACAGAGGATATATATAAAAAAAATCAAAAGATCCCATCAAAGTGATGTCCCTGACCCATGATTAACGAAATCACTGTAGAGGCCCAGTGCTCTCTGATGTCATCTCATCGGCTTTCACTAATAAGACTGCAACTCTGAATGCCACGTTCTACAACAACATGCCCAACTCGGTCTTTCCGCGTAGGAAATCCCCTGCCAAACAACGCCAACGGCATTGACACTAAATTCAAATAAGGGTGAATACAGACAAATAATGGGAAAAATTACGAATCTTCCTAATTCATAAACTGCTTTAGCTATTAAAAGGGACACCGCAAAACTGTGCCGGCTTTGTGGTCCGAACGCTCGTCTGAACACACTGGGCCTGTGCGCGAGACAAAGGGCTGATTGAGCCAATGTGTTCAGCCTCTGCCTTTCAATCCCCACTCTTTCAACTCGACCTTCATTGCCCTCCTCCTCCCTAGAACCCTTCACGCTGAATCAAACACTTGAAGTAGTCTTCTGGTCTTGTTCTGTGCCTCTGTGGAATGCATTTGGACAGAGATTCACTGATTTCTGCACCAGTCTATTCCCAGGCACTAATGATCCAAATGTCAAATGTGCTTAAACGAGACGAAAACTCTTTCCATAAAGTCATGGAGCCAACTGGCAGGGTATTTTGTTGTTGTTCAGCCACTAAACAGAATTTCACACTCACGGCTGTGAGAACGTAGCGTGTAACTGGTTTGAGATTGCACGCCTTAATGCGTAGATCCAAGATCGAGGCTTTAAAGCATTAAAACCAGTACTCTATGTACAAACAACTTAGCTTTACATTGCATTTTATCAATGTATTTGGGAGTTTTTTATCCAAACCACTTACAGTGCATTACAATGGATACATTTGGAAAAATTGGACAGTAATATAGATGCAAACCGTATATAGCAGCCATGTTTAATATCCATGTAACCCTGTCTGTGAAATTCAGGCTAAAGTCTCAATCTAATTATGAGATTAGGAGCAGAAAGATTTCATATCACTCATAAATTTCCCTTTGATTTCAACCTATTCAGTTAATATTGAAGATATCAAGGGTTATATGAACATGTTCTTTACAATATAAAAAAAGATTATGTAAATCACAAAAAATGACTTTAATGACAGTTGCTGGCACCTTTTTTGAACCTTACGTTTTTTGCCGCTGGTCACAGCCGAGGGTCAACCTTCTGATCTCTCTGATGAAGCCAATACGGAAGTGATTTAAACTGCAATTCATCGACTGGCAGCTAGAGGCAGGCTCCAAAAAGGAGTTAATTCCCATAGACCTCCATGTTAAAATGTCTAACTTTACAGTAGAAAATAATATGTTTACAGTCTGGTACAAAACATGTTTTTGATCTATATAGCTATTTTTGCCCTTCATGACAACTGTGAAGGGGGTGAATTTTTTTGTAACTCATCCGTTTAAATGATATTAAGGCTTA
This sequence comes from Misgurnus anguillicaudatus, assembly GCF_027580225.2. Taxonomy (NCBI): domain Eukaryota; kingdom Metazoa; phylum Chordata; class Actinopteri; order Cypriniformes; family Cobitidae; genus Misgurnus; species Misgurnus anguillicaudatus. The sequence continues at coordinate 19,653,769 of NC_073349.2, forward strand.
AAGTTCTGCATAATTAAGGGCGTGGCCACTTGAGAGCTTCACCCACGTCCGGCCTCTTTACCCGTTTTCGGATATCCGCGAGTAATGCGCGGTGACACGCGGCCAAGATGGCGACGGCAAGCACCGCCTACTTTAAGCTTCAAAGGTCCTGTTCCAAATGGCACATTCTGGACTTGTGGACCTCCTCAGAGTCCACACTTTGATGACATCATGTAGTGCAGAATTTAGGGACCCTTGACGTGAGTCCACAAGGGCGCACTAGAGTCATTTTTTGGGACAGACTCGAGCGTCACGCCGGAAATAGGAAGAGAAGTTGCCCATCAGTGTGAACTACTCCCATTTGTCGTCTGATTGCTTTTTCCCAAGGACTTCTGGGTTGGTAAAGTGTGCGAAGCCTGCTGCAGTGCGGGCTACGCCAAAGACCGTATCAGGGGGCGCTGATAAGCACACTTTGGAGCGTTAAAATGACAGATGGGACACCCTACGGACTTGTACACTTTGCAAGCACGCGCAATTTAAGGCCACGAGACTGACAGTCCACATGAAGTGCGCCATTTGGAACAGGGACAAAAACGATCTTTAGAAACCTATGGGTGACGTTACGGACACTATGTCCATCTTTGTTTACAGTCTATCGGCTCCGACGCAGCACGCATTTTTGAAGGATTTCTAAGAGTGGAAAAAGCAGCCAACGTCATTCGCGTCTTTCCATTGTCCAATCGAATGGGGGGAGAGGCGGGCCTTACGTTGTGTTGAGGGAAGTTTACGGTTGCTTTGAAGAACCGGACTCCACTATCTCACTCTCTCCTGCATGTTTGTGCACGTCTCACCCTAAAAAAAGGTCAGACCAAGCGTCCTCTTTTTAAAGTTTCTGCTAATATGACAGTTAACAGCAAGAGAGCGCTCACGCTTCAATATTTGATTGACAAGACAGCTGACTTGGTGGTTGCCTAGCAATATAAAAAGCGGCGTCGCACTGCTCTTTTTTTTAATAAAAGGCAGTGCGTCACGCCTTGCATTTCCAAGCGTGGATTAGTGTTCTGCTCAGAACTGATTGTAATCCAGATGTTCAGGTCTTAAGATGTACCAAAAGGGCAAAGCCTCCATAGTGGGCGCTATAGCACAGGGTGGTACCCAGACAAAGGAAAATTCTGGGATTGAGGTTAAAGGGTCAAGGCATACAGGAAAACGATTGTTTAAAAAACAGAGAGTGGAACAAGAGAAGAGTTATGTACAATGTGTGTGATGTCGTCATGTCAAGGACAGTGTGGGAAAAAGTGAGAAAAAAACCTAGAGCCAAAACAAATAATAGACTTAACAAAATTTCTTACACAAGTGACAGGTGCAAACTGGAAAACTGAAAGTCCTAAATGTGAACAGCTATATCGAATTTTTAAGAATTAAAAAAATCCACAGCTGGAAAAGTTACGGTTTAATTGACGCATGTTTTTTATTTCAAATGGCAGATGTTGATTTGTGAGTGTTAAAGAGCTGCATTCCTCTGACAAAGCCAAGCATTGACAGTGAACCATTCAGCCTGTGCATGGAGACATTGCGTTTAGTCAACATCTGTCTTGAATGGATCGCTGCAAGAACTCCTGACAGCGTTTAAAATGATAGCTATGATACAAAGTCACAGAAGTTTCGTAGGATATCACTGTTTTAACCCTTCCCTTCTGCCCCTAAAGAGGGATTTTTTTGGCAACCCATGGGAGGGCACTTCCTGTTTCCTCTTGCATATTTGAAGACAGGGAATATAATTGGTCTCAACCCCAAAATATTTTGATTAACTGCATCTGGTTCCACTGTTGGATTGAATGGTGCTGCAATATTTATCGCTGTAATGCACAGCCTATGACTGCATTTTAAGATTTACTAAGAAACTTTGCAAATTAACATTTACTATACAACACAGTATGTATATGCACTCACCTAAAGGATTATTAGGAACACCCGTTCAATTTCTCATTAATGCAACTACAGTATCTAATCAACCAATCACATGGCAGTTGCTTCAATGCATTTAGGGGTGTGGTCCTGGTCAAGACAATCTCCTGAGCTCCAAACTGAATGTCAGAATAGAAAAGAAAGGTGATTTAAGCAATTTTGTGCGTGGCATGGTTGTTGGTGCAAGACGGGCCGGTCTGAGTATTTCACAATATGCTCAGTTGCAGGGATTACACACACAACCATTTCTAGGGTTTACAAAGAATGGTGTGAAAAGAAAAAACATCCAGTATGCGGCAGTCCTGTGGGCGAAAATGCCTTGTTGATGCTAGAGGTCAGAGGAGAATGGGCCGACTGATTCAAGCTAATAGAAGAGCAACTTTGACTGAAATAACCACTAGTTACAACCGAGGTTTGCAGCAAACCATTTGTGAAGCCACAACACGCACAACCTTGAGGCGGATGGGCTACAACAGCAGAAGACCCCACCAGGTACCACTCATCTCCACTACAAATAGGAAAAAGAGGCTACAATTTGCACGAGCTCACCAAAATTGGACAGTTGAAGACTGGAAAAATGTTGCCTGGTCTGATGAGTCTCGATTTCTGTTGAGACATTCAGATGGTAGAGTCAGAATTTGGCGTAAGCAGAATTGAGAACATGGATCCATCATGCCTTGTTACCACTGTGCAGGCTGGTGGTGGTGGTGTAATGGTGTGGGGGATGTTTTCTTGGCACACTTTAGGCCCCTTAGAGGGATAGTTCGGCCAAAAACGATATTAAACCCATTATTTACTCACCCCTAAGCTGTCCAAGTTGCATATGTCCATCGTTTTTCAGACAAACACATTTTCGGATATTTTAGAAAATATTTTAGATCTTTCTGTTGATTAAATGTAATGTTACGGGGTCCAGCAATAGCCCACGACCTTCAAGTCCAAAAAAAGTGCGTCCATCCTTCACAAATTAAATCCAAACGGCTCCAGGATCTAAAATACTTTCTAAAATATCTGAAAATGTGTTTGTCTGAAAAACGATGGACATATGCAACTTGGACAGCTTAGGGGTGAGAAAATAATGGGTTTAATATCGTTTTTGGCCGAACTATCCCTTTAGTTCCAATTGGGCATCGTTTAAATGCCACGGCCTACCTGAGCATTGTTTCTGACCATGTCCATCCCTGTATGACCAACTCTGATGGCTACTTCCAGCAGGATAATGCACAATGCCACAAACCTCAAATAATTTCAAACTGACATGACAATGAGTTCACTGTGCTAAAATGGCCCCCACAGTCACCAGATCTCAACCCAATAGAGCATCTTTGGGATATGGTGGAACAAGAGCTTCGTGCCTTGAATGTGCATCCCACAAATCTCCATCAAGGATAGCAAGATGCTATCCTATCAAAATGGGACAACATTTTTAAAGAATGGTTTCAGCACCTTGTTGAATCAATACCACGTAGAATTAAGGCAGTTCTGAAGGCAAAAGGGGGTCAAACACAGTATAAGTATGGTGTTTCTAATAATCCTTTAGGCGAGTGTATGTTTATATATATATATGTATGTATATATATGTATGTATATATATATATATATATATATATATATATATATATATATATATGTATATATGTATATATGTATATATATGTATATATATGTATATATATATATATATATATATATATATATATATATATATATATATATATATATATATATATATGTATATATGTATATATGTATATATATGTATATATGTATATATGTATATATGTATATATATATATGTATATATGTATATATGTATATATATATATATATATATATATATATATATATATGTATGTGTATATATATATATATATATATATATATATATATATATATATATATATATATATATATATATATATATATATATATATATATATATATATATATATATATATATATATATGTATATATGTATATATGTATATATATATATATATATATATATATATATATATATATATATATATGTATATATACATATGTATCAATGGATTGCCAGACTAGTTTAATTACATGAAAACTTTTAAAGGCAAACTTTTTAATATTACATCGCCGACATTAAATACATCAGTTGAAATATCACCCAGCTCTATAAAGACCAGCACAATGACCAAAATGTATTACGTTCACACAAAAGAGACAAAAAACATGAATGAATGATTGTAGATTCACAGAGTTTAAGCCAAGCCGTAACGTTAATTTGAGAGATTTCACCCCACACCATGTGCTGCTAATGAGCTATCCACAGTTTCAAAGCAATCCTGCATCATAATCAAAGTTGTGAGTTGAAAGTAGCGACATTTTGGAAACTATGCTTTTATGTATTGAACTGCTACTGACAATTCCCTACTACAAAGCCCACACTGTGATATCACAGATACAAAGCGGTCGCCCTTTATTCCTTTAAAGATAAAATGAGAGCCAGCACACTCTCTCTCTATATCTTTCTCTGTGTATGTCTTTCTCTCTTACTCACTCCCTCAGTTAATTCTTTTGATCACTTAAACAATAGTTATCATTTATTTAGTTTAGCCACCGGAAATAAAACCCAGAAGCTTTATAAATCCCAAAAGATTGGCCGGTAATTTTTTACGGACGTTTCGATGTGTTGAGCAGGAAACCCCTGAAGCACAATAAAAATGCTGAGCTGTGATAAGAAACAATGATGTTTCCATAAGTGGTCAAATGAGTTCAAACCCTCTTCTACTGTATGTTAATCAACTTAAACCTAAACACAATAGCCAATCTGTTAAATCATCAGGTTGTGAAGACATCTGTTACATCATTAATCTGTTATAACAATCTGTTATAATCTATATGACTTTCAAATATGTTCTGTTTCATATTGTAAGGACATTCGTGACTGTAAATGTGTCCGGTGAGAGAAAAGAAGCACAGTTTTCCAATGGAGGTGGATAAAGATTTTCCAAGGCAACGGTTAGGTTACTTCCATAACAGAGTATCAATATTTTAGGCTGAAAATTAAAGCTTATGTGGAAGCCAGGAGTGGTTTAAAAGACGGGCTTTTAACTGAACAGAACCATCGTAAAAATACCCCTGAAATTAAGTAAAAAAAAAATATTACTAACTGTGTAATCCTAAATATTATTAACATATCATATGCGGAACAGAAATTTTCCATAAGCCTCTACAAATGAATGGGGTCAGGATTAGTTAAAAATCGCTGCCTGTTTACAAGACTTTCTTTATTCCCCCAATTCTTTGCTCTCTCTTTCTTACAGAATATTTACGGGTCACTAGAAATGCAGATCAACAACAGCACGAAGACAAAAATAACCGCAGCTGCCTCTCCATGTCTCCCAATCCTGCCGTATAACTATCCTCTTCACAGCCTTGACACAACATCACATCAGCACCAGAACAAGCTGGGTGGCCTCGAAGGTTTTAAAGCCCCCCCAACCTAAAATCTTTCAAATGTGTTTCTAGCAGAAAATGAGTCGCCAGTGTGTGTGCAGAAACATCATCTTTGTGTAATTCACACAAAACAGGCTGTTGGGGATTCCCTACAGGGTCAATGTGATGTCACATTTATTACGCCTAGGTTAGCGGCTCTTTAAGGTCGTAATACTTTATGAAACTTTGTGAAGTATTAAAAGTATTGCACTCTTGCAAACCGTTTCCGATGTGGGTGATTCTCACGAAATCCAGACTTAAGTTTTTTTTAAAAGCCATTTTTTTGCACATATAAGATTAAGGTCTGAATTTACTATAACCATTATTTTTAAAGGACTTAAAAATATTCCTATAGAATAATTAAATTTTTTTTAGATTATTATTATCAAAAATTATCATTACCGCAACATGTTATTACATTAAATATATGCATTTACAAACTTATGTTTCGGTAATGAGAACTAAAAAGTTGTCTAGGTACTATGACAAACAAAATTTCAACTTTTATCTGGAGAGAAAAAGTAAGAACTGCTTACCTGGTAGCCATCTAGGGAGTATCAAAGTCAATTATGTCCCTTCCAACATTTTTTTTTAAATGTTAGTTCATTAAGGGCTTAAACAATGATTGAAAATTGTTGCGGAGGATGAGAAAAATTTTCTTGGACGCATGTATATTCCTTATTATTGTCTCTACATTTACCAATGATCACCAAATACCACATTCCTTTACCGTAAATGTTTATAGTATAACATGCACTGAAGCTTTTATTTTTTAGATTTTTTAATTATAAATATTTCCAAGTCAAAGAACCCAAATCCAGTCATGGACACGTTGCGGTAATGAAAATTTCCCCCTTAAATGTGAAAAAACAACAAAATTGGTTTGTATGATCTCATTTGAAATCATGTACAAAATAGTACATGAAGAGATGTTTGAAACTGTATGTTCCTTATTTTGATACTCTTACTTTGCATTTACTTTTTTTTATCAAAATGTTTCATGACACCTCATAAGTCTAATTTCGCGAGAATCATTACGATATGCACATTTAATATTTCGGTGATTTTAATATATCTCGCTACGGTAATAGCGATTATAAAAACATACTTTGGGCATTTGACAATACTGTATGGTTCTTTGAGTTTCTCACCTCATGAGAAACATATCAAACACAAATGCCATGTGGAGGTGTTGAGATAAAAATTCTCATGGCCTCAATCCAAACTGATCTTTCAGCGATGCTTTCTAAATGAAAGTCTATGTGTATTCTGTGCTAACCTTTGCCCCTGCAGTTTGAAGTGGCTGTATAACCCAACGCTCAGGGTCTCTGTGAGGGCCTGTGAATCTCCTGAAGACTTCAATCAAAGAAGAATGAGTGTCTTCTACATCTTTATCAGGCTATAAATAAACAGGTCAGGAATACACAGCGGCTCAGATAAAAGATAAAGCCTCTTATATGGGATTTGGGACTGATAAAGAAAAAATGCTGGATATTACAGTTTTCGAATGCATATACTGGTATGTTCTTGCTATAAATCATGTTTTAAAATAATGACAGTTTGACCTTTTAATTATTGGTTGTTAAGCAAATGCCCTCTTATCACATCCAAATGTATGATATTTTAATATACAGTACTGTGCACTACAGTAAATTTACAGGCAGTACCCAAGAGCACCCATAGGTTACACCTCAAAAATGTTCCAGCTCATAAATCATCATTTCTGTGGTTTAAACCAACAACCGTTGGGTAACCAGCACAGATGTTTAACCACAATAGCTAAAACCAATGCAGTTCAAACGCTCTAATGAATCAAGAACTTTAAGATCTGTCTTACGAAACAAAAATCTTACTAGATCTCTTTGATCTCTCTCTAAAGTCAGCATTTAAGTAAACTAAAAATAAAAAAATCATGTTACATTTTCTTGGAGCAAAACAGAAACTTTTAATATTTTAACTTTTAATGTTTAACTTTTCACACTAAAGACCTCAAATGCTGCATGTCTCATTTGTAAACGTACAGGACAAGGAAATGCATTACAAAAACAGGATATGCTGTGTAATGGGTTTGAAGGACATAACTCTCATCATTGACAGGGGAGGAAAGGTGGTCACAAAGACCTCTGTGACAAAGCACAGGTTGGACATCCACAAATACTTTACTCCAGGAAACATTCCTTTTCCAAGTGCCATCAGACACGGATCTATAAATGGCTTTGGAGAACCAACTTCCGCACATAGATGGGGGAATTACCACTGACTCATAATGTAAACCTCTCCAGACCCATAAATAAAGTCGAAAATATAACAGGCTGTGTTGTGCACAGCTATGTATAGGCAAAATTCTGTACTAGTTAATTTGGTCAGTAAGAGCAACCTTGTAAGCAGTGTTTTGGGGCCGAGGATGCCCCAGTTTTTGAGGTCCCTTTTTAATCTTATTGCCCCTTCTTTATATTACTTGTTGCTCTTCACTGGACTATTAAATAAGAATGTAAAATTGGCAAATAATTGGACTTAGAAAACTGATGCATGAGTCTGTCAACTTCACTAAGATCAGAAGTTGGAAATCTGCTTGAATAAATAGAGGGATTCTGACTTGAAACAAACCTCAAAACTAACCAACATGTAACATGGTGAACCTCAAAGATCATCACAGGGTCATCTGATGTCCCCTGTGCCCCATTTTCAGCTCAGTGGGATACTTCAAGCTAAATTTAGGCCTGAACATACCGAAACTATATAACTATATAAAAAACAGTGGTCAGCTCATAATATTACTAACACAAACAGTTATAATTACCTGTTAGGCATGGGCTGGTTATCGGTTTCAAGGTATACCGAGGTTTTAAAAAATGTCAAGGTTTCAAAACCACTAAAATGGTTACACAAAATTAAGTTAAATAATTAAGTCATGTAATTGATTTGATGTTTACATTTAATATTAAAGGTGTAGCAGAAGATTTTCTCGAATTTTAGAAAAGAACCGCCTTCTCCACTTTTTTAAAAATGCAATTCGGCAACACTCCTGATTGACAACTAGGAGGACCAATAGTCTTGATGATCCACCCGGAAAAAGAAAATCCTCCGCAATACCTTTAATATTAATACATTTTAATTTTATAATTTTTATAATTTTTTTGAAAAAATATTATAATTTAAGGCCTTATTTTTTGCCGACAATGGCAATACTGCAACACTGTAAACCATGGTGTATTTCCTTAAGGTTATCATGCCAAAATCTCATACCGGCCGATGCATATTACCTGTATTACCAAAAATACACACACCATCAGGTTCAGTATTTGAGATCCAACATTTCATAGTTGCATTTTTAACTTTCTGGCACTCCATCTTTTGAATACATTGAAGCTACAGCAGAAATGTCTCTTTCTAAATTAGGGCTTCACATATTTGTGTGGAGGTGTCCAGGCGGTGCTATTTTGAGAATCCAGCTCAGGTGTCAGAACGCAAAGTTCTTACCAAAACACTCATTCCACCATGATGTCATGCAATACAAAGACCGAGACTGACTCTTAAAAGGGCAAGCTGAGAAGCAAAAGTCACTCTGAAGAAAATTTCCAAAGATAGAAAACTTTAGGGGGGAGAAATGCACCAGTTTGGACACCTAGACTCGTACACTATCAGACCCAATCTGAATTATGCAGGTCTGAATAATAAAAAAAAGAGACTCGATGTCAGAGAACTTTCAGAATATGACATCAAATTAATTGACTGGATTACAATTTTTAGCGGAGTCCAATAGTCTGAGACTACATTAACCATCTAGGAAATGTAATTTCAAACAAATTAAATCAAGAAACCTTTCATTTTAATTCACAATATTTGACAACCAGCACTATATATAGGCTACTAATCAAATTTGTGCCGTTAACTCAGATTTCTTTGCTTCATAAGTTCATAAAACGCTCTTTGTAACTTTCTCAAATTAAACCGGGATCATCAGAATTTGCACAACTTTTAGGGGTCATGCCAGCTCTATTGCATAAACCAAAATGGGGCCTTTACTAAACAGAATACTAAAAGAAACTGAGCATTGTTTTATTTAATTACAAAAATATAATGAAAAATTATAATCTCATGGCGATTCATATGTATTTTAGGAGGTGGCTAATAGGGCTGGTATTGGCAAGGGCCTCACAATACGATTCATGGACACCATACAATGTATCGCGATACATTGCAAAACTTTTTTTGATCAAAATGTAAAAAAGAGCTGAATTTTTTTTTACTTTTTACTTTTAAAGTGCTTCCACACGTCGGCTTTGAAAGCTGCAGGCGTTCTTAAATTTTTTGCCATTTTCTCACTCCCGCTAACTTCTGAGACATTGGCCGAATGGCCGTATATGAAAGACAACTGGACAGCAACAACTACAGCAGCAGCGGCGGAGGAGGTTGTTTGACGCACACAGAGGGATTTGATGGTTTTTTTAGATTGATACTAGAGATTGAAATATCGCTGTATCAATATTTTTGCACAGCCCTAGTGGCTAATTACATGAATTGATTTGAGGTTAGGGGTGGGGGTTCATTATGGTTTCTTAATAATCATACATTTTTGTACTGTACGATTCACTGCATACGAATAGGCTTTATTACCAGCTGCACTACTTCCTGAACTTCAGCCAGCTCCTTGTTTCCTGTCTGCCATTATTGGACAAACTGATTAATCCAGGTGTGCCTGACCTCAGTAGTCACAACAACAATAATCAGACACACCTGGATTAATCAGTTTGTCCAATAATGGCAGACAGGAAACAAGGAGCTGGCTGAAGTTCAGGAAGTAGTGCAGCTGGGCATAAAGCCTATTAGCCAACTTGAATTCCTGTGAGATCAGACTGGACCCAACTATATGACATACTGTCCATCTACACAAACACGTAACAATATTAAAAAAGTGCTCACTCAAAGAGAATAGAAGTCTGCTATATATCTCCACATATCAAAAAAGGCAAGAATTAAATCACAGGAGTTTGGGAAACCACTAGTCTGACTTTACTGTTTGTATTATCTGTTGCAAGCTTTCACATGTTGGGCTTTGCTTACACCTCAATTGCTCATCTGGTGAAAAGAGAAATCTGCATTGTTTAAATCTCTGACACAGATCTAAAGGGCCCTGTTATGACGAGACAACGCCTGATTCACTGAGAAAAAAAGATGAGTGTCAGGATGTGCCAGAGACACAATTCAGACATATGCGACAACTCTAAATAATGCCACAACAGATGATTAAACAGTTTCCTGTTTACAGCAGAATCTGTTTAGACATCTTTTATATCATAGTGATATGAAACATGGCTATTTTTAAAGTCTCTTTAAAGGAAGTCATTGCACTCTGCGACTATATGACCAAGTCCTATCTACTTGAATGGGCGAGGACCAGAATAGTATATTTATTCTTGCCTGATAAGGTCAAAATAAAATCAGCAAGTTACGAACAATAATTAAACCTGATATAAACAATACTGTACCTCAAATTGTAAAAAAAAACACTTTTCAAAGTTTTCTCCAACTACTGCGCATGTGCAAAGGCTATCTATCAAGTACTTCACATAGCCACACCCCTAGAATATCATCATTCTTTAAAGGAAAACACCACTGTTTTTCAATATTTTCTATGTTCTTATCTCAAATTAGACAAATTAATATACCTACTTTTATTCAATGCATGCACTTAATCTTTGTACAGCGCATTGTGAATGTGTTAGCATTTAGCCTAGCCCAGTTCATTACTTAGGATCCAAATAGAAATTTAAATTTTTTAATTTAATTTAAAAGCCACCAAACACTTCCATGTTTTCCCTATTTAAAGACTGTTGCATGAGTAGTTACACCAGTAAGTATGGTGGCACAAAATAAAACGTGTCGATTTTTAAGCGGATAAAAAAATGAGAACTATATTGTATGGCGGAAGAGCACTTAGTTTGCAACACTTCGACCTGTATGTATTAATTTGTCTAAGTTAAGATAATAACATAGTAAAATGTTGAAAAACTGTGGTGTTTTCTTTTAACAACTGATAATTGATGCTCTTTTTTTATTAATGCAAGACTTCTTTTTAAAAGCTGCACTTTCCAATTGTCCACCACTGCTTCAACTTTTTAATATTTATACTTATAGATTTATCTATAGTTGCTACTATCAAGTAATACTTCCTCTCAATAGGATAGACACAGGAATATTTTCTCACTTGTTGCGCCCGGGTACACCTGGTTTGGTTCCGGAGTGCTTCCATCCCCATCTCCACTGTTTGATTCTGAATGGGGAAAAAAAAATGTTTTTTTAAACTGTCACATTGAATCTTTTTTTAAAAATCTTAAGGAAATTCACCTCCAGAGCCATCGTATTCTTCATCATCCACATAACCTCCCGGCAGCTTGTCGTCTTCCTCCTCTAAATCCTCTGGAAAGGGCACTTCATCCCACACTTTGGAGCTCTGAGCCACCTGCAGACAAAACACCCAAAACCACAATTTATGGGATTGTAATCAGCATTTCCAAACAGAAAGGAGGGGCAGAAACAACAGCCTCCGGCTCCACTGAAGGAGGGAGAGATAAATATCATGCCTTTGTGTTGTGTTTGGACAAAAATGCATATCGGACATATCACAAAGTGCATGCAAAACAGCCCCCGGTGTCATGATCCGTAAACAATCCGTGAGCGTGTGTTTATATATGCAGTGGTGGTAATTTACCGTGGTAAATTCCTTATACAAGAATGATAGATACACAAAAATCTGTGTGACAGATAAACTTTTATGCCTCAGGTAACAAGTTAATCTATGATTAAACACAGGGCTGGTACTCAGGAAATACTTTATCTATGAGAGATTATGTCACACCCCTGAGGGGTAATAAAATCATAGTCTTAAAGGGACATTACACTTTTTTTGAAAATATGCTAATTTTCCAGCTCCCCTAGAGTTAAACATTTGATTTTTACCATTTTGGAATCCATTCAGCTGATCTCCAGGTCTGGCGCTAGCACTTTTAGCATAGCTTAGCACAATCCATTGAATCTGATTAGACCATTAGCATCGTGCTAAAAAATAACCAAAAAGTTTTGATATTTTTCCTACAGAAGAGTCAAGTTTTAAATAGGAAAAATATCGAAACTCTTTGGTTATTTTTAACGCGATGCTAATGGTCTAATTAGATTTAATGAATTGTGCTAGCTGTGCTAAAAGTGCTAGCGCCAGACCCAGAGATCAGCTGAATGGATTCTAAAATGGAAAGAATCAAAATGTTTAACTCTAGGGGAGCTGAAAAATTAGCATATTTTTTAAAAAAAGTGGAGTGTCCCTTTAACTGTAGCTTTTGATAAAGCCAAGTTTGCTTAAGATGCTCAACTCTTTTAAATTGGTTTCCTATACTATACTTTAACTTTTTCCAATACTATAACTTTATTATGATCTAGTACAAATTATTACGTCTGGATATAGACTTTGAGCAAAAATGCGACCCTGCCTGTGAAAACCCAACTAAAGTCATTTTTGTGATTTACTGTTTTCTACATAAAATCGTTTCTCAAATCTATGGTCATGAAATTAAAGTGAAATCAATTATTGAAATGAAACTTTTATGGTTCTAATCTCACAATAAGATTATGAGACTTTAGCCTGGATTTCACAGGCAGGGTCGCATTTTTTATATTTGTTTAGTTAAACCCCCAATCTTATCATCTTTACATTTGTGTACATGTTTGGCAACATGCCATGATTGGCATTTTCTGTCTTCATAGTCTGCCAGTTCCTATTTCCCTACATCTCCATCATGGCCGCCATTCCCATTTAACCAGCTCCCAAATATAAATAACTTGATCTCCCCCCAAATCCTTTCTCCCCTGACTTAACACTCTGAAACAACAATCCTGGGACTTTGCAAAAGGAAAGCGCTGACTGGCAAATTATTTTCAATCGCAGTTGCTCAGCAAACCTTGGTTTGACTGTCGACTGCTTCCCCATCCCTCGAGTCCTCTGAGAATGAGACGCTCTGTCATTATTCATTCATATCTGTAGCATCTTTTTACTGAGAAGACTCAGCAAAAAGACATGTGCCAAGATATACAATACGTCAACAGATATGACAGCACTGGGGGAAAAGGGAGATAATATAGTATTAAAAAACTATTTGACAAAATTGACAAAAAAGTGAAATATCAATTCAAACGTTTTGGTACATCTGCTTTCTTCGTATACTAGTTCTTTTGGAGGATGGGAAGACGTGGGGTATCAGATTATTATGTTATTGGGCCTTTATATACAGTAACTCGCCTGGAAAATTCATATCTCAACTTGCTCAAACTCTCAGGTCACTCACCACCTTTAAAAGTCTTGAGATCACCTTGCCAAAATAAATGATAGCACAGACAAACACAGACACACTGCAAAGGAATCCCAGTGTTTGCTTTTCAATCATGCTCTTCACAAAGCCAACTGTTTGTTCCGCAGAAACAGCAAGTAGATCAAACAAAGAGCAACATCAGGTCCCGGAGTTCGGCAAGTGACATTTGAACCTGCTGGAACATCTCAAGACTGCCGCAGTTTGCCCAGCTGTTGTTTACAAGGCAAGGAACCAAATCACCATCGCTGCCCACAGACAATTGATAAGCACGAAGAGCCGATAAGAGGAATGTGATGGTCCCTGTAAGCTTCTTCTACTAATGAGTGACTCACACTCGGCCTCTAAAGAGCTATAATGATGTCTAGAAAGGACAGATGTGCACTGCTGAAGTGCATTGGAAGATAATCTGCTCCCACACACACCCCTCTCTGGCATGCCTAACCCCCATTCAGATCCACGTCCAATATCCAATTGCTTGCAAAAGCACTGTGAGAAAAGGTTTTATGTGCACATTTAGTGCACAAACAAGTGCAGCTGTTAAACGGACATTATAGTATTGTGTTGAAAGAGATATCGAAATCACAAAAAATACTGCAAATGTGCATTTCACAATGGTTTAAATGTTTTAAAGGGACACTCCACTTTTTTGAGCTCCCTTGGGGTTAAACAACTGATTTTTACCTTTTTGGAATCCATTCAGCCGATCTCCGGGTCTGGCGGTACCACTTTTAGCATAGCTTAGCATAATCCATTGAATCTGATTAGACCATTACCATCGCCCTCAAAAATGACCAAAGACCTTCAACTATTTAAAACTTGACTCTTCTGTAGTTACATTGTGTACTAAAAACGACAGTTTAATCAAAAGTTGTAATTTTCAAGGCCGATATGTCTAGGAACTATACTCTCATTCTGGCGTAATAATCAAGGACTTTGCTGCCGTACCATGGCTGCAAGAAGCGCAATGATATTACGCAGTGCCTTAAAATAGTGCCCTGCTATTGAAAGTTAACAAGGGGACTATTTTCGGGCGCTGCGTAATATTATTGCGCCTGCTGCAGCAAGGTGAGCACAATGCTAATGGTCTAATCAGATTCAATGGATTATGCTAAGCTATGCTAAAAGTGTTAGCGCCAGACCTGGAGATCGGCTAAATGGATTTCAAAACGGGAAAAATCAAATGTTTAACTCTAGAGGAGCTGGAGTGTCCCTTTATCGCTACTTGGTTTAATCATTGGTAAATATAATATCATATATGTTATGAAAAGACATATTGTGTACTATTTTGTAAGTTTTGTGTAATATTAACTGTACCTGTAAAAACAATTTGCCGCATCCGTGTTACAGTGTTTTATTAATTTTGAGCAGTTGTTATGCAAAGAATAATTGACGACGGGCCATTAAATTATTAACATTTCTAAAATAATGTGAGGTTGTAATGCGGCACGCTGCAAAGTGGAGTCAATTATACAACAGTTACCACAGACATTGCTCTGGTGGTTATTTTAAGAGGTCAGGTGTGTATTTATCGAAAAATAATGCATGCCCATGGAACATTTCTCAACTAATCAGAATTAGGGGTGTCATGATTCTCCAAATCCTCGATTCAATTACATTTTCGATTCTAAGGTCACGATACGATTTGATTCTCGGTTTTAACCTTTTTTTTTTGAAAGCACAAAAATGCTATGCCAATTTTAGACTAGACTTTTAAGAAATATATATCTGACCTTGAACCTGGAGATGCCCTGGCATGTTAGTTGTGCTGCCAATGGAAAAATATGGTACACGCACATACCTAATAAAATGAAACTTCCTGTCAGATGAACATTCCTGTCAGTACTTTGCACCTTGTCATTTAAACCTGAGCGGGAGTAATGATGAGTTTATATGGACACAAACTAATATTATGTCGGAGTCTGCTGCTTTTGTTGTAAGTAAACATGCTGCACAGTGTTTTGTACATGCATATATGTTTGAGCTTTCTCTGGTATTTCAGTGCAATTGATGAAATAAGATTGCGCAACTTTCACATGCTTGCAAAATGAAACTGCAAGATCAGCCGCTTTAGTTTTATTAACGAAAGGCTAAAAATAGCGCTGTACACCGTGTTCGTCAGAAAAGACGTAAAACATTGTGTTCAGTACCTCAGATTAGATAAATGGGCGGAGAGAAGGCGGTCGCGTGTGGCTGTTCGAACACATTTAACCACATGTGCGTTTGCACTACAAAAGCTTGGCAAGCGATCAGAGGTGACATGGGGGCGTGGCAGCATCGACGATACCATTTTTTAATTCGAAGTTCGAGGTTGTGACTTAATTTCGATCGATTTTGATTTAAAATCAAGGAATCGATTTAAAATTGAAATCGTGACACCCTTAATAAAGTATTTCAACAGCCCAGTTGTATAACTGGGAATAATAAACCTGCAAATGTTGTGACTGGCCAATCAGAATTAAGAATTCCAAAAAGGCGTGTAATAATAGAATTTAAATTGATTTTACAAACATAAACATTATTGTATTGCATATTATATAATTTATCAAGTTATCGCATATTACATTTTTCTTTGTTATCGTGCAGCTCCACAAACAACCTGATTGCAAACTCTACCATCAATTTACAATCAATATTTTCAACATTCCCAATTTAAAACGCTGTTTGAAAGTACCAAACTGTTAAAATGATTTAAAAAATATTCCTGTACATGAATGATTTTGCTGTTGAAACAACAAAGTATTTTAATTTTGTCGTTAATTTGTTTTAGTTTTCCTAAGCACCACATTACTAGACTCAGCCTGACTTCATCATCCCTGCCTTGTTAAGTGACATGCAAGCATGACAGTGTAACAACAGCATCCGAATTACACTTCAGTAGCAAAAATCATGTTAATATGATAAGTTCATTTCTGTGAATCAGACTGTTGAAAAGCTGAAATGCTTTAAAACTCTAACCCATTAACTTGTTTGCATCAGCTTCAATGTAAACCCATAACTTCCAAACAGGAAACAAGTCCTTAAATGCACCGACTGTAAAACAGAATAAAATGTTGAAATACGACAATAAATACCAGTGAAATCCTGGACTTGCCACACTGTATTACGTAAGGCTCGAGTTAATGTGAGCATGCATGGCAGGTTTTATAAACACGCAAATGGAATGTAAACTGTAGAGCCATAAGTGGGTGATAGTTTGAGATATGCACTTTATACCTTCATCTAAGTCCAAAGCACAACCTGACACAGATACACTGGAGGGCAAACAATCTGACCTCCATTCAAAAAAACATACTGTAAATGTGCTCAAAAGTGCTTCCATTAACTTTCGGCTTTCATACGTGGCACTTAATGTACTGATAAGGGGCGGCTTTGAGTCCTGTTACTCTCGTGAGGAGAGTTGTAAGCTATGGATGAATTGGTGACAGGTGATGTTCCAAAACCAAACCGTCTAAAGAGACAACTTACAGTGGATTCAAGCACTGGATCACTGGAATCGAAGCCATGACCTTTGTGTTGCTAATGCGATGCTCTATCATGCTCTATATACTTTTTTTTACTTTATACAGAACTTGACAGACAAAAATAAGTAAATTTAAATGAAAATGACTAAACACTCAATATGTTCCTATGTTGCCAACTATAGGGTTTCAGAACAAAGCCTTGGATGAATAGAGAGGAAAATGTCATGTTCACTTTTTCCATATTCATCACACACCGGAGCTTTAGAAAACACAACCTGACAACCAAAGGGATGACAATAGGGATACGGCAACAGGAAGAGTTAACGCTTGCATGTACACGTACGTGAAGAAAAAAATAAACATACTGCTGAGAGAGCTGCGATTTCACTATAAGTTTAACCCCTAACAGGATGTCAAAATCCTGATAAGCTGACACTATTGACACTAAACTTCAGTTCGAACCCCTGTAGGACAAAGAACATGATGAAAGATCCTTCGACTTAACAGACCACTACAAACAAGGGTTGACATATTGAACACTAGCCTCTCAACAACACACACACACTTCATCCACTTCTATCATGCACTTACACAGCGCTCACATTCCTAAACAAGTCGTTACGGTCTTCTGCACGGGGTGGGGGGGTGGACAAAGGCCTACAGCAACTCAAAATCTTCCCCTAGGTCATTCATGCGTTCCCACATACAGTGGAGCAATGGCATGCTTTTGGGAATTAGTGAGGACTCCCTCCCACAGGCATTCCATCACGTAGTGGCACGATTGGACATACGTGCTTTCAAAATGTGTCCATCACAGCTGTTTCCCATGGTGAAATCTAAGCTGGAAGCTGTTTAGACATTTTGCTATTCCTCATTTTTGCACATAGTCTCTGTCTGTGGAATGAACATGCCTTCCTTAGTGAGTGGCTCTGCTGGAGCAGTCATCCAGCTCAGCCTCTCACCGAACTTCATACACGGTGGTCTCCTTTATCAACAGCACTACTGTAGACTATAAGAATGAGCACTTTTTTGCAATGCCATTTTCATAAGCTCATAAAATGTCACACAGAATGTTCTTTACATGATTTTATGCAGATAATAAAAAAATGACATTATCTGGTATTGGGTCACATTTCTTGTCCACGACACAGCAAAAATTTAAGAAAGCTCTGCCATTTCCTTCAAGTGGACACATATGTGTTAGCAGTAGAGATGCACCGTTCGACCTGCCAGAGACCGGAATTGGCCGATTTTACGCATAAGCGGCCTGGACCTGTACCGACCGGTCAGTCTCACAACATTCTGGTCTTTTTGTTACCAGTGGCGGAAGCAATAACGTTACAGACCACATGCACACTCGCAGTGAATGCAGCACTTGACCATTATCCAACAGCATTAAAGAGCACCTATTGTCAAATTCACAGTTTTTTTTATTTCTTTGGTGTGTAAGTGTTATTAGTACATGTTAACGATTTGCAAAAGGTACATTCCCTAACTGTGGGTTTACACCAGACGCAAACTGCGCGAGTAGATTACATACAAAGTCAATGCAAAGACGTGATCATACGTGTCCTCGTGTGGGGTTATGCGAATGACGCGATATGGGTGGAGCGTTTGCAGCGAAAACACACGCTATTTGCCTCAAACGCGTCTTCGCCCAAGTTGAAAATATTCAACTTGAGCGAAAAATTCGCTTGACACGAAGTTAAATCCTGCGAGTAATCTAGAGCGAGTAACACGATGCCCTGGGGTTGGTGTGTATGTAGCATAAAGTAAACGATACTACAACAAACACATGGATTGTAGGCAACAGTTTACGTCCTGGGATTGGTGATGTAGACAAGAATGACATTATCATAATTTCTCCCACTTCGCACTTACATCCTGTAAGTTAACTCCTGTTAGCAAACAAATCTTTCAAACATGGTAAGGAGCGTCACGTTTCCGGATGACGTCAGAGGTATTCAGGCCAATCACAACGTACAGATTAGCTGGCCAATCAGGGACACAGAGCTTTTCGAATCTGTGCATTTCAGGAAGAGAGTGAAATCTGGAACTACAAAAATGTACGGTACAGGGACGTGCACAGGGGGGTTGCTCAGGTTGCCCGGGCAACTGCCCATATGCCCTTCTCGACTCAAGCTGCCCTTCCGAGGTGGAAAAAAAATAAATTGTACTTTTACTTCGTTTACACTGTGCAGCGTTCCTTCGTTACTGTATTTTAATTAATTACGAAATTTGGATTTTATTTTTAAATTGCCGTCTCGTGTTTCTGGGGCATTCGCGAATTAATGACTCGTTTGAGTCGAATCCTTACAAAGTGTTACATATAAATTAATCTTTTGAGTCGATTCTTTACAAATCAAAGGGGCCAAATGTTTTAAATTGGTTCACAAATCAGTTTGAATGAATTGTTTAGATCGCTGCAAAAACGGACTTGTTTCCGTACATGCTGAAATGTGAGCTGTTTGACAAAGACCCCAAGGCGAACCACCCCACAAACAGCCCAGTAATTGGAAACCTTCAGACTGTAAACACAAATAAGAATTTTAAAGACACTTGCCTTCAGTTTCAGCATGTACGGAAACAAGTCGAAATGGTCTTGGGTTTTAGACCGCAGTCTGTCCGTGCGTATATTTATTCCTGCCCCAAATCAGCATCGCAAATGGCACGTTGCCAGAAATCTGATAAACTACCTCAGCCCAAATCGGATGTCGCGGCCTTCCATAGTTGTTTAATCTCATGTCTTTTCACTCACGCAGCCGGTTACAAGCCAATCCTGAAGCAGCAATCAGGTTCACAACTGATATTTGGACATCTATCATATCCAAGTCATAAGTCTGAGAGCACTTAATTTTAAGATCTGTTCAAATTTTAAAAAATCCTGTGATTTAATGCAGTTTGGGTGAAAGTGCAATGTTTAATAATTAATTTTATAATGAAATACAGTTTTTATGAAAGAACATTTTATTTTTTGTTTGTAGCCTATACAGTATGATGTTAATTATAGTTCTTAAAAAGAAAATCGGAATCTGCAAAATCAGCAGGTCACACTTATAGAAAAACCGGAAATCGGAATTGTCCAAGAAAATTGCAATAGGTGCATCTCTAGTTATCAGGTAAGCCAACATCATCCCAGTGCATACTAGAGCAACATTCAAAGTACACAGTACTGCACTTGAATCCTGTGGCTTCCACATCACTAGCAATGATTGTATCGATGCAAAATGTCCAAAACAGAATGTTGGTAAAGGGGTGTTTTTGCTTATGTTGTCAAGGTGCATCTACTTAATTTCCTTTTCTCAAACCACCCTGGAAAGTGCAACGCAAGACGGATGCGGTTAAACAACATTATTGTGGAAAGTCTGAATCTATGCAGCTTTCTTTGAATGAAGGGAAGTTTTGGGGAGTTGCCTTGTCTTGAGTTTTCTGACACATAATAGTGCCCATTTTAGCAATATAATTGGTAGTGGTACCAAACTGATGCATTCTGGCATGATGACATTCGAGTCAGGTGCTCCGCATAACACGGTCACGAAACAGGAGCCTGGATGTCGCGCCTACACTTCAAACTAGGTCTATAGCCAGAAGACAAACCATATCCAACTCTAATAATGGCAACTTCAAAAAGAGTTGCCTGGACTTGACAGCATGACTCAGACGGGTTGACAACATGACGCTATATGACCAAAAGCAAGGGAGTGGGCACAGTCTATTAAAAATGATTTATCGGCCTTGACACTATAATAAACAGAGAACTCAGCTGGTCACATTTGGAGTCTGATTGTGTCCATTGAACTACAGCTTTAGTCAAGTGGACTGATACAATCTTAATTGCCAGTTGTGTTTTGGGTGGGCCAAATGTGTGAGTGCATTCCTGTGAAGGCAGCTTTCTCTACTTGTGAGGGCCCAGATGGCAGCTATAGGTGAAGTCTCCCCTCAATTATCACCCCAGTAGGGAAGCGTCACTCTTCCAGACCCCCTATGTATGAATCCCAAGGTTTCAATATTGCTTCAGACCACACTGTCAGCACACTCCAATTTACACATTCAAAACGATCCTGAGGAGTCACAGTCGCTCCACTGTTTCAGTCTGGTATGCAGTTTTGACAGGTGAAGTTAATGCAGACCGAGTTTATGGACCTTTGCAATTATGCCACAGAGATTATGGCCAGGGCTCATAAAACGTGGGTCAGTATAGCAAATACTTGTTCAGTAAAAATTGCTTTAGCTAGGGGTTTTCAAACATTTTAGTCAGCCTGATTCTCTGATGGGTTAACAGCTGTATTTTATTTACTATATATCACAGCTGGGTCTCTGGATTCACTGCACCCAATGCTTTTGTGTATCACTGTGCAGCACCCTTAGCTACCAAATGTAACATAAACATGAAAGACATGGATACATGTGAAACATTATTACTGTTCACAGTGGTTCAGGGACTATTTTTCGGGTGAAAGGAAGGCTTCAAGTCATTTTACTTCATGGAAGTTGCTTTTATACCATAGACTGTAAAAAATATGGAGATAGATGTCACCCATAGGTTTGTGAAGAGCTTTTTTAAAGCCAATCGTTGGCTGGGCCTACCGTTGCCATCTTGGCATCATGTCACTGCGCATCAAATGAAAATGGGTAAAGAAGCAGGACGTGGGTGGAGCTTAAGTGGCTGGTTGCTGAAACCGCGCCCACCTAGCTCGAAGGTAGTGACAGCAGTGGCAGTTCACCAGTCACTCAAGTGACCACGCCCCTTAATAATGCAGAACTTTACTGCTGCGTTTACACTAGCCGATATTCGCGCGTAGTTGGACGCTTGATCATTTGAGTTCACTCGCTTCATTCCCGCGTGAAATTATAGTCATTCAAGACATTCGCATCATGGGAGGGGCTTCTGCGACTCCACTGAGACTCCACCACTCCGCTCGCTTCCTGTAATCACTTCACTACTACAGCAAGGTCCTGATTGGTCAACTTGCGCGTTTCCCGCGGCAAAGCTTAATTTGCGCGGAACATCTGCGCCATTCGCGCCGCGAGTACCGCGTTGCAGGATACCTAATCGCGTCTTTGCATTGACTTAACATGTAAATCACTCGCGGTTGCTGCCTCTACTGAGTCTGGTGTGAACCCTACATAAAGCCTAATATAATTTAAACGGATGAGTTACAAAAATAATCAATGCCCTCACAGTTGTCATGAAGGGCAAAATTAGCTATATAGACCAAAAACATTTTTTTACCAGGCTGTAAAAACATTTTTTCAGCTGTAAAGTTGGACATGGAGGTCTATGGTGATTGACTCCCTTTTGGAGCCAGTCTCTAGTGGCCAGTCGATGAATTGCAGTTTAAGTCACTTTTGTTTTGGCTTCACGATCGAGATTAGATGGTTGCCCCTTGGTTTATACACTTTTTTGCTTTAAAATGTGTATTGTGTGGCTTCACGTCATGCCTAACAACGCCCTTTAGCTGTAACTTATTTCAGAACACCCTCTCATAACTTATTGCTTAAATAAATAGCTAAATAAAGCTGGTCACGGGTCAGATGCTAAAACAACACAGACAGCACGTGCAAGTAAACAATGAACCCATTAGACACAATTTATTCATTGGGCATAAACCTGGATAATGAGTAAGTGGTTGGTAGGCAAGGCAAGTTTATTCATGTCATACACACGCTAGCCTGTAGGTAATAGGTGTTTTACGCAAAAATACAATTTAAAATTAAAAAAAGTTTGTAAAAAGTCAGAGATCTAACTTTCGCGGCCTCTTTTTCATTGACTACAAATAAACATAAACATGGCAGGGCAATTTACGGGTCTAAAAATACAGCAGTGTTTCCGGTAACAGGAGCTTAATGGTGACCTGCACTTTGGAGGCAGCTCCAGTTCCTCCAGACGACAGCTGAGCAGGACGCTGCTGAGAACGGTGGCAGCATGCAGGGGAAGGGCTGTTTATTTATAACAGGAAGGGCCTCTGAACTGTAGCAAGCTGTCATTTGAAAAGACACCCCTTTCTTGCCTGTAAGACACTGTCCGCTTTCCAAAGAAACTTTGACCTCGAGAAAGTGAACACATACCTTGAAAAGTGACACCACATGAAAACTGAGGCACAGAATAGACATAATCAAACTAAATAATGTTTTTCAGTAGGGAATGCGTCACAGTGATTGCAGATGAGATCCTAAAAAATTGGGAGTTTAACAAAGACAATGATAGAGAGCCACCTGTCCAAGTTGAAAATAATAATAATACAATATATATTAATAGAATAATAATAATATCTGCTATTGGCTGAATAAACAGATAGCCCTGCCCAAAATGCATACCATTGGTTAAATGAATGTTTGGCTTGGTAGGATGCTTAACAAATACAGAAATTAGTAAATAATTACAAAACAAACAGCTAAATAATTATTACATGTATGAACCTGCCATGTTGCTTAAAGGTATAGCGGAAGATTTTCTCAAATTTTAGAAAATTTGAGAAAAGAGCCTTGTCCACTTTTTGAAAAACTGCAATTGCGCAACACTCGTGATTGACAACTAGGAGGACGAATAGTCTTGATGATCCACCCGGAAAAAAAAAAACCTCTGCAATACCTTTAACTAATTCGAAGGAATATAGTGGCAGATATTTGTTGACTCTCACCAAGCTCCGATTTCCAACAAAGCCAGTAGTGGTGAATTAAACTTCCTCACCGCTCTCATCACTAATCTGGCACCACCTGATATCTTGGCTATAAACTCACTGTGATACGGTCTCTGGTCAAAGCCAATTGAATAAAACTTCCTTTAGTACATGCTGCATGTAGATTAAAGGAACAGTAAGAAATTTATATCAATTAATCATAAAATGGCCCTGATATGTCACTAGACATTAAGAAATCATTTTCATTTCAGTTATTTATATCACTGACAACAGTAGTCTGGCCAGGATATTGTCATTTAAAAAGTGGAGTTGCAGCCCATCAACTGATGTTTATGTTGTCATGTTGTGTATTGACCACCAGTTGTGTGATTGCAGTACCAGTTTTAGCCACAAGTTTTGTGATTGCAGTACCAGTTTTGGCCACAATCCTACATACTGTTCCTTTAAATAATGCATTTACTGATATACGAACATTCAATGGACAATGAGACAAAATGATGGGAATAAGTATTCTGCAGCCTATTTTTGCCAAGGAAAATGTGAAGGAAACAACACATTCTTTTATGATTGCCTGTGCCAGTGTGGGAGAGGTTTTATGTCGGGTAACTGCTTACAATATATGCTCTCAAGGTCCAGGCTCCATTTAAGACCGCTATGTCATAATTAAAGTGGATTTGGCCGCGTGGCTTTGTGAGCGGGCTTGGAAAGGTCAGCTATGACAATAGTTCAGGCATGTCATAACATCATTTGAACTATAGAGAATGTTGTTTAGAAACCTAATAGGGTGACTGAGTGTATAAGCTCATTACAAGGCACCTATGGTGTATTATTAAACAGCGAGAGACTATTGGCTGCTGCTTTCTTCTGATCCAACATGTTATAAAATCAAATAATTGGAAAAAAACAGGGTTCCTGTAATTTAAATGTTGGAGCATTTTGGTAACAGAGCAACTGTAATGGGTTTAATCCCTGGAAAATGCATATTGATAAATTTATTTTGGATGAAATGAAGTCATTTTAAATAAAAACATCTGGCAAATTAATAAATGTAATAAAAGTTATTTAGTTTGTGCTCCACAGAAAAATAAAAAATCAAAAAGTGACAAAGTATATATTTTCGGTTCTTTTAAAAATCCATCCGGAAAAGGCATTTTTAAAAGCATCAAATAATTCAAATAGGAAGTTTATCATATGATCAAAGGGAATCGCTGCAGGCTTTAAAGACCTGTACATGCACCACACTTGGAAAATAAATTATAAAGCTCTGATAAGGTGGTTTGATTGAGTATAAATGAAATATGTGCTCTAGCAGGTAAGACACAGGAAACAGAAAACACTACAGCGCCATTGACCCTTCTCACGCCAAGACTGAAGGGTATGTGAAGGGGCGGACAGAGGTGAAATTTCTTTGGGTGGTAAAAATACGCCTCGAGCCATGTAGCTGCAGGTGAAATCTCACAGTATCAACAATCTAACAACCAAGAGTTCTGCATTCCACAAGAACCACAACTGGTCAAGATGACAGAAATAGGATAAGCTGGTAAAAAAATACATAAAAAATTAAAGCTGAAAAACTGAAAACTTCTTTCTTCAGATGAACACAGACATATT
This sequence comes from Misgurnus anguillicaudatus, assembly GCF_027580225.2. NCBI lineage: Eukaryota > Metazoa > Chordata > Actinopteri > Cypriniformes > Cobitidae > Misgurnus > Misgurnus anguillicaudatus. The sequence continues at coordinate 19,679,266 of NC_073349.2, forward strand.
TTTTTAAGATCATGCTTACTTCAGAACTCCACTCTTTTGTGAATGCACGGACGATTATTGCCAAACATAATGTTTTAGTTTAAAAGATCTGAATATTTTTATGAATATTATTTAGTGCTGGGCAAATATTAATCGCTATTAATCACATACAAAATAAGTGATTTTTTGCGTAATATATGAGTGTGTGCTGTGTGTAATTATTATGTATATACACACACATATATATGTATGTATTTAAGAAACATTTCAATTAATTATTTATATTTTATATATTTTATATGATAAATAAATTTAATTAAAATTATATATAAATAAAAAATGTCTGAAATAAATATATGTGTGTGTGGTGAAATATACATAATAATTACACACAGTACACACACACACATTATGAAAAAAATCACTTTTATTTTGTATTCGATTAATCCCGATTAATCTTTGCCCAGCACTATTTATATACAGATAATATTACAGATTAATATTTTTCCTAAACAAATACATTGTTTTGCTACAGAAGACATTTATTAACCCATTTAAGTTGCATGAATTACTTTTATGATGGATGGATGGCATTACAAACAACAAAGATTTTTTTAAATACATCTGGGTTCAGTTGAAGAAAGGAAATCATATACATCTGGGATGAAATGTGGAAAAAAATTATGAGAAAAAAACCTTTGGGAGATAACCATAGCTTTTAAATGGGACATTATGCTATTAGATTGGTATTATTTGTAGACGGTTTCAGCAGTAACAACATAAACAAGCGGCTTTCGTGGAAAATAAAACTTCCGGTAAACTCTGCTAAGAATAAATAACAACAACATCCGTTTAAAGTAGTTTATTCATATAATGAGCAAAATAAACAACACGTAGATTACCTAGGAAACCAAAACATTTGTTATTTTCGACAAGGTATTTGTTTAAGAGTTGAGTTTCAGCAACTAGTCAGACCATTAAAAAAAACAGAAACCGGAAGTAAAGTTCCAACCAGACGTGTAATCGCGTCAACGCACGTGCATTCGATAAAACATCCTATAAAAAGTTTCATTTTTCTTTTAGAAGTTATAAACAATGCTTTTCTCCATTGTGTCATCATGGCTCTAGGTGATACACTTTAACCAGTTAATGGTAAATTACAGTGAAACCGTGAAAGTGTACTTCAGGCACTGGATCTAAGATAACAGTAGCCAGAGGACAACATTCTTTCAGGTAGTAAATTCCACAGAAAAAAACATATTGTCCTGTTCTCACACCCAGTGACAAGCACTCCTTACCTATGCTGTCACAATGTTAATGTTTTACATGGAAACCATTCATTCCGCTCAAAGGATCGGAAAAAATAAAAAGGAAGACTGAAGAACCCAGATGACCTTGTTTGCAAATACTGTAAAAGACAATGTAACTGCTCAAGGTTAAATATTAAAAGAGTGACAAAATAAATGTATACATTTTTAAAATACCCTGAAAGATATTTCTTTTTTACGAGTGAACTTTTTCAGGTGGGACCCATGACTGCATCTGTAGTCAAAGCCTCTTTTGTGCAACTTTATCCAAACTTTCCTCACTTCCTGACATCTTAGTACTTTACTAAACTCAACTAAATGTTCTGCACTGCAGTTGAGGTTATTTGTGGCCACGCGCCAGTAAACAAATAGGAAAAAAGTTTTACAGACATTTCTGTGCTGAAAGTGTTCATTGCTCAGCAGTTTAAGACCACCAGAGACCTGTCATTCACAAACAGCTCACTGTTGTAGCTGCTCTAAATCACATAGTCCATAAAACAGGATATTGTGTAGAACATTTTATTCATGTGTTATATAATATCTCCCATGAATTATACTTGCAGGGCATTTTTACTTTAATCCTTTTAATGTCTGACAGGGAACTTTTTTAGCATTTGGCCTAAATGTCTTTAATACTGTACTTTTTGGGTAGACCTCTAAACAGATGACAGAACGTAATGCTGTCAAAAGACTCTACATAGTTTCAAAGGCCTGGATTCACAGACAGGTTGTAAGATTAAGTTTAAGTTGGAGAGTTTTTTACAAAAACTTTAAAAGATAATGTTTTAGACTGAGATAAATTTCACTTTGAACATAAGTAGCGCATTGTTACTTCTGACCCTGTCAGCTGGGACGAAAGTAACACAGGTGGGTCAAAAGTAACAGAACAGAACAAGATAGATTTTTGTGTTACACTTGTTTTTAGTACATGTACATGACTATGACCTTGTTAATATGTAACTGCAAACATATTTTGTGGTTCATCTTTGCAAAAAAATTATTACATTACATTTTCATATAAAATTTTAGTTTTATCAAATGTTTTAAAAGCATCTTGACAGTACAAACTTGAATTGTTGACAATAAAAAAACAGTATCAACACTATGAAAATTAAATTAAATCAGATTAAATCAAATTAGAGATTATAAAATAATGCAACAGTATTAGCAGCGAGACAAAAGTAACAAGTGCTACTTTCGTCCCGACAGAAACTCCTGAAATTTAAACCCGATTTACTTTTATTTTGAAAAACTATGAGAAGGCAAACTTCAGGATGTGTTAGAGATAACCTGTAGATTGATCAGTACTGTAACATGAAATGAGAAACACAACACGGCTTATAAAACAAAATTACCGCTTTAGGAATTTACTTATCATGGTCTAAAACAGCTTTCTAGACCGCGAAAACGCAAAACTATGACAAAATAACGTAATATTTGTTAGCTCTGTCAAAGGTTGCGTACTTAAGATGCTGTCATAGTTCAGCATGCAAATGTAGTCAGGGCTCTGCGAAAATCTCTTTGTTAATTTGTCATGCGTTACTTTCGCCCCGGTTCTCCCCAAAATTATTAAATTTAAGTAGCTTTATAAAAGCATCTAAAAATAAAAATGCCTATTGTGCATCTTAAAGGTGCAGTGTGTAATTTTTAGAAGGATCTCTTGACAGAAATGCAAAATAATATTCAAAACTATATCATTAGGGGTGTATAAAGACATTTTTATAATGAACCTTTATGTTTTTATTACCTTAGACTGAGACGATTTTATCTATACACCGAGGGTCCCTTACGTGGAAGTCGCCATTTTGTGCCGCCATGTTTCTACAGAAGCCCTTAACGGACAAACTTTTTTATCTAAGTTGTCTCCGACGATGACATGTTTTTTTTTCGGTGGCGGCTATCGTAGTTTCTTTATGCATCTTAAAAGTGAGGGGGGAGCAGTGGACTGAGCCGTTGGTTGCAATTCGCAACCTCACCACTAGATGATGCTAAAATTTACACACTGCACCTTTAAGACAAAACAATGGCACTAATATATTTTAAGATATGTCAGTGCAAATTGTTTTTAGTAAAGACATCATAGCTACTGTAGGGCTACACAAGTAACCAGAAAACTATTTGGGATTACAATTACGTGTGAAACGATATAATCACCAAAAGCCTCATTTACAGCTGTCTATTTTTGCTCATTCCTGTGCGTTTCGCCATTGTTTGGGTACCAAATGCAGTGGTGAATCAGAGATTTTAAAATTGATAAGATGTCCTTTAGACATATGTTTTATATTTTTAACTAACAACATATGTTCACATTATATTATTTCGTTTTGGATGTTTAGAATTTATCATGCAGCTGCTTGACAGAAAGTTAAAATCTATTACAGATCGCAACTACAAATCAAGGTGAATAATCGACAATTATTATTTTTATCATAATCCTGCAGCCCTAATTCCAATCCAGCCAATTATTTAGTTAAGAGGAAATCAGGTGCCTACCTCACCTTGAAATGTACACGCTCCAATTGGCTCATTTTAACTACATTCATGATTTTAAGTCCTTGGGTTTAGCCTTGTCATCCACTGATAAAGGATCAAGAATCTGGCCAGTCAAAATCTTCAGGATTATCTTTACTGGGTCAGAAAGGAAAACACTCTTGAGGCCCTACAAATGTTTCCATCAAGTGTAAGACAAAACTAAACGAGTATATCTACCTAAAACTAAAGAAGCTTTTTCCTTGCTTCCTTGTTTCCTTGCTTTTTCAACACACAGCATATCCTACAGCGATCTGAGATGATAATGAACAAGAAACTTGAATCTATGTGTTAACATATTGCCTATAAAATCTGGACTATAATTATCTGAGCACTATGCAATTTAGACAGCAAAAAACGAAATTACAAAAACAAATAAGATGGGGATTAAATTTCACTCGTTAATGATGAGTTCAGACTGCTTTAACTGAGCTTAGCAACTGTGAGCTATTGGCAAGAGTATTTTTATACATTGTAAAAGAGTGGATGTAAACGTGCGGTAAGCAGTTTATTTATGGACACCAAGGATGTACAAGACATTAATCAACAAAATACAGTAAGTCAAATATCACTTAAGTTAACATTTAAAGAGCTCAGATGCAAAACCTGCGAAGTGTGTCTGACATTAGCATTAGAGGTCGACCGATTTATCGGCCGGCCGATTAATTGGCCGATTTTTGGCATATTTTTAAAAATCGGCTTTGGCCGATTTTGCTGCAAAATTAGGCCGATTAATAGGCAGGCGCATCTGCGGGCACCTAAGCGCTGTTGTAGAACTCGTGACGCTGCCTCTTGCTGCAAGCAGATCGCTCCCGTCTCGTGTGTGTGTGCAGCCATGCCTTGTTCACAAACAGCTTACTAAATGATGGCGGATCGCGCGAATTAAGCAGCCAGTACAACAGCGCGACGGGCTTATGTCTCGCGGTGCACTGTCCGTGCAAAGATTAGGCTCATTTCATGTGATTAATGAGTGATGATGAGTTTTGTTTGCGTGACAGAGAGAGAAGAGCCGCGCGTGCACGCTTTCTGTCTCCCTGCTTTTATTACTCAAAACAAAACTGACTCGATGGCGAAAGGTCGGAAGACCAAATCATATCCACAAATGTGAGACTTTGTTTACAGTTTTGCGCTGCTCAGCCTGGATTAGAACACAGCGCGTCCGATTCACGAACTGACTCCTTTGAACGGATTCGTTTGAATGAACGGTTGAAACAACAGATCTGTCCCAACACTAAATGATGTTTTATTAACAAAGTTCGGGAGGAGCACGTTCAGATAATTAATCACAGGTGGAAGCACTCAGCCATTATACACAGGTGGAATCACTCAGCCATTATACACAGGTGGAATCACTCAGCAATTATACACAGGTGGAAACACTCAGCAATTAACCATGAGAGGGTACATATAGACTCAGCAGTCTTACCTCGATCCATTGACAGTTTGTAGCATCCTGACAGTTTGTAGCATCCTGACAGTTTGTAGCATCTTGGCTCGCCGTTTTTGCTTAAACCATGTCACAACACAACAGCTCTTCATCAGGCGAGGAAAATGATGTCCTCAGCGATTCATCGCCGGACTCAGCTAGCATCATTCATCCGACACCGGTCATTGGAATCGAGCCCCAAGCTTCTTCACGCGGCCGCACGCCTGCTAGATCAGACTCACGCTCGCCAAGACGCCGAGGCCATTCTTCACCACCACCGGCAAGACCCCCATCCTTCTCCCCAGCCTCCTCCTACCGCTCGGCTGTCCCAACAATCCCACCTATCGGGAAGTGGACCGTAGCAGGATTAAGGGAAGCTCTGGGTAACTCAGACATACAGGCTCCGCGAAAGTTAAACAAAGCAGAGTTGTACGATCTTTATGTCTCTTTGCAATTGCCTAACCTCTCTCCTAAGCACACTCCAGCTCCCAAGGCGTCCCAAAGGCGAAGCGGAGCCCGCAAAGCGCGAACACCACCATTGTCGTCCCGCACGAGATCTGGCTCACTCCGCCTGACGAGTCGCAGCAACAGGCCTTCAGCAAGCCTCGGCCGCGCTCCAGATTCAGCCAGAGCAGGACCACTCCCACTTCCTTATGCAGCTCAGCTCCGCACCGCGGCTTCTGCGGCCGCAGCGCCGTATGCAGCTGGGCCCAGCGGCCTCCCTACAGCTTCTATTTCTAATCCTCCTGCTGTTAATAACACTCTTCCTTTCCAGTGGCCTCCAGCGCCCGTTGCAGATGCCAACCTGAGGCAAAATCAGCTAGCAGCGCAGGCGCAAACTTTCCAACAGTTCTATCCAACAAGTGATAACCCCGCCCACATCCAGTGGCCCGCAGCTCCAGCGGCGCAAGCAAGCGCGAGTGTACCTCTGTGCGCATCGCGTGTGTACACTCCACTCCATAATCTCTCATTTCCTGATTTCCCTCCAACTAACTTTCTTTCCACAGAACCTACTCAAAGTGCAAGGCCACCACCTACATTCACAGTCCCGGTCTATAACCTTCCCAGCTCTTCATCTCAAACTAAACAATACTCTCTCTTCACAGCAACACAGATGCCCGTGCCATCCAACGCCCTCGTCATGGAACCACCACCAGTTTCCCAAACCATTCGTGCACAGATTCTCGCAGGTGCAGACATAGACCTTTCCTCTCTTCTCTCAATGCTCCCCGCAGCCGAACCAGTCCGCCAAATAGACTGCGGAGATTTCTCTGTCACCCTCAAAAACACCAGCACACCTTCATCCCGTATTCTTTCTTTTTCTGAATTTTCAATAGCTTTTTCTCGTTTTACTGAAATAATCTGCTCAGTCTTTCCCCACAGGCGGCGCGAGCTAAATGATTACCTAACAATCATAGCAGAGCTTGCGCTGTCCTATGGGGGAGGTCACTTCTATACATACCATAAACTTTTTTCTGCCAAAAGTGCTGTGCGAGTCGCCCAATGGAACCAGTGCACATACTGGGGTGCACTTGACTCTGACCTCCACAGTAGGGTGTTCCTAGGCTGCAAAAACATCTCGTGCGCCGTTTGTAGGTCAGTGGCACACACAACATCAGCATGCCCTCAGGTTAACCCTTCCTCTCAACCCTGCCCGGAGACAAACACAGTCCGATCCACCAGCTACGTACCACGCACAGCAACCGCAAACACCTCCTCCTTAAATGAAAAACGGCAGCTCTGCAACCACTTTAACGATGGTAAATGCAACAGACAGCAGTGCCGGTTTTTGCATATCTGTAAATTCTGTGGCGGCGCTCATGCCCGCATTGTATGCCCAGTGTACAAATCTGTCAATAAAAAATCAAATCATTACTTATCGACTCCTGTAAATATTTCACGTATGGAATTTGAACTAGCTAATCACCCGGATGCCGAATTTACTAACTATCTACTATCAGGCCTCAAAAACGGCTTTAACCCTGGCGTAGAATGCCCGCTCTCTCAAAACACTATCTGTAATAATCTTCAATCCGCCCTAATCGAACCGGAAGTCGTAACGAACTTGATCAAAAAAGAAGTGGAGTCAGGCTTCATGATCGGCCCTTTCGAAAATCCTCCGTTTAATTTGTTCCGCATCAGCCCTATTGGAGTAGCCACGAGGAAATTCTCGGGTAAAAAACGTCTAATAATTGATCTGTCCGCCCCGCACAATTCCCCGTTTCCGAGCATTAACAGCTTGATCCCCCTTGACGAATTCTCACTCAAATACCATGACATCGACCAGGCGATTCACATGATCAAAATCGCAGGTCGGGGCGCCTGGCTTGCAAAAATCGATATCACATCGGCTTTTAAAGTAATGCCCATACATCCAGACGCTTGGCATCTATTCGGTATTCGCTGGCTTGGGAAATACTATTTTGCAGTACGTCTAACTTTCGGATGCAAAAGCAGCCCTAAAATATTCGACATGCTTTCAGAAGCCGTGTGCTGGATATTGTCAAATAATTACGCCATTCCCCACCTTATCCACCTACTAGACGATTTTTTAATAATCTCGTCTCCTGACGCCATCCCAGCCGCACATATCATCACCGTCCAAAATGTTTTTTCTACGCTTGGAATTCCTATAGCACAAGAGAAAACCGCGGGACCGGCTACATCCATCGAGTTCCTCGGAATTAATTTGGATTCAATTAAATTCCAGGCTTCCCTGCCCAAAGAGAAAATCGATCGTATAATTCTCGTCTCGTCTACTCTCCTCGAAAAAACCAGCTGCTCCAAACGCGAACTCCTATCCCTGCTCGGCCACTTAAACTTTGCAATGCGCATCATTCCACAGGGCCGTCCCTTCATATCGCATCTCCTCTCGCTCGCATCCTCTGTCCACTCGCTAGAGGATCCCATCACCATAACCCAAGCATGTCGCGACGAACTAAGATTATGGTTAACTTTCCTAAACCAGTGGAACGGCCTATCTTTTTTCTATAGTAATCTTGTTTCGTGCCCCATCGACATCCAATTGTTCACAGACGCTGCCCCCTCTATCGGTTTCGGGGGATTTTACCAAGGCCGTTGGTTCGCTTCTACATGGCCACCGCAGCTTCAGGACATAACACAGTCGTCAGCGCTATTCGAGCTTTATCCGCTCGTAGTAGCAGCTTTCCTGTGGGGGAAAGAATGGGCAACTAAAAGCATTTTAGTGTATTGCGACAATGAAGCGACAGTGCATTGCATAAATAAAGGCCGTTCCCACGCACCGGCTATGATGCCACTTCTAAGACGCCTCACATGGATCTCAGCTTGCGATCAATTTATTATTATCGCTAAACACGTCCCTGGATCAGAAAATCAAATCGCTGACTCCCTGTCTCGTTTTCTGTTTCAGAAATTCAGGACGTTAGCTCCAGAGGCGGACAAATCCCCAACTCCAGTACCTCACTATTCGCAACTGATATTCCCATAACCCACCTGCTAAAACCCCTCCTCGACGCATCGCTCGACACCATCCTCCAAGCTGTGTCTCCCAAAACCCTTCAATATTACATGATCGCTTGGAGAAACTTTAGAGCATTCCACGTCCCCTATAACATGCCATTCCCCGATTCTCTCTCCTTTCTATCACCTCATTTATTTCCCACCCTAATTCCATTAAAAGCCTCTAAATAGGATACGAGATAAATAATTGTAAAACTTCCCTCCTGCTTAAAGGTATTCAAAGACCCCAGCCACCTGACCCGACACCAGACAACCGATAACACTAGACATCCTCAACAAACGCATTCACACCCTTCACGAAACAGTGAGAAATCTCCTGAGCAAACTCTAATTTTTCTTTTCTGTTTTTCAGCACCCCAGGAAGGAGAAAGTTTACACTCAGTGCCAGCAGGAAGTTTCCTCGCTGATCAGAAAGTTAAAGTAGTCTCCACATAGTCGTGAGGGGGTGGAGAGTCTCCACGCAGCGTGAAGGGGTGGAAAGTTTCCACACAGTTGTGAAAGGGTGGAAAGTTTCCACGCAGTTGTGAAAGGGTGGAAAGTTTCCACGCAGTTGTGAAAGAGTGGAAAGTTTCCACGCAGTTGTGAAAGAGTGGAAAGTTTCCACGCAGTCGTGAAAGAGTGGAAAGTTTCCACGCAGTCGTGAAAGAGTGAAAAGTTTCCACGCAGTCGTGAAGGAGTGGAAAGTTTCCACGCAGTCGTGAAGGAGTGGAAAGTTTCCACGCAGTCGTGAAAGAGTGGAAAGTTTCCACGCAGTCGTGAAGGAGTGGAAAGTTTCCACGCAGTCGTGAAAGAGTGGAAAGTTTCCACGCAGTCGTGAAAGAGTGGAAAGTTTCCACGCAGTCGTGAAAGAGTGGAAAGTTTCCACGCAGTCGTGAAAGAGTGGAGAGTCTCCACGCAGTCGTGAAGGAGTGGAGAGTCTCCACGCAGTCGTGAAGGAGTGGAGAGTCTCCACGCAGTCGTGAAAGAGTGGAAAGTTTCCACGCAGTCGTGAAAGAGTGGAAAGTTTCCACGCAGTCGTGAAAGAGTGGAAAGTCTCCACGCAGTCGTGAAAGAGTGGAGAGTCTCCACGCAGTCGTGAAAGAGTGGAAAGTTTCCACGCAGTCGTGAAAGAGTGGAAAGTTTCCACGCAGTCGTGAAAGAGTGGAGAGTCTCCACGCAGTCGTGAAAGAGTGGAGAGTCTCCACGCAGTCGTGAAAGAGTGGAGAGTCTCCACGCAGTTGTGAAAGAGTGGAAAGTTTCCACGCAGTTGTGAAAGAGTGGAGAGTCTCCACGCAGTTGTGAAAGAGTGGAGAGTCTCCACGCAGTTGTGAAAGAGTGGAGAGTCTCCACGCAGTTGTGAAAGAGTGGAGAGTCTCCACGCAGTTGTGAAAGAGTGGAGAGTCTCCACGCAGTTGTGAAAGAGTGGAGAGTCTCCACGCAGTTGTGAAAGAGTGGAAAGTTTCCACGCAGTTGTGAAAGAGTGGAGAGTCTCCACGCAGTCGTGAAGGAGTGGAGAGTCTCCACGCAGTCGTGAAGGAGTGGAGAGTCTCCACGCAGTCGTGAAAGAGTGGAGAGTCTCCACGCAGTCGTGAAAGAGTGGAGAGTTTCCACGCAGCCGTGAAAGGGCGGAAAGTTCCACACAGCCACAAAGTATGTTTATTGTCATTGTCTCTCCCACGTTTCACCTTTCCTATTTTTTTCTTTCAGGCGATCTCCCAGTATGATGGTTCCCAGACCGCTCTCAGGGGGCCTCCTGGTCAAGTAACCAGGCCTCACCTCGAAGGCCAGTCCGCCAAGCTCTGCACTTCTTGGGGGGTATTTATCCAGGCGGCTGTCCGATGCTCTCTAGCATTTTGGGGGGTACTCTGGGTTCGGGCCAAGTCCGAGCTCGAAGCCCTCCCCCGGACAGCACGCCAAACACGCATTCTAAATTACTCTATAAATTATATGTAAGTGTGAACTCGTGAAATGATGTTTTATTAACAAAGTTCGGGAGGAGCACGTTCAGATAATTAATCACAGGTGGAAGCACTCAGCCATTATACACAGGTGGAATCACTCAGCCATTATACACAGGTGGAATCACTCAGCAATTATACACAGGTGGAAACACTCAGCAATTAACCATGAGAGGGTACATATAGACTCAGCAGTCTTACCTCGATCCATTGACAGTTTGTAGCATCCCACCACCACCCCTTCTCCACACTTCTAGTTCTAAAAAACCACTTACACAGGGGGGGGGTACTCTGGGTTCGGGCCAAGTCCGAGCTCGAAGCCCTCCCCCGGACAGCACGCCAAACACGCATTCTAAATTACTCTATAAATTATATGTAAGTGTGAACTCGTGAAACTCACAAGACGTCACTGTCAGTACAATCAGTCACTTATAGCGTCTCAGAAATGAGAATGTAAATGTGTTTAGAAAGATTTGCCCTAAATAACAGTCTCAACTAAAAACCATAGACATTTACTATGTTAACTTTATGATGAATAAATATTTTATCAGGTCTACCAAATAAGGATTTTATCCTACAAAGCAATAAAAGCCATGGTAAAACTGATCAAAGATGATGACAGCAGAGTGTCAGGTAATATCTGTGTCTGATAAATGCATGGTGCAGAGGAGGTTGTAAAACTCTTCAGAAAGACCAGTCATATATTTTTAAATACTTTGACTTAAATAGTGACATTTTTGCATTTAAAATATCTGCTAATAATGATGAGAACATTTTGATTATTATGTACATATAGAAAATCGGCCAAACATATCGGCCATCGGCTGCCCTGATTTCTAAAAAATCGGCATCGGCCAGAGAAAAAGCATATCGGTCGACCTCTAATTAGCATTTTTATCAGACAAACCGGTATTTCTGAATTTGAACAAATTAAGTGAAAGCATTAGATAAATGTATAATACCTGCTGAGAACATTTTTGGTTAATCATTATCTCATTTTTGACGCAGGTTTCGTTGCATCTGAGCTCCTCAAATTAGTCATTTCCTGCCTGTCTTTCATATTAATGCCAAAACTGTATAATTAAATCAATCTCCGTGATCTTACAGTAAACAGCAGGCCACATGGCCACCATGTCTTTATTGTAATTGAAGGACGGTGAAAAATAATAAAACAAACTATAAACGTAAAAAATTACAAGCCAAAAAAGTTATATAAGCAAACCCATCTATCGACCCTCTTGTGTCCCTGTGATGTCATTTTTACTGTCTGACTAAAGACCGCTTTACCGCAAATGTGTCCGAACAATTGTCTATTATAAAGCACTGCACCATGTGTTTCCAATTTCATAATCTACTTAACAGCAGCTAACAGCTGTGTTACGGATGCCGGGTAAAATTATGACTTGCAAAAAACACACTTCAAGCCTCCATCTTTGAACCCTGGACTCATAAAAAGTGTGGCACCCCAACAAATATATCTATCTTCTCCAATTTACACAGTACAGACCAATCCTAAGCAGTATAAAGCGAAGACAATAGACTCTGTGTGTGTTGGAGGGAGTTTTGATTGTCGGTGGAAAAGCTGTTGCGCTGTAGATAAACTCTCACCCAGTCACGCTGTCCAAATAAAACTAACTGATACTGTTTGGGATGTTTATACATTGTATGATTCATGTGTCGGTTAAACTTTAAGCATTGTAGAATCCAAGTTTATCTCTTGACCTGCCTTCAAGAGACATTAACCTTAGTTCTGCTTTAACTTCAGGTAAACTTAGTACAGTGTATCCTGTGTTGTCCCAGAGGATACAAAGCCTTGTGCTAATCTAAGTGTGGCTATATTAGCTGCTATTTAAAATACTGTGTAATGCAACACTGAGATGACAAACTGAATGCACATACATTGCAGAGATCTAATACGAAACAACAGGTATGAAAAATTACAGCTGTAAATCATGCCTATCTTTAGGACCCCTCACAGTACCCCTTGACCTACAAAAAGGTTTGCGAGAGCACATTCGATGCTAAAATTTTACTAATATAAAATTGGCAGTAATGAATGAATGGTTGTTTATTTGGTTTATGCCATTTGCTTTATGGCTGAATGAGAAGTTCCCTTGGAGAGCAAATTTGCTGACTGAGATTCTTAAGTGAAAGAGGCTTTTGTGGCATCCTAAGATACAACAAATGTCTTTAATAAAAACTACATCAGCACTTTAAATTACTAAGATGCATGTTTAGGTGTTAGCAGTAGTGACAGTCGAGTGTATCCTCAGGATAACAGCTCCATTGTCCATGAGGGCTGACTGAGGAAGGAATTCCCCTAGACTGTACCACGCCTGTTTGATCTCATGCAATGAAAAGGCTGATAAAACTCTCAGACTAAATTTACACACAACTTTTGCCTTCCTTCCCATGTCATCCAACATAAACAATCACTTAATAATAAAGCTGGAAACAATAACCAAGTACAAAACCAGTCATTTCTGTTAAATAAACAGACAGCTGGTAAAAGACTTACAAGGTTATATTAGCGACAAATTTATTGGATGTTGAGCCGGCGGGCTGAACTGGATCTCTAAAGGTAACAGGAAATAGGAAATAGGTCAAGCACACAATGCAGAACTAATGAGACTAGCTACTGTTGAATCTACTGACCTCTGACCTTCTCAACATTAATATGTAGGCTACCAGAGTTAAGTTTTCTGAAACATATCATTTTAAGATGTGCAGGCACAGCAACAACCACAACTCCGACTTAACATCTGCATGCCGGGAGAATTCTCACAATAAATGAAAGCGAAGGGCCTCACCTGCCCATTCATTACAAACAGATGTCAAACATCATTTCCCACAGGCTAAGGCCTTGTCCACACTAATACATTTACATTAAACATTTCATTTCTCTCCATTTTGGTGTTCCGTCTATACGGAGACAGCGTTTTTGCCAATGAAAATTAAGTGGATCAATGTAAAAAAACAATGAATTTGAAACCGATGATGCTTTTTTAGTCATCTAGTCAGCTATGTGAACTATTCAGCACATAGCAAGATGCCGTACGAAACAGCACGGCTGTCTGCGCAGCATGCATGATGTCAAAGACACACCTGTTTGATCTGGGGTCATTTGAGATAGGTTGATACGCGGCTGATACGTTCAGACTGGTCCTAGTATAGGTCATAAACCCCGCCTCCCAATGATATTCAATGGGACTTGAGACCAACTAAAATATTTAATTACACACTTCAATTATGTTTTTTTCCGAAGCTGGTTTCTGTCATTTACTGTATTTTTATCACGTTTATGTAAATTCAAGTGTTTTTTTTCAAATAAGTTTTTGTTTTTAGTTAGTTATTTAATGCTATAAAAACGGTGGTGTGACATCATGATTGACAGCTGTGATCTGCGAGAGAGAGGGCGGGGCCTTGATTTCGCGACTTTACTTCCTGCTCACTACTGCGCAGGACTGGTCCTGAAATTGCTACTGCGCAGACTCAAGACCCAAGATCCCAGCGCCATATCGGGACACTGGCGGCTTCACTTTTCACCAATTAAAGAGAGCTAAAAAGCGTCGTCCATCTTTTTTTACAGTCTATGGTCGCACACCTCTTTCAAAGAGGCATTTCTAAATCAGGTTGTCATAAACAAATGAATACTCCACTGCTTCGTTCCCATTAGTAGTCGGCACTCCTGAAAATCGCTCATCATTTGCATAAAGTTAAACATTTCTTATCTTTCTCGCGGCGCTGGACACACCCATACGGTCGACAACGGTCACTTTCGCTCGTGTCGCCAGAAGTCATATGTACACTGGATGTTGCCTTGGCTACGGCAGTTCATTGGATCGAATGCGTCAACTAGAGCCACCATCTTGAAACAGGGGAGCCCTGCATTAGCGTCATTGTAGGCAATGGTGTAACGATAATAAAATCACCATAAATCATCATGAATGCTATTTTCTTGGTTTTCTTTGGTTCGTTTCAAAGTCAGACATGTATTTAGCATTGAGTCCAGAAAAAAATAAAAAAGTTTTGATATTTTGAAAATCTACTTTTTCTAACTATAATGCATAGTGCTAGTAGGCCTAACATCCATACGGGGCACAAAAGTCCGGCATCGTCCATGAATTCAAAGTACAGGCGGAGATAGTAGCTACTTCCTATGATAAGACCCCTGTTCTAAGATGGTGGCGGTTTTGACACATGCTTAGAACCGCAAGGCGACATCTAGTGTATATATCTATGGCCGGAAGTCACCAAGCTTCCATTGAAATTAATGAGATTGCGTCGTTCTGCTTGTCGCTGGCTGTCAGGATGGGGCGTAAGTCTGGTTGGTTTACGATGTGTTTGCAAACGTACATGCACGGTTGAACGCATAGCCTTCCAAAGTTTAGTTTATTTGACCCGTACGTGTAGACGTTCAATGAATACGCATTGAGACAAAATGCAACGCATCTCCTGGGCTACATACTACATGCTCCTGTAGGCGCAAACGTGACCTACGCATGCAATGTACAGGGGGTTTCAAAAATCCGGCAGTGCACATACATTTACTCGGGTACGATTGCACATGAAAAATAGATAGGATTATATTTAATTTTAAAGATTGCCACTACCATGTTCCCCCTATTTTCTTTTCTTACCAAATAACTATTAAATCAAATTAAGAAAATATGTAACGCCCGCACACTGACTTAACATTGACCAATCAGGTCTTCATCAGGCCCTAATTATTTTTAATTATGAAATCTTTAAAATTCTGTCTCGTCCTGTCAAAATCTCAAAGACTGTGCCCATTCTTCTGTTTCTAGGCTCCACACTGCAGGTTTCCATCACAAAAGAACAAAGTAGAGCAAAACTTGTACCTACAGGCAGGTCTTGTACCCGTGCCAAAGAATTTGACTCACTGAATCTCGCCTCTGTGCCAGTTCTCAACAGTGGCGTGCCCCTGACATCACCCTTTGTCCCCATGTCAAGAACACAATAGAGGTCTGGCAGTAATGCCAGGGTCTTGAGTTATACAGCTCCCGTCTAGTGCCTCTACAGCAGCAGGACATCCAGTTAGTCATAAATCAGCACTGCAAGGGCTGTTTCATTATCTGCTTTGAGGTATAATTGCTTTTGCTGGCTCTAAGTTGCAGGCGATTATAAAGTCAGGGGTAATTAAGTTCTGGTTTGAAATGATGCCGCTGCAAGCTCCGGGTAACTGACATGGGAAAGCATTAGCAATGCTTATTGCTTAAACGTTTATATTACATTTTTATTGCTTTCAGTATCATTGGGAAACATACAATTCATATTAGTACAGAATTTGTTCAATAAACCTGAATCTAAATTAAAAACATAACTCATGGAGTAATGCATGGCCAATAAGATGTGCCATGATCCAATAAGGTACACAGTATACAAACAAAGAAAAGTACTGTAGGGTTGGGATACTTTTCCTTCTCAGCATTTATTTTTTCCAGCATTCAAAATAAACGCATCCGTATTTCCAGTGACAGATTTCCAGTTTTAAAACAAGAGGGTCCAATGATAGACTTTTCAATAAAGCTCACACAACTACAGTAAGCACACAGTTGCCTGCACCCACTGACTTCAATAGGATAAACAAATACTATGGAAGTCAATGGGTATGTCAACTGTGTGCTTACAATCTTTTATCAAAACATGTCCTATTGTGTTCAACAGAATAAAGAAACCCATACAGGTATAGAACTACATGAGAAAGAGTACAAAATAAAAAACATTTTCATTTTTGGGTGAACTATCCCTTTAAATGGGGAAATTGTAGTTTAGGCCATAGAATGACCATGAGATGTGGGTAGAGACCAAATTACACAAGCCAAATTTAGTCACCACAAAAATTCGTTTTCAACCCAAAACCAGCTCCCAGCATGCCAAGATGCACCCTACTGTTATTTCTCTTGAACAAAGTTAGCTCGTGCCCATAAGACAAGTATTTATCAAACAGTTTCAAAGATTTTGTTTAACACTCTATAGAGGGTATGCACGTGATGTCACCTTCAGCGAAAATGACTGCGGTTACGCCCACTGAGTGGCAAAAGACAGAGTGGCAGAATCTGAGTACAGTGTGAAATTAGCGAAAACAAGTCTAAATGGGGAAAAAACTGTTGTGCGATAGACTGTACTGACAGATTAACAAGAATTTGGAACTATCATTTAACAGACTGCCAAAAAACACCAAAAGGAGAAGTAAATTGATCGTTCATGGCAACGTCCACAGACCACAGTTGGGTTGACAAGTTGCTAGGGTCACTATCAAGCAGAGGTTTTACTTTCTACTTAAAAGTATTTTTTCAAGTATTTTTATTTTATCCGTGTTTTTCTTTGGAAAACATACATTCCAAAGCATATTATTATAATTTTTACTCTATTACATTCCATAAATACAAGTTTTTGTTTTACATTTCATATTTAACTACATTAACATTCTTTTACTCAAGTAAAATTACACAATTCTAATGTAATTAGGTATTTAATACATTTTAATATGCAATATTATAGAATACACAGTATGATTCTATGCTTTAGAATAGGGCTGCACGATTTGGGTAATTTTTCCCATTGCGGTTATTGATGCTAATATTGCGATGTGCGATTGCGATTATACTAAATGGTATCATGAGTCAACTTGATGGGTTTTAAGGAAAATCCACACACAGTTCTCTAAAATGTGTATTTGTAAAACTAGAAATGTTTTTGTATTGCCAAGTGATGTAGCAACTGCTCAGTGTCAGTAATCCTAAATCCAAAATACCGCCATACAGCAGACATCGAGGGTTTTTTTAGCTACCAGATCACTGTCAACCTCCTCTGCATCCATCTTCGCTCTGGTATAAGTGATGGCGCACACCACACACGTGCATGCCACACGTGCACTGCCTTTTTTGTTCGTTTTTCTTTCTTTTTTTAAACAGCAAGGAAAATCATCAAACTGTTATCAGAAAGTTTGTGCTAACAAGTCCACACATTTATTTATTTAATATAATTGCAACATTTTGCTGTCATATAATCGCACAGGCTGACATCGCGATTGCGATGCGATTAATTGTGCAGCACTACTTTAGAATGTAGTGAAGTAAACTTTTTCCCAATAAAAACACCCTAATAAAGCACAAATGCTTGAAAAATGTAACTAAAGTATTTTCCACCTTTACTATCAAGTCCAACTTAATTCAATTTAAGCTCATTAAAGTCAGATTTACTGGCGTTTTTAGCAGCAGCTGCTATGAAAATCAACCATTTTGTTGAATCATTTGCCACTCAACAGGGCGAGTTCCGGCTTGGTCACGTGGAAAAGTGACATCAATGCATACCCTCTATACTACAGTAAACGAACATGTGCAAGCTATGACTAATAAAATGGCAACAAAAAGTAGTTTTAATTAAATCAATTAACTGTGGTGATTATAATCTGGCAACACACTTAACCACACACATGATTCACATTTTCTCTTTATCATACAAGAGCTCAGGTTTCTTTCCTACTGCTCATGCCAACATTCATCACATATGTGACTCGGTCAAGAAACGCTGAGCTCAATCATACAGGAGCTCATGCACAGGAACGTCACCGAGTGAAATAAGAGTTCAGTTAAGATCAGCTACTTCCTTGCCATGAGATAAAGCCAACGTTTTAAAGCCAGCACAATCCACAACAACCGTAACGTGCTTGGAATCACATTGATGTGTAATAACGGGATTCTATGAATTAGTTTTTTTTTCCATGGAGGGCTTTGGAATAAAAAAACTCGGAAAAGTCAGTGGCAAAATTCCTACATGGAAAACACTGCAGCCAAGGATTGAAACTTCTAGTCATGGAAATCTAAATGAGAGATCTTAAGTTTTAAAGAAGTTTGCTGTGTGGGATGTGGTTTTGGCTCTTTTAAGAGCAGGTGGCAATTTTTTCATTTCCAGTTTGAACATGTTAGCTCTTATATTTTGCTACCAGGAATGCTGCTACTTTATCATCTCCTACTGTACTCACCCCGGCATATTTATTTCCCCGGGAGGATGATGAATCAGCAAGTTAAAAACAAATAACGTTTTTTTTCCATAAAGACATCCTCTGCTAGAGCAGTGCAGATTTCCTCTCTTATCATAAACTGAGGGAAACTGGGGACACTAAAGTGCTTCAAGCTGGATTTCATCCAAACGTCAATCTGGCAACATGTACACTACACACAAAGTTTTTGCTTGGTAAGTATTTCCTCAGGTGAGCTCCAGGTAAGATCTGATCTTTCTAAAACCACGTCCTCACCCATAACCCAGTTGAATCACCTAACGTCTTGACTCTCTCTCATCTAAATAACAAAGAAAGAGGCGGCCTGCCAACGGCGAAGTGCCAGAACAGCCAAACTCCTGCAGTGGAGCCGTTGACATGCTAATGTACATCGGTCTCCTGGGTGGCTCAAAGAGTTTTATCCGGTTGAACTCAGCAGGCAGAGCGGCCTTGAGAAGAAGCCTGATATGCTGAATAGAGGTCTAATCGCTTCAAGGAGCCAACCACAGCAAGGCAAACCGTGACAAAACCTGGCAACAGCTTCAAAAGAAAGCATATTGCCAGCACTGGACTGAATATCACCATATCATGGGTACACTAGGTCAACTGCTCTTGTTAACAGTCACTCTCTTGTTTTGGTTAAACCACCAAAAGCACATTTTGTTATGTCTGGTGCACTGCAAACATAAAAGGCCACAACGATAGAAATCACCAGCACATTGTTTTTGTCAATAGATAAAGGTAAAATTTATAAAATTAAATGACAGAAAATGAAAACGTGGTTCATCTTGGTTTTTTATTTCTCTTTAACTATAACCCTAGGGCACTTATATTCTGCACGATCTTAGGCTATATAATAACAGCCTAAGAGATTTTGCTTTCTATGGGGGTTGAAGGAGACTTGGAAAAGTAAGTGGCAGGCTGAGGCATGTCTTAGATTAATGGAAGACTCTCTGCAGAGAGCTCCATTCACATGCTGCTTTCACAAGACAGCCGTTACACCATCCTATCATAAATATCCTGCACGTGCTGACACAAGCCAGCTTATAACAAAACGTATTGAGTGATATGGAAAGGATGATGTGTAAGGATGATGTGCTGGTAATACAGAAGAAACGAATGTCTTTTCAACTGACTGATGATAGTACTTACTGTAGACATGCCGTAGGTGTACTTTCACCACTGAAATAAAAGTCCATAAATAGTAATCTTGCATAGAAAACACACGTTTGGATAAATACTTACTGATATTTTTAGTACACAAAGTTATGCATATGAGTCATGCGCTAGGCCAAGGGCTTTTAGGGGCTGTTTGCATGGAAAACGTATTGGTTTTATCTGTTTATTTACATGGCAACAGCATTTTGGGGTAGGGCTGGGAGATATTGACGGTGATTTTAGGATGAATGGTCTTATAAAAATAAATATCTCAGTAATTTCTACAAAATGGAATACATGTTTATGTGCAAGTCAGCGCCATATGCAAGATTTCAGAATCATAAAATTTATAATGAAAAAAACATGGTTTTCCTCCCATTTAAAAATAAACAGCTGTACAACATGCTATCTGATTGGAAAGCTAACACCTGACCTCAGAGTACATTTCTGGCAGAACGTCTGTGCAAAAAAATCTGAAAATACAGATAAAGGCGGTATTCCCCTTATACAGATACATTACCAAAACTCGATATACCCTCCCAGCTTTATTTTAGGTAGATACAATTTTTTGAAAACATGTTTTAAAGTACAAGTTTTTGAAAATGCCATCATTGTTGTTTCCATGTAAATGACAAAAATGCATGTGTGTAAATGGATGTCATGTGCAAGCGTATTATGTGTCTAGACACCATAACGACATTGGCAACTACTGGCCCATCATGCATAATACAGTGTTTTTGCAGATTCTGTGAACGGGGATCGTTTTAAATGGTGTCATCTGTACGCAAAGGAAACTATAAACTTTTCCTTTAAAGGCGGGGTGCATGATTTTGGAAAAACACTTTGGAAAAGAGAGTCGGGCCGAGTACCAAAACACACTTGTAGCCAATCAGTAGTAAGGGGCGTGTCTACTAACCAACATCGTTGTCTGGGTTGCGTATATGTGGGGCGGGTCTATCAAAAGAAGGTCCAGATTCTGTTGGGGTAGGGGCGTGTTTGATTAGGTGATTTCAAAAGTCAACATTGGCTTTCAGGCCTTTAAGGCCAAAATATGGTCTATTTATGGTCCAATTTTCTTCATCAGAAGAGTGTGCTCATACAATATGCACGTACTGTACATGCACTGCCAAAATTTTGAAATCCTGTGTACATTGTATGCGTAGGTCACGCATGTGCCTACAGCAGAATATAGTATGTAGCCCTGGAGATGCTTTGCATTTTGTCACAATGCGCATACGTTGAATGTCTGTGTACATGTACAAGTCAAATAAACTATACTTTGCACTATAGACAGGGCCGGCGCCACGGGCTGCGCGAGGGGGCGACCGACACTATCCTGTCCCCTCAGATCACCATTAATGTTGAATGGGATTTTAATGATAAAATGTGCCATTTAAAAATCCCATTTGCCTCGTGTATTGTCTTCCTAGAGTTAATATTAGCTTAAATAGCAATATTTTAGTTATGGACGGTCTGTGAGGCATGATTGGTTGCTTGACTAAGTGTGTTCCCCCACCCTAATAACATTACGTAAATTTTCTTGCACAACGGAAAGCAAACACAGAGGTTTCAAGGTTGTATATTGCATTACAAATTTCACCATGGACATTCGAAAATGGATTTAAAAAAAAGAAACTACAGCAACTATCTACGTCTGGGTCGATGCGTTTATGTTGTTGTTATAGTAAGATTGTTCAGAGCTTTGTACGTTGCTCATTATAGCTGCAGTTTTTGTGGTTGTATTACCAAGACGTTTGTTTATAACGCGTTAAAACTTAAAGGAATAGTCTACTCATTTTCAATATTAAAATGTGTTGTTGCCTTCACTGGGAATTGTTGGTGCATCCCTCTGTCGTCTGTGTGCGTGCACGTGGGCGCTGGAGCGCGCTGCGATGCTTCGATGGCGTTTGGCTTGGCCCCATTCATTCAATGGTACCAGTCGGGGATGGGGTTGGAGGTGACCAGGCACATCAACGTTTTTCCTATTTGGGACGAGTAGTTATACGAGCAAGTTTGGTGGTACAAAATAAAACGTAGCGCTTTTCTAAGCGGATTTAAAAGAGGAACTATATTTTATGGCGTAATAGCACTTTTGGGAGTACTTCGACTCGCCTGAAAAGTCCACTCCCCTTCTCACTCTCATAATGGGAGAGGGAGGGTGTTACTGCGCCGAGTCGAAGTACTCCCATAAGTGCTATTACGCCATAAAATATAGTTCCTCTTTTAAATCCGCTTAGAAAAGCGCTACGTTTTATTTTGTACCACCAAACTTGCTCGTATAACTACTCGTCTTAAATAGGAAAAACGTTGATGTGTTTGGTCACTTCTAACTTTATCTCTAAATGGTACCATTGAATGAATGGGGCTAAGCTAAATGCTATCGAAGTGTCGCAGCGCGCTCCAGCGCCCACGTCCACGCACACAGATGACAGAGGGATGCACCAACAATTCCCAGCTAACGTAACAACACATTTTAATATTGAAAATGAGTAGACTATTCCTCTAAGGAATGTACCAACGCTATATGTATTTTCTAGTTGGAAGAATTGAATGCATTCATGTGATCGCCCCCTCTCTGTATTTTAGACGTCCCCTCATCAGCGCTCGGCTGGCGACGGCACTGACTATTGTCCAAGCTAAAGTCCATTTCTGGAGACCCAACGTCCTGCAGAGAACACCAGGCTCCAACCCTAATCAAACAGATAATCTTAACTTCTTAGTTGAGGTGCATTTGGTAAGACTTGAAGCTAAACTCTGTAGGGCAGTAAACCTTAAGGAGAAGGACTATTGAAGGGCAATTGCTACTAAAGAAATAAAACAGATATTTAAGATGGTCCCATAGAAGAAGAGGTCGAAAGTTTTTAAGAGACAGACACCTAAGCCCTTTCAGAGAGCTGAAACACTCTTCTAACTATAGGAGACCCAAGCAAAGTGGCACAAAATTGGTCTTGCAGGCATACTGACAAACCAACTTTGATAACGTTGCAGAAAACCGCAGAATGACTATGCTTGAACTTTTGGCTCATGTCTGCGCATGCAAGGGTTACAATACCAGCTGAGGTGCAGCTGTGTTTGGAGTCCAACCCCTCCTACTCTATCACGAACAGCTGGCAAATGAAAGATGAAAATCCCACAGTGATGTACCACCACAGGTCACCTGCAAACGATGCGGAACGGTGGGACGGATTGATGTGCACAATCACAGAGCGAAGAAGGAACCATGAAAGAATCCTTTGGAAAATCCTGATAAAGATTTTCAACCAACGAAGCAAACTACAAAGAAATGGGCAGCACATAAACAAAAAGCAAGCAAAACAAAACAAAACCATAAAGATGGTTTGGTCACTCAATTCATTATGGATGAAATGTTGGTGTTCTAACCGCTTTAAAACTAATCCAAACATCAATCACACTTCATTGCAGAACAAATAACAACAACAGTAGAAGCTGCTCTCCATGTGTGTCAATAAGTCTCCTTGTGGCTGTTTCTGTAAACAAGTCACACAATCTACATACAAGAATTAAACAAGGACACAGACCACACTGAAAGACTGAAACAATACCCAAAAATCATCAGAGATCTGAATTTAAAATGTCATACATATTTCTAAATCATATAGTGTGAGATTTCATTGAAAAGATTGTATATACAGTACCTAACCCGCTAGCACTCGCTGAATGAAACAAACCATATAAGGCTGACAAGTAGCTTTTAAACAAGACAAATAAAAGCACACATTGAGACCATGAATAATCTCCCATCCTCAAAATCTCATTGAACACGTTCCCAGTTATCCAATCGCTGTGTGCTAGATTCCCGGTGCTTACTTGGAAGATCACGTGGGTGTTAAAATGACCAGGATGTTTGGACTATATCTAGATGTCACATAAGATACGGTAAATGTGGGCATACTATAGATGCCAAGACAGTGAAAGACACAACAGAAATATGCCTGTGACTACGGACTGGTGCAGGAAGCCGAATATATCTAAAGGAATCCAGACCTGCATTAAAAACCTAATAGTACTCTGCAGATGATGTCATGGTTTACTTGCAATGGCCTATTCGAAGAGGGATCCTAAAATAAAAAAACACGCTGGATACTATACCACCACGGGACAAGCAATCTATTAAAAGGGTTTGTATAGTCAAAACAGAGCTGAAAATAAGCTGCGATACCTTTTAAGGTAACTAGTTTAAGGTTGCACAATTTATTCAACAGTTTCTAGTATAATTGCATTTTTATATATCTAAAGCAACGTAGGGAGTATTCAAGCTACACATTTTATCAGTAGGTTCTCTGGGAATCTGACCCATGACCTTTGTGCTGCTCTAACAATTAAGCTACATGAATTATAGGATACTAGTTGACCCCCAGAGATTCACAAATAGAGTTAAACTAAAATATTTGTGGTGCCTGTCTGCTTAGTTTGGCAAAACCATAACATTTGTTATTATCAACTAAAATCTAATTTTTATTCGTCTTTAATTAAGACAAACAAAATGAAACAAAAGTGGGGATAAAGAAGACATACTCGCGACCCACGTTTCAGCAGACCTTCAACGACCTCACAAGTAGCCGGTTTAACCCAAAAATTACATGCGTCAATAGACAGCAAAGAACCTTCTGTCAATTACCAGGCCATTGATAGTTAACAGCAGGGAGGGAGCACTTGATTGTGTCAGTAAACTAAAAGGTAATAAAGTGCTTTTATTGGGGTTTTGTCAGTGCTGATTGTTACTCACGACCCTGAAATTCCAACAGGCCACGCAGGACGCCAGTGGCAACGGGACCCTAACTGTTCAGCTGAATCAAACCAAGTCTTTGTCAAATCTTGCAATGGAAAAAAACACATGCCACTGCCTCCATTTAATTCAATTACGGTGCAATTGACACAGCGGTCCCTGAAAAAATAACAAAAGACCATCTCGAATTACGAAAGGCAATGAGCGTAGCCCCCGTTACAGATCAGTAAGGTAAGAGCGGCTCATTTTCACTGGTGTTTGAAGACAGCTAGACAAGAAAGGGATTATATGTGGTATGCAGAAGGAACGCATAGCTGGGCACACGGATTTAAAGAGTTTGATGCTATTCAAGACAAGACTTTCCGTTAACATGTGACCCAGGGGTATAGGATCATCGGTGGTCAGATGATAAATGTCAAAGGCATCTCTGGTTTCGGCTAACTAGTTACTAGACTACTAAAACGGATATAAATGAGCACATAAACAAGCACAGGGGTAAATGATCATAGCCTATCAAGTGGCTGCATAAGAAAAGCACTTTGATGCATGACAAGATCAAGAACTGAATAATTCAACTCTATGCGAAATGAAGCAGCACAGTTTGGAAATGTTTTAAGTTTACTTTGTGGCATAAGAATGTCAAACTTTTCCCACAGAACAATGCCAGTCAATATCTTAGTTACGCAATGGAGCCCAAAGCAGAATGGAAGTGATACAGTAATGCGGATTGCATTCAAACACAAGCAAGAAATATGAGATGTAGATATTTGTTTATCACACCATACTGTCCTCAATCCAGATGAATTGTTTCCTTTATCACTAACCACATAAAAAAATGCCTCTGCAATTTTACTTATAGTGTTTACTTATAATGAATGAGTGTGCATGACTCTTCAATGAGCGGCTTCACACAAATACATATATAGTCCACACTATCTGTAAAAAAGAAATATATATATATATACACCATAAAAGTTGTCAATTCATGGGCTTCAAATGTTTTCATGTGCTAGTCTAAAGTATACAGCAGCAGACATTCAAGACGCCACTGAGAGCAACTATGAATAGCGCGTGCCTATGGATAAAATTAGACTAATAAAAGAACATACATGCAAAACTTCACATTAAAAATCCTTTAGAAACTGATATTATATATATATTCCCTTTCTCTACATGCACCATATGAAGAATGAGTTTAAAAACAATAATAATGATTAAATTAATGATATAAGGTGCAGAAAACTTGTTAAAAAGTTACTTGGTATTCTTACGTTGATACAATTACCTGCAGGGAACTTGCCCTGTTGATAAGAGAGAGTAGGCTACAGGCAATGCACTATAATATGTTATCTTTAATAAAAGCGGATAAATGACTTCACTTACTTTAAATAGATGCGACGCAAGTGCCAAAGAGATGATAAACACATAGAGTTTAAGGGCACTTATCCGAGTCCCCATTTTCTGCCAACCCAGCACGATTAAAGCACGCAGCTGGGAAAAAATCAAAGTCCGTCACTTGAAGCCACCGAGTAGTTTATAAGTTTAAAAGTCTTTCGCCTACAGCAAGACCACGGTCGTTTCTCCGTCCCACACTTCGTGGGACTTCATTTATCCAAAAAAGAAAGAAATCCGTCCGCTATTGGCATGAAAGCAGAGGCAACTGATGGTTGAGTTGTAAATATCCGTTTGTTCGCTTGGTCCCACTTTGAGATGGGCTGCTGAAAGTTAAGCATGCGCTACCTTAGCGGACAACGACCGTAACTATTGGTCGAGTGACGTGTTTTTAAAATGTGGTTCAGCAGTCTACCAAGACAGCATTTTGGTTATCGTTCTGCCAGAAATAGCATGCCTAAAAATGTGATCTAGATAGGGATCTTATTGGTTTTAGACACAGCTATACTGACTATAAAAGACGGACTGGAATTCCTGTGTAAACGGACTGGGACTCGTGAACTCTTCAGCTGGCATGCGTCTCTGCTTTTAACAAGATGAAAATAAAACTTTGATATTCATACACAAAAATAACACGTTTTGTTTAATTAATTATGCATTAAACCACGTAAATATATTTAAATATGTAATATGTAATTTACATATTATTTAATACATAATATTTAATAACATTCGCATGACTTGAGTGTAAATAAACACATGAAAGTTGAGGGATGGGCTACTGTGCATTTATTTACTGTGTTTCAGAAGTCAGCCACAACAAACAGTGGTCCCACATCCATATTTGACAGTAACCAAATATGTAAATGCAGACTTTTAAGCAATGAAAAGCTCATGAAAATATGTAATGTAAAATGAACACTCTCAAAAATAAAGGTATAATCATATAAAAGTACATAAATTATTCTGGTCACACTTTTTAAGGTCCAATTCTCATATTAACTAACTAACTACTTTTGCCTCAATATAGTCCTAATTACTGCTTATTAATACTTAGTAAAGTAGTTGTTATGTTTAAGTATTGGTAGGAATTGGGTAGGATTAAGGATGTAAAAAAAGTTTTAGCAGAATCAGGCATTTGTTGAAGGTGCAGTGTGTAAATTTTAGCGGCATCTAGTGGTGAGGTTGTGAATTGCAACCAACGGCTTAGTCCACGGCTCACCGGACAAACATGTCATCATCGGACACAACTTAGTAACAAAAATGTCCTTTAAGGGCTTCTGTAGAAAAATGGCAGCACAAAATGGCGACTTCCATGTAAGGGGACCCTCGGTGTATGTAGATAAAAAGGTCTCGTTCTAAGTTTATAAACACATAACGGTTTATTATGAAAGGTCTTTATACACCCCTAATAATATAGTTTTGTATATTATTTAGCATTTCTGTCAAAAGATCATTCTAAAAATTACACACTGCGCCTTTAAGTTTAAGTATTGGTAGGAATTGGATATGATTAAGGATGTAAACAAAGGTTTTGCAGAATTAGGCATTAATATGTGCTTTTCAAGTATTAATAAGCCAATTTAAGCCAATATCTCTGTAATATTAATGCTAATAACTTACCAGTTTACAGTGAGAATTGGAAACTACACTAGAGTGTTACTGTTATTCTTATTAACTCACCAAAGTATTTAAAGTGAGAAGGATACATAAAAACCTTTAACCTTATACTTTAAATTGTGATGCTAAATCTCTTGTTGTATTATATATAATTGTTCTTCAGTCCATACATAGTATTAGTTCAATTACATCAGAAGTAACTGTATATAAATTACTGGAAAAATTAAGTAATCCCTTACTTTACTTTTTCAAGGAAACAGTAATTAAATGATAGTAACTAATTACTTAGTAACTAGTTATGCCCAACACTAGGTACTGTATATCCTTTGAGGTGCTAATATGCATAAAGATGTACTTATCCTATAGTGACAACTGATGTAGATGAGAAAATAACATAGTAACATATTTTTGTGGCAGTACAATGATTTATATCTAGTTAAAATGTACTTGTTTTATATAACTGATTATAATCTAGTTTAAAAAACTTGTATATGTGTGCATGCATGATCTAGTTTATAATCCAGTTCATGATTGGTTTATAAGAAAGATTGTTCATGGATGCTTTCATGACAGAATTTTCTGAACATTCAATTAAAGGTGCAGTGTGTAAATTTTAGTGGCATTCAGTGGTGAGGTTGCGAATTGCAACCAACGGCTCAGTCCACTGCTTACCCTTTGCTTTTGAAATGCACAGAGAAGCTACGGTAGCCGCCACCGGACAAACACGTAATTGATGGAGACAACTTAGTAAACAAAGATTGTCCATTAAGGGCTTCTGTAGAAACATGGTGGAACAAAATGGAGACTTCCATGTAAGGGGACCCTCGGTGTATGTAGATAAAAACATCTTATTCTAAGGTAATAAAAACATAATGGTTCATTATAAAAAGGTCTTTATACACCCCTGATAATATAGTTTTGTATATTATTTTGCATTTCTGTCAAGAGATCCTTCTAAAAATTACACACTGCACCTTTAAAGGCACACCAGGCAAGTCTGAGTATTATTTCTCTACTAGCTCCCCCTAGTGTCTGGGAGTAAATGCTTTCTATATCTGAGACTTTACGAGACTGGCCCTGTCCCAAATGGCGCACTTCATGTGGACTTTCGGTCTCGTGGCCTTAAATTGCGCGTGCTCGCTTAGTCTACGAGTCCGTAGGGTGTCCCATCTATCATTTTTACGCTTTGAAGTGTGCTCATCAGCGCCTCCTTTGCCCCCTTGATGCGGGCTTCGCTGAAGACAGGCTTCGCCCACTTTACCAACCCAGAAGTCCTTGCGAAAGGGCAATCAGACCAATCAGGCGACGGAAGGGAGGAGTTCACACTGACGGGCAACTTCTCTACCTATTTCCGGTGTGATGCTCGAGTCTGTCCCAAAATTCAACTCCGGTGCACCCACGTGGACTCGCATCAAGGGTCCCTAAAGTCTGGACTACGTGATGTCTTCAAAGTGTGGATTCTGAGGAGGACCACAATCCCGAGTGTGCCATTTGGGACAGGACCACTGTAGGACACCGGGTCGGATACAGCGAACTTGCAAGTGGGGTATTCTTCCTACAGACGGTAGGGGCGGGCGAGAGGGTCTTCATTCGTCATGTAATGAGTCATTTAACCATATACCGACTTACGAAGATGATTTATTAACATAAAAATGCTGCCTTGTGTCCCTTTAAATACTGTTACACACGGCACAGTTCACATGAAGCGTCTAACAGGCCTAACTAAAGAATGATCTGCTTTATATCACTTTGTGGCAGTTGAACCTTCTAATAATGCAAAAAAAATCACGAGAGTTCATAAAAACCCTTCGAAAGATGTTAGTGTTTATTACATCTGGTAATATTTTGGCTTGGCCCACAAAGAACTCTCTTCTGAATAAAGTGAGCTTGCAGTTACATCATATTTGTACACAGCAAAATCACCAGTGTTAAATGCTTTCACATTTCTTGTACTTTTTTTTTCTTTTTTTTTTGGCAAGCTAGACTCTTGGGGCTACATTCCAAGATGAAAATTGTCCTATAGCAAGATTCCAAACGGAGCAAATGTGGTGTCAGTCTTCCTACCCTGAAAAAATAAAAGAAAATTACACATCAAATTACACATCATTTTAAAATCATCAGTGATAGTCAAAGCGTATCCGGTCTGCTTATGCTTATGCTACAGTAAAACAGGTGCATGAAGTATTTAGTCACATGTCATGTGACATAATGTGGCTTTCGGGCCTTTAAAATAAAACATCTGAAGCTTATGTGAATAGATGTTTCAACATTTAACCCCAGATTGCTGATCACCCCTTGATTATTTCTGTCATTCAGAATTTCATCCATCCGATATCATAGGACATCTGCATGGGATCTGTTTACATGCCCAGTCACATCCAAAACAAGGACAAAGTATGCCTCTGTCCAACAATGCGTTCTTACAGCAGCTGCTTTCAATTTAGACCGCATCTGCCCAGCTGGATCTCTAGATACTCCAAAACAATACTGAAAAAAATGAATATGGAGGAAGTCAATGAGATGCATCACTTTATCAAATGTATAAAGTGTTTCATTTGACACAAACTGGATGCTGATTTGAAGCTGATGGGAATGAACCCAAATGGAAAAATCATGGTAGATTGCTTTTGGACTATTTCAGAACTGTTGCCAATTTGCTAATTTGAGTAAAAACCAACCCATAAACATGATATTCATTTTGTTTCAAATCATAATAAAAGATTAAGAAAAGTTTAAAAACACTAAAAGAAGTTAAATACTATAATGAAGCTACAATTGGTTTATCTTTGGGGCGAAAAGGGAATAGCAGTGTATGCGTTTTTAAATCACTGACTCCACCTGCTGGAGAGATGCAGTAACTTTTATGCTATGATGTAGTAGTTTGTTATCAGAATTAGGACACAGATATACTTGTAAAGGCCAACCTAATATCAGTCATGTGTACACAGAAGATTTTAAATGTGCTATTGTCTACTACTACACTGTTTAAATTTTCCCCTTAACTATTTCACAGTAGCCTATATATAAATTGAGAAATATTTTATAAATCAGTTTGTGCCTTCACAATTATGTTTTTGATTGTTAATCGATCAAAATAAATAAATAGATACATAAATAAATAAACACACAAAGATACTTCGTCCGTTTTAAACGCGACTAACACTTAACTTTCCATTGTTTAGTATTTTCATTGTAACAAAATAAACAAAATTATAAAAAAAACTCTTAATGCTTTTCTTTGTTTTTTTCATTTCTACTCTCACTTGTAAAAGAGAATATCATATTTGCATACATTGTCTAAAAACAAATGAAGTGAGTCTATAAATTGAAAATGTGATTTAAAAAGAAATCTTTAAGGAAACCCTTTATCTTTTGCAGTCAGTCAGGTTAAGCAACTTATCAGGAAAGTCAAGTTTCCAAAGTTACTTTACATAGAAAGAGGAGAGTCAGACTGAGAAAGAAACAAAAACAGACCAAAGATAAGTAAATGTGTTCAATG
The DNA here is from genome assembly GCF_027580225.2 of Misgurnus anguillicaudatus. Classification (NCBI taxonomy): domain Eukaryota; kingdom Metazoa; phylum Chordata; class Actinopteri; order Cypriniformes; family Cobitidae; genus Misgurnus; species Misgurnus anguillicaudatus. Next base: position 19,710,384 of record NC_073349.2, read on the forward strand.
CAGTCAAGCAAGACTGGCTGTTTTTATGTATGATCATTTTGCCAAAGCAAAAAGCATGACATTACTTCAACACTTCAATCGTCATGTCATCTTATTTTTTATCAGTAAATTACATTTTTATCAGTTTTTTATCACTAAAAAACAAAAGAATTCAGAAAGATAGAATCTAACATAAGCAGTATGTACAGTATGTAATATTTCTCCCAACTAGGAAATACAATAGTTTTGACCACCATAAATCGGAATATTCACGTTTTTATATTAAAATATTTTTTTAATAAGTGCATTATATATACATGTTAATCGTGTTCCTTCATATTTTACTATGTTAACATTTTACGTAATTGAATTACTAATTTATGGAAATAAACACATACAAAACGTTTTTAATGGTTTACATAAAAGACAAATGCGGCTACCTCTTTGGATAATCATGCATATTCATAAGGATATTCATCCAATGAAACTTAAGTATGCTAATTTTCCAGTATCAGTGAGAAGCCTCGAGGTGAGAAGTCAGTCAGTCAGTCAGGCAGGCACAAGTTAAACTGTTACGGAGTGTGTCAGTATTTTTTGTTTCACTTATACAGTGTAGTCCAACATTACTCAAACTTATTTATTGAACTCGGATAACCTTGTAATTCACCTCAAATTGCAATGCTTATATTTGTTCGCTTCAAATGTTAAACAAGTTTACCAACGCGGACAGCTACGAAACAGGGTAAGACCTTCAGCATGAGGGTGAATGACAGATGAAGTGAATGAATGTTATTATATGATAAGGGAGAAGATGGAGATAGATTCAGTGAGAGTCGAGTCCAGTCTGTGGATCGACAATAAGCGTTATAAGGCTTTCCTGAGCGGATGGTATTTCAGCTGGACTGAGATCGACAAGAGGAACCGCGAGAAGAAAACAGGTAACGTTATGACATAATCATAAAGCCGCGCGACGCACCCGTGAAGCTTACTAAATAGACAGTTCACTAGTGTGAAGACGCACCCTAACTGTTCTGTGTTAAATTCAGATGGAAATTAGTGGATAACATTTTAAACAGTTAGTGTTTTATAAGGTACAGGTGTGACAAGGGTGTGTAAAGATAATACTTTACATGATGACGCATTATAGTATAGTCTTATAGTAAAGTTGAAGTACTGGATTAATATTGACACATTTGTATGTATGTCTATAGTAATTCATTTACGGCCATTCATAGTTAGTAATACCAGTAACCAGAATTTAATGATACAGTGATGTGACATTACTAGGATAATGAGATTTTATCAAGTCGAACATGAATACATTATCAACCTTTTTATCAACCTTTTATCAACCTTTTTATCAGATTAGGTTTGATTATAGTTTAGGACTAGGTTAGGGAATTGCATACCACTCTTATCAACCCATTATAAATGTTCCTAAAAGGTTTTTCAAACTATTAAAAGTTAGGAAGGTAACTATTCTTTTTAGAACCGCTGATTAAAAGGTTCTTTGGGCATTGCTTCCCAATCCTGGTCCTCGAGGCCCCCCTGACAGAAAGTTTTAGATGTCTCCTTATTTAAAACACCTGATTCAACTTATCAGCCTACTTCAAAAATGGAAAACATGTCTCCCTAAATCAGGTGTGTTAAATAAAGAGACATCTAAAACGTTCTGGGATGGGGTCCCCGAAGACTAGGATTGGGAACCACTGCTTTAGGGAACACAAATGGTTCTCCTACAGTATGTCTTTGTTGTGAAGAACCCTTTATGGCAGTGGTTCTCAAACTTTTTCGGCATGTGGCCCCTCTTGTGAACGGTGCATCCCTTCATGGATCCCCCCCAAGGAAAATTTATGACATAAAAAATTCCATAACTTAAAATTTGAATTAAACAAAACATTTCAAATTATAAAATGTATTGCTGTTGGTTAGTAGCCTTATTTTCCTGAGGTTTTATTACACAAAATGTATGATAAATTAATATATTTTATAAAATGCCATAAAACTGGGTCTCCCCTGGCAGGTACCATCTCAGGGCCCCCAAGGCCCCCAGTTTGAGAACCACTGCTTTATTGGAAGGGATTAGGTTTGGCTTGATTTTTTGACAGAATATTGTTTTGGGACAAACAAAAGATGCTGATCCAGAAACACATCTTGGTAAAATCACGGCAACCACCATTACCATTAGTTACATTTACAATAAACTCTGACAAACATACAATAAACAAATAAAAAAAGCTTAAAAAGTACCTGCTGCCGTATGCAAATATGTATTTACTATGTTTCTAGAGCAATATTGCCATTACATAATCCACAAATGAATTAAATGAAGGTCTTTCGTACTGAAAATTGACATTTGCGCATTTGCTAGACGGTTTTATCCAAAGCCATGTTATACTATTGGAGCTACAGGAATGCAATTTGCTCTTGGCTGTGTTCTAATATCTAAAAACAAGTTAAACAGCACCATCCAGGCCTAACAATAACACAAAACACTTACACTCAAAACAAAACATTTTCCAGCCTGAGCAGGAAAGGTGGAATGTTTCTTGAGAAACGTCTTTATTACTTTGCAAGATTGCAAAATTCTGTCAAAATAACATTGATATCTTTAATATTGACTAAGGCCATGTCAACGATTAAAATCAATGTGAAATCAACTTAAAAAAATCAATCTTAAATGCTCAACATTTCAAAGACAGTGTTACAAATAAGGTGTTTTGGACACGATTAAATTTCATTTACACATAAACAACACTTTAAAGGTACTTTATCATTACTATTGATTTTAGTTTAGTTTTTTTAGCTATTTAGTTTAAAAAGTTTAGTGTCTTTTAGTTGTGTGCACTGACAGCCGGTGACTTCACTTTTGAGGGAAGTGTCGTGTGTTGCTTGTCATTTCGAGGTGTGTGTTCTTTGCATCATGTGAACCATGTGCATCATGGCTCTTGTCGGAGTACAGGCCTGCTGCATACATGTCGAAGGAGTTTATGATAAAAGAGACTCTTATGTTCACAAAATACTCGCTAGACACTAACTTGACACTAAACTCTGATTACACATAGAGTATTTGGCAACCGTGAGCGTCTTTTTGTTATGGACCTTTTTGATGCGTCTGCAGCGGGCTTGTATTTTGGCATCATGTGTGGTGCACATGAGTTTACATGGCGCGCCGAACACATGTTTCGAAATGACGAGCCACACACATGACGAGCTAAATACGTATGCCACTGGTTGTGTGTATGGTGATGTCACATGTCTGCCTGTTCTTAGTTTCAGTGCCCGTGTCAGAGGTGATCGCGGTAAAAGAGGGTCGGGTCGAGATCCAACCCCAGAAGAAATCGGAGGACACTGACCTTGATTTTACTTGTAAGTTTTAGAAAGTGAGATCTGTCTTGCATAGAGATCAAATACCACCAGGTTAGACTTAACCACGTATTTTCTTTTCTAATCACATAAGTATTTTATGTGAAGCGCAACCGCAGATGCAACACTCGGGGGACGTTGTGGAGCCTGGGCAGGACCCAGTTCTGCTGTCCTAGCCGAGATGTTCGGGATCAGTGGATCACTCAAGTCAGAACGGCACTGAAAACCCATAGTACGTATTCATCTAGACTCATTATTCTCTAATGACTCATTAACATCTCCCCCTCCATCTGCTTCTCCTTTATCAGGTCCCTCGCGTCCACACAGGTTGTTGGTGTTCATTAATCCGTTCGGAGGAAAGAAGAGGGGAAAACAGATCTACCACTCTCTGGTGGCTCCTCTGTTTGAGCTGGCTGGCATCAGCTCTCATATCGTGGTGAGATACTGAGACGCTACCAGTACTGTTCAATAACCAAGCGGTTATCAAGTGTCCTTCTGCTTGGTCTCTGATACGCTGTACATGTCAAGTAGCACGGTTCTCAAGTAACATCAGATGTTTATCAGGACTAGGGACGAGAGCTAAATTAAGTAGATAGGCAAAATAAGGTGGTAGTGAAAAATGTGACCCAGTCAGTAAAAACCCAGCCTTGATATACATAAAATTGACTGTGTAAAGCCATGTCAAAGATTGCCAGAAGATCACAGACAGGGTCACATTTGTTTTGTTTAGATATGCACCGATATATCGGCCATTAATCGGTTCCTAAATCACGCTAGAGCTGATGGTCATGACCGATATATTCTGTCAATCAAAAGAGAACAGGAAAATGCAATAAATTTGAGCCCTGTGTATAGAAAATGTAAAGAAACATCGCTAGTTTAATGCAAAATTTTAATGTTGATTATATGAATGAAAACCATTTAGAAAATGTAATCTTTAGAATTGAAGTAATGCAATGTAATATAGCCACCAAACTATCGGTATCGGCAGATATTAGTCTAAATAATCGGCTATCGGTATTCGCAGAATTTTTTTATATTGGTGCATCTCTATTGGTTTTGTTATAGGTTTTTCAAATAGGATCTGTGTATATGGTTTCTTTCAGTGACTGAACGAGCAAATCAGGCCCGGGACTACATTTTGAAGAAAGATTTAACCGGGTTTGATGGGTAAGTTATCCTTCCTGTCATCCTTTATAAGAAATGTACAGCAACAATAGTATCATTGTCATAAGTTGTGTCACATGATATCTGTTTTTTTGTGCAAGCAGAAGTGCTTTGTAAAAGTAACTGTAGAAATGTGACATGTTTCGATCTGTTAATGATATCCTACGTTCATGCTTCCTGCAGTGTGATTTGTGTGGGAGGAGACGGTATGTTTAGCGAGCTGCTGCACGGCGTGATTGGACGAACCCAGCAGGAGGCGGGAGTTTCAGAACACGACCCTACTGTAATGCTACAACCATGTGACCTCCAAATTGGCATCATTCCAGCAGGTGAATATTTGTATAGCGCTGTGACGGACAGGTGTGCAGAAAAAGCTGGCGTATGTGGTCTGTTTATAGCCATTTAGATGAACGGAGAGATAGTGAGAGAGGAGTGCTAGTTTATCTTCCTGTGTTTACTCTTCTCCACAGGCTCAACAGATTGTGTGTGTTTCGCTACAGTGGGTGTAAATGACCCTGTTACATCAGCACTTCACATCGTCATTGGTAATTTTTACTAAGTGAGAATTGTCTTTAATAAGTGTCGAATTCAATAAATAAATGTATATATAATTGATTTTTTATATTCAGGCGATTCTCAGCCTCTAGATGTATGTTCAGTCTATCATCATTCAACACATGTAAGGTATTCTGTCTCTATGGTGGGCTATGGTTTTTATGGAGATGTTTTAGCAGAGAGTGAGAGACACCGCTGGATGGGTCCTCTCAGATATGATTACTCAGGTATTCTACACTTTACATGCACATATGTAATCGTAACTTTATTTATTTTTTACCTGTGCCTCATGATGCATTAATTGTTTTCAAATACTGTGTGTGACCCTGTCTGTGAAATCCAGGCCAAAGTCTCATAATCTAATTATGCTTTGATTTCACACTAATTTCAATAATTGACATGGCCTTATTCAGTTATTATTAGAGATGTCAAGGTTATATTTTCACAGAATGATCTTTGTATTATGTAGAATGATTTTATGTAGGTTAATCACAAAAAATACTTTAACTTGGTTTTCACATACTATGCCACATAGGCTAGATCAGTGAATCTCAAACTTTATGACTCCAAGGCCCCCCAAATTTTCACAACAATGAGTCCGTTTACATGGACAGTCTTACGCCGATTATGCTTAATAAACTGATAACACGTGGGGTCATTTCTTTAATCGGGGAAAGCCCATAAATGGCGTAAGTAAAAGGTCACACATGTCTCCGCATGTGTAAGATAAACGTCAGATGCGGAAGTAAGCGCAAAGTAACGCATAAAAGTCTCTGCTCTACTTAAGCAGTTGGGAGAGAAACTGCGAAAATAAAAACTGATGTTATATTTACAGGTTCTGGAGACACGAAAAGAGAAAAAACAATATAGCTTAAGACAGATATGCCGTCGACTTTTTGATCAACTATTATGTACTATACAGGTAGGCGATGACGTCACTACCTGCGAGAAACCTGACAAATCTCCAAGTCCCATGTAAACGCAGTTGTCTGCATAGCCGGTTTATTGATTTGCATGTAAACGCATGAAAACTGTTTTTTATAAAAAGCAGATTTTTGATAGTTATCTGCTTATTCTGTGCATGTAAACATACTCAATAACTAAAAGAAAGTACCGATACGTTTGTGTAGTGGGATATTTTGTTTGGCAATACTAAATCGACTCTCAAAATAATGCAATTCTGATTTTTTTAAATAGAAATAATGCAAGATTCATAGCAGTTGTTTTTTGTTTAAAGTTTACATCCTGACCACTATATAGCGTTCGTCTTATCTCTAAACTGAAACAGTTTCAGGAAGTACTGGCATGGGGTGCGCCACAACTTTTTTTGCTAAAGTTTGCATATGGTGGTGTGTTTTCTATGACAGCTTTCCTAAAACTATATCCTATTATACCCTTCAAATAGGAAATATCATAATATTCTGCATCACTTTACAGTATCCCAATGTATTATAGCACAAACCCTGTATAGATTCTTGCCTATACACAGCCCTATTCCAGCCCAGGCTCATGGAGATGCGTATAAATAGCACAAATTGTGAAAACTTGTGCAATTCATACGCCAAATTCCAATTTTGCATGCATATGATACGGCAGTCTTTCCTGTCTTTTTGTTTTATGTATTGGTTTCTCAAAATTTTTCAATTTTTTTTACCATTGTCGCTTGGGTTTGGGGTTAGAACAACTTTTTGTTACAAAAAATGCAACACATAAAGGGCAACACATAGCACAGACAGATAGCATGTCGATCTAATTTTGGCACAAAAGGAACCCTCACTTTTTAGCGATTTTTGTGTTAGCATATCAGTGAACACCCCTGACCACTCGGTGAGTTTCACGTTTTTGTAAACGAACGTTTAATGCATTTTAGAAAGGATTGTTCCTGTGCACCTATACAGCCATTAGAGAGGTGGGAGGTGATACGATAAACAACCGAAAATTCTCGGGCCAGCATCAAATGTCCAAATTTCAGTCAAAACCGTTCTATTTCATCATAAACAATCTGAAAACAGGGCTTTAAGTGAAAAATACCTAACTTGTACTTTAAGCC